>NC_079157.1:43550457-44204207 GCF_947563725.1 Argiope bruennichi
TTAATACAATATAATTACTTCTTAAGAATAACCTTCTTTCCCGTCATTTATTCAATTATCCGGGCATTCTATTATCCGGATCGATCCCCGTCTCTATTATCCGAATAAGAATTAATTTTGATACCAAAACGATTTTCCTGAATACATGAAGAAACGTGAAAATTCTTTTACATCTGAAAGTCGAATGATAGCAATATTTTCTTTTGACAAGGAAATAATCAGCGATTGTGGCGTCATCAAAACATTCTTTACTCTGTAATAAGATTAAATTTGTGTTTTAAACGTGTCTTTTCCCAAACGATTAAAACAAAATTTAACGCAATATATATTAAATTGATGTATTTAAGTCAATGCATTTTTTTAATAATTACGTTTACATGCGTATAATTCAACGTATAAGAACAGAACGACGGACGTACAAATCCATGTTGGATTTGGCTCAAAATTCGAATTTCATCTGTCTAGCTCTCTTCGTTTTGTAATTACTGTGTTAACTTATATTTCGAACAATGAGACAGACAGACTTCCTCTGAATAGAATTTGCTCAAAATATGATAGAAATCTACAAATTTGGTGTAAAGACCATACAATAAATTTCATCATCTACATGAAAACGTGCTTGAGTTATTTTTGTCATACACAGACAGCCTGACAGACAAATTCCGAAAATATATTTTTCGAACTCAGGAAGAATAAAATTTGTAGATTGACCAAGATCACGAATTCGAATTTTTCGACGATTTCAATATTTTCTCTATACCTCGTATACAAGAAAATAAAATCGCGAACTCGTCATTCGGTATAGGGATATTGATTATTGAATAAAATAAACGTGTAGAACTTCAGTAAAACAATATATTTTATTATAAACTAAAAGTTTTTTTTAATGATCTTAAACCACCAATATAAAATGTATTGTAACTTTCAACTGTTCTAAACTTATATCCGAATTTCATCTCTTTATAGCTGTCACTTTACGAAATTACCATTCAAAACAGTACAATAAAAAACGCGATAGAATCACCAAGAATCAAGAAAAAGATGGGAAAAATAAACATCTCGCATGAGTAAGTTAAAAACTAGTATTATTCTATTCTCTTTGTCTATATATACAACCCTACTTTCGTGTCACACAAACTGAGGACAAATCGTGATTCGCGAGTCACCCGCTGCTTAATCAGTAAAGCACCGCTGAGCATTCTGCTGTCGCTGTCTGAAAAGCAGAATCATAAAGCTGTCAGATGAAAATTATATGCGAAAGTCGTTGTCATAAGGAAGCTTGGAGGCTCTGATTGAAAAGTGCGCGTGGAATAATAGCAATTAAAGAAATTAGATATCAAAGGGAAGTAAAATGGAATTCTTTTTCCTAATTTTGGGCTGCAGAGTGGCACTGTTTTCCCACGAATATTGAGGTACTTTCCGGTTTCCTGGTTTTTCAACTGAATAATATACATAGTCTGGGTGCATTCTCTGGTTTGTTTATCTTTGCACCGGGTATTAAGAACACGGGGCGTGTCGTCGTTTTCTTGTAAGAAAGTCTCTAAAAAGCATCGAGAGACTGAGATTGAAATAATTAGTGGGATTTAAGAGAGATTAATCGAATTCCAATGCTAATGCAATTAATTTTGAAAGTCATATATCTTTTTGAGAACTGATACGTTGTAAGACTGATTTACTAATTAGAAATTACAAGTTTTGTTAATGAATGCAAACAGATCAGGAATGTTCAAATTTTGTATCATTTAAATAAAAAAACTAGCAAGATTAAAAATATAATCTCACCGTAACTTTCTCGCATATTTCCAAATAGAGGTTATTTCCCTTTCTCCAATACACAACTTTTGGATCTTAGGCAAGGCGATGAACTCCATGACGTCTCAAGTTTTTATTTTCAAAGTCAAGCGCATGAAAGTTTTGCGTTGCATAGTACAAAAAAGAAAATCGATTATGCATTTTATTTCAGCCAATTGATACCAAAATGTGACACATTTTAGTGATACCAAATTCTATTCGATTCACTTAAGTCATTGTGTTTTTGAATGATCGTTTTTACATGAATACGAATGCACATATTGACGGACGATAAATTCATTGATATATTTGCTTCAAAATTTGATAAAGATCGATACTTTAGTTGCTAAAACTATGTACCACAGTCATATTTGTTATTGTTATATTCACTTGTACTTAAATAATCATATAGAAACTTCCTGGAATGAATTTTATTCAAAATTCGACCGAAATTCTATACATTTGATGTGAAAATCATATACAAATTTTCATTCTTTAAAATGAAAGATTTCTTTAGGTATCACATTCAGGCAGAAACAGAACGCAAGATTGCAAATTGCAAGATTGCAGAACGCAAATTGCTGCAAAAATGGGTTTTTCAGATTGAATTATACTTGATCGTGGGATTCATTAAAGTCTCTAATTCTACTTTGTTGATAATCACAATATTTTCTGTTTATATATTTGGTATACGAAAAAGCAATAATCTAATAGTATAGTATCCTAATAGCATTTTTCCGATTATGAATCATTGCATCTTAGATCTAGTATTTATATTCAAAGAATAAACATTCAGTGTATGTAAATTAAGTTTTTATATTATAACGACTTATAAATATACCATATATTGTTTTAAATAAAGAGTATTAATATTTAATATAAAAATTTATTTTTATCCTTGAAAAGGATTAATATGGCAAATGACAACTTTGGCAACTTTGTCTTATATCTATTTTTTTTTTCCAGCAGGATTTTATATTTATATTTTATATTGCTTACATTCATCTCTTCTTTTAAAGCAAAAATTACAAAAATTAATATAATTTTAATTCATTCGAGTGCTTCCTGTTTTATATAGCGCCTAAAATCTTATCTTTTTCTTGGTCTTGAAGCATTATTTAACAATGAGTCAAATTTAAATCAGTGAGAATGGTCTCCTTCAAACTTTCTCACATACTCTCCAACAACGGTCTCATTTCCTCTTTCTCCGCATAAAATTGCGTATTTTATGTGAGGACGAGATTATCTTAAACGGCATTAATGAATAATAGATATGAAATTTTTTACAAGTTTTACTAAATCTATCAGAAGAATATGTATTTTCAATGCCTTTTTCCGGCCAATTGATTCTAAAATTTGACATACAGCACCAATTGCATTCACAAGATAACATTTCGAATTTCATTGATTTAAGACATTGCAATTACAGATTGAAGCATTTATAAGAATTCATGAATTCAGATTGATAGATGCCCAACTTTTTGACGAATTTAGATCAAAATCTAATATTTATCAGTATTTGGACGCTAAATTTGGGTACCAAATTTTATCTGTATATCTCTTTACGCTTTATAGTTACAGAGTTCCATAGTACTCTGACATATAGACAGTATGTACTTTGACAAATAGACTCTGACAGATAGGCAGACAAACTTCCCGTATATGGGTTTCGTTCAAAATTTGATGGAAACCTAAAAATAGAGTCGTAATTCCACATACAGTATTTCACAAGATAACATTCCGAATTTCATTGATTTAAGTCATTGCAATTACGAATTGTAGCATTTACAAGAATTCAGGAATTCGTAATAACAGATGCCCAACTTTTTGACGAATTTAGTTTAAAATTTAATATTCATCAGTATTTGGACGCTAAATTTGGGTACCAAATTTTATCTGTATATCTCTTTACGGTTTATAGTTACTGAGATCCAGAGTACATTGACAGATAGACAGACAGACTTCCCGTATATGGGTTTCGTTCAAAATTTGATAGAAACCTAAAAATAGGGTCGTAATTCCACATACAGAATTTCACAAGATAACATTCCGAATTTCATTGATTTAAGACATTGCAATTACGAATTGTAGCAGTTACAAGAATTCAGGAATTCGGATTGACAGATGCCCAACTTTTTGACGAATTTAGTTCAAAATTTGATATTCATTAGTATTTGGACGCTAAACTTAGTTACCAAATTTTATCTGTATATCTCTTTACGCTTTATAGTTACTGAGTTCCATAGTACTCTGACAGATAGACAGACAGACTTCCCGTATATGGGTTTCGTTCAAATTTTGATAGAAACCTAAAAATATGGTCGTAATTCCACATACAGAAGTTCAGTCGTCTAAATCAAAGGTGTTTTTTTTTAGTATCGTGTTGACATATAGACAGAGATATATAATGCCGAAAATATGTTTTCCTAACTCAGCAAGGCATGAAAAGCAGATAATCATCAAAATCTCGAGTTCTAATTTTTTCACGATTAAAGTACTTCCTCTAATAAGAGAACATAAAATGAACTTCATGTCACTTCACAGCTTAACATAATAGGCAGCTAGTTGACAACCATAATTAAGTTCATGATGTGTCAATGACTTTCTATGAATATCACTTTCATTAAGAGAAAGATTTGCGTTAATCCAATTAAATATAATTACAATATTGATTTGTCTTTAACACGTACTTGAAAGTAGTATCATCAGTTTTTTTATCTCTTTGAACGAAATACGGTCATATTTCATCAATTCTTCTTTAACACAAAAAAAAGAGGAGAAAAAACATTACCTAAAAATAACTATAAAACTATTCCCATAGCACTTTATAACCCTGAAATTTTAAATAACATAAAAAGTCACGGAATCAAACAATCATTTCACAATTCATCGATAACATCGTTTCATTTCATCTGGAACATTCGCTCAATGTGAGGCAGCATATTTCAAACTAAGTACCTCAAACAGTTTTCAACATTTTGGATGAATGAATGAAAGGTTTTTAAATAAAATAAGTAAATAAGATAAAACAAAACATCCACTCACAAGTCTGAGTGCAAAAAAGAAACACAAATGCTTTCTTCGCATCAAGGATCAATTCATCCGTGCATGATAAGTACGTATTCCTTCAGACTTTCTTCTTTTTGGATTCGAAAGTACGTTTCAATTGCTCTTCTCGGTGTCATACGGTAACAAATGCTTCAACAGCAATCACGCGAAAGAAATATGGCGCACAGAAAATTGTTGAAGATTGTGAATCAAAGTAAGATAAAAATGAAAGGATATTTTATAAATTAAATTTTGGTAACTAAAATATTATGATCGTTAATTGTATAATAAAATCATAAATTTTAAAGAATTATATCGTTAAGGTGTGCGTACACACTAGAAAATTTTTGAAAAAAATTTTAACTTTAAAAATCCAGTTTTTTCACAATAGGTCATTAATATATGTTTAAACTCATTTCAGTGAGAAAAACCATATTACACTAATTATTAATTAATTAAATAATATTGAATGAGCTAATTAGCCTATTTTTTGAAACCTTATATCTTAAATTCTAATTTGTACAGACACACAATTCTAGTCGGAAATTATGCCTAATATTAGTCTTCATGTTGTTTGTCTCAATCCAGTTCTAAAAATATACAGTTGTTTTTTTTAACGATAACGATTTTTTTTCATCAACGATAAACAGAAAAAGCGAGATTTTTTCTGTAATTTTCACTTTTAAATAGCTATTAAAAATTTATTTCTATAAATATAACTTTGATTGAGGAACAGAACATCCGCTATTTCATACAGATTATTTTGATATATAAATGATTGTATTTGTTTAATTTCTTGTTGAGTTATGATTGTTTGAATGAAGCAACATAGGGGGAAAATATCATTCTTCATAAAATGAGTTTTAAAAAATCCGTAACTAGAGTTTTTAACGAAAGCGCCTCAAGAAAAATAATTATAACTCGAGAAATATTTCGAATATTGACAACATCTTGGTATCGTTTGAAAGCTGAAGGATCAGAGAACATTATTAAGCAATAAAAAAATATTCGATATTTTAATCGATTTTCGAAGTTTCAAGTGTGTACATACATCTTAATTGTAAGTATTGTAATCGTTAAGACGTTTAACCTTTATTCAAAATTCGTTAAAATATTATATCGAGATTTCGATAAAACTTCACCTTTCGTACCTCTATGAGCGCAATAAACATATTTTTGGAATTATGTATGTTTGTCTGTCCGTGAAAAAAATAATTCAAAAGAGCTTTTTGGTGGATGAAAATTGATAGGTGAAATTGATAATGAAAATAGGAAAGGTGGATGAAAATTGATATATGGTCTTTACACCAGATTTGTGGATTTCAACAAATTTCAAAGAAAATCCATTTAGATATAGTCTGTCTGCCCGGCTCACTGAATACTGTCAAACACGATAATTGTAAGGTGATAAAGAGAAAAAAATTTGGAACACTAGTTTGGAACCAAAAATGTAAATTAATATCAAATTTAGAAATTAAAGGAAAGATTCTTATCAAAGTTTGAAGAAAATAAATACATCGACAAGTTAACTGTCTGTTGGTCTGTCCGTTCGCATGCATGTGAAAGCGATAATTCCAAAAATGAAATGACTTACATAAATAAAATTTGATATACATTCTTAGGATTACAATTACAGTCTTGTTCTAAATTTGTTTTAAATTGATCGAAAAAAAGGCGCTAATAGACCTTTTTGTAAGTATTATTCAACAATAATTTAGGGACTAACCCAAAAGTACCAGTTTTCTTACACGGGAGTCATAAAATAAAAATCTGAGCACTCGTGATATTAAAGGCCTCGCCCAAGAACCACAATTTTGTTGTTGTTGCGACTTGTGGCAATTTACCAGCCCGCTGACAGTTATCTGTCAGCGATTTAAGCCGAGTGAGCGTCCCTTGTTTTTTCAATAGCGCCAACTAGGGCCAAAAGTACGACTTTGCTACTTCATGCGTCACATTCGCTTGCGCGCCCACTTTTTACAAGGGGGGGAGGTACATTCACACTACTCGCAGAAGAGAACACAGAAGAAGAACCATGCCCTAACCGGGACTCGAACCCAGGACGCCCAGATCGAGGGGAAGACGCGCTACCTCTACGCCAGGACGCCGTCCTCAATTTAGCGCACTCCTTATTAGAAAATATGCGATAAATGTTCGGAGAAACCATTTCCGTTGCTATATAATACTTTTAAATTATGTTTTGTCGCTGATATTAAAAATAGAATTAATCACGTCAAGTACAAACTTCGTTTCATGACTTCGAAATGTAGAACTCGGTTAGTGCGAAGTTTTTTTGTTTTTTTTTAATTCGAATTTTATCAATAATCTTTCGAATTCCATATTAATATAATGATAATATATCAATCTCATCTGAATTTATTTTGATAGATTCGAAGTCCGAATTAAAAATTATTATGAATCTGATATTATTTCAGATCAGTTAAATCCGCCCGGTCAACACTACAATGAGTTAATTGAATAATTTTTAAGGCCCTTGATTCAATTAACGGCTTTACTCTGAAAACACAAAGAACAAAATTAAAATTTCAAATTTTTTTTAAAAAAATTATAATTTTTAAAATTATATTTACATAAGAGGTACACTATAATGTTTATTGCATTGTAAAATAGTTATAAATAACAATTGTAATAAGTAATATAAATAGTAAAAAAATTGTGGTAATATCCCTTACATTGAATTTTTGAAAGTCGGAATTATTATATTTTATTTATTTATTTTATTTCATATTTTAAGTTCGAGAAAAAGATATATAAACAATTAATTGTGTTTTCGAAAGCACTGCAAATGCCAGGCTAGAATTTAAAACTTTTAATTGTTGGTTAAACCGCCGAATTTACATGTCATAACGGAAATAGTCAACAAGTCTAAAAATATCTGTAGGCAATGTTTACGAGGGAAAAACGTTTATATTTTCAAAGTAGCAAGACAATTTTTGATGTCGTCAAATGCTTTCTGAAGTTCCGATTCATTCCATAAATCGAAAAGGAAAAATGCTTTTATATAAATATTCCAATCTTTCAAAAGATACTAATCATCCATTAATCGGTATAAAAAGCACAAAAAAATATCCCAGACAACATTAAAAGTAAGGCATAGTGCATAAAAAGCAATTTTGGGCAGTGGCGAAATGATCAAGTCATTTCGAATGCTCGCATTGCACGGAAAGGAAACAGATGTGGTAGACGAAACCACAGACTTAACGCCTTTGAATTTACAATGCAAATGGTATTCAAACGGTCTGCTGCCAAAAGTTAGAATGAAATATTAGCATATCACTGTCACTAATCCAGAGGAAAATGTGAAGAGGTTTTGATGGATTTCACTCGAAACACTTTTTTCTTTTTTGTCAATCATGATATTATGCCGAATAACAAACAGTCTATTTAACTCATTGAAGTTGGAATGTCTAAATTATTCCTCAGCAGTGTTATTTGATATATAATTTTTCACTACCAATTATTTGATAAATAATTTTTCTATTAAAATTTTATTTAATTTTTGTTATGTAGCTTATTTAATGAATTGAAATTTAATGAATGAATTGAAATTAATTTTATTTAATGAATTGAAATTAATTTTATTTAATGAATTGAAATTGAATGAATGAATTGAAATTAATTTTATTTAATGAATTGAAATTGAATGAATGAATTGAAATTAATTTTATTTAATGAATTGAAATTGAATGAATGAATTGAAATTAATTTTATTTAATGGATTGAAATTTAATGAATGAATTGAAATTAATTTTATTTAATGAATTGAAATTGAATGAATGAATTGAAAATAATTTTATTTAATGAATTGAAATTGAATGAATGAATTGAAGTTAATTTTATTTAATGAATTGAAATTAATTTTATTTAATGAATTGAAATTAATTTTATTTAATGAATTGAAATTTAATTTAAAAATCGAGCATGTGTGCTTGCGTGCGTACGCATGTGAGCATGTATGTGCGTGTACACAAATACGTTTTATGTGGATTTATGCACGTTATGCGGGCTTTATTAAATTATATTAAACCTAATGATCACAATTGTTGAACTTAACCAACATTAAAAATGTTGGGCTTTAAAATCTATTAAATAGCACTGGTCTACTTAAAAGTGTTGATCTTTAAAATCTATTAAATAGCACTCATCTGCTTAAAAATGTTGGTCCTTAAAATCTATTAAATAGCTCTCAGCACATTAAAAATGTTGATCTTTAAAATCTATTAAACGGCACTCATCTACTTAAAAACTATTGCTCCTTAAAATCTATTAAATAGCGCTCATCTGCTTAAAAATGTTGGTCCTTAAAATCTATTAAATAACGCTCATCTGCTTAAAAATGTTGGTTCTTAAAATCTATTAAATAACACTCATCTACTTAAAAATGTTGATCCTTAAAATCTATTAAATAGCACTCATCTGCTTAAAAATGATGGTCTTTAAAATCTATTAAGTAGTACTCATCTGCATAAAAATGTTGGTCTTTAAAATCTACTCAATAGCACTCATCTGCTTTTTAAAAAACCTTCATAACGATACAAAACAGAGTATTTTGTTTCTGTATATTCAATTATGCTTTTTATCTGTTCTCTCATAAAATATATTATTGTGATAATAAAACAAATAATAGTGATATAAATAAGAATATCAAAATATAAAAATATATCTGTACTATTAATAATGGTGAACATATTTGTGTCTGTCTTTCTCTTTGTGTGTGTGCCTGTTTGTCTATGTATGTTTTGGCGCTCTACTGGTCACGCTGTTTGACCTGCTATTACCAAATGGTAGCATTTAAACTTTGGAAGGTGGGGTTGTACACTTCAGATAGGAATTTTTAAAAATTTATAATTAAATGATATCGAATATTTAGCTTTTTTTAAGAGAACTTCAAAAAATATTATTGTACGAAAATTAATTTTACACCGTTTCAATATTTACAAATTGTCTTTCAAACAATACTAATTTGAAAAATCATATAAATTTTTCCTGAATATCGCTAATATTAATTTTTTTGTCTAATTTCTAAAAATATATTATATTATTATCCTGAAATTCAAACTGTATTGTGGTTTCATTAAACATGTGATTGCATAATTTTCTTTACTGTTGAAAGCTAAAGAAGGATGCTATTTAATATTTGTGTAGTTTAAAAGACGAATAAAAAAGTGAAGTTACAATACCGAGAAATTTATAAGATAGATAAACCAGAAAATTACGCCACGTCTACATTTTGTGATGTCACGTGGCTAATTTCTATTAAAAAGGTTCATTTGCAAAATAGACAAAATTATGTAAAATTTCAAAAATGGTATGGCTTTAATACCTATGTGAATTTGAGTCGCATATGCCAATTTATCAATCATGAACATGGAGTT
Source organism: Argiope bruennichi (assembly GCF_947563725.1). Classification (NCBI taxonomy): domain Eukaryota; kingdom Metazoa; phylum Arthropoda; class Arachnida; order Araneae; family Araneidae; genus Argiope; species Argiope bruennichi. The sequence goes on from NC_079157.1 coordinate 43,560,690, forward strand.
AAGTTTAAGAGATTTAATTGAAATTAAATACAACCAATAAAACTGATGAAAGAGCTGGTTACCAAAGCCGGCAAGTTTGCAATATTTATGAATATTTTTGTTTGAATTCATGTTGTTGTATTTATTATAACTCAAGAGCAAAAAACTCAAACAAATGATACTTATTTATTTTATTATTTATATATATTGTTAAAAATATTTTCTTAAAGCCTATTTTAAGCAACTAAGTTTAGAAAAGAATTATTGGAACAAATTTAATGTTTTTTTTTATGGCACTTGCCCGCTGTTACAAAGACAGCGATTTTAAGCCAGTGGGGTAGCGTCTCTTGTTTTTCTAGTAGCGCCAACTAGTGACAAGAGAACGACTTTGCTACTCACGCATCACTTACTCGCTTGCACAATCCCTTTTTACAGAAGGGCACATTCACACATCTCACAGATAGAACAGAGGAAGAACAACCATGCCCAAACCGGGACTCGAACCCAGGACGCCCAGATCACGGGGAAGACGCATTACCCCTATGCCAGGACGTCTGCACGAATCTGATTAGATATATTGTTTGCACCTCAGCATTATTTCAGAATTCTTACTTAAGAAGATTCCAAAATTAGAGTAAATTATTTAACATTTCCAAGTTGTTTAAATAAAAGGCAAGCTCTTTAAATCTTCCATTTATTTATTTTGTTCATACTAAATATTTCCGTAAAGCATATTTTGAGCAGGTAAATTAAGAATGAATTATTGGAACGAGTTTAACTAGGTTTGTAGTTCGTATATCTATATTATTTTAGAATTTTTGTTTAAGGGGATTCCGGAATTAGAGTAAATTAATTAACATTTTTATTTGTAAATAAGTAGTAAGCTGTTTAAAACTTTTGTTTATTTATTTTTTTCATTTGTGATTATTTTTATAGTTTTGAAATCGTGTATCAAAGCACCTAGTTCAGCGTTATGTTGCATTCTTCACATAATCACGCGACCATTTGTATGCTGTCTGAAAGACGAATGCAAGATGTCGAAAAAATTCTTGGTAATAAAATCATCACCAAGCATGTGCGGTGGGTGCGAAATTGAAAACGCAATTCTTAACCATTAGTTTCGGCTGGTTAACAAAGCTAATTCGAGGGATGAAATAAATAGAAAAAAAAAGTAAAAGAACAGCGAAGAAGACGATAACAATAATGACAGAAAATAAATAAAGCAAAACCAAAATAAAATACCGGCAAACGAATATGGCTACCGCCCGTGATCTATCCTCAAACCCAGAATACTGGAACTAATGGGAAGCTATTCCAACGATATTTCAAGCGTTGCCATCCATGTTCTTTTACCGCGCGAAAAGTTGGTAGCGCAGGACAATGCGGGGGAGGCAGGGGATGGGTGGTGGTAAGATCATAGATCAGAGAATGAAAGGGGAAAAAAGTGTTCTCTACGTGTTTCACGCTCAAAAAAGAATTTTAACATCAGTCTGCTGTCATTTAGGGAATAATTCAGAATTTTCAGTTCCATAAGTTATGGATTCGTAAGAGTTTATTTCATCGAACGGTAGTGATTAAACCTTTTTTTTTTTTTTTTTTTGTGTCGGATTTCAACTTTTTTTTTTTTTTTTCATTTGTTGTGGAGCAATTTATTATTGAAAGTGTTCATTATCAACAATTTTTGTATGACATAAATGATAGAGGATAAAATTATGATAAATTGTTTGCGATGTATTTTTAAAGTTGGGGTGAAAAAAATTTTTATGAAAAAATTTATTTTAAGGTGATTTTCTAGACGGAAAACTTTTAAAAGTGTACATATATATTTTCTTAATTTATACTTTTAATAGAATGATTTGCATTTCTTTATATATATTAATTTTAAACTTTTTATTGAAAATCATTATTTAACCAAGAACTGAATTTTTTTGGAAGAAATTTTTCGAAATAAAATTTTCGCTTCGAAATAATATTTCCGATATAAATTTTTTCTTATTTTTCTTATATTTTTTTATTTTTCAAAAATTTTCTGAATTTAAATTAATTTCGGAGAAAATTTAAAAGTAAATCGATTTTTATTCAAAAGTATCAATTTAACTTACAAAAGCATGAGTAAATTTGTAGAAAAACTATGAAAATTCAGTTATTTTTAATTAGAAATTCAATGACATTTTGTTTAATTTATTGACAGATTTCAACTTACTGAAATATAATTCTTTTTTTTTTTCGTAATAAAATGGCAACGTCAAACAAATCCAATAAAATCATACTCAATTGCCAAACACAGAAATATTCTTACAATTGCATACCGTAAATCTTAAAAAAAAGATTAAAAAAAATTAAATATTAAATTTTCAAATTAATGTTCAAATAATAAAATCTCACATCAATTTTGAAATAAAGTAAAAGTAAAATCAGATCCAAATTCTTGAACTATTTTTTCCCCTTCTTTTCCTGCATAAATCTCGAATGACTCATTAGACTAAATATGACTAATTAGATTTTATGACAAATGAAATTCTCAGATTTCTGTATTATGGCTTTTTTTAATGAATATTTGCTTATTCCTAAGATGTAACAGTCACCTTATAAACATCACTTTGGCTTTCTTCAAAAATATATAATTAGGAAATACACCACAGTTAGGCTTATTATTATTATTATAATTCTCTTGCTAAATGTGCAATGAATTTCATGCAAAATGTACAGTGAAACTATGCCCGTAACCCATTTGAGTATGACATCATTTTCAGTCGGAGCTATATGTATATATATAGTATATACCAATCTTAAAAGTAGTTTTACTTTTCTACAGTCATATATTAATATCCGCAATTGCATATTAATTATGATATCATCTACCAAAGGAAAGCAAATACGGCATTCAATAAAAAAAAAATATTAACGGATATCCAAAAATGCAAAGTAAACCGAGAAAGCTGTTCTCATCTTTACGTTACATAAACGATAAACAACGCCTCATATTACCAATATCACATAAACGATCTCCATCAAAGCAGCTATCAATATTTACTCTCGTAGCTTCAAAAATAATACAAATTATCTTGTGAATGGCCATTTTGAAAGAATAAAATTACTGCAAGAAAGAAGCAAAGAGTAAATTGAAACAACTTGAAACGGAGCTCGATAACGAGACAACTGAGTATGATGTTACTTCCATCGTCGAAGCCACTGACCGTACTTCCATACCAGGATGCATTGCAACTCCCAATTTTTTACAACCGAATAAGTTTTCGATACCCCTCTTTTTTGACCGATAATCAGCCACTTATCTTGTCTAGCTGCAGACGACTTTTTCCCTCTTTCGTTTTCATCCGCCGATTCGTTTGAAAAGGTGCATGAAGTGGCAGATGAATGCTTTGTTTGGAACACATCCTTTAAAATCTTGTTGTATTAACTACAGATGTTTAAAAATAAATAAATAAAAATTTATTTGAAATATGAAAAAAAAAATATTTGTAATATTTTTATTCAATTATTGAAATATAAATCTAAAATAAATTATTCTTTTTTCTTTCAGATTTCTATTTATTGTTTGATATTGGAATAAAGATATCCAAGATAGAAATAGATTAATGGCAGTCACATAATTGAAAGGGGGAAAAAATGTAACTTCGAATTCTTTTTGTCTAATTGAAATGTTATTATAATAAAAATATTTATTCAATTATTTATATTGTATTGACGAAACAAGTAGATATTTCAATTATTTATAAGAAAGTAGTGTGACATGTGAGAATTTTCTGAAATATATCACAAAAATTAATATAAAAATTATGTTTTTAAAAAATGTGGTTTATCATTTTAACATATTGTTAACCAGAATTAAACGGTATTTTGAAAGAAATTTCTATCAGTCATTAAGTAATGGAACTTCATTAAAGTTCATTTTTTACGAATAATGTTTTTTAACATCATTAATGTTTACGAATAATGTTTTTAACATCATTAAGAAAACATCATTTTTTTTACATCACTGTTTCTAATGATGTAAAACTTTTCTGATATTGAAATTGTATTAATTTATAGAATCAACCATGTATAAAATTTAATGGCGGCAATGAAAAAAAAAAAGTTGTCTTTAGCTTTCACACTTGCTGTGTTTTGAATTTCATAGATATCTACCTTTTACTTTTGCGTCAAGACTAAAATATTTAGCGTCATTTTTTCTAGCAGAGAGAAAAATGAAATAAAGCCACTGTCAAAAATAATTGTTTTTTTAAAAAGAAATTACTTTATTCCGTTTTACATAAATAAATTCGAATTAGCTTTTATTGAATAATATTTTATTACAAGTTTAAAATTTATTTTTAAATTTTTTTGTGAACCGAAAATTCGTTTTCAATCAAATTCAATTTCAGAAAAATCGTTTTCACTGAAAAATATTATGTTTATAGGAGAATTAACACTATCTTTATACGAAAAAATGATATTATTTATTAAATACTATTTACTTATTCGTATAATGTAAAATAATTACTTAAATCAAAATTTCCAGAATTAATTTGAGGGAATTAAAAATTTCAATTTTAAATGTAAAAGTTTTATAATAATTTATATTTTATCCCACAAAAAATTAAAATTATCGTTTGAATATGAGATTTCTTACAATTATGTTGTATGATTATTTATACTACTTTTGTGCTATCACTGCACAGTTTGGTCGTAATGGTCTAAAAATATTCCAGGTCTTCTGGTCTCTCATTAAGATATGACCCCGGATTTGGTATTTAGATCAGATGTAGTGTTAGCCAACTAAACTGAAGCAAGCAGTGATATTTTCGGTACTCGAATGAATTTAAATGCCCGTCTGTAAGAGATAACCGGAAATGTAGTTGAAACACTTGGATGCCATTGCAACCTGTTCCAAGAACAAGAAAATACGCCCCCACAAAACAACCTTGGGAAATATTAGGTGTGTCTGTATACAATCTAGGCTTTGCTATTCAGACATGGTGTTTTTTTATCTGCTGACATCTCAGTTTCAATGCAGCTTCACGCAGATGTAAAATAAAAAGTGACTGATCACAATTAAAGTACTAAAAAGCGTAATCTTCACAGAATCGTTGTTACAATCTATAAATGAAAATTTGCGAATTCGGCTTTATGACTTTGAATCCGACACTCACCAAGATAAGGTGTTTGAAGCATTCTTAAGGTTTAGGATGTCTTGAAAAGAGTGTACATCTGTTAAAAGTACAATTTGGTGATTTCTTCTGATATTTTTTTTGTAATCAAATATAATAAAATTACTTCATTAAAAACAACAAATATCGACTTATTTAAAAATTCAAATTTCAAAAAAATCGGGTCTAAATTACAGTACGATAAATAAAAAGTATTTTTAAAAATATCTCTCTATATATTTAATAGTTTTGAGTAATATTTTTAGCATTTGGTAATGGAATAATGTACTTATTTCGTGGAATATTTCATTATTATGATAAGTATAGGATTAAATAAATTATTCATATTCAATAAACAAGTAATTAATTTTGATAAGTAAATAATATGCAGCACTTTAACTGCATCGTTTGTGGGCAATAAGACTACAAAATAAATAATAAAACTTATATAAAATGCAATTAAAATTTTGTGTGAAAAGTGAGAAAATTTTTATCGTTTTTTTCATCGAATATAATTATTAGTAATGACCTTGAATAAATACCGAATTAAAAAAAATCATTTATGATAAATAAGAACACATATTATAGGCGTATTTGACTAGAAATATAAACAAATAATAGAAATATAGAAAATTCCAAGCTGATTTTCAAAAAATTAAGTTTTTACTTAAAAGTAAAAATAAATTTGAATTAAGATGCTATTCAACATTATATCATATTGAAAAATCTATAGGCAGAATAAACTATCCGAATTATTAAATAATTCAGCTTAAAAAGTTCGAGTTAGCCAGGCTTTACTATTATTACATTTATTTTTTTTACTGCATCATTTTTATTTATATTTAAACATAATTCGTGATATATTTTAAAATGCATTCTATCTCAATGAGATAATAAATATTCACTAATAAAAGATAACACTAAAAACATTGATAATCCCAAAACGTAGAAGATAAGATTTTCTTACACTAAAGCCTAATTATGATTTGCCAAATCGTGTGGAATCAGATGGATTTTGCATCAGCGAAATAAGCTGCGCCAATGGCACGTAATTCGATAAAACTTTCAATTGAATAATGAATTTCGTTGCTTTAATAAATCATAGTCTTGAGTCACGCAATCGAAAAAAAGATTTCGATTATTCAGCTCCAAATCTGTAGATTCACTGGGTAGAACCTTGTGAATCATTTTAACTACCTGCTTGGTAACTCTTTAGAAAAAAAATAGCATCAATTTTTTTAGCTTTTTTTTAGTGGTATAGATTTTTTTAACCACTGGTATGTGCCAAATTTTCAGTTAAATGATTAAAACGATGAATATCTTTATTATTTCACAAGATGTTAATATTTGAATTTTCAGCAATTTATCTTAATTTCTTTACATGTTTTTTTGCAGGATTATCACTGTTATTTGGAGCCATAAGCAACTACTCGGCTCGAAGATACGCTGAAAAAAACTGAATGAACAGGAAGCCGCGATAGCATTGACGGAAATTAAGGTTGAATTCTAAAGGTTATCACCCATCACGATACAACCTCCCCCAAAGGAGGCACGTTCCTTCATCGATAAGAGGTAACTAGCCCCACATCATTTATGTACTTACTAGGGAGGTGAGAAATAACCAAGATTCTGCAAGTTTCTTATTCTCTTGTCTGAGGTACCCTGCAGTGGGATATTGTTTGTAGATAAGGAAGAAGGGCAGTAATTGACCACTTTCTGGCCAATTACGTCGAAGAGAATGTTATTTTGACAAATCGGTCAATGCAAGGTTGGACAATGCTAAAGATAGCAGTCGGCCATAACAAATCCTGTCGATACTGCTACGTTCAGTGGTGGCAGGGTGGTCGGCTGTACGCAAGAAGAAGTGGGATATTGTTAATTACAAACTATGCGTTTTTAGAAAGCTCTACTTGATATTTTTTTATGAAAATTTAGAAATTTTCGTTCCAATTCCTAAAATATTGGATTGTTGCACATTTTTTTGGTTCATATTCTGCACATATTATATTTTAATGTTTTCAGAAATAAATAATTAGTTAATAGATTGAATTGATTAAATTTTCGCTTCATATTGTGGTGTCACCTGGTAGAGAATTTTGAAAACCTGTTTCAGAATTCTTCATGTTTTATAATAGAATTATAAGTTAAAAATAATAAAAGCAAAATTAAATTAACTAATAAGAGAATAAGAAAAAAGTAAGAGAATAAATAAAAGCAAAATATGAGACTTTACGTCTAAAGATGGAATATAGTAATCAAATTTTTGAATTAATGTAACTGTGTACTCTTACAAGAAAATTTTTTACTGATGACTGATGTTAATCGATAGAAAACTTGAGATCTATCCTGATGTTTACTTCATTTTCTAAAGTGGCCGTCAAAAACAAGTCTGACTTTTCTAGATAATGATTACCACAGTGTCCACTAGGAAAAGCTTGTGAAAGTTTGGTGAGAGCCAAGCGAAAAAGTACGCATCATTTTTTTATAAATTTGGAGTGTGTCCTCCAAAAGCGAGTTCCACAAAGCCCTCGGAATAACTTCCCTTGGCTACAAGGGATATTTGTATTCAGATACAGTACGGCGGGTTGTTGGCCTTGGCCTGCTAATGCACAGTCAACAAATCTAAGGGAATAATCATTTTGGTTGACAAACAATTAATGTATTTGTGTTAGAATCCTTAATGCTGGGTCTTCGGTTCAAACCGAAATTCATAAGGGCAGACTCAGATGTATCGTCACTTTGTATTTTTCTCGTGACTCGTGAAATCAGTAGGAATGGTCTCTATAAAACTTTCTCGTATTCTCTTTAATGGTGGTGAATTTGTGTTTTTGACCCGTTTTTTTCCCAATCAATTGTAACCAAAATTTGGCATCACAGTCACAAAATAACTTAACGGATTTGATATATTTTAGTAATTGCGTTTTTCAGTTATAGCGTTTACATATTTCTAAAAAATACAGATTGACAGACAATCAACCCCCTTTCTGGATTTGCCTCAAAATTTTATAGAAATTTACAAATTTAGTGTAAAGTCTATATACCAAATTTCAACTGTCTAGCTCAAAGCGTTTGTGGGTTATCTTTTTTCACATATAGATAGATAGGCATTTTTCAGAATTGTGTTTTTCGAACTGAGGGAAATCTAAAACATGGAGATTCGACAAAATTATGATGCAAGACTTTCTATATGAAATAGAAAAAATTTAAATGTTTAAGGTCTAGTTATACTTATAGCTGAAAGTTAATAAATCTTTATTAGTCTAACTTTTAATAAAGTCCTCAGAATATATAAATTTATAAAAATGCATTTTAAAACATTTAAATATCTAAAACACATTATTTAAAATGGGATATTCTTTTAGCTTTTGATGAATATTTCAATAATAGCATTTGGTTGACTGAGATTCGACAAACTGTTATTATAAATAATAAAACAAGTACCATTTTAATTATTTCATATAATATGCCAATTCTATTTTATAATTCAAGAACGATATCGATTAACAAATAGCTATATTAACATTTGCTACCAGATATAACAGGATGTAGCATTTGCTTTCACATACAATCAAATTTCTAATAGAAATTAGATTTCATGGTTTTCAAACACAAAAAAGGTCTCTGATCTGTATATCTGCATAGAAATAAGCAAGATTCTTAAATAAAAATAAACATGTTTTGAATGCTCAGATAAAATATAACAAATTAATTGTTAGTAAATATTACTCATTCAGTTCAGAGTACGATTCTGATATGATATAAAGAGATCGAATAAATGAAGAAATTTGTTACAAATTACAGAAATAAGGAAAAATTTAATGCTGCCACGAATTGCTTAAAAATATGCAACAGATTTTATTAAAAAATAATTTTTTTTTTTCAAAACACATTTATATTAACAATGAAAGAAACAATTCCTAAACATTGTATTCGTCAACTCGGAATAAAATTTGGGTCTGAACTTTGAAAAAATAAATGCAGGAATTTGTTAAGTACGGTGGGAATTATTATACATTTAAATATTCATATGCGAATGGTATTTTAACTTGAAGAAGTGAATTATTTATATCTGAAATGACTCGAAAAATCTCATGATATAATTTATTTTATATAGGTTAGTTCCACAATAAATTTGGTTTATTACTTTTTATTTGCATCTAAAGACGAAAAATAAATAGACAGCTTTATTGTAAATTTCTATACAAAGCAGAATGAATGAAGTAATCTCAACTAATATCTAAATATTAAATCCATGTGCCTTTAGAATTTTCTACTTATTTTAATAATTTCTTCTAAGCTTTAAATCATGAAAAAAAAAAAGATGATCTTCAATATAAAATGTTATAAAATTTAAAAATTAAGTTTCTTAAGATGACTCAAAACGCTTTTCGAATTCTAAATTTAAGTAATTGACGTGCCAATCAGAATAATGCGATATGTCCCTTTTCAAAAATCTATGAATCTTTCAATTCATTTTCTTCTCTAAGAATGAAAAAGGGATAAATGAGATACCTTTTACTATTAAATATTTTAATTTTATAAAAAAAAAGAAAAAAACCGTATGGAATGATTTATGTCCTGTTTAAAAAATTTCTAACTAAGCGAATCCACACAGTTTCGGTCTCTTTCAAATCCAAATGTAACTAAATGACAAACGAAAAGCAGACATGCGATTTGTCCGCTTTTAAAATTTTATGAATCTTTTGATTCATTTTTTTTCTCTAAGCGACAAAGGATGAGTAAATGAGGTATGTTTTCTCATTAACTCTTCTACTTCCATAAAAACGCGAGGAATGATTTAAGAAGATGTTAAAAAATTTCAATTAAACTGATCCACACTGTTTACGTGTATTCCAAACCTTTTAGATCTTTCGAATTTCAAATTTAACTGGGGCAAATTTAACTTAAAGGACAAACGAAAAGCAGACATGCGATTTGCCCTCTTTCAAGATTTTATAAATCTTTTGATTCATTTTTTTTTTTCTCTAAGCGAGTAATGATGACTAAATGCGGTATATTTTCTCTTGAACTATTCTACTTCGGTAAAAACGCGTGGAACGAAATAAGCAAATGTCAAAAAAATTCTCAATTAAACTAATCCACACCATGTATTTCCATGTATTCCAAATCTTCCAGGTCCCAAACTGAACTAACTGACGAACGAGCCAGAGATATGCAATATATCTATATTCAAAACTGTACGAGCTTTCTGATTTTTACTTTATCGGAAGCATACTATAGAGAAATTATAGTAATCGTCACAAAAATTCAAACTCGAAGTTTTGACGAATCTCCACCGTATAGACCTTCCTGAATTCCACAAAGAACAATTTTGGAAAATATCCATCTGTCTGTCTGTGACAAAGATAACTCAAAAACATTTTGAGCTAGAGAGTCGAAATTCAATTATACGGTCTTTACAACAAATGTGTAGCTTTGTGTTAAATTTTGAGTAACATTTGTTCAGAAATCCGTCTGAATAATAACAAAACGAAGAGAGCTAGATCGACAAAATTCGGTATACAGCTTTAACATATATAGTTTAGACACCTATCAAATCCCACTGCTTGTTAACCGTCTGTCGGTTTCTACTCTCAGAAACATATAAACGCTATAATTCAAAAAACGCAAAGACTTTAATTATATTAAATTTGATAAGAGATTTTATAACTACCAGTGTAGTTTTGTGTCAAATTTTTGTTTCAATCGGTTGAGGAAAACAAAATGCGTCTAAATTACAAATTCAGTTTTTGGATACTATTAATTACATGCCAGGAATTAATTGCCAAGAGTCACATGAATGACTCAGTAAAAATTCTTAATTCACCCCAAAGGATAATATATGGTAACTATTGTACGCCCATGAAAAAGGATGCAAGGCGTTTTCTGGCAGGACAAATTTATTAGAGAGTGTGCAAGAAAGTTTTGGTGAGACCACGCAAGATGGTTATTTTTTTTTCTACATGTGAAAAAGATATGTTCTAAAACAATCTGATATCGAGAAAACGCATACAATTTGTTAGAAACAGTAAAAAGAGTCCAAGTTAATATCGAAGGGCCACACTGCCTGAACGAATTCCACGAGCCTTTCCTGTCTCTTCAAACCCCAAATTGGTCTAACCACCTGAAGCCAGGCTACCGACAATTCTTCCCCGATCTGCCCACATTCAGCGATACATGCGCCTTTTGATTTATTCTCTCCCGCAAGCCGGAAAAGAAGAGAAAATGAGGCGGCCTTTACCCGTCCTGACACACGAAAATAAGAATGAATGAAGCAAAATATAATTTAAAAGGTTCTTCTAAGTATCTTCAAGAGAATAATAAGAAAAAAAAATAAGTAAATAAATAAGTAAGCGAGAGAGAGACGCGAGAAATCATGAGAGGTGCCTAGCATAGGTAGGAAGCGGGCGAGGATGTTGCCCAGGGCTAAAAGCAATCCTGCACGCGTCTCACCAGAAACCTGCTCCCTTGTGGTGCCCGGGGGCCCAGTTCTCTCCGTCGTGCGGTCGGGGTCATTCGCGATCGGCCCCCTTTTGCGTTCCTCTTCCTCGCTCGAGACATTTTATTATGCATTTTGTTGTACTTTTTTTTTCCTGTCAATTTTCTTTTATTTTTACCATGCGGCGTCTACGTAGAAATATTATTAGAAGCTAAAGCAGGAAGACGATGCGTTTGATGCCCGGCCTGTGCTCTTCCTATTGGGCCCTGAGGAGAGTTCTGAGAAACCTGGACTGGAACTGTCGCTCAGATTCTTGTAGTAAGGAACAATTCAAATGGGACCTAACAGGTATGATGTAGCCTTCTACAAAGATGAACACTTCTTCAAAAGATCCAAAGGCGTTTATTAAATTCGAACAAAATTTAATTTTAAACAACATTCAGGGATATTAAGTGTAATGAAACGCAAATTAATCTGAAATCAAAGTTGTATATGAGCCCTGGGTAATTGAGAAATATGCATATTTCGATGGTTATTTGAATTCTTGTATCTTGAGATTCTTGCAGTAAGGGACAATTAAAATAGGATCTACCAGGTTAGCTGTATGATGTAGCCTTCGACTAAGATTAATACTTCTGGTAAAAATCCAATTACATGCAAAGACGTTTATTAAATTTGAACAAAATTTAATTTTAAAGACCATTAAGATGTATTAAATGTAATGAAAAGCAAGTAATCTGAAACCAAAGTTGTCTATGAACCCTGGGAACTTGAGAAATATGCCTATTTCAATGGTTATTTGAGTTCTTGTAGATTTTTATGTGTTTCCAAACATGAGTCATCCTTTAAAATAGAAAGTAAATTATTTTGCGATGATTTGGTAAATAGTTACATATAAACATTGCTACCCAACTCCTCATTTCGTAAATGTTGTTCTTTTCTCCACGATATTCCATGAAAATTTACGTATGAATAAAATTAAGATGTCGTTTATTAGTGATAAAATTTTCCATCATTGTTCCCCTGGATGAAATCTCTGTACACATCAGTTCTAACATTCGAATAAATAAAAAGAATTTTTAAATACCTGATGAACTGGGACAAATTTTGTCTGATAAAAGTTTGCAGTAAGCAAATTTCTTTGCGGATAGTTTATAACGATATTGGTTATGCTACAAATTTGCGAATTTGAAGCTTAAAATTGTACTTTTCAATAATTTAAACGCAAAAAACTTGTTTGTATCTTTACTAATAGCATAAAAAAATAAAAGAATTTAAATTCCACATATGTGAGAAAAATTCTTGCATTCGAAATTCAAAATCGAAGTATTAAAATATAATTAAAATAAATTCAATGGATACCAAGTAACAATCATCAAAATTAAGAAAAAAGTCAAATGAAACTAATTTTGTCATATTAGATTAATATTTAGCTATTAAATCGTGCATTAATTGAAAATCATTCTTTCAATACAAAAATTATGTTCATAATCTCTATGTTCAGATGTTTTTTTTAACTTCAATGCTGAATTATAATTTAAATTTCAGCATGGAAAATCTTGTTTAGCTAATTTGAATCTAATGTGCAAATAGTCATAAATACATTTACAGAAGTGTCACATACCCCATTAATTAATTTGAATGTTACGTTAATGTAGAGCTCAAAATTTACACCTGCCAAATTTATGTTTGACAAAGCAGGTGAAAAGTTTCTTTTTGTATTGTTTTTGAAAAAAAAAACGCCTATTATTAACATCTAGGGAGGGGGAAACGTATGTTCTTGAACAGTTCATTTATGCTCAAGGTTTTTTTTCCTTTTTTTTTTTTTTTTTTCGTCTTTATTCTGATTTAAACATCAAATGAAAGTTCGAGTTCCCTGAAATAATTTTAATTGTATATACACAAAAAATAAGCATGGCAAATAAAAGAGCAATTAATTGAAGAGTTTGCTACTTTAAAGTAATTTATTTCAACTTATAACTCTATTCAATTTCAGTTATACAAAAAAAAAAAAAAAAAAAAAAAAAAAAAGATTTCAAAGAAGATTTTTTTTTTTTTTTTTTTTTTTTTTGCGCAAAAGCGCCATAATAAATTACTTTTCTTTGAATGTCGAAAAGTCCTACGACATTCGAAATATTTCACATTCAGATTTCAAACATCTTAAGAATGTGCTTTAGAAATATTTGTCAGAACACGAATAAATAAACTTGAAAACGCGTTCCTTAATCAAAAAAATAAATAAAAAAATGAAGAGAAGAATATAAATATATAATTGTTATTATTATCGAGAGGAATAAAATATATATAAAAAATTATATTCTTTAAAACAAACTTAAATTGTTGTTTTGCATTTTAAAATTTAGATCTGGTTTGAAAACCTTCAGCTACAAATCAATAAAATCATTATTATTGTCTTTCATTGATTTTTTTTAAAATCGCTACAAGCCAAATCCAACAGATATGTCTTCCGAAGTCAAAACTTTCTTTTTTCAATTTCCTTTGTTCCTTTTAAATAATTATGACTTTACCTTATCCATTAAATCGTGCGAAGTAGCTTAAATAGTTGTAAGAAACAGCGTGAGCTTCAATGAAAGCTAAGAAAAAAAATCGAATGTCAAATTAACCTAAAAATGCCAAGCACAAGAAATAAGAAATAAGAAAATAAACGGTTTCTACTGTTTAGAATAAAAGAACGCCTTCCTTATTAAGATTATCAGACGATATTAAGAGAAATTTGATAAAAATCTAAGAGAAAGAAGAATGGATTTCATGAAACGAGCATCACTTAGGCCTCCTTTTCAGACTTTTATATTTGATTCATATCAGATAAAAAAACAGGAATAATAGAATTTTTTTTTTCCGCGTGCACATATTATTTTATAAAGGCCGCTGATTTATATTTGCTACTTTTTCATTTCTTTCCATTGAAAAATGATTCGTTCTTTTCGAGGAACTTAATTTCACTTTTTTTATAATATTATTAGATTAAGTAGCAATTATGTATTGATTGATTGTAGCTACTGAGCAAGTAAAATGCAGACGATTTCTGCGTTTAATTGGGAAAAAAAATTCATTGTACAAAATTGGATGGTAGGAATCATTTCATTTTAGTATCTTTATCGGTTTATGTGAAAGAAAATTTTTCAATGGAAGATATGGAACATTTCCTATATAAGAAAACTTTGTATATAGATAGTTCTATAGAATCAAAATCCTATAGAACTATCTATATACAAATTTTTTAGGTATTGTAATATTTAGAAGAATCTCTCTATATATAATTGAATACGCATTTGTTTGTTTGAACCTTATACAATTTCATATCCTTTGATAGATTCAGTACACAAATTAATGGGTTATAAAAAAGATTAAATTGGATTCGGTTATCGGAAGATTAAATGGTTTATTAAAAAGTTTTCACTCTCTTTTACAGAAGATGAAATGAGTATTGGAAATTTTAGATTTTTCCGCCATGACTTCTGAACAGATCAGCGCACAAAAATTATTTTTACACCATTCAAAAATTCAAGACATTAGCTTTATAATGATTTAAATTTCTTTACCGTACAATTTGTATCTAATTTTCAGTAATTTATTTTCTGTGTTAATTTTAACATAACTTTTATTATTTCCAATTTTTGTGTGTGTGTGTTAGTGGCTTCAAACTATATGATTTACAAGTGTATGTTATGCTTTCTCTTACGTACATATGGAGCAAATTGACGCAGGGGAAGTAACTAGTATTAAATAAAAATTTACAAAATACAATTTCTCTTAGGATACTGTGTTTTTCGTTTGCACAAAATTGGATTTTTTTTTTCATGCTACTGAAAGGAAAATCTTTTCAAGTTATTGAAAGGAAAAAAAAAACTTTTTTCATATTACTGAAAAGTTTTTGTTATCTAACGAAACATATTTAAATTTATTAATAAAATTTTTTTACCATATTCTTTTCTAACTATATCAGTTTTTTTTAGTTTACTTTTAAAATATCTAGTGAGTGAAAAATGATGCAAAACTATATCTTTAATGCAAATATAATGCATGATTTTATTAGAGATATCTTTTAATACAAACTTACATCTTTAGTAAATTAATAGTTTCCAGATTTTTGAAATTTTTATATTTCCTGATGAAATAATTTTTAATGAAAATAGTCGATTTATTAAAAAAATAATTAATGAATTTCACAATGAACACACTTCATTTTTTATACATTATATACAAAAGAGACATCTTAAGTTGCTCGAAATAATTTGACATTAAAGACTGAAAATTGTGTGTGTGTGCTTTTTATTTTTTCAACACATTCTGATTATTATGAGTTTAAAATTGATTGTACATATTTTTTTAAATTATATAGCAACTTCAAGAAGGAAAAAAAAATAACTATTCATATTTTTCAAAGATTCAGATACCTGTTAAAAATCTACCATATTTTGTATTCTAAACTTTACTTTCATTCTTTTCTAATGTTTTAAAATAAAGCAATGTCCATTTCAATTGTTTACATTTCATTTCATTAAAAAAAAAAAGAACACGTTTTCAATATCCTTCATTAGAACCTATTTAAATTCCACTGATAAAATAAAACGGTCATCAAACTCAGCAGAACAACTCATCTCTACTCAAATGATACTTCTAAGTATCAAAGAAATACACACCTGATGCAAAACTATCACAGTTATTAGAATAAATCATCGCCTATTATGCCTCGAATTACCAAGATTCGAATCTTCCTGTTTGGCGCGAATTATCTGGCAATCTATCAAAAAAGAACACTCTAGTTTAAATAATTTAAAACACTGTTTATAGACAATCACCTCGTTTAAAAACTCCTCGCACGAAGCATCGATTTGAAATCGTGTATCATGAAGACCTGTAATTTTCTATCGCGTCTCATGTCCAAGTTTAGCGGCATTAAGTTTTAAACTGGTGTGATTTTTCATCCTGTTTTGGTTCTTCGGGCATAGATTCCTCTTCTTATTATCACTGACGTACTTGAAGGAGGTAATCATTTACCTGCTGAGAGCAATTAAAACTAGATTCGAAAAGAAGAAAGAAAAACAACGCCGAAGAAACTAGTTTTGCTTCCTTGGATGTTATTCTTTTCTTTCTTTTTCTTCTTGACGGTGTTACTGTGCGCTGATGGAACTGGATTCAGTTGCAAATGTTCGGAGTAATCGATTCGGAAGAGAATGGATTTGATACAGTAATCGGAATAAAGAAACGATTTGATATAGAACGGCTCAATATGCTTTTTTCATCATATTGCGCAAGAGTATTGTTGATATAAATTTAATAAACATCATGAATTCGAATCTAATTGTTGATCTTAAATTTTAATCAGAGCTATGCTGTCCAACATTTTTAGTTTTAAATTATACCATTTTTTGAATGCAGAACTAATTTAAAATCAATATTCAATTAAACATATTCAAAAGCATTATTATTTTTTAAATAGTTAATGAATCAAATATGACGCGAAATTCAAAATGAAATTTTTAATTCAATCTTCTGAAAATTAGGGCTTTTAGATTTAGTCTAGATATTGCTACATACGACAGATTATAGAATACTTCTAGGACACAATGAAATCCCAAAAAAATTTAAATCCCACCAAATAAAAACTTTCATTCGTCAAATGTTTACATTAATAAAGACAGTCCAGTTCTTTGACATTTACCTATTTCATGTGGTTATTGCTATTATTATTATTTTTCCTTAAATTTAAGAATCAAATAATTTAAAATTACTTTTTAAAATCCAACTAGGTAATAAGGTGCATTTAGAAAGAATCAAGACATCATAGTATTCGAAGCATTTATTTTCAGAAATATTGAAAATTCCGAAATTTAGTTCTTCAAAATGGAATTTTAATATTTAATATCATATTGTGCTTGCTCATCAATTGTTCTCAAAACCAAATACTTGACCTTTAAACCCTTACATGTTTCTTATTTTTTTATAATCTATTTAGATATTCTTACGAAGTGAATGGATATTCTTACTGATTCAATTAGGAATTGATAGAATATTTGAGATTCCTATGGGTTGTGTCTGATTTTTGCATCGTATACAGCGGCTTTAAATAAAATGAATTCAACTTATCAGTTTGAGGAAAGATGATTTGATGCTCGTGCGGCGTATTAGTGTGATTTAAATTACATAAAGAAAAGTAATAAACAAAAATGATTGCGCCATGATTACTTTTCATCACGTTACAGAAATATTTGTTGGGGCTCTTCATGTTTACATTGTTATTTTTTTTAAATTCTAACGGCATTTAATACATAAGGCATTGGAAAAAATTGCACATACACTTAGAATAACTACTAAATAAATAATTAATGAAATAAGCAAAGTTTTCATTACACAGCTAATGCCTTAATTATTATAGAAATTAATATCTTTATTTATTCGATTATGGAATACTCGAAGGTCAATTATTGTAGAATTTTACTGGCCAAACGGTTGAAGTAAAGGAGAAACATTAATTTCTTCCTTAAACAAGTAAATCACGATTTTTTTTTTTTTTTTTTTTTTGTCTAAAAACTGAAACAATGATTGTAGCTCAATATTTATAACAACTGCTGAATTGAAAACAAACGTTGAAGTATTAGTTATTGTAGTATGTTGGAGATGTTTCTGTCCAATGTGCAATATGTTGTCCAAGCATTAAGTTCAATGAATGGTAGAAAATTGAACTACTTTATCATGTTTATTAGATGTCGGATTTCTTAATTATCAAATCTTCAAACTAATTGTGGTTCACAAAATTGGAATGTTTCTTTTTATATTTAAAACATTAGTTTTACGTTGATATTTTGTTTAATGTCATTCTCAGTTCTTAAATCAAATTAATCTATCAATTAATTTCTCGGTCAAATTAATCTATTCGAAGATATTGAAAAACGTATCTGAACGTTCAGAGTATTTTAATTAAAATCATACTTCGGAAAAAAAGTAGAAAAAAAATAGAAAGTTTTTTTAATGTTTTATTGAATTATTGTTTAGTTAAAATTAATAAATAATTTAACAAAATATTCTACAATTTATTTTATTTGAAATGTTCTCATTCAAGTCATTAATTATCATTTATACGAAGAATGTAATCTGTTCTTTCTTTTTTTTCTTTTTAAAATTTATCACATGGTGAAATTTTGGAAACAACAGATAAAATTTTGGAAATAAATTATAGTTATAAATGTAAATAATTTCCTCATACAGTCCGATACCTTCGAATCTTAGGACTTAACTACAGTACCAGTGATATGGGAATCTATTTTTGCAATATTTTCTATAAAAAAATGTTTAAAGCGTGTTATAAGTCTTGGATAACCTACTGATTTATTATCATAAGGAATACTTTTTATTTCATAATATCTCATAACAATCAACTTTAGTGAATATCAAATTAGTTTATAATAAAAGAATAATCATTCTATGTATCATATAAATGTATATAAAATCATTTCAAAAATTTTAGTAGAATCTAATTTTAAGTCTCATTAATCGACATTGTAAGTAATAAAACTTAATAGTAAGAAGAATGATTGTTTGATTTCAATACCTCAGCTGCGTAAAAATACATATCATTTTATTTATATTTGATGCAGGCATTCATTGGTTCGTTTAAATGTTCTGACAAGTTGAGTTATCGTTTATTAAATCGCTTCTCAGAAACTGAATAATAAAATCGTTTGGCACAAAAGTTTCTCTATTATTATCAACTTTTGGAAAAAAATTTCATGAAATAAATCGATATTTAAATATTTTTTTCAAACAAATATCAATATTTTAGCGAAAAATATAAAATAAGTTTAATAATTTTTTATATAAAAACAAATTATTTTCAAAATAGCCTAAATTAATTTAGTTTTTTAAATAAAATTAGTTAATTTTATTCAATTATTAACAAACTGTTTAATTTTTCATGTATTAATTTGATATTAATTTTGTTCTTTGTTGACAAATTTTAATAAAACTATTTATTTTTAATATTCGAATTTTGAAATTGTCGCAAAGTTTTCGTTCTTATTAGCTCAGAATACATAATATATATATAATTTGCCTTTTTATCGCTTCCACTCGTTTTACTTAAACAAAATAGGAATTTTTTTTTTATTTCAAATAAATTTTGTATTTTTAAAAATTTCTGTACTAATTTACTATCAGTAATTGCACTCAAATCTTGAAATGAAAAACACAGACAGGTATAATATTAAATTATTTTAATAATTATTTTGTCAAAAATGTAAAAAAAAAAAAAAAAAAATGAAAACAATACCATAACTCTGTATGACTAGCATAACTTTTACTAATATAGAAAAATGATGGTATTTTGTAGCAAATTACACTAATTTCTTTTGTCTGAAACATGGAGATAATAACCGGATTCAAGTCATTTTTTTTCCGCAGGCATGTGATGAAGAAATGCAAATTCTCTGTTCCTCGCACATAAAGTCCTTGCCTTTACACGTGAAGACCCCTGTGCATGCTTTACCTAATAATTTTGTGTCTGAAAGTTAAAAAAAAAGGAGAAATTAGATAAAAATGAATAAAAAGGACCAAGAAAATACAAAATTATAATAAACTGGTGTATTATGTTTTTATAAGTTCAACAACTTTGCATTTCTTTTGACTAATGTGAAGTTGTCACAAAAATGCTAATAACAATTTTATATAAAAGGGAAATCAAAATAAAATAAAATGAAAATGATCTGAATGTAATTTAATCAATCCTTTTATTCAGAAAATTTCGTTATCAGGACTATAATTAATCATCGTGAGTTCTTATTTCGTTTCCTGTTCTTAATTGGTTTTCTTTTCTAATTAGTAAGACAATCCGACATGTTCCTATTTGATCCAAAAATTTGATTTCGATCTTTGACTCGAAAAACCACATATCAAATTTCATTAATCTAGTTTATTCTAAATTTATAATATTTAAATATACACGAATAGGAAGGTCATTATATAGCCCAAATTATATACAGATCTAAAATTATAATGATAAAAAGTTGTTGCGATTTTTAATTCATTGTATTTGCAAATCGGTAGCCCCACAAATGAGAGTTTGCCCGATTCAAGATATCTAATAACTGGAAATTTATTAAAATCTTGAAGTCTAATTTTTGAAAATTACACTATTGAAACCTTTTGCATAGAGGAAAGTCAAATCTAAAAAAATAAAAATTGTTTTAGTAAGAGTTAAAATTGACATCATCAAATTGTCATTTTTTTAAATTTTCAACTTTTTTTTGAAATTATTCTCGAAAAATATCCAAGTTACAAAAACAAGCAATAATAATATTATTCTAAATAAAAATTTAATTTGGGTATTTTTATGATTATAAATACTATAAATTATACCATGATTATGAATTTATTATTATGAATGCTACACGAAAATCGTTTTCAACTCGCGTTAATTTTTTGTGTGAAAGAACAGATAAAATTCTTGAGAATAACGCTTCAAAATTTTTGACTCGTAAGACAATACGATCGGCCAATTGATAGTTTTCTAAATGCTGTTTCAAATGTATCAGTTAAAAGTTAGATTTGGAAAGTAACTTCTAACCAAAGCTACATTATTAGAAATCAAAAATATTGATACGAAAAAGCGGAAATAAATTGTTACTAGTCAGTTCCTCAGTTTGCGGTTAAAAGGTGACATTGACAGAGGGTAGCAAGGTTGCTGCAATTTAGTCGAAGGGGGGGAAAATGACAATCCAGTCTTCTTATCTTGCTATAAGTAAGGTAATTTTAGGATTTCCTTCTATTTTGTTTAAATAAAAAAAGTTGTTTTTTTATTTCCATGTATATATTCTCACAAAGATATTTTTAAGAAAAATTTTATTTATTGTTGATGATATTTCTTTAAATAATCAAAGAACATTAAAAACATCAGAAAAAATAAAAACAAAAAAAATACTAATTTATTGGATAATATAAAATTGATGTTTCATCTTAGATTCTATTTATGCCCAAAATTCTATATAATCTTTAAGAATTTTGTAGTAGCTTCTTACATATCAGAAGTAACAAATCAAAATTTCTAATAGCTCTCACTTAGGGGGGCCGTTTTTTCCCAAGCGCCAATGGATTATAAAAACAGACAGTAGTAGAAAATAAAATGAATTTGTTACCAAAAGTTACGAATAACTATGGTTACTTTTCGACGTAATCACAGTGAAAATTTGGACATTTGTCATATCGATAGATCCTTTTTTTTCCTTTTTTTTTTTTTTTTTTTTTTTTTTCTTTTTCGAAAATCAATACTGCATGTGATATGAGATGGGTCTTAACATTCATTTGAAATTCTTCATTTGTCTTTAATCGTTATCTTGGCATTCTTAATATTTCTTCCATTCAATAAAGGGATGAAAAATCACTCGTCTCTAAGCCTCGTTCTCCATGAAGGCGGACATGTTACAACAGAAGATCTTGTTCAAAGAATTGATTCAGTGGTTCGAAAGGAACGGAAAATGTCGGGATGCTAAGCATGAGCTGGACATGAGCATAACAAAATTATGTTTAGATATACCTGCTGCCCCTTCTTTCCATTAAAAAAATTAAAGGACTTCCAAACTGCTGAGAAGCTTCCAAAAGATATTAAATCCCATCTCAGATCATTGGTGGCAACGATCTTCAGAAATGGGATCGGAATTCCGGTTTACCAATAAGACAAAAGAATGAACATTCACGGCAATATGGCCTTATATGCGCATAAGTTTGACAGTAAATTCCTTTTGTTCTTTATTCTTGCCCTTTTTATGGTCCTTTGGAACTCGAAAATAAAAACGACCCACAAAAATGGCAACTATTGAAATACTTTTGCTCTTACAACGCTTTTTAAGTTCCGGGTTATTTAGGAATTGCTTTAAATCATGTTGGGAGAATGGTATGTTATGAAAAAAATTTTGATTGAAAAAACTTGATTCTGGAGAATTGCGCTATAAAGTGGTTGTTTGCTCATAATGCAATATTATGGCATAGTAAAAAAGTTCTATTTGGTTAATAATTAAAAATTTCATTATATTGGTCGGCAACGCGTATGCTAGTCTTCTTCTTGAACAAAATGATTATTAATGAAAATTTCAATATTTTCTTACAAGCTAATATTTTTTTTTCTATTTTATAAAATAGCTTATCACAATTTTTATTATAGTGGTGACAAAAATGTTTCAACGAAGGTTTCTTTGTTTAATTCAAAACTGATTCGAAACCAAGCATAAATATCAATTTCCTTCAAGTCTAAATTCTCATTCTAGACTCTAATTCAGACTAAATGATGACAGTGCGTATGCTCTAAATATTGCCTACTCCTCATTTTAAGAAGATTTGTTAATGATTAATTATTTAATTTTAATTATTTCTTATTTGATTTCTTAATTTTGAAGTCATTATCCATAGTTTCTAAATATTTGGAAGAAAAAAAAAACAGTCCCCAACCATAACCATTCCACTAATATCGTCAGTTTTTATTGCATACATTTAATATTTGTGCATGATAGATAAGTCATCATTGATAGCTTAGAAAAGACATATTTTAGATAAGTCATCATTCCTTATTTAACACCTCCTTTCCCGAATAAGTCGATAAAATAAAACTTTGAGAATCCCACCCACCCTCTTAGTGACTTAACAGACAAATAAATAAATTTAAATATTCCAATCAATTTATTTTTTTAACTTTTTTGTACCTATTGTGAACTTCGGTTTAATTAAGCAATTTTACAAAAAAAAAAAAAAATAGTTATTACTATTACAGCATATATCGATATGATATTTGGTCTTAATAAAATGCTCTGATTGCGAAACTTATTAGCCTTTTTGTATTGCGTTTCATTTCGTTATTTTCAACTTTTTAAAAATATCTCAGATATTTTTAAAAAGTAGAAAATACGAAATGTAGCCCATAAAAGCAGCCATTTCTAGTCGCATTCTTTTAAAAACAAACTGAAAAAAAAAGTTATTCAAAATGTTTCATCTTATGGTATAGAGAGATGTACATTTGTTAATACGTACAATCTAAAACTTTCTTCCTTATTTGTTTCAACAACAAAAAATTACAAATTTATTTTATTTCAAATCTATTGATATCTTAATTAAACAATGTAGTAAAAAGCGATTTATCCAACGTTTTACGTTTCGCAGTAACCATGTTCACTTGCACGCGGACAGCCGGACAGATATTCTTCTTTTAAATTGTTTAATTCAAAATTTGATGGAAATCTACAAATTTGTTGTGACAATGCACCAAATTTCATCGATCTAGCTTAATACACTTTAGATTTATCGAGTTCACAGACAGACAGACATAATACCGAAATTGTATTTTTTGGAGTAAAAGAGATCTAAAACATAGATAATCGTTAAAATACGGAATTCGAATTTTTTGCCAATTATGCTATTTTCTCTGTGTATATAATACAGTAAAAAGAAAACACTTCATGAAGAAATTTCGTTCTGTTTATCCTTTATTATTTTATGAGTTTTTAAAAATTTATTCAAGTTAAGTCAAGTCAAGTTAAAAGTTAAACACACTTTACATATTAAATTTTAAAAACTGACCTTAAAAAAACCTTAAAAACTTAACCTTAAAAGATGACCGTAAAATCTGTCTATAAGAAAAAAAAAAAATATATATATATATATATATATATATATATATATATATTATTTATAATAAAAATTTAGATTATATTTTGTAAATATTATACTTAATTTCAAGCAATAATTATTTTAAATATTAATTAACTGAATTTATAAAATGTTTGCAAACATTTGTATCTTAATATGCGTATCTATCGACTCAGAGATATTTTGGCTAAACGGACAATGTTCTTGACAATTCAGTGCTTCTGAGTTAAATATTAGGGAGTTCGTATGAATTT
Organism: Argiope bruennichi; assembly: GCF_947563725.1. Classification (NCBI taxonomy): domain Eukaryota; kingdom Metazoa; phylum Arthropoda; class Arachnida; order Araneae; family Araneidae; genus Argiope; species Argiope bruennichi. Next base: position 43,585,157 of record NC_079157.1, read on the forward strand.
ATTAGATGTTTATAAAAGTACTTATGAATATAAGTACTTTTAAACAGAAAAACTATTGAAGTTAATTGAAAAAGAAAATTACAATGAGATTTTATACCACGATAATAATTTCGACTTCTACTCAAATTACACTAATCAAATAGTTTTGCGTGCGTATAAAATCCCTATAAAACTACACCGGTTATTTAAAATTAATTCATTCGAATAAAATTACAAAAGGATTTTAAAAACATTAATCATTTATTTAAGAAATATAACTAAAATATGCAAAAACTCAAGCATAATTTGACCTGCAATATGTGTTCTTGGATAGTAATAAATCTAGACTTTCCTTATTCTTTTTAATATTGCAATATTTCCATAAAAAATAAAAAAAAGACTATAAAAACTAATCTTAAAAAGTTAAATGTTGAAAATACCTATTTGTGAATATTTTATGAACATTTTTTTTGTATAATGAATTATTTCTAAGCAATAAAAAAAGTTTTTTTTAATACAGCATTAATACACGTAATTTTTATAAATATTATTATGAATAATGCAAAATAATATTGTGGAGTTGATATGTATCATGCAACATTTTTAATTCTACTGTGAACTTTTAATTTAATCAATTCTGAAAACCAAAGAAAAATTATCGTTTTCTCTCTGTGGCAGCCATTTTTTACGAATAAGATTATTTATTTTTATTAAATATTTATTATTTCTCCGTCTTATTATTACAAAATTTAAACTAAACTTTTCACTTATTCTTTATGAGTTAAATTTTACTCGAATAAAAGAATTTATTTTCATTAATTATTTATTATGTTGCTGTTTATTACTCTGAAAATTCAACAAAAATTATTGTTTGCTCTCTATAATGTAAATTTTACTCGAATAAAAGTCTATAAATATGCGTCTCTTTCTGCTTTATAAAATGCCTGAAATTCTGCTCTGTAATATAATTGATAGCAAAAAATTGATTCCGAAAATATATCTACACATATCAGCATCAGTTTTCAATCGAAAGTCAATCATCAGTGTTTAAATAGCAACATTCTCTTCAAATTAACTATAATAAAATAGGATGTTTCACTTTATATTCAAACAAACTTCATTTAATGACGTTTATTATCTGCGAAAATTAAACTCTAAAAGAACTCGCTTTTCAAAACTGATAATCAGAATTCCATTAGCAACAAGCAATCAAAAACTGAGCCAAACAATGCACTTTTCATATTCGTTCGAATCGAACACAGTTAATTTTTTCCATATAAACAATCAATATTCGTTCTAAAACGAACATGGTTTCCGATTGCAAATCTATAACACTAAGTTCTGACAGAACAATTAACCGCTATGCATTTATTCTAATTTTTACATTAATGCTTCTAGTAATAATATGTTATGATAATAGTGGTTACAATTATTACCTTAATGGTGTTAATCACGCAATGGTCGTATCCTAAGCATTGTAGATTGTCAAATAAAAATATAAAAAAATGACGGAAATTATTCATATTCAGAGTGTTTATTTAATAAAATGCTTCGCTGTGTATTCTTATAATTAATGCACACTTTTGCTTCTATCATTTAGTTCTAAAAAGAATGAAATTCAAGCATAATAAGGACTCATAAGTTAAGTATAAATATGTTGATAGTATTACGTAACAAAAATTATTCCAAAAAAAGACGATTTTTCTATTATATATCTATATATTTTGAAATGAGCCTATTTAACTCGTGTGGTTTAATAATGATGAAGTTAAATAATGGGTATTTCATTATATTTAAGAAACGAAATATTTACTTTATGCAAATTCTACAAATGTAAATGCGAAACATATAATGAGATTTCGAACGAATTTTAGTGATCACGTTGCAAATTTTTATGCTCTAGAGTATTAAAATGTTTTTGGAAGAATCAGAAAAGAATGATACATTGAAAAAAACTTTTCGTACACATTTAAGAATAATTTAATATTAATAGAACTCTTCACCGCTTTGAAAGATTATTTATTACAAGAACGTTATAGATTATTTATTCTTGTTCAAAATAATTTTGTGTTCTATTTAATCATTAATAATGATGCGTCTGATTATCTGTTGATGCTTAGATTGTATTTAAACATTTAATTACCACAGTTTTTTATGCCATATAATCATTCATTTCATAGTTTCTAACAAAATACGAATTTATAAATCCTACTTTGCCATGAATTAAAATCTTTATATTATATATTTTTAATATTAAAGCTGCTTTTGTATAAAATATCATAATATATAAAAAAAATCTTTATCAATCGGAATGTTTTTTTATTTAAAATCAGAATATCAATTAAACTAAAAGATTAAAATAAAAATCATAGCTAATTTTCTTCGTAATTTATGGGTATTTGTTATATTAGTGATACAAATTTTGTTCTCAAATGTTTAAGTATAAGAAAGTTTTTAAATAGAATTTAAGACAATAAGTTTAATACTTAATTCTTCATTAATAAAAAGTATCAAAATAAATCAAATCTATGGTTATTTTCGATGCAAACTGTAAATCGTCTGCTTTTAAAATATTCTTTTTAAAATTTCCTAATCTAATCGGGCAATATTTCTCCGTATGTATTCTTGTTCTTCAACAACAAAAAAATTATTCCATTTGCTTACGAAAGTCTCATTTCTCTTACCTTCATTTGAATTCAAACGATTTATTTATGTTTGCGTTTATAAGTATGGCTTTATCACTTCTTTAAAACCATAAAAGCATAGTCAAAAGGTATGTATTGAAATAAAAGATAAATAAAAAGAAAATGGCACAATATTTCATACTTAGAAAATGTTGATTAATTTCTGATTAATTGAATCTTTAATTAATTTTTGGGTTTGAGAAAAGTAATAGTATTCTTTCTCTTGTTTAAAATGCATAGTAATATTAAAAATTTAAAAAAAAACTAATAAGTGTGCAGAGTTTGTTTGAATTTTGAAGTTGTTTGGGAGAAGATGTGGAAAACATAGCCGCAGAGACTTTTATTTCTACTAAGACTTTTATTTATGTAAAGATTTTTTTTAATTTACTAAAAGAATCCTTAAAATAATTTTTAAAAAAATAGAACACAATGCACTCATATCCACCATTTTAATATACTAATTTAATGTGTTGTTTCTGAGAAAAAAGTCAAATATGTATTTCCAATTTTTTAAAAGAATTGTTTGTTTCTGGAAATTTTTCATTTTTCCATCAGCTAAACAATTTCAAATACAGCTTAAATTCTTGCTAATTATTTCATAGCTAAATATTATTTTCCTTTTTTTACAATTAAAAGAGTTGTTAAGTCATGTACAATTCATTTTAAATGCACAAAAAAATGTTCGGGAACTATTCTGATATTGTATTTTTTATAATATAATTATCAAAACAAAATGTAGACATTATCTTTGCCCTAATAGCAACTCCGAAAGATTTCCGCAAAGCTCTGATTTAAATTCGAACAAACAGGATACCGTAAACATATATAGTTCTTAACGAACTTTCTTATAAAGGATTTAATTAAGGAACCAATCATTCAGAAAAAAACATCCGCTAAGTATAAAAATACCTCTGTCACAAATTAACTTAGTTATTAAATGCCACGAAGTGGACATAGTCGCGAAGATTAGGTATTATGTCGTTATAATCTTTAAGGTTGAACGATTTTCAAGATATGGCATTACCAAATACAGTTATTTAGCATTGATTAATTGATCCTAAAGATTAAAAGAAAGTATTTGTCACAGAGTCAATGACAAAACAACCTTATCAGATTCCAATGTAAAACATGGCATCATTACTAAGATTTCTGAATTCGGCGGTGGGAAATAGTCGAATCAGTCAACCGAGCGTTCTAAGTCCTATTCTTGGGTTTTAAAGAATAATTTGTTACAGTTCTAAGAACCGAGAGTTAAAAAAACAATTCGTCTTACTCCAGGGTTATATGGTCCGTATGGAAATTTTCATCCAAAAGTATTATTTATGTGGGAGCCATTAGATTACTATTCTCGCTATCTGCTAACCAGAGCAATACTGGCGGGATGTTTTTTTTGGCATGAATAGTTTGCTGCAGTTAGGATAAATAAGTTGTTTTTGTTGCAGGAGTTTTGAATCATGAATCATCTACTAGTAAGCGGATGTTTTAATTATTATTCAAAATCATTTCCTTGTAGTTAACCAGAGAGATATTGTCCATAATTTAAAGGTGCAGACATCTTGAAAAAATCAAGACTTATGTTCTGTGATTGGATTACTAGTTAAAATATAAGAAGATTAGTAAATAAAAAGAAGTATGTTCGGCATGTATTGTGGGAGCAATACATGCCGCCCCATATACAACTATAACTATCATTAATTTTGACACGGTTAGTAAATTATTTGGTCACAATGCATGGAACATTTGAATTATTCATTTATTGAAACCAATAACAATAATTAATCTTCTTATATTAACAGTTCGTACTTTTGTGATTCACTTTTAGTGTAATGAAAATGCAAAATTATGCACCAAATACCAGATCAGACTACTTGCGAATTTGTGATTCATTTTTCAAAGAAGCTTACAGAATAGTGTTGTCGAGTTTTAGACTATTCGATAAAAATCAGACACAAAAAATTGTCCCGATTTGCTGTATTTTTTACTAATTTTTAACTGTATGATTTTATTCGTAAACAAGCTATTTAAAAAGCTAAGTATTAAGCTTTAAGCTACTAATCTAAACGCTGTAACGCAATTTCACTTGAGTATTTTAAGCTCTTACACATTATTGTTCATTGCTTTTTATTTTGCTAATTTTTTCCCCTATGTTTTAACTAATAACGAAACTGCATCATTCTCGCTTTGAATTTTATATAGATTTTTCCTGAAATTTTAAATTTTGTAGGATATTTAACACAGTATTATTTGCATCAATAACAGAATCTTATTATTTGTTTTGTTCTTCATTTTTATAATATCTTCCTGATTTTTTCACATGTAATATAACAGTATCAGTTCACACTAACGTTTTTCATACTTCATTGTTTTCAATTCTACATACTAATATTTAACTTTTTTAGGTTTGAGAGTTATGTTAGGTTATACAGTGTACTTAACACAGCATTCAATTTTATATCAATTATTTCATCAATCAATATTTTCATTAATTTCTCGTAAATAAAGTATAAAGAAGGTATTAAACTTTTTAAAAAAAATCGAACTCGAAATTTTGACGAATCTTTATATTTTAAATCTCTCTGAGTTTGAAAAAACACATTAAAAATGTCTTTCTGTAACTCAAAATCGCTTTGAGCTAGACGGATGCATGGATGAAATTCTGTGTATTATAGTCTTGACACTGAAGTTGTAAATTTCTTTCAAATTTAGAGCAAAATCTATTCAGAGGAAATTTGTCAGTCCAACTGTTGGAATATACGCTAACACAACAAATACAAAACCAAGAAACCAAGAGAGAACCATAAGTTTAAACAATTTGTTTTAACCAGCACTATCAAATTTGGCTGTTGTGTCTTTTTTCCCAATCCACCTCCAACTCAGATACATTATCACAAGGTTAATTTTTCAATATTTTTTTAACAGTGGTTAGCAAAAGTATTTAAGAAGGCCATCTTTATTTTTTTTAAAATTATCGTAAATAAATAAATATTGAATTAAGTTTTATTGGAATTAAAATTTACTCAATTTCTTTGCTTGTAATTATAAAAACTTTTCAAATAAAAAAAAATATAGAGAGTAAATACTCTCAGTAAATAAAAAATAGAGAGTTTTTTTCCAAAAAAGGTCTTTTATTAATAGCTGATAACCCATTTTAAAGTATTAAGATAATTTAATTTTCTAGTTTTATATAAGTTAAAACTCCATTTCTCTACCTACATCATTGGAATTTGAAACAAAATTCAAAATCTAAACACAAAACCGTGCCAATTATCGCCAGTTTATCGCCAACTCCACCAGAAATTCTTACCAATAACAACAGATCTTGTTCTAAGAAAATTGCCATTAATTTATTTTATGTATTTTGGTCTTCATGAAAATAATTTTTTTCGCAGACGATTTTTTTCGTATCGTTTACTCTAATATTTAAAGTTCGCTAAAATTTCTAAAAAAAATCTTACTTGCGTGAAAGATAATCATTATAATTGTTCTGGCCATTTTTTTTATAAAATAGAATGTTATTGTAAAAATATAACTGGCTACAGTAAAACAAAGAGTTGGCTCCATATTTGCAACTAAAACTGAACAATATAAAGATTTTTTTTTTTTTTTTGAAATGGGTTTTAATATAAAACTCACCATAAAAATAACACTTGTTTTGGAAAACATTTATAGAAATTCAATTCTTTTTTGACACATTTTTGAAATATTTCCTCAGAAGATTGCTAATTTCAACATACTTATATATCATTAATAACAACCGTAATTACATTGCATTTAATATGCACCTATTATATGACTTCTAAAATATAAGGATAGAATAGAAGTCTTTCTCATTGGGAAAAATGAAAATGTCGCCTTTTAATCATAATTAATTTGTGAATCCCATTTTGTAAATAAAAAATTTTTATAACTTCTAAGTCAAAATAAATACATACAGAAAAATAAAATTGCCTTTAATCAAACGATTGCTTATATACTCCAAGGGAAACGTTGAAATAATGTGATGTACAAACAATTTAGGAATTCTATCTCAGTTTTTCTATACGTAAAATTTAGTGTCCACATAAAAATTTGTCATTTTTTAATTAATTGAATTTTATAACATTTAAGTCAGAGTAAATGTTTATTGAAAAAAAAAATATTTTTTAACCAACAGATTACCTATAGAATCTATTATAAATGTTTAAAAGATTATACGAACATGCAAAACAATTACAGAGGGAAAAGAACTCACTGCAATTTTTTATATGCATAACAAATAGAATTTATGGGATAATTGAAAGGCATATAGTTAAAAGATCCGCGCGCACTAGTTTAAGAATCATCTGCACAACAAGAAAACAACAACTGACCGGTTGCTAACAAAAGCAGATTGATATCGCTCTAAGTAATTGTTTTGATTCTTTAATTAGGGGTCCACTGGCACAGTTGGCATATTTGATTAACATTTATAGCCTTTTTATATTAAAAGCGTGTGAAGCCTAACACGGAAACGAAAGTTGCATGTCGCTGATGAATAACTTACTATTGGAAGCGAGAATGAAAGCTTGCGGAGAAATAATGGACGTTTGTTTCAGTTTTTATGATAATCGGCTCCAAATAAACGTAGCGTGTTTGGCGACGCTTTTGCACGGCTTTGAACAAGCAAATTAGGAAAGAAAAAAGACGAGCAAGAGAGAAAAGGAAGAGATAGAAAGAAAAAAAAAAGAATATTTATTGCCCGGCGGTTTGCTTTGTTCGAATCAGGGCCCAGTATATTGTTCTTTCGTGTAACGGAGAAAATTGCAGCGAATTGAACTCATTAATTAGCACTTTGAATTTGTTTTGGCAGTTCGTATGCAAAGGCGTTTAGTTTATCTTCTTTTATGCTGTACTCAAAGAGAAGCCCTTCCAAATTGAAAGGTGCTCAAAATTTGAATTTAATTTCGATAATATACGGTTGTCTGGAACTTTAATGGCCTTCTGAATCCAAAAATATTCCTTAACTGAAAGTAAATCAGTGTTGTTCGATTGAAAAAAATTGATTCCGATTAAATGCCAATGTTAAAAAAAAAGAAAGGAACTATTTAAGAATTTTTTTTATTTTTTCATTGTCATATTGAAAGAAGGTCTTTTACAATCTAAAATAACTCAAAATGTCTCATATTTTTGTTCGTTATTTTAATAAAATAATGCTGCACGAAGCTTTCTTTGTCCTTTTAAAGAAAATTTTCTTCGACCGAAATCATTGCAGTGTTGTGATAATTTCGAATTAATTAAGAATAATTTCGATTAAATATCATTTTTTTTGGTTTAAAAAATGATACTTGATCATGTAATACATTATTCTTGAATGCTTTCTGAAAAGTTGTTTGACGAAAGTCAACTTTTTTAAAAAATCGTTTGGCGAAAAACTTTTTATTGCCTATTTATTTATTTTGGTATTACATTGAAAAATAAACTATTTAAATTGAAAGCAGTTCAAAACTTTTCAGCTCTAAAAATTACTTTATTAACATAACGCTATCTGAAACTTCGATCGCCTTTTTAAACAAAATCTTCTTCGGTTGAAAGCAATTTAATGCTGTGCTTATTTCTATTAAGTAAAAATAATTTCGATTCGCCATTTTAAATTGATCTCAAGACTTGAAATTATTTAGAAAGATGTTTCTTCATTGATAACTCTTTAAAGGAAAAATCTCAAAACTTGCTTAACAAAGACAATTCACGTAATACGACAGTTACATGACAAACTTAATCGAGCGTGTCAACTAATATTTAACTATACGTAATTTTATTCTCTGCTGTGGCATCACGTCTATTTCTTTTTTGTAAGATGAGCAATGGATTTTTTTAAATTAAACTAAGTGACCTTAATATGTATTAAGGGAACATGAATTATCTTTATTGATTGTCTTAAATATTTTAAAATTGAATAAGTGTAATTATATATCTGTATTTAAATTTTATGGAATATTTCAAAGAATGTTTTATGATTTATTTATTTTTTTAAAAAAATCTTAATACGGCTTGTTTTATTATGTCCCGCAATTAAATAAATTAAAAATATTTCATTCATTATGGCATCATAAATTAACGATATTATGGGTATTTAATTTGATAATCGCTAATAAATTTTATTAAAAAATCGGATAATCGTAATTGTTTTAAAATTTGGAAGTATTTGAAAGTTTCCAAAATAAAATTCATTACTATTGATAGAGGTAAAATATGGAACAGATACTGGTTTTCGATTTGCGATTAATTTCTTTCCATTGCATTTTTGTATCTTTTCGATAAATTTTGTAGCTTAAAAATTTATGATAAAATTTATATAATCCAATACAAACCAAAGTAACCACAAAGAGAAATGAGCAATATCATCGACTTCCAGAATCAAATTGTTTTTAAGTGTTTAGTTCAAGGAATTTACCTAAAAAAAGCATATTTTTGCAATAATCTTTCGTGCCAGTGAGTGCAACGACTAATAAAACAATTCATATCCGTCAAACTGTTTAGAAAGCCAAAGACTTTAGAATGGAGTAATGTTCTGTGTTCTGTTACTCATTTGATAATACCAAGTTTACTGTTTAGAAAGCCAATGACTCTAGAAGCATCGGAATGGAGTAATGTTCTATGTTCTGTTACTCATTTAATGTTACCAAGTTTACTGTTTAGAAAGCCAATGACTGTAGAAGAATCAGAATGGAGTAATGTTCTATGTTACTCATTTGATGTTACCAAGTAACAAACGTAATGTTCTGTGTTCTGTTACTCATTTGAAGTTTCCAAGTTTACTGTTAGAAAGCCAATGACTCTAGAAGCTTCGGAATGGAGTAATGTTCCTTGTTCTGATACTCATTTTATGTTACCAAGTAACAAACGTAATGTTCTGTGTTCTGTTACTCATTTGAAGTTTCCAGGTTTACTGTTTAGAAAGCCAATGACTCTTGAAACATCAGAATGGAGTAATGTTCCTTGTTCTGATACTCATTTGATGTTACCAAGCAGCAAACTTAGTTCAGAGTAAGCGTGTAAAAAGATGAATTACATTTCGGTTGTATAATTGTTTTTTAGTGTTTCGTTCAAAGTTTTCAAAATAAAATAAAATATTCTTACAAGATTAATAATCTTTCGTGTCAGATTATATAACGATTCTTAAAATATTCCATATCCGTCAAACCGTTTACAGAGCCAATGACTCTAAAAGCATTGGAACGGAGTAATGTTATGTGTTCTGTTACTCATTAGATTGTTGAAAAGTACCAAACGTAACAATACTATTTGGATTTGCCATTGGAGCATGGATAATTTAAACAGCCAGAAGTGTTTGAAGAATACAGATCTACTTTGCCCTATCCGGCAAATATTGTTATCTTAATTAGTGAACTGGTATTAGGACATCACTTTATGGTTCGATGGATTAGCTTAGGGATCTGGAATGTGACATAAGGAGAGTGGGTTCAGATTCCGACGAAATGCAGATATTACAGCTGTCTTAACAATCCTTGAAGAACTGAAATTCCGTTTCGGCTGAGTGTTTCCATTGTTGGAACCTTTGCCTCCAAGGCGAGAAAATATGCATGTTAGATGGTAAAAATGATATATCTCTGGATCTTTCCTCTGGGACTGGCCCTTGATAATCGCTGTTAAGTTATTAAGTTAACCTAGCGTAACAATTATCAGTGTAAAATTTGCATACAACTAGCTTAAGATAAAATATCTAATTAGTGAAATATGTCAATCAAAAAGCATCGATTCTCAGATAAATTTCTTTAAATTCTTGGACAAATATCTACCTTTTTAGATTTTTAAAAAATGGATGTTTTTTCTATGCCTGACCCTAGATCTTCGCCAAAAAACCATTTGGAAATCTAACAGGATATTTATCTGTACAAATATTGAAGCAATAAACAGAATATTACTGAACAAACCTTGATTTTACAAAGCCTTTCTTAATTTAACATCAATGAAACATAGCTTAACGAGTTCATAAAACAAGGATGATTGAAATTTATTAAATTTTTGAATATATTTGCATGCGCGTATGTGTGTAAGAGAGAGAGGGGGGGGGGAGTAGAATCTCACGTAACTCGATATTTAATCTCCCTCATGTGAGGGATCCGAATTCGTCTTCAAGAGCGAAATTTTTCCAAGAAGATTAAAAGAATTAAAAATTAAACGTAAAATAATTCATGGTAATGAAATAGCATTTTTTATGATAGAAATTAAATCTTTTACTTTAAAATTCAAATCACGCCTTAATTTATCTAAAAAAATATCATCCTAAAATTTTATGAAAAAAAATCAACAAAAGATCAAAAACAACAAATACTTAAAACCAAATTAAAAGAGGATGTATTATGAGTATCGAAAATTTAATAATAGCAACCATATAATAACAACAACACTTGTATAAACCTGAACGCTTATAATTCTACAATGTTATTCATATCAATATCGTGTATAAGTTATTCTCCACTCTGTAGAAGTCGTAGAAAGCATGAAGAAATATAAAATATATTAATTGTTTCCTTAGAACTGTCTACAGCTTTTAGAACAGTTTTGAAGAAATGCCATGAATGAAATTCCTGTCTTTGAGAGTCATTTTTTGAATCAAGTTATAATTACAGGAGTCTAAATAATAGAAGATTAATGGATGACAGAGCAACTCTCATTTCTGACAAGTGAATAAATCAGTCTTTGGTTGATATCGAATTTTTAAAGATATTCTTAAAGCCCGTTCCATCGACCTTACGGATTTGGTCATAAATCCATATTGGCCCATTGTTGGACCACCCCCTCGCCTGTAGACTGCAATTGGGAGCTTCCCACAAAATGTCGGTAAAATGAACAGATATTAAAGAACCCTAGAAAACCACAAGATAGGGGGAAAAGGGCAAAATGTGCCAGAATCAAGATGGTCACAGGTCGTCGGAACTGGACTTAAAACAATACCATCCGAGCCATCAACACATCTGGTAGTAATTCAGATGTTCTACGACTTCCAGGTCTTTGGAAACAAACTATATGCAAGTTCGTTACAATATCGAAAGGCAAACAATAATCCTTCCTATGTAGTTGAAAGAGGACCTCGAAGAATCGTAAAACGGGAGGTAGGTTCATTTACAAAGTAGCCATTATTGGTTAATGAGTTAAATTTAATTGTAGAAAATGCGAACGTCTTCAGGATTTGACAATGTGACCGCGTCTTCATAGTATACCTCCCGAGAAAGCGATAACCCGCTAGCTTATATTCGATAAATTCTCATTTACATATTTGTGGTATCCTCTCCTGGAGGAATATTGAAGGGTTTAAAAAGTTTCAAGCAAGTACTTATATTGGATGCGCTGAATGTACAGGGTGTTCAATAATTATTGACGGGGTTTCCGTACCTCATAACTTTCGAATAAAAAATATTACGCAAAAACTGATTACGTATTTGTAAATTACAACTCAAAGAATTTTACTAATGATATTAAAGTGTAAAGCTTGCACAATTTGCACTTTGTAGGTATTCAACTGAAGGCGATTCTTTGAGTTGTACTTTACGAATACATAATTCTTTGAATTGCAATTTACGTATTCATTATTCTTTGAGTTGTAATTTACGAATATATAATTCTTTGAGTTGTAATTTACGTATTAATAATTCTTTGAGTTGTAATTTACGTATTCATAATTCTTTGAGCTGTAATTTACGAATATATAATTCTTTGAGTTGTAATTTACGTATTCATAATTCTTTGAGTTGTAATTTACGTATTCATAATTCTTTGACTTGTAATTTACGAATACATAATCGCCTTCAACTGAATGCCTACAAAGTGCAAATTGTGCAAGCTTTACACTGTAATATCATTAATAAAATTCTTTGAGTTGTAATTTACGAATACGTAATCGGTTTTTGCGTAATATTTTTTATTCGAAATTTATGAGGTACGGAAACCCCGACAATAATTAATGAACACCCTGTATATCGTTGTCAATAATGAATTTCCAATCCTGTCATTTATTAAAAAAAAAAACAGGGTATCATTTACATTTACAAAAAATTATGTATACATATAATGCAAATTGGTTTCGGATATTAATTATTTAGAATTCTAAAATTCGTTTAATGAAGAGGATATAAATAATCAATATCACTGGATTATTATTTAAAACATCTATATCACTTATCATCTATAATCAAGTCAGCTAATTTGCGAATGTAGCCATTTAGTAATAGCAAAAACATTTGTTCAATGGAACTTTAAATAAATCAAAACAACTTTTCAAAAATGTTTAACAAACATTTAATTTCACAAATAAATCCAATATCTTAACAAGATTTCTCTTCAATCCCCACTAGCACTCTAATCTTCGGAGGAGGGTTAAACCCATCGCAAACTTTTAAATGTCGATATCTAATCTTATTAGCCAATGTATTACTCCGGGCCTCGATCAGAATAGCTGTATAAGTCGAAGAAACTTCAATTTAACTCAGAAGAATGGATTAAATTTTCTCTTAGGACTCTATTGAGCCCCCAGCGATGCCAGATAATGCTCGAGTAATTATCAAAATTGCGAATTACTCTGAATACTATTTCGTTTCTCACTAGACTTAAAGCAGCATAATGAGAAATTCATTCAAGCCAATGTTGATCGATTTTTACTTCAACGTGAAAATAATTTGAACTCTTTAGCTCTCGCTTTGCAACTTTCTGATGGCTTTACTTTTTTCCCTTTATTTCTTATTTTATTGATTTTTTTTTGGAGACGTTTCTTTAATAGGGAGTTTTATTCATTTTATTTTCATTTGCGCATTTAGAACTTTTAAACCTTAGTGGATGAATATTTTATTGACAAAACGTTAAATTCTCAATTCACAGTTTTCGATTTTCTTTAATGATCGTTGATGCCATTGTGCGATGATTCTTTGTAAATAAGATATATGGCTAAGTTTCAATACTTCTGACAAAAATGCTTAATTGATAATTTGATTTGCTCGGTTTAAGCGTAATTTGAAGTTTTGGAGTCTTTTCGACATAGGCTATGGCATTTTAAGCCGTTTTCAAAATATCAACGACAACACTTGGAAAATCTCTTTTCTCCAGAAGTGTAACACATATATGGTATAAATATTTTCACTTCTCCCTTAATGAAACGAATTACTCTGATTCCTGCACGATGACCCCAATGTTAGAACACTGGACATCTATCCTGTCTATGTCCCTGAACAACATTTCAGATTTTTACAAAGCAATAATATTAGGATCAGTAATTTTACGAGACTGATTAATGAACAATATGCCATCAAAACACAAAGAATACTCAATGGATATGGTCAAATGGTTGGAGCAGATTTTAGATCCTTAACCATTGGAGCACAATAAATCTTCAACTAGGAGGTGAACAAGAGAATTTGGATCCTCAGAGTATTTAAACGCAATGAATCATCAGTGGATTCGGCTAAGAAGAGAACAAAATAATGTTAGCCCTTTTGAAAAGTAAAACGCAGCGAATCTTCAGTAGATTCAGCCAAGAAGAGAACATTCAGACCTTTTGAATACTGAAACGCATTGAATCTTCAGAGGGTTTGATGAAAAACAGAAAATAGAATTCGGGCACTTTCTATTTGAAACGCAATGGATCTTCAGTGGATTCGGCCAAGAAGAGAACAAAATAATTCAGCGCTTTTTAACACTGAAACGCATTGAATATACAGAGGACTTGGCCAAGAACAGAACAAGAGAATTTGAGAACTGTCAGCGTTGAGACAAAATGAATCTTTAATGTATTCGGCCAAGAAGAGAATAGGAGAATTCGGTCTCTTTGAACTTTAAAATACAGTGAATTTTTTAATGGAACCGGTTAAGATGAGAATAGGAGAATTGGTGTGCTTTGCACATTGAAACAGATTCAATGGATTTGGCTAATACTGAAGACATGAGCATCAGTGCTCTTTCCCTCGAAGCTCTGTGAATCTTCAGTGGATTCTGTCAAGAAGATAAGAGAAGAAAATAAGAAAAAAATAATGAATTTTCAGTCAAAAGAGGTAAGTCAACCAACTGATTCTCCGACCCATATGGTCGCACACGTATTCAAATCATACGGCTGAATGGCCGGACCGCCGCAACAGCAACATTGGCGGGAAATGTGGTTGGGTCCTAAGGGCCATCACCGGCCACGGTACAACCCTCCCCAAAGGAAGTACGCCCCGTCATCGATGGGAGGAGTCAGATCCCCCACCTATTTATGTACCCTCCAGGGTGGCGAGATCCAACCACCAAGCCAGAAGCATATCATCCTCATTTCGAGATGCACCCCCCCCCCCGAGGGACAGTCGAAGGAGGTAAAAAAATTGAGGGCTTAGGGCTTAAACCTTCTAAAAATGAAATCTTCAGCGAATTAAGGTAGGTGAGTGAAATATTTAGATTTTGTAATGTGCAAATTAATACTTACGAAGTACAATGAGAATTTAGATTGGAAAATCTTCCTGTAAGGCTTCTGAAAAGAAATGGCTCATGTCTAATAGCTCATGGAAACAAGATCTAAGACATTTGTTTGCAACCAATCCGATGCAACGCGGCAACGAAAAAATCAGTTATCCAAATTTATTTACCAAATTATAAGACAAATTTAGAAACTAGATTATACTAATGAAAAATTGTGGATTATTTTCAATAAAACTTCTAAATATTACCCATTTTGACAAACTTACAAAAAATACGAAATATTACTGCCTGTATCTCAGTTTTTAGGAACAAATAAGATGAAGCAATATAGTTGGAGGAAAAAAAGGGTTTTATCCGTAAGCCACTTGCGTTCCCTATGCCACTGAACTGCAGAAATCTGTGCAAAAATCTGAATCGATAACGATTCAAAAAACCTTTTCAATAGGCATGAATGGAATAGAACGTATATCTGCATCCCGCCTTCGAAGTCACTGATTTATAGCTACATATTTTTTTTATTCTTTCCAGTTTAGCAGGGTGGAACCGTCAAAATAAAGGAGCAGTGCGTCGCAAGTCAAGGCTAATCGCCATATTTTGGAGATGCACATCCTTCAACGCGATTGCCTATCTTTGACAGCCTTCATATTTTGACACGCAGTTTTTTTTAAATTATTTTTTAACTTTTAACACTTTTCCCAAATGAATGGTTTGGGAAAGTTTCGTCACCCTTAGCAAATTATAGAGATCTTTATGATTAAGAATATAAATAGCAGTTTTTGAAAAAAAAAGAATACCCAAGTCCTGAAACAGTCGACTTTGTTAATCCTCTTAAAGTACCAGACAAATATCGATTAAGTTACTATTTTCATTACTAGTTAAGGGCTTTCCCGTGGTTAAGAATGATTAATACGGCGTTCCTGCAGATAGTTGTTGGTTCCCAGAAACAGAATTTGTAGTTCGCAGTAGCTGAACTTTCAACACTTGAGGTCTTTGATAAATGGCTTGCGTCCGGGCGACGAAGGAGACATCAGGCAATTTTTGATCATTTTATGCCGATTCTGTAATTTCAGTAAATGACGAAAAAATATTATGGGTCATTCAATTATTACTTTTATTGTTAAATAACTGGTTTTTAATGTATCACATTGTAGATATTATCAAACCATTTTTTTTTTTGTTCTCCTTCTTTTATTAAAAAAATGCAAAAAATGATAATCGTAGACTGTTTTTATTATTAAATATTTTTATTTTTTATATATTATACGAAATTTTATTTCGAGATTTCAAAATTGCTATTATTTAAATATGCCTGCATTAAATACATTATTATATCTCTAATAATTTTTTTTAAAAATTACGGATTTATAAGCTATATACTGTAGTTAAAGATTTCTCTAAAATCTGCTACCAAACTTTGCAAAATTAAAATTGTTTTGATCGTTTCGGCTGAATTATTGTTTCGATTTATTAATTTCCAATTTTAGGATGGAAACATTTTTTTTAAGAATAAAAAAGAACTATGGAACGAAAGAAGTTTAGTATACCATAATTTGAATTGTTAAATCATTTTCTGTTCCTGCTTTCAGTTGAGTAATTCAATTTGACAAATATATACATGATGCGGTACTTTAAATATGTCGTGGAATTTTCTCAAGGAATTCTTTTGTGGAATGTAAAATTCCTTTTATTGCAAAAAAATCAATCAGATATGTCAAATTTTATTGAAAAGTAATTTAATAAAATGCAAAACTAAATTAATTATAGAAATATTGATAAATCAGTCGATATCTATCCACCCACCCAGAAAGACTTTTTAATCTTTCCATCTTTTAATTTGGTCACATAAAAAAATTATCGCATTCAAGTAATCCCCGTAGATTTATTTTCTACTGTTTCAATACCTAAAGTTTTAATACACGAATAACCTGCCTTTATAAAGGTTTGGCATTTAGTAAAGACAAGAAAAAAAATGATGTAACTCACCATTCAACTGCAACAAAGAAAAAGCGATGAGTCAAGCAGAAGATGACAATGAATTCGAGATGGATTCTGTACATCCGGGCCTTCTCCCCTATCTCTCTTTGCAAATTCTTTTGAAGGAAAAAAAAGTTGAGCAGGAGTTTTGTCTTTTTCAAATGTACAAATGACTTGGTGATAGTGAGTTGCTTTTTTTAAAAAAAGACATTTTCTTGAGGTGGAAAAAGGACAACATTGGCACTATTTATATTATTTATACGGTCTCGAAGAGAGTTAGTCAAAGCGTTCCAACTTCTTTACAATCTATGGTACATCAAGCGTCCTTACTCGCTGGCTCCTTCGAGTTACCTGGCCACTATGTCTTCGCTATGTACAATATATATATGTATATATATAATATATATCTTGTATGTATAAGGGGGGAGTTGTGCTTGTCCTTGGACATCAGTCATAGAGGGAGTGGTGGTGTCCGGTGGTAGGCAGGACGAAACAGGGGGCTATTTGTCAGTGAGCCGCCAAAGATTGGCCATGCATGTGCGGGGGTGGACCGTGATTCTGGGGAGACAGCATCGGAGGGCTGTGGGAGTGAAGGGACCCATGCCCTGGTGGACTGTGTGTGATCATCATCTCCCCCGGTGTGCCCGGGCCCCCTGGACCTCCTATGTTGACCGGAGGGGTCATGCGTTTCTCCTTCTGCCTTCTGTTGCAGAACCACACTCTGACAACCTCTTTCTCAAGCTGGAGGCTATCCGCTAGCCCGGCTATCTCCTGAGCGGAGGGCTTGGGCTGCTTGTGGAAGTGGTTCTCAAGAGCCCCCTTGACTGAGACCTCGATGCTGGTCCTCTTCTTTCGCTTGCGACCTTGGGCGGCGATTTTGTCGATAGATGTTGGCGAGCCCGTCGTGCTGTCCGCCTCCTCTAGCCATTTGGCGAGCAGGGGCTTTAGCTTGCACATGTTCTTGAAGCTCAGCTGCAGGGCTTCGAATCTGAAACGGAAAAGGAATAAGATATAAGCATTTCAGCGACATAGCGGGAAAATGCAATACAACTCAAAAGATTTCTTGTACAAAAAAATCAGCATAATGGATTTTTCTGACTGAAAAATTACATAACATCATCATAGACTAAACATGCCATCGATCGTACTCAGTAGTTCTCAGGCATTCAGTATGATCAATGCTTAAACTAATTAATTTCTATTAATTTCTTCTTAAGAAATTAATAATATAATGAAAATTTACTTATTCAAATTGTAAATAAATTTAATATAGTTGTGTTCGTTGCTAACAGTTTTATAATAAGTTATTTGAAATATTTCTATATCAGTTTGTGCTTTAACCATTAAATGTCGAGTATTGCGCTTTAACAAAATAAAACAATCTTGTCTTCTAAAATATTACTAGAATCAGATTAAACTCTAATATTTTTATTGCTAACATGATAGAAAATGAAAATCTTATTTAATCAATTTATAACATGTATAAGCTAGCACGAATGTTAACGAAAAAATGGTGTTTTTCAATTGAGACTGGATATTATTTTTGTAAGATTGGAAGTATATTTTATTCTCAATATTAGAAACCAAATTAAAAAAAAAATATATGCAATCACAAGTGAAAACGTCAATTTTTTTCTCTAATTATTATGTTGAACTAAAAATTGCAACTTGAAAAGCAAAGTATTTGTATTTTACTCTAATCATAAATATATTTACTCAACTAAAGCATGTGTTGCCGGTTGACAACAAGCTGCTTTTTGAGTTTAGCTGTTTCAAACTGTTTTAAGTTAAAACAAAATACGAATTTTAAAAAATATTTTTTTTCATGAACAATTAACAACCAATTAACAACAAAATCGTTCTTTTTCTTAAATCTAGCATTTAAGGGCAATATTTTCATATAAAATTGAAATAACATATAAGAAAATTACTTCAAATAATAACTTCTACAGAATAAAAAAAGTTATTTTCCAATTTCCAGTTTCCAATTGCCAGTTGACAAATTAGATGTAAATATTCAGTTTTATAAAACGTTAACTTTTGGCATATCTAGAAACCAAAGTATTCCTGTTTCTATATATGAACATGCATATATACTGAGAGAAAGAAAGACTGAAAATTCTTTAATTCTTCCTTGATGTCATATATACGTATTCTATAGCCTGAATGATATTTTTTTTAATAGAGCTTAAAAAAACAATTAAAAACATATCCATTACAATATATATTTGTTTTTGAATACCTCAGAAATATAGAGGAAACAAACTACTTTTAGTCTGAAATATACTTCGTAGAAAGTAGAAATAAAGCATATTTCTGGCAATAAAATGTTGATACAGTCTTGAAATCTATAAAAGATTGCTTATGGAAAAAAAGGAACTATGTGTTTAAATATAAAAGCTTAGAAGTGTGAAATTCCTTATCATTATTTTTTGAAAAAGAAAAAAAAAAAAAAAAATCTGAAATATTTCGTGAATGTAATGGGCACAGTTTCCGTTTCTTATTTATTCCTCAAATTCAAAAATTATAAAAACAAGGATATATTTTCTACTTTGCATTCCGAATTTGCTGAATTTTTTTTAACCATTTGAAGAGATTTTGATTGCTCGTTAGCCGATGTAATTTTTACTAATAAAGATCTACATATAGTCTCACACCTTTCACCTTCGGTTTAACCTCCGAGTTCGAGTTCAAAGGTCATTAGGAAAGCACCTTCCAAAACTGGAAGGAAATCGAACGCTCCGACTGATTTGCATATAAATCGCACCTCTGGAAGACAGATATAGAATAATTGAATATAATGTCCTCAAAAACTCATTAACATTCGAAAAACTTACAATTTCGAGTGATGTTTCAATTAAGTGATTGCTGATAACCTTGTATTCCAGGAAGCATTATTGGAGGCCATTCATTTTAAAGCTCCATCGGATCACAACATTGGCGTGCAGTGGAGAGTTCAAATCGTGGAAGAGACAATTATCTTTAGCACTAGCCGTTTTTAGCGACCAGCTCTTTTGTCGAAAATGTTGGAAATGTTACATTTCATTTAAATCTTAACTTGTTCATGATTTCTTTAATAAATTATTTTCAAGCATCAGAGTGAGGTATACCTTAAAGCCGTGATATTTTATTAATGATACGCATGTTCTGTTTATTTTGTAATATGCATGTTCTGTTTATTTAATGGAATCAAGTTCTGTGGCGTCACAGAGCCAATAATCAAAGTTCTATTTGTCTTTCAAACTTTTATTCTGTAGCAAAAATCTAAAGTATTTCCATTAGAGGACAGTGGAAATCTAAATTTGGGGCAGAATGTCATTTTCATCTTCTGCCAGCTGTTTAAAATAACAATGTCAAACATAAAATACCTTCAAAATGAACCTTTTTTTAAACTAAACTAAACTATACTGATTATAAATTAACAGCCTAACTAAAATGAACTAAAAGAACACGCATACTGAAAATTTCCATGTTAAGAAATTCACTACTAATTCCAGTAAATGCATCACAAAATAGTTAAAGATGATGAATGTTGGCCACGAATTGCACGAATTTCAAGGAAGTGAGAAATTCTAATAAATAAAACAAAAATACTAGGCTTCTTCCTTCATGCAAAATGAACTCATTAATTAGATAAATGCTCCTGATTTATTTTCTCAAAATTAAAAATATGATCATATCTGAGCAATTATTCAATAGAAATGAAGCAAATGCGTAAGTGTTAATAATATTCATGGCTGATAGAAAATTCCTTAAATTACTCATTGTCGTCTGCTATAAGATTTTTTTTCCATTTTATATGAAAAAAAAGAGATTTTTTCCCTTTTTATATGGAAAAAAAGATGTTTTTTATTTTATATGAAAAAAGGATACTTTTTCCCCCTTTTATATGAAAAAAGAGACCTTTTCCCCTTTTATAGGAAAAAAGGAGACTTTTTTTCCCTTTTATATAGGAAAAAAAAGATTTTTCCCTTTTATATGGAAAAAAAAGATGTTTTTAATTTTATATGAAAAAAGGAGACTTTTTCCCCCTTTTATATGAAAAAAGAGACCTTTTCCCCTTTTATAGGAAAAAAAGATACTTTTTTCCCCTTTTATATAGGAAAAAAAAGATTTTTCCCTTTTATATGGAAAAAAAAGAGATTTTTTTTCTTTTTATATGGAAAAAAAGAAC
The DNA here is from genome assembly GCF_947563725.1 of Argiope bruennichi. NCBI lineage: Eukaryota > Metazoa > Arthropoda > Arachnida > Araneae > Araneidae > Argiope > Argiope bruennichi. The sequence goes on from NC_079157.1 coordinate 43,606,385, forward strand.
ATTTTTTCCCCTTTTTATATGAAAAAAAAAGAGATTTTTTTTTCTTTTTATGTGCAAAAAAATATTTTTTTTAAAAGAATGATTTATAGATTTTCTAAAACTGAAACAACTTGTTTTCGGATGTCCATGGTTCTGAAGAATTTTATAATTCAAATAAAACAACATTTCTCACCATCTGAAAATGCTATGGAAAATAAATTATATATTTAAGTCATTTTTGTATGAATTATTAATAATCATTTACTCAATAAAATTTCAAGTTTTTACACTGACGTAAATGAATGGAAGTAAAATAACCAATATACGACATGAATCTAGTTGTCCAACAATAAAAATACATATTATATCATTTCTATTTCTTATTTAAAAATAAACCAACTTTTACTTCGTGATTTTATTTTTTTCAATAATAGAATTTCAAAATGTGTATGAAAGTAATAAACACAAATTAAGATTACTCCCAGGGAGATTTTACTTACCAACAATTCATATTTCAACAATCAAATGCATATTAAATAGTGACTATATCAGCAAGCGAATAATATTAAAATTGATCCATAATGAGATTTAGAAATGAATAATTAACACACGAATCTAAAAATAGAAAGGACTGAGCAACAAGTGGCTTAAGGACGCCACAATGTTATGTTCACAAGAGAATCAGGAATTTAATACCGGTTTTACCCCTATTTCAACCCATCAATTATAAACGCCGTCGCCTGTCTTTACAGTTTAAGGTTTCTTCCTGAAAGCTTAACCAACGAATGAGATACGAATCAGTTATGCACTGACTATAAATCAGTTATTATAGCAATTATTGGCCTTCAGAAGGCTCCGATATTGTTTATGTTTTGTTTCGTTTTTTTTAATTTGAGACTGTTAAGATTCTTCCGGTTTTTTGAACTCTTAATAATTTAACTGGTAATGTGTCGTGAAGAACCTTTCATTTGTATGTAATTGGATTATTAAAAAGCTTCGAAAAAGTTAAATTATAGCAACTAATTATTATTTTGTTGCTTTTTTAAATTTAATTTTCATTTTAATTAAATAATGAGTTGCTTGTATATGATTAAACTCTTAAAGAAAGGATTCAAACTAGTTACAAATTAGAAGCTTTAAAAATGTGTATTGTAATTTATTATTAAGCATTTTATTAAAAATAAATAATAAAAATAATCATCAAAAATCAAAATTTTTTTCTTCGCATATTTTTATTCATCCAAAATAATAGGCTGATTATTTTAAAATCCATCATTAACGCTACCGAATTGAACCTTCTCATGCAAAACTTTCTTAAAAACAAACTGTTTTCAACTACATCTTTATCCAAAAAGAGATTTTAAAAAAATGGTAGTGATTAAATACAGACATAACAAAGAATCTAAATCCCTCAAATAACATCAAAAAGTACTCAAAAAGTGTTTTGTTCTTATCTTATGAACTATCGTGTATAACTTTGTTCTAACTATCGTGGGCAAATGATAAATATAATCAATACAGTAAGATACTAATGCAATTATTGTTTAATATGCATATTTAAAGTGTCACAAAACAGTACTTAATAATTGTTTTGAGACATTTTATAATAAAGACTTATTCTATTATTCCATTACTTTTTATTCTAAAATTTTTTTTCAGCTAACTCACTTTTTATTCTATTAATTTTTAGAATCCAAAAAAGATAACTAAATATACTTGAGCTGCCTTTAAATATTTCATAATAATTTGACTTAAATTTTATTTTGAAAACTTATTAATTCGTTAATGAAAGAGATGTAAAAAAATTAATTTTACTATGACTAAAGTATTGCCAAAATAAAGAAGCATATTTTAACATCTCATTAAGTAAATTTATAAATTCAACTTCAAACACATCAAAGATTTAATGTTCAAAAAAAAAATCTGAGTATGTTTTTCTTTCAAGTAACTATTTCGAGTAATTTATTTATTCGCCAAATGCAATTTTATGTATTTTCCACTGATAATATAGTAATGCAATAATCTAATTGCTCTTTCTTGTCTATTTTTTTAATGTATTTCACTTTAAAGTACTTAAAAAAATCAAAATACAAGAGGATTTAAATGCATCAAGATTCAAGATTTTGTACGTATACAAAATGAAGGATCACTAAGATTTTCTCTTATTTTTTTATTAATTTTTCAAAATATGTTGAAAATCAGGGGATATGTTTAATTTTACGATTAAAGGTCTCATTTAAAAATTACAACTACATGAAATAATTTATTACATTGGTATCAACATTTTTCTGATCCACAATTAGGAAATATATTTAAAAAAATTCTCCAAGATATATTTTTATGCACTATTGTAACAGATTATGTTTAATTGAAGAACATGTGTTAGTTATATATGCGTTTGTAAAATAATCTATTTAAAAAAACTTACAAGATTAACTACAAAATGCAATTTTATTAATTTTAAAGTCCAATTATTAAGTAACTGATGAAGAATTTTAAGCCCATGTTATAAAATATGGGATGATATAATGGACTTTTCTTATATGTAATAGTAAAGTTAAAATATTCGAAATGCATTTGCTAGAATGTCAAAAAGTTATTATTGTATCGACTGATTCAGATGAAAAACAGAATGTGGAATTACGAAAAATAGGTTTAAAATTAATAACATATATCAAATCGTGCAACAATAGGAACTTTATTTATATATCCTATTTCGAATCAGGTCACGTATTTTTGAGGGCCATAAATAGGGTCTTCAACTGAAAAAATGTATGCATATTGTTCCCATAAGTTCAAACCATAATATAGGAATTTATAACCTCTTTCAAAACATTCATTGGTTCCGCCTATATTTCAGTAACTCATTATAGAAATCGCATTTTACTTTTTTTTTTCCCCACAGGAATTCTGTTTATTTACTGCAAAACAGCAAAGAAAGTGCGAAAATATGAAGAACCTCTATTATTATCGAACAGTGGACCAATTTAAAATTCATTCAGGAATAAACTACAACGAAAAATTAATAAAAGAGAACTTAAACGACAAAAAAATGCGGATCAAATGAATCAAAACGACAAAAAAAAAAAAAGAAAAAAAAAGAAGCAAAACATTCTCTTTGCAATCTTCGAGTTCAAACGAGTACATTCGTCGCTTGCGGCAACTATCTTTCAGAAAGAAGGCGGTATTTTTGCGCTAAAACCTTAACGTAGGAGTTCGGCAATTCTATTAAAGTGTGCAAAAAGGATTGAGAGAAAAGAAAGAGAAAATGGAGGAGGAATTACATGTTCTCTAGAAATATGATTGATGCTTGTATTTATTTGTTACATCATAATTTAAGAAAGCTAATAAAACAGTTAGGTGTAATTTAAATGCGGACATACACTTAAAATAAATCGTTGACCTCAAACTTGTTTTGCTTGTGAAATAGACCTCTCAATCTTACAGGCACGCGATAGAGATACTGGTGCTTATAGACCTCTCTGTGTCCACCTGGTTCGACAGACCGCACATCTGCCGTTGGAACAGAAAAGTTTTGAGTTGAAATCCAACTGAAATCAAAACAAAGGCAAGAATAAGCAGACATAGATCTATAATTTTCGATTTTTTTTTTTCCTTTCTTTCTCATGAACTGTCAAATAATCGTTTGGGATATTGCAAATGATAACAAACACTTCCGATTTATCGTTTGGAGGTTTGGAGAAGATAAAATGAGCTGGACGGGAAATCGGATAAATAAATTTTCAATTATATATATATATATATATATATATATATATATATATATATAATTATCTGTTTTTATAAAAAATAGAAGTAGATAATTTATTGGTAAAGAAATACATAAGTTGCAGGCAATGTCTTTAATATTTTAAGGGGTAGTAAATGTCATGTGAGAAATAAGATTTTAATAGTTTAAACTTCAAGATTTTTTTTCAATATTTTATATAAAGTATTCGGTATTCACAATTAATTTAAATTTCATGTAGAATATCATATATGACATAATGATATAATCTTTTTTTAAAAAAAAAAAAAAATGTTTAGTTTTGTTACTGTTAACGATTTCTCGTGGAAACAGACCTTCAGTTTGCTTAATCAAATCAAATCAAAATCAAAATATAAATCACAATACAATACAAATCAAATACAATCAAATCAAAATCAAAATACAATACATTAATCAAGTGTCTGTAAAATACCACTTTTACGACTTTAAACTGGATGATATTATTTTTCCTTTATAATCAAATTTCTCTCATTTTATTTGATCATTTTATTTCAAACTATATTTATATCTTAAATACTCGTAAGAAATCAAAATTAGATCAAAACAAGTCTCTGATGAGTTGACGGTTAACCTTTGACATCAGATAGACGAGTCCATTTTCTCAGAGGGAGAAAAGTCTGAATTTGAGTGCGGGTCACAGAAAAATAAAAGGACAGTATAAAATTAGATTGTATGAAACACTATGTATATTTTCTCAATACTTCCTTAGTTGACATACATTTTATCACATGTTATGCCGGAGCGATAAACAGTAGAACTGGCAAACTGGGATTCGCATCTGTCCCTTATTAAAATAGATTCATCTAATATCACGTGGTTTTTACGTCACATCCGTCAACTCATTAGAGCCAGATTATAATACGAATAGATTAGTTCTTTCCTGCATTGAAAGGACATAGATGGCCTAGCTTGAAATCCTGATTTCAGAGCTAGTTGACGGATTCGATACCTGAATTTTTAGATGTACTGTGTAGACGGAATTTACTATGGATGGTTAATAGTCTTCTAACGGTTTTCTAGTTGGAGAAGGGGTGCCAGCTCAAGTATCGTTTAGTCAGCTGACCACAGTTCAAAATAATGATGATCATCCAAATTAAATATCCTGTTACTAAAAGCGGACCTTGAAATAATTTTGTTATAGAATTCGGTTCAAGATGATTTTAATTTTTTATATATAATATATCTTTTATTTAAACTGATTATAAAATTTATTTTAGTAATGTGTTAGCTTTTAAATACCATAAAAAAATTAAATGTTCTATTCATCTGTAATCTACTAACTGTAGTATTCTATAAAATGGCTAATAATAAATAGGTGACTTCTCAAGAAGGAGAGTTATAATATCCAATTATTACATCAAATAATGCTTATATTATTATTAAGTCTTCCATAAAAATAAATATACATAAAAATAATATTTAAACATAATAATAAGAATCATTTTATAATTTATAAAATCTTCTTTTTCTTAAAGCAAAAAGAAATAATTGTCCTCTAATTAAATGTTTGAATATGAAAGAACATTATAATGAAAGATACAGTCATTACGAGGTAACAGTTTTTGCATCAATCTAGTATATATTCAAAGAAATTCTTACAATAACAGAAACCTCACTGTCGTTTTAAAACTTATTAACGAGTAATTATAGAGTATATCTCTCTCCTCAACGTGTGTTTAGAATAAAAACAGTGCAAGTATCATTAAATAAAAAAAAGTAGAAGAAAACATGCCGCCTTGATAGGGCGAATCGGACTATAATTGCAGTTTTTACCATTGTTTCTTCAGGTTAAAGGAAGTCAAACAGTTGGGGTTAAAACGATCATTATTTAAATAGCAATAATTTGACTTGGATAAAATGGCAACAACTGTTGATGGTAGAAATTTATTTTCTTTTCAATTTAAAGTTACTTTTATAACTCTTTCACGCAAATGCTACTATTGAGATTTTAATGTTAATATTTTCATTTAAATAGTTATAAAATTCTTACATTAAATACTTCCTCTAAAGGCTTTTCCCCCCTTTTCTTTAAAATTGATTCTATTCCACTCAAATTTCATTTTTTATTCAAAGTTTCTTCGCGGAACTATAATTAAATAGTTTTCAACTTCATATTAAAAATGTTTTGCTTATTAAAAATGTTGTCCATGCATTCGTATTGGCGATTTTAAAATACTTACTTGTTCCCGATGTAAACTTTAAAATGCTATTATTTCTAAAGGGATTCCATCGAAATTTAGACATTATTTTGAAGCAAATATTATCAAGTAGCTTGTAAAATTAAGAAATATAAATTCTGTTATATTCCTAAATATTTTCCTAAGCATTAAAGTTGAAGTTTATTTTTTTAAATATTTTATTCATTACTTAAAAACCTAAAAAATTATTTTTATTTGCTTCTTCGTGCAGAAATGTATTAACCTACAATGAAATGCCTTCTACAAATTTTTGCTTCCATTATTTTATAAATTCTGCCACTGTTCTCTAAAACTTTTATTTTAACCTATATCGGCTTTTAAACTTAAATATATGTCAAAGGCATGATGCTTTCCCAAAATCAACAATCACTGAATTATCGGCTCACTTATCCGTAATTATATTCACCTAATTTTCATGTACGTCTTACTCAATAAAGTACACAAGTCAATTCTGAATATCCTGTACGAATTTAAATTGTGGTGAGAGGAATATATAACATGAAAATGTCTTATTATTATAATGTGATAAAGGCGCCACTTTGGCACAAGAAGAATACACGGATGGACTTATGCGGATGTGCAGAAATTTAAATTTGAAGATTGTACTGATGAAAGGAATATATAGATGAGAGATTTTAAACATACCACATTATTATATGATAAAGGTGCCACTTTGGTACAACAAGAATACATGGACTGATTTATGCGGATGTGTAAGAATTATATTAAGCGGATGTGTAGAAATTTAAATTTGACGGTTTTACCAATGATAGGATAATATAGAAGAGAGATTTTGAACATGCCATATTATAATATGATAAAGGTGCCACTTTGGCACAAGAAGAATACACGGATGGATTTATGCGGATGTGCAGAAATTTAAATTTGACGATTGTACTGATGAAAGGAATATATAGATGAGAGATTTTAAACATGCCGCATTATTATATGATAAAGATGCCACTTTGGTACAACAAGAATACATGGACTGATTTATGCGGATGTGTCAGAATTATATTAAGCGGATGTGTAGAAATTTAAATTTGAAGGTTATACCAATGATAGAATAATATAGGAGAGATTTTGAACATGCCATTTTATAATATGATAAAGGTGCCACTTTGGCACAAGAAGAATACACGGATAGATTAATGTGGATGCGCATAAATTTACATTTGCCGATTGTTGGGAGGAATATGTAACCAAGAGATCCTGAGCACGCCGTTATTATAAAATAACAAAAGTATTAATAGTGTTTAGTTCAGCAAGAATGATCAGCGAAATTTGTGTGTATTTTTTCAAGGCAAAATAGAGAAGTTTAGAAAATAAAACCCACTTTGTAACCAATATAAATATGATCCTTATGAATTGCTCCGAAATGAAATAATTCTTAAGAAAATAAGATTTACAAAAACCATGGGCATGTTTTTCAAATTAAAAATATATATATATATATATATGTGCCGGAATTTTCAATATCAATTATTTTTAAAAATAAACTGTGATTTTCAGTTTAAAAAAAATCTTTCTGTGATTGAAAGGGAAAACGAACTATTTTTTTTTAAATTTTAAATCTAATTTCATTATTTGAATTAAGTAATCTGAGATATTTGCAGTAAGCTGTGACATGAATTCAATTTAAACCTGCCTTATTAATATTTAAAAAATCAAAAGATATGAAGAAATAACCTCTGGATAATGTATATAAAATATCACAAATAAAAATACGGAAAATTTTATATTCCGAAAAATGGAGAAAAATCAACAAAATTGTCTTCTTTTGAACTTATAATAAAAGAATCAATTAACGGATACGAATGCAGATTAACTCTATTCATTCTTTCAGCCAGAAATTTTCCTTTTACATAACTGTTATTTAATTATTGTAAGAATACGCTATTCATATTAAAATGTTATTATTTTAGACATCACTTTCATTTTTTTACTTAAAGATTTTTTACTTGATATTACATAATCATATTTATCTATTTTTTCAATAAAGGGATTATCATTATCACTTAATTTAAAATTAAAAAACATCTGTATCATACTTTATAGAAAAATCGTAGTTCAATTTCAATAACAGTAATTATGATTCATTTTTCATAGAATATTAATGTTTTTTACTCTATGTTATTTTGCAAGAATAATTTCTTAATCCGATAATTTGACATTTTTCTAATTAAATTTTTTTTCAAGTGATCTGAAAGATTTGTATTCTTTTTTAATTTCGTTCCCAAATTTGTTTTATTGAGATATAAAATAAGACAAAAGCGCTGTTAATCGAATTTATGTTTAAATGAAATAGTTAAACGACTTTTTTATTAAGTCTTTAAGTATTTGCGCGTGGAACTTATTTTTCCATGACACATTTAAAGCTTTTAATTGCTAGAAAAAATATTCAGACCTATATCCATTTGTCTCAAAAATCTCATGTAGATTATTTTATTGTTAAAACATCTGATTTTATTCTAGATTAATTATTTTAAACTGGCCTCACTAACATTTATGTTTGTTGGATTCTATATTGGATGTTGTATTCTATATTGGAGTGTTTCTAGATCAGAACCAGTTCCCGAGTAAGTTCGAGAAGAAGGTGACCACAAGACATCTGGCCATTATTAAATTATAAGATCCATGTATTACTTACAATGAAAAACATAATTAAACTTGAAAAAATGTATTATTTCCTCTTCCCTGCATTAAGACCATGAGCTCTGCGAAATCTCAAATATTCTCTTAAAACTTTAATTTAACAAACAATATTAAAATTGCGCCTCTTTTTAAAAATTTCTCTGAATTTCAATAATTTTTGGAGTTTTTTTTTTAAATGGTTAATCAATAGCATAAATATGCTTTTTATCCATGCAGTAATAGTTTTTTGGACATGAGAGTAAAACTCTCCAAGAGGTGATTAAAGATTCAACAGATAAGATACGTGAGTGCGAAAATCTTGTGTCGAAAGCATGCAATGTAATAAAATATACTTGCAGACAAACTTAATAAATCAGATATATACAAAGTTCTTAGAATTCAAACGAATGAAAATCAGGAAATCAGTGAACATTAACTGCACAAACCTAAGGTTAATCCTTAAAGTTGTTTTTTTTGTTCATCTCACAATATTCTCAGCATTTTTATAAACATTTAAGAGCATAGAAAATTTTGTTATACCAGTGGCAAGATACAAACGAAAACGATTTATAAAGATTAATATTTTTACAAAAATAATTACTTTTATACATATATATCTTTATTTTATAATTAAATGATGGGAAAAAGCAAAGAGAATAATAACAGTTATTATTATTTTTCCTTAAAATCTTATATTTACCTAACACTTAAAATTATAATGAGCGGAAAAACATAATAAGTGCTCAAATTTCATTAAAAAAACTGGAATTAGCCCATTTAAAATTAACAATTATATATTTTTCATTTTTCTCAATACCTTAGAAAAATTTTTAGCTTTTATATTGGATTAAATTCCATTTTTAATAATTTTGAATAAATGAAAATGTTTAAAGAAGGAAAAGAAAAAAAAATTTCGAAACTTTATGCGCGATGTTTAAATAAAAGTCAATATCTTCAAAAATTAAAGATTCGAAAAAAGTGTATGGGTTTCTTAAATTTATTTGTATTTTGGCTGAACTCGAAATCCACAAGTGATTTTTGGGTTAAAAATTCTCATAAAATATAATAAATAAATTTATCAAGTGGAAGGATTTTGAAAAACAACATTTTACTCATGTTTTTCATTTATCATCATTTTAGAGTATTTTTATTTCCTTGATCAATTTTAATTCCCCCGATTCATATAAGATATATTAAATACCCCTTTCAACGAGTTTATTTTTTGTGTATATATAAATTCGATATTAGCACATAAAAAAAAAACAAGTATGAATTGTGATCTTTGTAGAAAAGGTTTAAATAATAAATGCATTAAACCCGACTATTTTATAGACACCTACTTAAAAGACTTTTAATTTTTTCTTCACTGGTTCATTTATAACAGTGTAGCCGAAAAATGATTGATATATTATGAATACTCAATTTTGTTTAACTGTATAATAGGAAAAACGTATTGTCAGAAAACTGTCGGAATTTATTGTGACATACGGGATTTATACTGCATTATATGGGAACAGTGCAACTGACTTTTTATATTTCTGAATGCTTGATATATGGTTCAAGAACTTTCATTTAATGCCTTGAAATCTGATTAACGTGTAGCAAAAGATATAGCGTACCGTAAAAGGGTACCGTAGGCACCCAGAAAGCTCTTGCTTTCGGATAAGTAGCAAAAATACAGCGTACCGTAGAACATTTAGAATGTTCTTGTTTTCGGTTAAGATGCAAAATGTACAACGTAACATAACCATTTAGAAAGCTCTTTTTTTTTCGGTTAAGAAGCAAAGGGTATAGCGTACCGTAGACATATTTAGAAAGCTCTTGTTTTCGGTTAAGAAGCAAAAGGTATAGCGTACCGTAGACATATTTAGAAAGCTCTTGTTTTCGGTTAAGAAGCAAAAGGTATAGCGTACCCAAGCCATTTAGGAAGCTCTTGTTTTCGGTTAAGAAGCAAAAGGTATAGCGTACCGTAGACATATTTAGAAAGCTCTTGTTTTCGGTTAAGAAGCAAAAGGTATAGCGTACCCAAGCCATTTAGGAAGCTCTTGTTTTCGGTTAAGAAGCAAAAGGTATAGCGCACCCAAGCCATTTAGGAAGCTCTTGTTTTCGGTTTAGAAGCAAAAGGTATAGCGCACCCAAGCCATTTAGGAAGCTCTTGTTTTCGGTTAAAAATGTATCGTAGCGTAACAAAGATTGGTAGCAAACAAACAATTGTGTAATTCGAATACCATGTTATAAAATGTAATAAATCAAATGTTTAAATTGGTTAATGAAACAAAAACAATATATTACGTTTTATTCTGCAATACTTTCATGTGTTTCCAAAAGCAATAAAAAAAAAACTAATCTACCAGTACTCGCTATCTTTATAAATTGACGTTGGAAAAATTCTTTTTACAAGTTTCCAAAGAGGACAGCAGAAACCAAGAAAAAAATTCACTATTTGTTATGTATTGTTGAAAGTTTATTAGAAAACACATGAAAAATAAAATGTTTAGTTTAGCCAATGAAACAAAATATTAATTAATCCATCAATCATCACCACCATTGCAAATTTTATAATACTTTCATACATTTCCAAAAAAAAATAATTAATTCATTATTTGAAACATATTAAAGAATGTTTCATGTAAAATTATAAAAATAAAATGTTAGTTTAGTTAATGAAACAACAGAAAACTATTAATTAATCCATCAACATTCGTCATTGTTTCAAATTGTCTATGTGTCTAAACAAATTCAGCAAAAATGATGATAAAAAGTTTATTATTTGGGGCGAATCGTGTCGAATATTTGTCGAAAAAACAGACAAAAAAAATGTTTTAATTTAATAGACGGTACAAACTGTAAATGTAAATAAAAAGTAAATCAATCTATCAATACTCGATATCATTACAAATTAAAGTTATTTCATCTGAAAATGACAGTATTAAAACGATGACAAAAAGTTAATTATTTGATGCGCTTTGTCGAGTCGAAGTTATCGGAAAAGAACAAAAAATAAAATGTTTAGTTTAGTCAACAAGACAACAACAAAGAATTAATCAATCTGTCAGTACTCATTTTTTTTTTAAATTTTCAAATTGACTTTGTTTCCAAAAAAGCCACCAAAAATGATGAGACAGAGTTAATTATTTGAAGCGCATTGTCGAGTGTTTATTGAAAAAACATCGAAAATAAAATGTTTAGTTTAGTCAATGAGACAATAACGAAGTATTAATCAATCTGTCAATACTCGACTTCTTTTCAAATTGACTGCGTTTCCAAAAAAAGACACTAAAAACGATGAACAAAAAAGTTAATTACTTCATGCGTATTGTCGAAGGATTATCATAAAAGCACAAAAAAAATATAATGTTTTGTTTAGTCAACGAGGCAACAGCGAAGCAATCAATCTATCAATACTCGACTACTTTTCAAATTGACTGTGTTTCCAAAAAAAGACACTAAAAACGATGAACAAAAAAGTTAATTATTTGAGACGTAGATTTCGAGTTCGAAGTTCAAGTAAACATTCCTCGGACTTTTCCTGCGATTCGCAGCCTAGCCACGCTTTCACAGGGATGTGCTAGGAATAAAAATGACGCTCCTGTTCCATGTGGGCCGAAGCAGCTGCAAAACTTCTGTATGACAGCCATTAATCGAAGAGGGTTAACTTAACGCTCGAGCCATTAATTCTTCTTGCTCGGTGCCACTAAGTAGGAAGTCCATGTCGTGCTGGCTCTCAAATCTGTTCGAAATCTCTTCTCGACTTAGACGATACGGAAATAGATATAGCGGTGGATGAATAATTTCTGTGTATGCATTTTGTTCTGCAGGTAGTTGGAGAAACCGAATCTCGTTGAACCGCCATTCGGATAAACCGAACCGACCAGTCTTCTAACGAACAAATTTCAAATATACAGAAACTTTTAATATATTATCCAAAACAACTTAAATTTTAAAAGAAAAAAAATTCGAAGCCAATTTTCGGATGAAAAAGATTTTTGCTGTTATTTTTCCATTAGAAAATTTTTGATGAGATTTAAAAGTTAGAAATTAGATAAGAGAACAAAACATTAACAAAAAATCGTTTGGAAAATATCTCCATCAAAAAAATATTGTTACTGGATAAATTTTGGAAAATGATACATTAATTAAAGATAACTAAAAAAATAATTGCAAATTATTATTTAACATGTATTAAGAAGATGTCGACTCTAGATCTTTATTTTCTTTCGAGAAAAAATTAGAAAAAAATGAGACTTGAAAATATTTCAGCGGTTGTATGTCCATCAGAAAAATACTGAAAAATGCTCAAAATTAGAAAGTAATAAAGAAAACGATGGATTAATTAACGATAACTAAAATAATTTGATCATAAATTATCAAGCAAATTTTAAAAGAATCTTAAATCAAAATCTTAACTATTTTTATTAACAAAAATTTAAATTGTTGAAAAGAAATATTTAGGAATCTCAATACTTTTCAAGGTGAATCATAGACCACAGAGTCTACGGACAAATAATTTAAGCAAATTGATTATGAAATGAATAAAACGACTGGTGAAAAATGTTTGTTTGTTGTTTCTAAAACAATCAGATATCAGTAGACAAAATTCATTATTGTGCAAATGATCTGTAGATTACATTTTATGAAATTGATAGATAATATTTTCATTACTGATTTCCATGCTCTTTTTTTTAATGCAATTTTGTAGATAAGATAAAAATGACGGAAGGCAGCTACAGTGAGGTTTCATTACAAGAGATCTAGATACGGCGATATGGGAAAGCAAATGGAATAAAGTTGATATCCGATATCTGATTTAACTGATGACTTTATGCACTACTGCGAACTACTTACTGCATGACAGACATTAGTTAAAGTCAATAAATTGCGCTGCGTTCAGTTTTTATTGACTTCCATTGGATCCATTCACGTCGTATTATATAGTAGCTTTAAAATTTGGTCAAAAGTCCTAATTAGTTTTGTTTTCATGGAAATAGCAACAGTAATGAAGAAATAACTGATATTAACTGTTCAGTATTTTACCAACCCCTTAAACTGACACTGTGTTAAACCGATGAAACATTGTAAAAGCCAATTCTTACCACAGAACAAGAGGATGGCAAATTGTATTTATAAAAAAAAATTGAGGAAACTGCCTCTCGAGTGCTATTTTAGGCCTCGAAATATAAATTTCTAAATTATAAAAATTTTGAATTAAATAAAACAAAGATTATTTTCATCTTGATGAATTCGGTTTAAGGTAACGGTATAAGCTTAATTCGGATTGTTAAATTTTTATAAATTGTATTGAAATTTAATTGTGATTATATGATTAAAATAATGAGAATTTGTTGTAATGTAAAGATATTAAAACTGAATCTACCAAACTTGTTACTTTTTTTTTAAATGCAACATTGCAACTGTTGTAAATAATGTAAAAAACAATTTAAAAAACTTTACATGATAGGGAATCTCTAATATAAATAAACATATAACGTAAATAAGCCTAAAATCAATTTCAAAAGTGTGTCAATATCTTTATAGAATGTTTAAAATGAGCAATTTTCCATCATTTCACGAAATATCACCAAACTCAATTGCGGAAAAAGGAGAAATAATGCCAAAATCAACCTGATAGAGTCGTTATTGAACAATAGCGCATTCGAATAAACGTATTCTATTTATATGGGGAAAGTTCCAATTATTCTTAACACATATAAGAATAATTGATTATTTTCAAAAGAAATGAAAAGGATTTAGATTAAATTTTTGAAAGTTACAATAATTGTCTTCGTATTTCGTGAATATAACAGTCTCTCTAGTTTAAAGAGACGGTTAAAAAATGGTTATAATTTTTTTTTCAGAATTTATCATATTATATCGTAAATTAAAGTCTTACTACGCATTTCATAATAACATTTTTTTAATTGGTAATTGATTAGGTATTTAGAAAGTTTATTAAAAATCATTGAGTTCCAATGCTTTAAGATCAACTGTAAGCATTAGGATAATTCTTTATATGATTTGAATTTAATTAACACATATAAATCTAATGCTATTTCGGTTTTGAACCTAATAATGTAAGCGACAATAATAAAAAGAGGGAAAACCAACATGCAAGAATTTTAGAAATATTATTCTTGGGAAATTTTCCTTTTGGCTGTTTAATTTTAATTACTGGATTTTCAAAACGGATTTTTTGATTTTTTGGTATTATCCAAAACGGACACGACAAAATAAAGAAATGAATTATGCTTTATTCACGGAATATTTATTTTATTTCTTTTGTAGAGTGATGAGCTTTTTTTCGATCGCGCGAACATCTTTTGGTCATTTTAGTATTATTATAATTCATTCGCGATGCAAACATATTTAATTCTATCTGCCGTTTACCATTTATAATTTAGTAGTGTTTCTGTACTCCGTTGGGGAAATACAAAATTATGTAAGGCACCAGAATTATGAAATGATGTTTGGAAGTCCCAAGCCCCATTTTCCAAATCGCGAAAAGCAAAAAAATTTATCAAAATTTGTGATAGTCTATTTTATTATATAAATTTTAAGGAAATTTTTCGTTCTTTTTCCGTTAAAAAGAAACAGATTTTAATTTAGAAAAAAAAAACTACAGATTATAAGTAATGCTCTAAGATTTCAATAAAACATTGGTATATAAATATGGAAAATTCAGTACCAAATAATATTATTGAGAAAATATGACATTCATTCATATTCTTACATGAAGTCTTATAAGCTTTTTAACTAAAAAATAAGTAAAATCATTAAAATGTTTAACAAATTTTAAAAAATGGAATAAATATTTCAAACCAAAGAAAAATATAAAATTAATTGATTACGAATTAATATGCATAAAGAGCAACCGCACAAATATATACAAGTTTCATTTTTTATTTTTTTATTTTCAGAAACGTGTGTTTTTTTTAAATTAATTTCTGCTTTCAAAATTGAAAAATTCCTTCTTGTTTTATATGATTTTAGCTTATTAGAACTATCCAAATTAATAATTTTAGTATTATATTTAATAATTCAGTAATTTCCGTATTATTTTCACGAAAAAACGCAATTGTTTCTTAGTTTCTTCTTTACTTTCATGGTTAGTTTCTTCTTTATTTTCAATAATCTACACAGTTAAATTTATAAGGTCCATAAAATAAATATTATATTTTCCTTTACGGAGACTATAAGGAATAATAAAATTTAGGTGGCATTTTTAATAAAATCATAATTTTAAAAAATTCATTTCTAATTACTGCATAATTTCCCCGTTATAAATAGTTTTATTAAATATGACGTATGGCAAGTTTCAAATATACCAATAAGGTCTTATTAAATAAATTGAAAATGTTGTTTTTATACGTAAAATATTTTATTTTTAATTCATTTTTAAAAATTTTAATATAAATATTTAAAATTTTAAATGATTTGATTTTTTATTTTATTTTATTCATCATTTTTCAAATTAAGGCAATTTTGAAATTACACTATTATTAATATTTCACCAAATAAATCTACAAGCCAATTAAGGTAACCATTTCTATTTATTTATCCCCCTCCAATATTTAAAGTAACTTTTTTATTTATCCCCCCCCAATCCACTTACAAATATTTAAAGTAACTGGGATCATATATAAAATAATATATTTCGATTAATAATGTCTTGATAAGATATGTAACTGATCCAGTTATTCGATATTGCTTTTAGTAAAATTGCAGATACGATATAATAAAATATTATTTTGTAGAGATAAAAAGAAGAAGTAAAACTGGTTCAACGATTATCAAAATTTAAATACAAATTTAACTTTATCTGTACTAATAAAAATAAATATACTCAACTATTCATTTCAGTATTTAAGTTAATCCAAGCCCCTAAAGCCATCGAATTTATGCAATTTGTAAGAGAAATGAATTAGAAAAAAAATATTCCTTTTAAACATGTAATTTTTTTTTCCTTGAATGCATTTTAAGAAACACATTTTCACGTTTTTGATATAAAAATATATTATATATATATATATATTCTAATGGTCATAGTGTCTATTAACATTAATAAAATCCATTAAATTTCTCATTTCCTTTGGGGTTTTTTTTTTTTTTTTTTTAAATACTGGAATAAATGTACTTAAATGTATCTTTAGGAAAATGTGAGTGAATAAAATTTTATTAAAATTCATTTAATGTATTCATTAATGTAATGCTAATTCATTAATGTAACATATTTTCTTGAATTCTTTAAATATAAATAATTAATTCATAATTTTTTTTCCTTGACTTTTAGAATGATTAAAAAAATTCCTGAAAAACTTCCTGACTTGTAAAGAAAAATTAACTTTTCTTAACACGAACTATTAAACATCAGAAAATGTTTATATATATATGATAAATAATTGACATTTTAGTCTTTAAGCAATAAAAAAACGAACTGTTTAACAGTATTACCGAAACGGAACAATACTTTCAATTCCAAATGAAACCATTTTCCGAAAGAAAACAAATAATATACGCACAATAGCTGAAAAGAACCAATATTTATAAAATACTACAGATATTGTTACTCGGAATATATTTTCTTACGGGAGAGATACACAAAAACTAAATAAAACTTAAAAAGATAACCCAGAGGGGAGAATCCAACTTCGCAAACGATAACTCCAAGCGAACGCTCCCATTAGTCGATATGCCAAAACCCTAGATACACATTCAAGAAGGGATGCTTATAAGATTGTAGAACAAATCCCTCAACTATGTCGATAAAGTATGAGATCCATCACGTTTAGCACAAAAAATAGAGTGATTGTATCAGGGGAAATGCAGTTTCATATTTTATCTCAACGGAAGAAAAAAAAATCGCTTTCAGATCGACTATGAATATGCAAAATTATTTTATCAAGTGCTTAGTACTTTGCATTATTATTTGCTATTTTTTTTATGATAAGCATGACGTATGAAATATACATTTGTTCATTGAGTTTGGTAATGTGGAGATAAAATATTAGATATATATATTCAATTACATGAGAGAAAATAATTTTTTTATTCGTAAATGTCAGCAGTGTGTTAATGACAAATATATTTATTCAAATAGTTGATTTACTGAAGTTTCCAGCATATAATTTATTTATCACTTTTGTTTATAATTTTGCATGTATCTTTAACGATTTTTGTTAATATATTTATTTAGTCGGCGTTTTAATATAATTTTTGTTTATCTCTGCTTTCATTTGTATTTAATCAGAAATTATTTTATTTAATAAGTAAAAGCGCTAAATTAATTTTTCTAAAAATGTTCTTAAAAACAAAAAATTATGAATTTGTAAGAAAGATTACGTTATGAAAGAAAAAAAAATCTGCCGGTCATATATTAAATAAATCGTATAAACGCTTATTAAATTTTAATAATACATGGGAAAAAATTGCATGTAATTTTATGACACGATTGAATAGAAATATATATTTAAAAAAGTTAAAGCTTGATCTGACAAAAATAAACTAAACAAGCAGCAAATCTGATTTAAAAAATTTTTATCTTTAGTATCTAAACAGTAACATGTCATAATTTATCGTGAAAATAGCAAAATATTAAATAATTCATATATTTAAAAGAATTCAAAAGTCAATTTTAGATGAAAATCAGCTAAAAATATTTGAAATTTTGAGAGAAAGACAAGTTATTTTATACCAATAATCAAAAATCAAATTAATTTCAATAAAATATTGTAAGTATTAATAATACTCTAACTTTTCCGTGTTTGACATTTTATTAGTTCAGATTTTATTCTATAACATCATAAAAATAACCAAAAATATATTTAAAATTAAAATGCTAAATGCGAATTATAGATTATACAACAGTGTGTTAAATTAGTCCATAAAAAGAATCAAAATGTATTTAACATATTCATAGCCTTCGTGTCAATTTTAAAAATAAAACTATTTATAATTCTTAAAACGAATACTCAAGAGCATGATTTAAAAAATAAAAGTCTTTTGAAATAAGATGCAAAAGAAATCGCGTAAAATATATTAATAAATCGATATCCAAAATTTTAACTCTAATTTAACTCTTAATTTAACTCCACAAAACTGTGTTTAAATCATTGAATTGAATAAGATCATGTAAATTCAAAAACTTTTCAACATTTCATCTTTCTTCATCGATCATTTGTGGTCAATTAGACATCAGTCATCACTATACAGTCCGAAAAGATTGATCTACGATTCACTGACAATTTAAAGTGAATTGGCATCAAATCATAAACATGATTATTTAACGCACGAAATATTTATCCCATTTTTAAAGCATGTATAGCCATATGAAAGCACTTCAATCGTTATTATTTAAACTGTAATTTAGATCCATATCACAATTTATATATCATTATTTAAAAAAAATAATCATTAGCATCGAAATATAAATTTATTTAGTTTATTCAAATAACAGGGCATTTATTTGACAATGAAGCAAGAAACATCTGTATGCATATGTATATATGTTAATAAATGCCGATTTACGACTCGAACTGAATTTAAGATTACCGTTTAGATGTGTTCACGTCATTTTTTTTTATTGTCATTGAATGAATGTTTCTGTTTTTGTTGTGATTGGATTTATTTTAATGTTTAGTTGGGTTTCTTTCTCTTATTAAATAATAGAATTTATTCAGCATTTTAGAATTAGAGATGAAATTGTAAATATTTTATGGGTAACCAAAATTAATGAATCGATTTCTATGAAAAATGGCTATAATTTGTTGTTTTTTTAGTAACAACTGTATAGAGCCATTGGTCCTCGCAGATAAATTATCGTTTCGATTTATTTTTTTAAATATCGCAGAACGTTCGTTTAAACTATTTTAATTGCACTAATTGAAACTTTTCAAATTAAACAAATTTCATAAATTTTATCTTCTTTTTAAAAAAAATACGTGCAAATCTCTGAGAATTTTATTATACAGATAATCAATTATATGTATTTGGCAATTCAAAGATTTTATTTTCATTTCTTTAGCGCTAAATTATTATTATTATTATTATTTTACGTGTACAAAATTTCGATAACGTTACAGAATACAAAAGAAGTGCTTTTATTTCAATTCAAATCCCACAAAACCATATTAATGCATTATTTTAAATTATTCATTAACAAATTATTTAAAAATCAAGCAAGATTTATGTATATTTCAAAGGATTACGTTGACGAGATTATTTTTCACTTATAAACTATATTAAATAATCAATCTTTAATTCTTATTAAAAAATAGCCAAATTACAATACTTTCCAGCTGTATTTCAATTTTACTTTCATAACCAATAAATATTAGTAAACTTCAATTTTTCTAATTATTTTGATGAGAATTACACCCATTTCCAACTGTTTCATAATTCTTTCACTTTTTTTCATGCAATTAATAAATAATTGGATTTCCTGCCGAATACACAAAACGTTACTTTACACAAAAGCGAGAGTGATGCACAAAACTATGTTTTGCTATCCATACAAGGTTACGTATCTAGTTTCAATAAATATCTTGTATTAAGCACATGTTTGAAGCGTTGGACGTTTCTATAACAGTTTGAAACAATATATATTTGACAAATTTTTCCTCCTTTTTGACATCAAAAGAAACTGTATGTTTAGTAAAATTTTCCTGTAATTGATACGTTTCTATTTATTTTTCTTCCTGAATGGAGGTTTCCGCTTTATTTTTTAAAATAATAAAAAGTCTTCGAAGTTTAAGTATTTGCTACTACCATTTTACTAACGCAGAAACAGAAGTTCCATATTATAAGTTCGAAATATCATTATAATTTTTTTTTCATTAAATATCTATAATTATTGATATGTTATTGAATTCGACATATTATAAAACTCGAGAAAAAGCGAAATATCGAAAAATATGCGATGCAGTTTTTAACGTAAATTTTATATTTAAACGAATCTCACGTTAGTTGTTGGTTAAAATTATTATAAGACTTGAGGTGAAAATTTTGCGTAAAAACATTTTCTATAAATTTATTTCAATTTTTTTTCTCTTCATTTAGGAAAAAAAAATTAATTCCATAAGTGACGATAATCAATGTTTTTCATTTTTAATTATGAATATAAGCCTTAGCCATATAAATGTACTCAGAAATAAGCATCATATTTCAAATATTTTTATTATTTTCTTAAAATTTCAAATGCAATTTTGAATTTTATTGAAAATTATTTTAAAACATCTTGAATTTTTATTTGAATTATTCGTTCATACGTTCTGATATTTTGTAAAGTAGATATTGAAAAGAATTATAAAAACATATTTAGATTCCAAAATGTAGTGACTGTAGTGATTTTTAAGAAACCATTGCGTTTCCCGATTTAAATTTTATTTTGATAAACGTAATCCTGGATAAACATAATAAAATCGTTCATATCAAATATTTTTAGTTTTTTATGATATGAAATAATTCGTAACTATTAAAAACTTCTTCAAATATCAAAAAAATTTCTTATTTGAAATCGCATACAATTGTAATAACATTAAAAATGAAAAGACTATTATACCTTTGCAGGTAAATATTCAATACTAATTCCTCGTGATATTCATAAAAAATCATATTTAATTAATTTTTACAGAACAAATTATCGTTTGTTTGATATTTATAAACCACGCAATTGTTTTGTTTATGATTAAAGGATTGAACAGTGGGTTTATTGGATAAATAAACAGCAAGTTAGTTGTTTATTGGGTAAAGTTATCATTATTGGCCAAATCAACAGCAACTTGTTAGTTTATTGGAAAAAATTATTATTATTAAGTTAGTTATTAATTTGTTGGGTTTACAAGCAAAAATCCTGTCAAATTGTTTATGAAAAATAAATTATTGCGCATTCGATATTAAAAAAAAATATTTAATATTTCTTCTGTTTGTGCAATGTAATATACAATGTTTGGAAAAGGAAGCCTGCTAAATATATAAATATAAATCTGATCATAATTTAAGCATGAAATACAAATCAAAATTATTCTTCTAATATCAGTCATTACTATTTGTTTTTCAATATCAGTCATGACTATTTGTTTTTCAACATCAGACATTACTAATTTCTTTTTCAATATCAGTGTGGATTTTCTGCCTTTAAGATAAGGACGTATGATATGCTCCAAACAAATAAAATAAGCTAAGCACTCACCTGCAGATGGTAGTTTGACTAAACACATTGCCATAGAGGGTTCCTAAGGCTAGACCAACATCTGCCTGGGTAAACCCCAACTTTATGCGTCTCTGCTTGAACTGTTTCGCGAACTGTTCCAAATCGTCCGAGCTAGGGGCTTCTTCTTCGGACCCATCAGGGTGGTGCCTAGGGTCCAGCATGTCTCCGTGCAGGTGGTGATGCGGATGCTGATGGGGCTGGTGATGGTGATGGGGGTCGGGATGGTGGTGAGAGTGCTGCATTTCACGCATCCCTGGGTGAAGTTGACCACCACCACCGTGTGACAGCATTCCATTCATCGCCCCATAATGGTGTTGCAAGGGCGGCGAACCATTCGGGCTGGGACTCATGTGGCCACCCATGTGGCCAGTCGCCCCCAGAGAGGAGGGATGCCAAGGAGCCCCCATGTGCTGGGCAGGACGGTGGTGCAGTGTACCAGGATGGATGTCGCTGGGCTTGATGTCCTGGCCGCCTGGTCCATGCAATCCCATGCCTCCACCTGTGGACCACGGAGAAGGATCACTATGGGGCAGACCCACCCACTGGTGGTGAGGGGCCAAAGCATGCCCGTTGGGTCCATGATGGGGGTTCGGTGGCATGTATTTCATCTCCGGTGGTTCCCTGCCGTAGCTGGCTTGCGATGTGGCCACCTGCATGCCTTCATGGATTACCGCGTTGTACGGATTGGCAGGACTCGTGGCCATGATGCCATGGAGATCAATCGTGGAAAAACGTGCGGACGATAAAAGTCCGTCCTGGCCCCAATCTTTCGTCGTGCTTTCTGTGAGGAGTACCAGTTCGAAACCGTCTCTTCTCTCCTCCCTAGCAGGTGTTCCGAGCTTCACCCTAGCAGTTGACGCAGCCGGCTCGTAATTCGAGCTGACTTGCTTGGCTCAGTATGTTTTTTCAAAACAGAAGATTTACAGTTACAAAGCTGGTGGAACTTGAGTCTTTATCGAATTTATCATTACAATTCTCTGCAACAAGATGCTTAGAGTTGGTTGGTCTACAGTAAAAGATGGCACTCATGAAAACAAACACCTGCCGATTGTTGACGATAATTGCTGATACAGATGAGATGACGCTTGTTTACTTTAGAGATGTCTCTAGTCCAAGGAAATATTGGTTTTATCAGCGACTCGACCTTGCGACTGGGTCTTTAACGGCCCGATTTTTTTTTCCCGTGCGTCTTTCACGACAGTCTGGCCAAACGATTATTTACCATCTCACGTTCACACAAAACTGGACAAGGAATGAGCATAGCGACGATTCAAGGCGTCGTTTAGTAATTACGGGGTGGTCCGGCGCGAACGATTAAACACCACAATTGCGAGAGCACGCCAAACGACTCTACTGAGAAGGATGCGTGTGCGGGTACAGGAGAGCTGACGAACCGCGAATCTTCACCGCAACCGTTCGATCCTGCTTTTGCTGCCGCCTTCCACTGGTACCCGTCTCGGCTGGCCGGGAGAAGTCGTAGCCTGATTGGTGAGCCGATCCGGAGAGCTTATTGGTCGGATGTTTTGAGTTTTTCTTTTCTTTCTTTTTTTCGGGTCGGGAGGAGAGGGGGAGGGAGATGACGCGTTGCGTGAAACGTGACGTTGCCTTGGCGACGTCTTTCCCGCGTCACGTGACTCCTTGGGTGGGTGCAAGGTTGCGTCACGGGGCGGGGCTAGAGTCGGCGAGGCGGGATTTCGTCCCGCTTGATTGGCACCTGCATGCTAGGAGGAGAAGAAAACACCTGAAAAGTTGCGAGCCCGCGTCAGGAGTTTTCTTCGATGAGAGAGAAGGTATGTTTCTCTCCTATTGCTATCCCTACTCGAATGTAATTTTTGGTGAAGATGAGTTGCAAGATTCCTGGAATTTGACCTCTAACCTTACCCCTCTTATCCTCACGACGTCTTTTTTTCTTCTTTTTTTTTAATTATACTAAAAAGGCTCCAAATTCCTTTTTGTTTTTGGCTCGACCATCTTTTTTATTTCTTTGCTGTCTGATACTTCAGCAATATTGAAAAAACAAAATACTTGTCGGTCAAATTAATTGAGAATTTTTTTAATAATTGCATGTGGTAGGTTTTGCTTACAAAAAAATATCCAATTTGATATTTTTACCCTTTTTTTATAGAATTTTTTTATTCCATTAAGAATGCTCAATTCTCAAAATCACTGATTTACTATAAAGTAATTTTATCTAATGAAATGCTTATATATAGCTGTATAGTAAAAATTTTGTGATTTGTGGAATTTTTTTTATTAAAATAAATATTGGAAAAATTTCTTTCATGATATTAATGTAATTCTTGATGAAAATGTATAATCTTGGTATTTCGTAAATCCAATATGTATAATCAAATGTTTCAAATATTTTTAAAGCATTTTAATTTTGAGGCATTTTTTTTAAAGATTTTTTTTATGTCAGAAAATTTAATATTTTAAATAAAGGATTTTTTTTTCAAACTTTTATCAAGAAATAATATTTTGGAAAAAAATTATTTTTTATAAAGACTTTTTTTAATTTAAAAATAAAATAAGCACATTAAATTTTTGCTGAAACTAAATTAGTAGAATTTATTCTGAAGTAATAAAACGAAATTTCGTTACAATCCAACATATCACAAGAATTGATTTGATGAAAGCTCAAAAAATTTTACAGGAAATCCTACAACAAACCAATAACAATTTATCTTTTTTTTTTCTCTCTATTCTGAAAAGTATTTAAAGGGACGATAATGTTTTGCAATTAAAAAAAAAGAAAGAAAAATAAGTTATTTCTTATATGTTATATAAAAAAATTTATATTTATCATATATTATATAAAAATAATATATTTCTTATATATTAAAATAATGTACCTTTGCATAATATATTAATATAGTTTTTACAATCAGTTGGTTTGAAATGCACAATCCAATGTTCAAAATAGGCTATGATGCATCAAATAGTGAATGGAATCAAAATCTCTAATTTTAGAATTATAAAACTGATGGAAAAAAAATAAGATATTTTAGAGTAAAAGTACCTATTTAAAAATCTACGACATTCAAGAACAATTAAAAAAAATAAGCGCTTTCGCCTAAAGTTACTGATAATTCTAGTTGATTCCACATGAAAATCTACGAGACCGAATCACAAGTTAATGATGTAATATGTATTTCTACGCTTCTTAGGACTATAGAAACATCACCTTGATATGAATTTACTTTCACTTCTAAAATAGAATATATTCCACAAAAAATAATTAACCAAAGGTATGTAAAACTGTATTTTGTTCAAATTTATCAATTACTTTTAAATGCAGTAGAATTCATGACTAATTAATGACTTGAATGAGATCATTAATGCAATATTTCCCCCCATTTATTGCCTTTTTGTATAATCATTGCCTTTATAATTTAAAACATTTACTATTCCCCCCCCCTCCCCAATTTATCGATTTTTGGATGCTTTAAATTGTAAATCTGTATCAGCATAAGAATGAGAATTGTCAGATTACTAAAACTTAAAGTCTGTTGTTAAGGATGAACTTGAATAACTTTGGGAAAATGCTAGATAATATTTTCCTTATTTATATTTCTAATTCAAACTTCTGTAAAAAATGTTTAAGCTTTTAACTAGTGAACGAAACATCAACGCTATACAAGGATTAAACCCACTATCATATATCAAGAACTTTAAGCATTTGTTAGATCTAACATCTAGTAGATAAACGTTCTAGACTACATTAATCAATTTTTCTGTTAATTTATTATGCTTTAAAGCATAAAAATTTAAACTTTTCTTGTAGAATACTCATTTGCATTTTTAATTAAATCAAATACAAAGAAAAAAAATTAAGAGTTATTTGCTTTGTTAAATTAGAATTAAATTTTTAAAAATAAATTCGAATTTTTGACTCGAAACATTGCAATATCATAATGTTGTCATATTAAAAACCATTTCTTTTTAATTTATCGTCTGCGTTTTTCAAATATCGTTTAGCCATTGTTTTTAGATCAGATTTACAAACTCATAAAATTATCAAAATGACGCAAAAAGCAAGATACTTTCAATAAATTTAAAACCTGAGTACGCAAGGAAGTCTTGAAAATTAAGCATATTTTAAAGACGTTCTTGCTAATATTCACATTTTTGTTTGCAATAAAATAATATGTAAATTCTTTTGAATCTACAAGTTATGCTGTGAAAATCGACTCCTCAATTAAACTGACTATTGAGCATATCAATAGCAAATAAAAGATAAAATTTGATTGCACCAGCCGTTGCATTGTAAATTTTGAAAAGGTTATTAATCTCGTTAATACACTAAAAATAAAATTAATAGCACTGGAAATACAATTAGTAATACCAATGTTATAAATTTTAAGGTGGTGCAAAAATAATTTTTGAGCGATAATAGGTTCCAAAATAATTAAAGAAAAACATTAATGTTTTGATTAATTTTAATTAATTGAATAGTTCATGAAATTTTCAATTCTTTATCAGTGAAGATTTGTGACCAAATAAGTAATGCCAAATTCGATACCCTAGAACCAATAGTAAACCCAACGCAACATTCTAAGTCATTTTTGCAATTGTCTTATAAACAGTAACAACTTTCAAATAGTCAAATCCAGATGAACATTATATAGCAGGATATGTTTTGTATCAGTGAGATATTTTACTAATAACAGAAAGTTAAATTCTTCTATTTAACAATTCTGAGAAGATAAATTTAGAATTCAGTCACAAGCAGCTGAATTCGAGCATATAAGAATATCTGAAAAATAAAACAATCCTAAAAAAATGAAATTATATTATTATTTAAAATATGGCTTAAAACAATAGATTTTATCCCTTTGCTTTTAGTAAGAGAACAGTCACTAAGTATCAGTTCTTAAAAATAATATAAAGCCAAATGCAAAATAAATCTTTAGGTAAAACAGATAATCTATGCATATTTTTTTCCCATATTCCTTATTTCATTAAAGCATATAAAGAACATATGAAAAAAATGATTGTTTCCAAATCTGAAAAAGCGTACATGAGACTTTTATAAATTTTCTTACTAATAACAATAAATAAATAAAATAAATACAAATTTTAGAATAAATAAATAAGAACGTAAATTTATAAGAATCACGTTTTAAATTATATATAAATATACTTGAAGCAAATTTCTAAAAAATGAAATCTTTATCCTACAAATATCCCAACTGATATTATTTGCGGAAGAGGGTTTGTTTATGAAGAAACGGAAACAGCATGTTAAAATAAACCGCACCTATAAAAACCTAAACTGATACAAAAAAAAGTATATAAATGTGTTGAATTCGTTAAAGGAGCTTTCACGTGCCGCAATGACATTTACATTTAAGAACAGAAAAAAAATATTCAATATCTTGTTGTAGATTTCACGATACATTGTTAATGTTTGTTTTATATCCATTTTATTCGCCACAAAATAATCGGATTCAGCTTTTTATTTTCATTTACATAAAGTATTTTTGTATGAAAAGCATCCATGCGTGCTGTCAACGGTAGAGGGAGGGTCGTGGGTTAAAAACTCCGTCCCTTAATCCATGGATTCCGTTCGCGATCGTAATCGCTATATCGTAAATATTCCCTGACCGCTTCCGGACTCGGTTTATCCAAATACTCAAGTTGATGTTGCGATTCTTATGGGGGGGGGGATACTAAGAGAGAGAGGAAGCATGCTCCCGAGTATCAAAATGCTAATAAATATTTATTTGATTGGCCGATAAATATTTGATTTAGCAGCCGCCTTCAGCGACCAACTGTTTGTTGACCATATTAATAATGTAAGTTAATCAGTAAATAACTTTGAAAAATTACATCTTACTACAACAAATGAAAGTTTTATTTTAAATCATACACAAATGAAGAACATTCTAATTGATTAGCTATATTTGCAAAATAACGATTTTTTTTTTTTTTTTTTTTTTTTTTGTTTGATTAGCTATGTTTGCAAAGTAGCGAAATTCATTCTGATTGATAAGCTGTTTTCAAAATAGAGGAATTCATTCTGATTGATTCACTATATTTGATAGATAGTGGAACTCATTCGGATTGATTAGCTATGTTTGCAAAGTAGTGAAATTATCAAAATTGTGTTATCTCTTAATTTATTAAAATATCTTCAGCTGTTGAAACTGAGAGATCCGGCAAAGTTGTGTTGTGCTGTCTCTCTCGAAACTAGTGGGTGATGGTGGAAAGGTAAACGTTGATCTAAACTTTCGTATTCATTAAAAGTTGGTAAAATTGGTGAAGTAATTGGGAATGGGAGAATAGCTCTTTCATTTTCCTATTTATTTTTGAATATGTAGAAAAAAAAAAACTGTGAATCACATTTAAAAAGAATAAAATGAAGGTTTAAGCTTTTAAATGACGTATATGTCAAATTATATATGCTCACAAGTATTACGCAGTGGCGTAGCGAGGGTAAAAGGTGTCTGGTGCATTCTGCATTTCATTAGTCTTCATATGTCTTTACTGATTATTCTAAAATTTAAACTCTAATTTATACTAACAATAAATATTTATGAGTTTAAGTTCCCTTTTTTTAAAAAAAAATAAAATTCACTTTTCCTGCTCGAATTTTTCCCATAGCCTTGTAAACTTGACATTAATCAAACAATTATATGAGTTAGAAATATGTTTTAAATTGTTTACAAATTTGCGGCTTGCCATAGGGACTTTGAATACAAATATTCTTTACATACAAGATAGACCATCATTCACTTATATACATACGCTCATCATTTATAGTCTTATTAAATTGTACAAATAATTTAATGGCAATCAGGCTATCAGATCAACAAGAAATATTTGCCCCGTTGTTATCAAATTGTTGGCTTATGGTAACGAATGAGTGAGTCGTCATTTGCATACTTGGTAGATCCTCATTTACTTATATACATATGATTATAATTCATACTTTATTAAATCGTACAGATGATTTTATGGAAATCCTACCAACAAGAGATATTGTGTCCAAATATAATCAAATTACTGGCAAACGGGAACGAATGAGCGTAAAAACCATTTGCATACAAGATACATCATCACTTATATACATACTTTCATCACCTGCGGTATTATTAAAACATACATATAGTTTGATGGCAAATGAGCAATTCGATCAATAAGAAATATCGTGTCCATTTGTCATCAAATTGATGGCTTACAAATGGAAAAAGAGTGTAGCCATCATTTACATACAGGGTAGACCATAAATTACTTATAAACCTAAGTTCACCATTTCGGTGTAAGCTTCGACTTAAGAATAGATACATCACGGCCTTGAGAATCCTCGTAAACTTTTCCCAGAGGTTGAAAAAAAAAGATACATTTCGACCATAAATCCACTCTCAAATGACGATAACAAAGATCCACAGATGTGCATTTCTTGGAGATATGCATTCTGTTTTTCTAGAAACCGACAATTCCACATTCAGAAGATACATCTCTCAGATGTCCTTGCAATTATTTTTTTTCTTCACACGATGATAAAAAAAAAAAGGCATTTGTGTTCCTCAGATCAGATGCGCTGCTGATAGTCCAGTTAGACATCTGATAAATACGACAACTTAATTGCCCTTCTGCCCCAAAGTTAAGAGGGCGACCTCAAAGCGAAAGATGAGACTATGCGTACACTGCGGCATAAGATAGGGGCCGCTTCAGCTCTTCAAGGCTATGGTGTTTGGGTAAACTAGTTTTCTAATCTAAGAAATCGTGACCTGCGTATGCATTTTTTAATTAATTTCCAGCATATTTGATTTCTTTTGAAAATGCTGTTTCTGGCGTTTCCCAAACGTTTGTAGTCCACAAAAATTGTTAATTAAGTTAGTATTGCTGATAGAGGGTAATTGGGAGGGAGATTGATGACATCTTCATTCAAATTGATATTGGGAGAAAGACCTTCTCCGCTTCTAAGGGGAGAACGTGACGAAGAATTTAAATTTTAATTGCATGTGTTAAAAATCTTTTGACCCTTCACTAGAGGAATTGAAAAGGTATTCGAAAGTGTCATGTCCTTAAATGAGTCATACTCGGAAGAGAGGTTAAATGAATGTATCCAAAAAAAGTACCAATTATAATTTCAAAGAAATAAACAAAATTTGTGCAGATATTAACTATACATTCTAAATATAAATTCAGTTTGATAATCTGTAATTTCAAAGAACAAATTTAAATATGTCAATGAATATTGTTATCAAAAAAGTAAGCTTATCTTGTGCAAGAAATGCAGATGTTCGAATAACGCAGGTAGTTTTTATTAATTGTGAATTTGACATATATTTTCAGTTCTTTGTGGCATTTAGAACATATCGTCGTTGTTATATCAAAATAGCGTATGTATAAACCACACAAAGCAAGGCATAAAACATTTTTTTGCAATAACTAGAACCACAATCGACATGGTATTTTTCAGAACACACAATAAGCAAATGTGAGGAGCGCTGAAAGCGGAAGTAATAAACTTTAGCAAAGCTTAAGCACCGATAAAATGTTTTGAACGATCTCATTGTTAACAAGTCTTATTTAAAAAGCTGCATTTGACTTCGAAGCGCTCAAACCCGCTTGTATGGTGGATTTTGGGGCAGATCTAGAACCTTTCATTTCCGAAATCGAAGTCTGTGATTTTTACTTCCAGGCCACCACGGTTGCTAAATCGATGTCTGTGATTTTTACCACCACGCCACCACGGTGGCCAAATCGAAGTTTGTAATTTTAACTCCAGACAACCATGGTTACCTACAGAGTTAACAAAAGCGAACAAAGTTGTACCCATAATGGTACAACACCCAAGTGTGGAATTATGTTTTGCCATTCTTGGAATATCAATTACTTCATCTGTTGCCAGTATCATTTTCATAATGTGATCAACAATCACATTCACGTTGTGTCCTTGAACAAATCTTTTGACGTATGATAAAAAGAAACAAGAGATTCACTCATTAAATCAAACATGAAACTTTAATCAACGTAATCTGAAAAATCTGAGCCATAAAGTAAGAAAACAAAGAAAAAAAAACCAGCGATTTGAATATGATTAAATACTCCCATAGAATTTCAAAAAATACAAAGGACATTACTATTTTTTCCAGTCAGTCTGTGTGATCCCCCGAACATTTTTAACACCTTCCAAATATCTACTAATTCTTCAAGGACATTCCTGGTATGGGATTACATCGGTAGAATCATAAGGCACCTAGATACTTGTTGCTCATGTAATCTGAACAAAGTTATGCGAGGCATGTTGCAGCTTTTCTTACGAACCTTCTCACGTTTGAATCAAAATTCGCATTAAAATTTTTTTATAAATGATACCTGCTTGATTAAACAGAATACTAAAAAGGACAACCTTGAAATAAAATAAAGTGCAGTAAATCTTCTTTTACCATAAAAATGATATCAAAAAAACAATCGTGGGCCTTTAGGGTGACTTGTACGTGTGTGTATGCCGAAACGGAAGAGTTCTCGAAATGTTCAGAAAAGATAAACCGATTTAGGAATTATAAATTATCTTAGCAATTATTTTCTTTAAATTATCTTTGCAATTAATTATAAATTATCTTTGCAAAACATAATTGAACAGGACTAATTCAAAACTATCGACTCAACACTGAACATTTAATCTCTCCGAAAATTCGAATTAGTAAAACTAAGTCGAAGTATGAAAGAAAATGAATTTTTTAGTTACAAATAAATCTTTACAGTTCTTTTTTTTAACAGTTTTAATAGAAATTTCAAAATCGATTAAATAAATAACATTTTTTTAAAAAACAAGTGATGATGTTGATATTTAAAAAAGTTTTTTGTGACTTTAATATACAAGTTTTTTTTAATAAGTATACAGTATTTTAAATATTTTTGTTCAGTAAAATATTTAAAGAAATAATTAAACCGATTAACAACACGTAAAATAAAAAACTCATGGGCATATTGTATTAAATTATTTAACAAGACAAAATAATTAAAAATTAAAACATTTTGGAACTTTTAGTTTTGATATCGAATCATGCAAAATAAATTCGAATTTCAGAAAATATTCCAACATTATATTAATAGACAATTCAGGAGACCATAAAATTTCAAATTTTCCTTAGATTTGATGGAAAAGTAGTCAAATTATCTTAGTTCGACTATATATTTCGCAAGTTGTTTACCAGTTGTCATATCATTCAATAGTATGGCTTAATGAGAATGATATTTCAATGGGTATTGAAAAAAAATTTGTACTTATTACTATTATTATTATGAATTAAACACATTGAATTGAATTTTCAAAATTACAATTAATTACGCATTTTGCATCTAACAGAAAGAGTTAGTTGGCTTTTAGTAACCAACTAACTCACATAGCATTAGAAATTAATAAATAATCTTATCATTAACATTTAAATGCATAAATCATTTGCGGATTTAATATGTAAATCACTCTTGAAACCTTTAGGAATTCTTTCCAAAATTACTAATACTATATTTAGAGAGAAAAGGAATATTTTATCATAGTGGAAAAAAATACTAACTGATCTGAAATATGCAATTACTGTAGAAAATCTGGATTAACCTTCAATTTCAACAGACTGGTTCCATAAATATGATGCAAAAATTAAAATTTATTTTTTTATTTTAAATTTAGAACATTTACTTTGCATTGTCATTTCGACGTAGATTGAAACTTTATAAGTAATCATTTGGCCAAAATTGTTCGACTAATAGGAATTCGAATACTATAATACATTAAGATTAGTTAAGAAAATTTTGTAATATGCCAGTAAATTCAAGACAATAATGCGTACGTTCATGTGCTATAAATATACAGTTAGACACATACATATTTTATCCTCAAATCAAGTTGCTTAAGCCTTTCATTTGAGAAAAAAATAATAAGAATAACTTTAAAATAAATTATTTGAAAACATTTGAAATTGTAAATAAAATGCGCCAAACCTACTAATTAAATATTCAATCCATTCCCCTCATATCCTTTCAAAACAACCGTTTTATTAAAATGTTTTCTGAGATTTTCTTCTTCTTTTTTTTCTATGTTAATTTACCTTTTTTTTTTAATACTAATTCTTAATCCTTTTTAAGTTAAAGGAAATGTAAAGATCACGCGAAAGATAAATAATTATTGGCGATAAAAGTCAACTTTTTTTAGATATAAAGAAAAAGAAAATGTGCATCTCATTTAAACAGATAAGGCAAAAAACAAACAAAAAACAATATTCCATGTACCGCAAATACTATTTTAAAGTCCAAGTACAAGAGCGCTAGAATGGGCTTATTAAGTATTAAATCATTTTAAGCTTCGAAAAAGTAAAAACATTGTTTACAACGGCATAAATTTGAACCCAATAACCTCTCCTAATCCTTAATCTATGCTTTACAAAGCGTAGAGTAATGAAAATAACATACGATCAAAAATCTGTCATAATATTTCAGGGGCGCCAAACGGCAGACGATGAAATTTGAAAGATCAACAGACGATAATAGATGCTGTGATGGAGGGCGGAAAAGATTTATTTAAATAACGGTGATTTAAACATGAAGGAAAAAGAAAACCCTGTTCAACGCATCTATAGCGCCATCTGTTGATCTGTCGGAACATTAAATATTCCGAATCTCATTTCGGAATAGAAGAATCTTTAAATGTAAATGTTCGAATACAAATGTTTTATGTTTGTTGTCTGAAATAGATTAAGTTTGTGGCGTTCTTATTAAGGAAAAGAATTTTATATAGTTGGAAGATTTCTGTTTTAATAAATAGAGAAAATTAATTGTGCTAAAAAATGTAAGTTTATTTCTATTATACTTCAAATTTTTAAGTTTTCTTTATATATTAATTTTCTTAATATTATTTTTTAAAATTTTTATCTATGTTCTTAATTCTTTTTTTGCTTTGTTTTCTAAAATGTATTCATATAAAAAATTATCTTTTGATAATAGTACAAAGTGCATTAAAGTTTTATACAGAATTAAATTCAATTGATCATAAAAATAAAATGTTTATTAAGTAAGTAAAAATTTATTTTCCTATTATTACACACTTTAAAATCAAGCATTTAAACCTGAATCCAATTTTTTCCCAAAATTCTTTGAAGGAAAGTTACATATTTTATTTTTATTTTCTTATACTATAAATTAACTCAAAAAAAAAAGCTTAACGGTAATTATTATTTGTTTTAGTATAAGTCTGCTTTGAACATATTTATAATAGTTTTTGATACATTTTTTTTATTTTCTCCTATACAAATTATAATGAAAATATTGTAATTGTCAGAAAACTCGAACTCGAGAACCACGTTTCAGACCTTCCTGAGGCCGAAAAACACATTTATGGCCTTTTTCTCTGCCTGTCTGTCTGTGAACCCAGAAACTCAAAAACGCGTTAAGCTAGCTGGTTGAAATTTGGTACATGAAATAAGATCACGGGTACAGATTTATATCATAGTTTCGAGCGAAATTCATCGACAGAAAGTCTGTTTATCTAGCTGTTCAAGTCGATAATTACAAAATGCAAGGAGTAAGACAGACAAAATTTGGTACACAGGTTTAGCATCAAAAATAGATAATTACCAAATTGTGAACCTAATCCAACAAATGGTTGACCGTCTGTCGGTTTATGTTTCGCATGCACGTAAACACAATAATTCAAAAACGTCATGCCAGAGATGAAATTTGGTATTTGTTCTTGTGACTATTACTGCAGTTTTGTGGCAAATTTTGGTGTCACTCAGTCAAATTTGGTGTCAAAAAAATGCTTGTTCATATAAAATACATATTCTCGCAATAGGTTCTGTAAAAAGGCTAAATCCACGTTGAAATTCTGTATTTCGTAACTATTGCTCACCAGTGCCATGCAAAGTATTCGTGACCTTATTATCTCGATTTTATGCGGTGGATGGGCGATCTTTCGTTGGAGAGCATCCGAGAATGTTTCGGGGAGACTACTCCAGCTGGTTTGTTATCACATTCATTTAACTGCAAGCCGCAACGTTGAGGAATTTTATTCAAACTCGCAATATCACTTCATGCAATAAAAATTTTAAATCAGCTCTATTAATTTTCATGCTATAATCGTTTGGTTAAAAAAAAAAAAATAACCTTTAAAAAAGTATGGCAATTGGAAACAGAAAAATAAATGGCAATTAAACTGCGTTACTAAATAGTAATGCAGTTTGAATAAACAATAATTTGAAGTAACTTCAAAAGTCATTGTAATTTTGCAGTAACTGTTGAGCTTAAAATGGTCTAGAAAACTATTTTCAGTATCAATAATGATAACTAGCTATAGATGATAAGCATTACGAATAGTAAGTTAGTGGAAATGTTCTCTCCGAATCTTTCTTGTATATCTCATAATAAAGATGATATTTCCCTTTTTCCACCTAAAAGTTTTGGGTCAACACCAAAGTCGTGAAAGCTGAGAGGGTGAAGATATTCATTTTCAGAATCTGGCAGATGTGAGTTTTGTGCTTTATGTAATAATAATAAACAATATACAGTTTGAACGAAATATTTCAGTCTTGCACAAGATTTTTATTTTCAGAGTTTTGTGCTTCGTAGTATAATATCGATGAATTTTTTTTCAGTCTTGCACCTGAGATTTTTATGCTTCGTAACATAAAATAACAATAATAATAAAAACGAATTATTTTTCAGTCTTGCCCCTGAGAGTTTTATGCTTCGTAATATAGAAATAATAATAATAACGACGAATTTTTTTTTCACTCTTGAACCTGAGAGTTTTATGCTTCGTCGTAGTATAATAATAATAATAATAACGACGAATTTTTTTTCAGTCTTGCATCTGAGAGTTTTATACTTCGTCGTAGTATAATAATAATAACGACGATTTTTTTTTCACTCTTGAACCTGAGAGTTTTATGCTTCGTCGTAGTATAATAATAATAATAATAACGACGAATTTTTTTTCAGTCTTGCATCTGAGAGTTTTATGCTTCGTCATAGTATAACAATAATAATAACGACGAATTTTTTTTCAGTATTGCACCTGAGATTTTATGCTTCGTAACATACTACCACTAATAATAATAACGACGAATTTTTTTTCACTTTTGCACCTGAGAGTTTTATGCTTCGTAATATAATAATGATAAGAACGACTAATTTTTTTTTTTTCAGTCTTGCACCTGAGAGTTTTATGCTTCGTAACATAGTATAACAATAATAATAATAACGACGATTTTTTTTTCACTCTTGCACCTGAGAGTTTTATGCTTCGTCATAGTATAACAATAATAATAACGACGATTTTTTTTTCAGTATTGCACCTGAGATTTTATGTTTCGTAACATACTACTACTAATAATAATAACGACGAATTTTTTTTCACTTTTGCACCTGAGAGTTTTATGCTTCGTAATATAATAATGATAAGAACGACTAATTTTTTTTTTCAGTCTTGCAACTGAGAGTTTTATGCTTCGTCGAAGAATAATATAATAAAAATAATAACGACGAATTTTTTTTCAGTCTTGTATCTGAGATTTTTATGCTTCGTCGTAGTATAATAATATTAATAATAACGACGAATTTTTTTTTTCAGTCTTGCACCTGAGAGTTTTATGCTTCGTAACATAGTATAACAATAATAATAATAACGACGATTTTTTTTCAGTCTTGCATTTGAGAATTTTATACTTCCTCGTAGAATAATATAATAAAAATAATAACGACGAATTTTTTTTCAGTCTGGCACCTGAGTTTTATGCTTCGTCGTAGTATAATAATAATAGTAATAACGACGATTTTTTTTTCAGTCTTGAACCTGACAGTTTTATGCATCGTAGTATAATAATAATAATAAAATCAATATGCACTTTGGATGAAGGTTTTTTTCGGCCAATTGAAATAAGAATTTGAGGTTGAACAACAATTTTAGTGACAAGATTGCGTACCAAATTTATTCATCTGTGCCGATGCAGTTTGAGTCATCGTATTTGCATTTATGCAAAAGCACACACTGACAGACGGTCAATCACTTCATTGATTTGGTTGCAAATCTGATAATAATCTACATTTTAAATGCTAAATTTGTGCGCTACATTCCATTTATCTGAGCCGTTGTGCTTTTCTGCGCTTTGCTATCGTGTTTACATGCGTGTAAATATACAGATTTACAAATGGTCAATCTGTTGCTGGATTTTGCTCAAAATTTGATAAAGTTCTACATTTTAGAGTCTAAAACTGTGCGCAAAATTAATTAATTGGCTCTTTACGTTATCATGTTCATTCAGAAAATTAATTGTCATTGGTCCAATGAGTTGTTTGATCAGTTGTCATTCGAAATTTAATAGGAATCCTTAAAATAATTAGTTTTAAAACCCCATACCAAATTTCGTTCAAACAAACAAACTGACAGACAGACAGACATAATTCCCAAAAAGTGTTTTTCGGACTCACGTGGGATCTGCAACGCAGAAATGCATAAAAAAATCTATCGAACTCATTTCCTTTTTAGCACGATAACAACAAAAAACAAACACAGCTAAATAAATAAAACTAGG
Organism: Argiope bruennichi; assembly: GCF_947563725.1. NCBI lineage: Eukaryota > Metazoa > Arthropoda > Arachnida > Araneae > Araneidae > Argiope > Argiope bruennichi. The sequence continues at coordinate 43,643,729 of NC_079157.1, forward strand.
TAGTTAGATTTAGCATTTATAGTATAGATATTTATCAAATTTTGTGGTGATTCCAATAAGAGGCTGAAAGTCAGTCTGTCTGTACGTTCAGAAGCATATACACGCAATAGTAGGGAAAATGCAATGACTTAAATATATCAAGTTTGGCATGGGATTTGAAGACTTCAAGTTCTATTTTAAATTCTTGTTCCTATCAGTTAGGAAAAACACGTCTAAAATGCAAATTCTATTTTCGAGTACTATTAACCGCATGGCAGGGATTAATCGCCAAATAACTCGCCAAGGATCACACGATAGATACAATAAAAATGTTAAATCCATGCCAAATATTTGTTGTGACTTATGGCACTATAAAAGCCCATTGAGACTTATCTGTCAACGATTTCAGCCGAGTGAGCGTCTCTTGTTTTTACAGTAACGCCATTTAGGGCCAAGAGTTACTCACGTTACCCAACCCTTTTTTGCACTTGCGGCATTTACGGACTTGTCCAGAGTATTTAAACAGGAGGAAAGGGTGATGATTAGTTTTCTAGAGAATATACGAGAAAACTTTGGAGTTATGGTCCCAAATGAATCCACTCACGTTGATTTGATCTTATTTTTCTAATCGGAACCAGATATTTTATTTATTTACAGAAGATGAATTATTAGCCACCAAATTGAAGAAACTTTGCTTATAATCAGAGTTTTTCAATCTAAAGATCGCTCCTCCAAATACAAATTGTAATTGGTAGTTTTGAAAAATAACAAAAGCATACCATAAATCAAATAAGCTTACAAAACAAACGTTTTGAAATGAAATTTTTTTTTAAATAGTTGTATATGCTATAATAAATGTGATATATCCAGTGATTATGTACAATTATCGGTTATTATTCATAATCAACACTAAACTTATTGGTGATTAATCACCGGTAATTATACATAATCACTAGATTAATCACATTTATTGTAACATATACATATCAATACAATAATGCTTTGACGTACGCACATTCATACCTACTCGATTCCTAACTTTTGCATCAATCCCCATTCGAATGTTTTCCATTTCAGAGTATAATACAAATGTAAAATTGAGAGAAAAAAGTGAGGAAAAAAATTTGCTTTTTCAAAAATAACCCAAAAGCAAATCGAGGAACGGATCAAGTTGCTAGTGTAATAAAAGATACTGTTAATCATGCCAATCTCTTCATTTTAAAAGTAATGCTATCAATGAGTTTATTTTGATCCCTATAACAAAGAGCTGACAGCAGATGATCTTATAAAGATACGTGAGCAAATCCCTACAAAAGAAGCCGACACCTCAGATCCATGTCCGCTAGAAAAGCAAATGACATTTGAAAGCTCGACAGATAATCACTAATCACTGATGAAAGAGTTACAGGCTTTAGAGACACTATACTCTAATGAGAAACATTTTCTTGATACATGGCTAGGTATATAAAAAATTAACTTGCTGTTGTAACATATGCGCCATCGGGTGATAGAATTAGGTTGCAGTTTTCAGTAATAGAGTTGATCAAGGAACAAGAGACCGGTTACATGGTGGACTTTGGTTCTTTGGTTGATGGTTAGTGCCCCCCCCCACATATGATGTCTTTCCTTAGCATGTTTTGCTCAAAATAATTTTATAAATTCTTATTTTTATGTTATTATTGGTATATATGAATTTATCTTTGTGAATATCAATGTTATTATTGGTATATATGAATTTATCTTTGTGAATATCAATGTTATTATTGGTATATATGAATTTATCTTTGTGAATATCAATGTTATTATTGGTATATATGAATTTATCTTTGTGAATATCAATGTTATTATTGGTATATATGAATTTATCTTTGTGAATATCAATGTTATTATTGATCTATGAAAATTTATCTTTGTAAGTGGTAGTGTTATTATTGGTGTATGTGAATTTACCTTTGTGAGTGTCAATGTTATTATTGGTCTACGTGAATTTATCTTTGTGTGTATTACTATTGGTTTGCTTGAATTTATCTTTGTGAGTGTTATTATTGGTCTACGTGAATCTATCTTTGTAGTTACTAGTGTTATTTCGATCTACGTAAATTTATCTTTGTTAATGTTACTTTCGGTCTATGTTAATTTATCTTTGTAAGTGTTAGTGTTGTTATTGGTGTATGTGAATTTATCTTTGTGAGCATTAGTGTTTTAATTAGTCTACGTGAATTAATCTTTGTAAGTGTCAGTGTTATTACTGGTATACATGAATTTATATTTGTGTGTGTTATTATTGATCTACGTGAATTTATCCTTGTGGGTGTTAGTGTTATTATTGGTCTATGTGGATTTATCCTTGTGGGTGTAAGTGTTATTATTGGTCTACGTGAATTTATCCTTGTGGGTGTTAGTGTTATTATTGGTATAAGTGAATTTATCTTTGTATGTGTTACTATTGGTCTACGTGAATTTATCTTTGTGTGTGTTACTATTGGTCTACATGAATTTATCTTTGTACATGTTATTATTGGTCTACGTGAATTTATATTTGTAGGGGCTATTATTAGTTTACATGAATTTATCTTTGTAAGCATTAGTGTTATTATTGGTCTACGTGAATTTATATTTGTAGGGGCTATTATTAGTTTACATGAATTTATCTTTGTAAGCATTAGTGTTATTATTGGTTTATGTGAATTTCTGAGCATTAGTATTATTATAGATTTATGTGAATTTATCTTTGTAATTATTAGTGTTATTATGGTCCTTGTGAGTATTACTGTTATTATTGTTCACATCAAACATCATCCATGTGATGTTTTTTTCCAAAAGAAGAATAGCTTTAAAAAATCCGAATCGAGTGGAGTTATTCGTTATAGGTACTGTATACTATGACACAAAATGTTTCAGAGTCACTAAAAAAGTTAGATTCTGTATAGAAATTGACATCGAAATAACTACCTTTTGCGTAATTCTTTTATTTGAATGTGCATCATTTTTTCGAAAACAAAATTTTTGTTTCCTATGTCTTGCTTCCAAAGAAGATTCGCATATATTTGCACATAAAGTTAAACTCCAATTTAACGCGCTTTCATCCGCGTAATTTAGAAGTACTACAGAATTTGAGTCAAAATGAATAAAAATAGTTTTAAAAATTCAAGCCAGATGGCGTTTTTGCTAACAGGTAAACTATGTAACAAAATATTGCCGAGACGTCAATAACTTTTTATAACCATCAACGGCGTAATAAGTTACTTTTGGGTAATACTTTTATTTGAATGGGCATCATTTTTTTTTTCAATATGTAACTCAACTCTTTGTTATTTACTTTCTGTTTCCTAAGCCATGAATGCGAATAAGATTCACAGATGCTTCACTAAGCCATGAATGCGATAAGATTCACAGACTCGGACACGTGTGATTGTCGTGTAACTTCACAATAATACAAAATTTTATTATTTTACTAGTGTCGTAGTGCCTTGGAAGTAAAATTTTACGATTGCTGAATTGGAGGTTACAGGCTCGATACTCATTTCTACCAAATCTCTTTTGCGTTTGATGCAAGTTAACTCTGCCATCATTAGTTGCGCTCTTTCGTAATGCTATGGCGTGGATCAGCCTGTTAGAGATTCAGTTGATTTAACAATTAGTGAAAATTAAGTGAACAGTCTTATAAAATTCCTATAACAGTTTTAAAATGGAAAAATGATTTAGCAAGTTAAAAAAATGTTTTTTCTTTTCTTCTTATTATCATTTACGCATGTTTACACTCAAAGACAAAAAAAATTATAAAAGAAAATTGAGACAAAAATGTGGTTACAAGGGATTGATTAAAGGGAAATCGATTTTGATTTGCTTTTATAATGTCTCATAGAAAAAGAGAAATTCAATCCTATCTTCGGGATAGGCGAATGCCATTTCCTTCTGCAAATTTTGAGACATTATCAAAATAAGGTAGTGATGGATTGACGAATTTATGAGCAAATTCAGTATTGCTCAGATCTATGTAATGATAATGTAAAGTCATATCTATGTAATGTATAAGAAGAATTCGATTCTTGAACTTGTGACTAAGCTGAGAGTTACTGAGAGGGAAGAGAGTGGGTCATGGAGAAACCTGAATTATGTAATTGATGATAAGCAAGCTCAATGTATATGACTGATGGATAAGATCAGTCTTGCTCGTAAGCAGATCTATACTATAACGTATAAGAAGAATTAAATTTGTGACAAAGTTGAGAATTACTGAGAGGGAGGTGAGTACATCGTGGAGAAATAACAGGATTGTTATAAAGATCCAAATTGTTTAATTGATAGTTAGTCATGTTACTGACTTTCCGACCCGCTCAAAGGCACACGGATAACGAAACTAAATGACCGGACCGCCGCAAAAAACAACACTGGCGGAAACTGTGGTTGAGTCCTAGAGCCATCGCCAGCCACGGTACAACCATTATCGAAGGAAGCACGTCCCGTCATCGATGGAAGGAGCCAGATCCCCCACCTTTTTATGTACCCTCCAGGGCAGCCAGATCCAACCACCATACCGGAAGCACCTCATTCTCATTTCGAGGTGTCCCCCGGGGGTTTTAATTGATGGTAAACAAGCTCAGCGTATATGATCGATCAATAAGCTCAGCTTTGCTCGTAAGCCAGTTCTATACAATGTATAAGAAGAATTTTAATTTTTGAACTTGTATTGATACTCTGAATTACTGAAAGGGACGAAAGTGGATCTTGGAGAAATCATAGTACTGTTATAAAGATCTAAATTATTTAATGGATGGTAAACAAGCTCAGCATATATTATCGATGAAAAAGCTCAGCTTTGCTCGTAAGCCAGTTCTATACAATGTATAAGAAGAATTATAATTCATTGTAATGATACTCTGAATTACTGAAAGAAACGAAAGTGGATCGTGGAGAAATAATAGTATTGTTATAAAGATCCAAATTATTTAATGGATGGTAAACAAGCTCAGCATATATGATCGACGAATAAGCTCAGCTTTGCTCGTCAGCCAGTTCTTTGTAATGTATAAGAAGAATTTTAATTTTCGAACTTGTAATGATATTCTTAATTACTGAAAGGTACGAAAGTGGATCGTGGAGAAATAATAATATTTTAATGCCAAGCCGAATTATGCAATTGATGATAAGCAAGCTCAACTTTGCTCGTAAGTCAGATCTATGTGACGTAAAAGAAGAATTTGATTCTTGAACTTATACCGAAACTGAGAATTAATGAGACGGACAAGAGTGAATCGTGGAGGATTGTAATACAGAAATTGTAATACAGAAATGGATTGTACTGAACTCGGCGCATTTTCCTCGTTACTTCTACACTGATTTAATACCAAAATAGGTATCTGTTATGAAGAAAATCTTACATCATATCCACCAACTCGTCAGAGACATAATGAAATCTAGGAAATATCACAAGTTCTGAGAATTAAAATATAGTATTTTTAAATGTTTGTGGGTTTAATCCCTTGTCGCAAACAAAAACAACAAGACGTGCATATCTCGGATAAAATTAAGAAGTTTCTTTAGAAACCACTTAATTGTATTTAAAAACCTGATGGAATATGAGCAGCATATATATATCAATATGCGCTTTTTCCCCCCTATTGCAAAGATACAAATTTTTAAACAAGAAAACATTAAATGATTTTTCCTTTTCTTTTGACTTCGTTACTTTTTACTGTATACATGGTATTTAAAAAACATTCCAACATTTGCTGTTTATTCTTTTGACTTCGTTACTTTTTGCTGTTTGTCGAAGTATTTAAAAAAAACATTCCAATTTTATTTCGGCCTTGAAAAGGACTTTAGAATAAATTCTAACTTTTTTTTTATAACGCAACATATTGAGTACAATGCAACCCAATCTTTGAAAGTGATGGAAATGACAAAATCGCACTGTAATAACATTCAAGCTTGCCATGCGCATCACACTGATACCGATCTCAGAACAACGCATGGCAGCTTTCTGAGACCAAACGAAAGCTAAATCACACACTTTGATCACATCTTGACACTGAGTGTGATCTAATTGTGCATCGTGCATCACAATTTTCTCCCAATCCATCAATGTATTTGGCAGAAAGTATGCATTTTTTTCAACCAACATTCTATGGTTGAACGCGTTTTGTAATAAACAACTAAATCCGCTTCAACTAGAAAAATTATTTGTACTTTTATTTGGGAAAAAATGTTTTCATCCGATTTTTATCATTCAATCAGTATGTGTTTTTTAAAAAAAGAACAATGGACATATAAATATTCAAATTATAAACTTTAAAAAATGTGTCTTGGATTGTGATTAAAATAACAGATGGTTTGAAGTCAACAAGTTAAAAAGCAATATATCTTGGGAAAAAATCACCAATAAGACATAGATTTTAACTTTTGTAACTGTGATGTGAGTATATTTAACGGTTTACTGTTCACGTAAAGAAAATGGCAACCATTCGCAGCAATTAGGTTTCTCTAATCTAGCTTTTAATCAAACTGACGCAACATTTGATAACTGTTCTCTTTAGAACGATAACTTCTAATACGAATCTCACCAGTCATGCTTTCCTGAATAGATAATCAAAAGACATGAAAACTTTTTCTTTAATTTATTTGCGTTTGATAGCAGTTGAAACTTTGATAACAATTCTTAAGTTGGAAATAATATGAATAACAATGTGAACAACAACCATCGAGATTTTTTTCAATGAGGTCACGTGCGTTATAATATTAATAGTTTCCATAATGAAAATCTTCAACAAAATCACAGATAATAATAAGAACAAATTTAATCATGATATTCTTCAATGGAATTCTTTCTTATGCAAGTGATGCACAAATGCATTATGGTAAAATAATTCATATCATTGACTCTCCGACCCACTCGAAGACACACGGATGATAAATACTGAATGACCGGACCACCGCAACAGCAAAACTGGTGGGAATTGTGGTTGAGTTCTAAGGGCCATCACCGGATACGGTACAACCCTTCCTTTAGGAAGTACGTCATTCCTTTAGGAAGTTGTCATAGATGGGAGGAGTCAGATCCCCAACTTTTCGTATACCCTCCAGAGGATGCCGAAATCCAACAACCAGGCCGGAAGCATCTCATCCTTATTTCGAGGTGCCCCCGGGGGGCAATCATCATTGTAAAATAACTGGGAAATTTTCTCTGCATTTTTTTCATTTCCTACAATTAGTTCACACTTTACCTATATATATATATATATATTGTAATGTCTTGATCTAGACTGATCAAATAACGAAGCAGAATTTCCAGACAATTCTTTATTTTACAGCCCTATATATATATACAAAATAACAACTTGTTTTAATCTTGGTTAAATAAATAGTTATTTACACCTGTAGTAGGAGACACAACAGTCGAAGTAGAAGGGTTTTCTTTAAACTCAGTTGGTTCTCGGACTCCGAACTCGTGGGCGTAGTCCAAAGTCTGCCTTTAATTTGTTTCTTCTCTTTTCCTTATAAAAAAAATCTCCGCACTTTATTTCGGCTACAATCTCCGTCTCTTAATTTACATTGGTCATTTGAGCTCTCTTTCGGCCAATCGGGGTTCAGCAATATGCTCTGTCAGCGGTGCCAGTTGATCGTGGGAAGGTCCTTTGTGTGATGCACCTTTCATAACTGACTATTCTGGAACACGGAGTTATCATAGTCCTTTCACAATGAGAAACATTTAGCATCCAGATGTTTGGATACCCCTTTCTCTTTGAAGGTACTCTCAATATCTCTTGGACGAGGAATTCCCACATGTGGTCTTTCACTGTAGTCGCTAATGAAGAGATGCGAGACCACCCAGGTGAAAAGATCCACCATTTGGCTATCTCGAGGAGTTTAGTAAGTGACAGCGACGACACAGCTGGCTGTAAATGTCTTATCAGTACTGGGAAACGGGGAATGTTCCAATATATATATATTTATATATATCTTGTTCAAATTTACAATTGTTAATAAAATACTTTTTATTCGTCCACTCAAGTTCAAATACATTTTTTTTAAACTTTTAGTAGATGACACTTGATATTAATACAGTTTTTTTCAAATATTAATTAATTAATTAAATTTGTCCAGTAATTTCTATTTGGTCGCCAAAATCGCCAAATTCGTCGCCATGTCACCAAATAATCGGCAAGTTCCGAGATTACTGACTCGACACACGATCATAAATAATATAAGATATATATAAATAATATAAAAAAATAAGTAAGAATTAACTTAAATTTTTTTTTATATGTTACTTGTTAATTTCTTACTTTTGGAGCTGCGCTGTAACACAACAGATTACAGCAATTGAGAATAGATACAATTATTTTTATCTTGTGACTGTGATGCCACTTGAATTTACATAATTTCAGAAAAATCTTAACTTCTTACAGTGGCAACTACTTGGTACTTTTCACGTAGAATTTCATACATTCCATTCTATGCATTAAGACTCAAATACAAGAATTATTCAATAAGAAAAAAAAAATGAATTTACCAGCAAATCTTTGGCACAATTTTATGTTAAAATTAAGCGGAGTATATTACAGCACGAAACGGATTCTTACATTATCTTAATGTTGCAAAAATAAATGTGTACAGTGATGCCTACTGTTTTGCTTTTATTGGAAATGAAAATTTTAGTGTGGTCATTAGTCTCGACGAACCAACTGGTCATCAAAGGCGGTTGTATATAAATATTTATGACTTTCAAATTGCTGGACGGTTTTCTGTAGAATTCAGATGAACAATAATGCATTTACTGATCTCTTATTCCATACTTTTGTTACACCAAATAGCAAAAATCTATCCTGATTTTTTAAAAAAATTATTGATTATAAAAATAATTCAAAAATAACGCTCTGAAATAAGCTACTTTTAAATAAAACACAAACACACGCACGCACACACACACACACACACACACACACACACACACACACACACACACACACACACACACACACACACACACATTTAAAGAAAGCTTGGTAAAAATGCCAATGGAAAAGCCGAAAATAAAATAGAGACAGCCAATTCCGGATGTTGATCTTGAATGTACCAGTATATCACTAAGTATACATAGCAGAAGCTATTATGCACTTCCCGTAATTGGTATTTGTTGGTTGAATTCTCTGAGCAACCCCAAATTCAATCAAGTGTCCCGGTGGCAGCAAAATCGTGACAGAACAAAACAACTCTGTGACAGACGATGTCGGGCTTTGCTTTTGTTGACTACCAGAATTCGAAAGATCTCTTAAAGAATCTCACACAGCGAGACATCTCGCTTTCTCTCTTAATTGGATCCTCCATTGTTCTTTTAATTAGTTTAATTAGCACCTACTTACACCTGTATAACCCAGAGAAAGAGATATTACACTGTGTAGAGAGACAATAGCCAGTTGAAATGGAATAAAAGCGCTTAAGCCGTGCGGCCTCGTTTGAAGAAGTGGAAGTTGTTTCTTGCAAGTGGTGTAATGATTGATTATTTTGGATTGTATACGATGGAGGCAATTCTTTTCAAATTTTTTTTCTCTCAGAACTATAGATATCTATTTGGAAAAGGATTTTCTGTTCTATCAAAAGAGTTTTGTTCTAAAATGGTTCTGTTTGTTCGAAGGAAGATACCGTTTCTTTCGGTGTGTGTTATCTAAATCTGTTCTCGGCGATGTCTTGATACACTTAATCATGTAATAGATAGGACAAGGTTTATAAAGATGCTGCTGATGATAAAGAAAAACACATATCACTGAAAAAGCAAGCTTCGATTTAGTTTTATAAAATACATACAATCAAAACAACATCATTTTATTGCTGAAAGAAAGATCTTAGGCTTAGCTGATAAGATTTCGACACAGATTTTTGTGTAATTTGAGATGATATTATATAATGAATTATGAATGAGATGAGATTACTGAGTTATATTTTAACCAGAGAAATTTACTCCACAATCGCTTTTAGCCCATTTGGCAGCATACAAGGATTATGAGCAGGATGAATACATATTATACTAACAAATTATATCTCACAAAAGTAAGGGGCCGCGGTGGTAAAGTCTAGGCTTCAGAACCGGAGGGTTTCAGGCTCGAGACCCGATTCCACCGAAGAACCGTCACATAAGCTGGGCTTGTGCCCATCGAATCCGTCGAGGCCAAACGTCCTTCCGCTGGAGCGGTATGGAAGTTTGGATAGGGGTGCCAGCTCAGGTGTCGTCCTCGTCATCTGACCGCGGTTCAAAATTACGAGGACCATCCCAAAATAGCCTTAGTGTTGTTTTAAAACGGGACGTTGATATGGCTAAACCAAACCTCATTAACTGTAACCGTATTGACATTAAAAAAGTGGGTGAAATTATATGGAAGCAAAAGGCTACGAATGTCTGCCCTTGTTCGTTGGAAATGCTGTTGCTATTTTTAAAGAATCTCTTATTCATAGGTTGATATTTGTGGTTCCTTTAACATAGTATTTTTAAACTCATTTTAAACAGTAAATATGGGCAGTTCTGATTTTTAACCATGCTGGCAGAATGGAGAAATCAGATCAGTTGTTGAACTTGGGAAGTTTAATTTCTCAATATTTCTCAAAAACGATAAACTTTGGAGACAAGGGACCCCTGATATTGTGTTTAGAGAGGATTTTATCTTCCATATAATATAAAAATTGGTAAAATTTCCCCAAGGTTGAAGCGGAGAACTGGTTTTAAAGAATATAGACAAAAAATGGATATATAGACTTTAACTTGTATAAATTTTAAATATACATAAATTTAAAAGCTACAGTTGGAAAATTATTTTCGCAAAAAAATGTTCAATTCATATATGAATTCAGGAAACATCTACTCATTCATAATATTCAGCAAGTTGAAAAGTTTTTTAAATTCTGTTCTTAACCCCTTGAATGCGAATTTATTTAATTTCCCAATTAGATTGCATATTCAATTGGGAATATGAATGCTATTTAGGGCTTTTACTTTCACTTTGATTCCTATAATGATATAAGCGAATGTTAAAGTGTTTATAAGTGATCTTTACATTTCAAATAACTTACTATTTTCACCTAATTGCCAATCTCAAACTAAAAATTCAGTAATTCAATGAGCGTGTCAGACACGACATTGTACGCGAAGGGGTTAATAAACCTTGATAGTAAATTTCTTAAAAAGGTCAAATCATTCATTCCATGTTCATATATATGAAGGTAATACAAATTACAGTTGTGTAGGTGGCCTTTTTTAAAGATGACATTTCTAACCCAGAAATATGTTTGATTGTTAGAAATGAATGGGAGATTCGTTTTAAAGTTCTTAGATAACCCTTTAAGTTATACGATTCTTAACTGATTTGTGTGAATCCAAGCGCGCGATATTCACTAATGAAGGGATCAAACAAAAAAGAAACAGTTGGCATTGTGATTTAAGTTTTTATCAGCTAAGAAGGGAACTCCTTTCGTTTGGAAAGAAGGACTAAATATGCTCTAGATCAGCAATTAAAGTGAGGTCCTTATTGTTGAGTGAAATTGAAAAATCAGTCTTAGACAGTTAAAGGTATAGTTATTACAGTTTGAAAGGTGCGGTTAAATTGAATTTATTGCGTAGAAGACGCATTTGGTGAAACGTTGCTTCCCTGAAATCAATGGTTACCAAAAATTTCAATTAAATGTTTTGTGTAGCTATATTTCAACACTAGAACTTCCGTCGGTGTCGACTGGGCACCGGAGACTGTTCAGTTTATTCACTTTTCCGCATTTTAACAGAAAATTTGAAAATTTTACGTGATTTTAATTATTTACCATGGTGGTTATACGGAAAAAGTTTTGTGGTTCTAGATTAGGAGAGATATTACAAATTGTTGTTTCTAATGGCACTTGCCATGGACAAGCCCGTTGTCAAAGACAGCCGATTTAAGCCTCAAGGGGAACGCCTCTTGTTTCAATAGTAGCGCCATCTAGGGTCAAGAGTACGACTTAGTTACACACACGTCACAACCCTTTTTACGGAGTTCACTTCATTCACTCAACCACAGATCGTAATTTAGACCTGAATCAGAGAACGATCACCCCTGATCCAGTGCCCCCAGTGGTATTACTCTCGACATGGAAGACTTTGTGACCACGACAGATTTAACGCGCGTCAGCCACCATGCACGCGGGGAATCTTCGGCCGGCAGGGTTCGAACTCGCAACCTAAGCGACGCGAATCCGACGCTCTACCAACCAGGCTATCCCGGCCTCTAACATTACAAATAAATATACTTAGAACATCCGCGGCTGTCGTTTCGATACCAAGGCAATTTATCATTATAAACAGCTGTCGTTCAACAAACGATAGTTCACTAAGTAAAACAAATTTCCTAAAGTACTATCGCACATTTGTTTGACCCTGAATGCAGTTTTATTAGGTCCACAACGGAAATGAAACAATTTTTCTAAAATTGTAGTGTCTAAGTGTTTCGTTACATAGCATTTGCTTATCTGCTCATAAAAAATATTTCATTCGATTTTCGAATCTTGTGCAGAGCAGACACCCTGAAATTTAGTTTAGTTATATTAACGTCCCGTTGTAAAGCAACACTAGGGCTATTTTAAGGCGGGCCTCGTCATTTTGAACCGCGGTCAGATGACGAGGTCGACACCTAAGCTGGCACCCCCCTCTCCACAGCATCGGGAGGTCGATTGGCATGACGGATTTAACGTGCAACAGACCCCCATACACGACGGTTCGTCGGTGGAATCGAGTTTCGAACCTGAAACCCTACGGCTCAAAAGCCGAGACCTTAACACCAGGCCCCGCGGCCTCGCTGACACCCTGAAACAATGGCCCGTAGAAAAGGTCTAACTTCTGGTGAAATTGCTAATTTGTTGCGATTGTTTTCTGAGAATGAATCGGATGGTGGTGAGCTGTCTTGTTCTAATTTAGATTCCGATGGAGAAATAAGATTGCGTGAAAGCGACTGCGAAGAATCTGAAGAAATAATTTGTTTTGTTGCAGTTTTTTGTGATACAAAGGATCATAATATATGATAATTGCATGAAATAATATTAAAAAGACTTAAAACTAAACCCTACTGAACAGTAATCTTGCAATTATTTAGTTATTACGATTATTTTATATATTTTATATCGCGGTAGGGAAACGGCATCGGCGGACGTTTAAGGGTAATCGAGATCCCAGACGTTCTAGTGTTAATGTTTCTCAGAAAAGAATTTTTAGTCTTCAAATTGATACACGTATAGCACATACGATTTTAGAATGCTTTAAGCTGTTCTACTCAATGTGCTCTTCCATTTTTTAATTTTAATTTATATTTATTCATACGCCTAATTATAACACAAAAAAGAGCAGCAATATTAAAAAAATTGGAAGTTAAAAAATGTTTCACCATTATTTTAATTATGAAGTCAAATTTTAACCGCAAGCAACGCAATTTTAAAAAGTTTTATTAGAACCATACTTTATTGTACCCAGCATGGAAAAATAAACTGAATCTTCATGCTTTAATTATGAACAGTGAAAAAAAAATGCTAGGATAAAATATCAGCTAATAATAGCCCTGAAAACGGTTTAAATTTCAATTTAGCATTGAAATAAAATATTGTAAAAGACGATTAAAATATTTTGTTGAGTTTTTTTTTTCAATTTTTAAATTATATAAAAAATTATTTTTCTTTTGTAATATTTTTGGTAGTTTAGTTGAACAACGGCCAAATTTCGCTTAATTTTATAATTAATTAAAAAATTTATTTAAACTTTTTATCATCTTCCAATATATGTATGTTCCAAATACAACACTCCAGGCGAAACGGTTTGGTCTGTAGTACGCCAATACATACCTTCACATTTTTTTCTAGAAGATATAAAAATATATATTCATAGACGTTAGTTTTTTTTTTTTTTTTTTTTTTTTTTTCTTTTCGTATCGAAGAATTTCTCAGATTCTACGCTAATTTAGAAAAATAATGTTTATTCTGGCGATGTTCTTTGAGAGGCGAATAAGATTTTAATAACTGACACATTTCTTCAAATCTTAACTTATAAAACAAAATAAATCACAGAAGTTGATATCGCCAATAAAAATAAAAATGAATTTGTGATATGGAGATCGAAAACAAGCAGAAAGAAAACAATTCTCTCTTCAAATGATCTATTATTGAATGGAAAACAAGAAACGGATATGTTATCTCTCGATCGAAGTAAATAGGAGAGATGCGATATCAATAACTTCGACATCCTAATAAAAGCCTTTAAGGTATCAAACCTCGCATCGATCACTGTTCACAAACAAATTAGCGAATTCCGAATCATTATTCATTTTCGATACAAATAATTAAGCTTTTGAAATTTATTCCTTCGAAAAGGCAATTTGTCAATCACGTGCCAAATTTTAAAACGTGTAGTTGAAAATAAATAGTATTAGGCAGAATAAAGGCACCCTGGCAATGAATATTGCTGCATAATGCCTTCGATCGGTATGTAGCATTTAAAATTTATGCCATCAACCGGAAGGTCGTTATTTGAAAACTACAAAATGCAAATTGCGACCTCAAACGATGTTTAAAAGATCTGTTCGACAGGGTTGATCGAACTACGAAAAATTCACATCAACTAGGAGCAAGCCACGAGTTCCAATCATAATAATTGATCAATTCAAGCCGTAAATTTCGCACGGCGCAGTGGCAAAGAGCCTTGCGCGACTGACTTTCTTATTGTTCTTCTCTGAGAGAGACTGGTCACTTCTTTCGGCCGCTGCAATCACAGGCGAAAGACGTGAGTCACGTCCGGCGCACGTGCAAACGGTCAAACAGTCGGTGGTTTGGAACTCGAGAAAATTATCAACCATTTCCCCCTTCTTCTTTCTACCAAAGATTAAAAGAATAATAAAGTAATAATAAAAAATATCGGTAAAAAGCACCCGATGTGTACAAACATTTAATAGCGCATATCTCACCCACCTCTCAGTAAGCACCGGTGAATTTTTTTACTCCATCTGAGGTTAAAATCGTGTTTTCGCTTCACGTCTTTGGCAACATTTTAAGTATTCTTTAAGTGATTTCGAATGATTTGGGCAAAAAATTTCCGCGGTGGCATGATCAGCCTATTAGAGGGAAGTCCTTTTTTTTACCCACTCTTTAATTCGCCCGTGTAAGTGGGTGGACTACGTGTTATTAGAGAGGGTGCAGTGGCAACGACCAGTATTGCACACTGGGGTAAGTGTCAGGCGTTATTGATGACTTTCAATCAATACTTATCATCCTACATAATGATAGGACTTCGGTCCGTGGCGAGTTTATCAGGGTTCCGGTATTCAAATGAGCCTGCGTCATTCGTCCCGAGTGTGTGTGTGTTTTCTTTACGGCTGCACAAAACACGCATTGGTATTTAATAGTTTGGGGCAGCTTAAAGACCCAAAAAACCCTTAATGGTCGCTTTGGAAACTGAAAAGGACATGGCTGGCTCTATGAAAACTCGTGTTGTTTTGATGCAATCTGTAAGCATTTATGGTTTTCACGATTTCACGCAACAGCAGTCGGTTACAAAGTTTGTCACTCGCAACCCTTCTCAATAATGGTTGGTTTCAAAGTTTGATAACTTTAACAGCGATCAATTGCCCTTATTTTTAAATGTGTTATTTTCATGATATTGATTCATGTAGTATTATGATTCATTGCAGAGATATTTAATACAGTTGTTGCTACAGAACGATCATCATGAGGGCAGACGCAAGTGTAGCCTATCTTAAAATTTTCAGAACTTTGAATAATGCGATGTGATTAAAAATTTTGCATTAATAACAATTATAAAAAAAATACGCCACTTTTAACTACACTAGCCGTCTTGGTGACCAGCTTGTGCGCCCGTATAATTGACTTTTTTGGCTGTAAAGTTATTTACATAGAGTGCATATACAATCAGACTCCAATTTTACAAACTTCCCTTTTTTCAAATTTCGCGATTTAACAATTTATTTTTTATTTACCGACTAAAATGAATGTATTAATTGTGAAAATGATAAAGATAAAAACAGAAATGGTAAAATGGTTTGCTTAAAAGAGGTATTATGTAATTATTATCCTCTTTTAAGCAAGATAACTTATGCGAGTAGGTTATAATAGGAGTAGAAATTGATAAATTTTACTATTTCCGGCAGATCAATAAACTTTAAAAAGTTTATCAATTCTGCATCTTCTTCACTGGCACCATATCTATGAATGAACTCTGGCATTCCTCAGATACTGTCATATTCTTGGTTAAGGTTTTCCAATTTATCACCATAATAGATTTCAAGTCTTTTTCCAGACAGTCAACCCACCTAAGTTTTGGTTCCCTCTTTTTTCTTTCTTTCTTTTCTTTTCTTTTTTTGGTACCAATTAGCTTAGTCGAAAAGATCTCTTTAGGGCAGATTGTCATACAATCTTATCGACTGTGTTGCCCAATTTAATGTTCTGTATTGCAATAAATTTAATATCATCTGACTATTTATAGAGTTTCTAAAGTTGCGAGTTGGTTCTTCTTCTCCAACATGAAATATCGGAAGAGTCTCTTCTGTCATTGTCCATGTTTCAGCAGCTTACGGTTGGATATTTTCTTCTTCCAATTTTGTAACAATGAGTTTTTTTTTTTTTTTTCGAAAGTGGAGTTGTTTGTTAACTTAAAGAAAAACACTCAGCGTTGTGAAATTTTAATTATTAAATTTGCCTTTATCGACAGATATGCAAAGTAATACAATCATCAGTTGAGGGCCACTATAAAGCTACTGTTGCATTATTCCAGTTGAGAAGGTGACCACAGAAATGAACACATATAAAGACTATAACTCAGCTATGAAACAGTTCCTCCACGCTCATAAATGCTTGTAGTTTCATACTCTATCTGTCAATTCCCAACAATTTTCCACACTACATTAAAATTTTAATCTTGCAGAACTCATAATGTTTCATAATTGCGTTCGAACGATGAAAAATCAGAAGTGAGGAAATCATGTTTACTAACATTTTAGTGACTTCACGGTATAGCTTGAAAATTATGTCATCCCTCGTAGGCTTTTCCCCCAAAACTGCAATAGATAATGGGAAAAAAGTCAGTCCTAAAATGCTTGGTAATTGGTGTAGCCATGGAGGGGAAAGGGGGGATATAATTACTCCTAAGATCTTTCTTGGAGGAAACTATCGAGAGATATGTTTATGTCATTTTTAAAATTTTTTACCTACATTGACTTGTTTCATAGCTGAAATAATAATCGTTTCATTTAAATGGAATTTTGTAATAGATTTCACACTGCCGGATATCTTGGAAGTTGAAAATTTTATAAACTTTTTGTAGTAACAGCGATTGCAGTATATTATTTTAATATTATCAATATATTATAATTTGCTATATTACATTAGACTATTTATTATTAGACTTATTATCAATCATGAATTAAATTAAAGTTTGATTCCTTACCAGTGGCGTCATCTGGTGCTGAAGGGTGAAATACCAGATATCAAGATTAAAGACTAGGAAATAGTTTTAAAGTTTTTTTTTTAACTTTTGCTCCTTAGTATACTAATTAAAATGTATTTTGAAGATCTGCTTTTAATAAGATATGATAGAATGAAAACATAATAATAACAGTCCAGTATTTAGTTCATTAAGTAATTAGGTATTACCAAAACAATAATAATTGCCAGAAGCCAAAGGAAAGTCATATTATACTTTGAAATAAAACTGACTTTACTACGACAATTCTTTATATACATCTGTAATTTAAGTCCTGAAATATCAAGACTTATAAATTGTCCATGACATTCGACTATTATCACCTTTTTAGGCTTCCTCCTTATCTTTGTATTTGTGTACTTGATTAACTGGCAAACTTATGTGCCATTTTAAAATAGTAAATTAATTTAATGGTGATAATGATGATTATTGTCCGTCTTACCACGGAAAGGGGGTGCAGTAGCTTCTGAGAGTAAAGCCCCCTGAGCACCCGAAGGCAAAAGCATGCCTTCTAGCGCTCATATGAAAATAAAACTCACACATTCGCTTGCATAACCCCTTTTAACAGGGGGATACATTCACACACTCACAGATAGAACACAGATGAAGAACAGCCATGCTAGAACCGGGATTCGAACACGTGACGCCCAGATCGCGAGGAAGATGCGCTATCCCTATGCCAGGACGCAGGCAAATTTGATGGTAAATTAAGTAATAAGACTTATAATAAGAAATTTGTACAAAAAATTACAAAATGAAAAACGTAATCAATATTTTTTATTTAATATGATATCAATAAAAGAAGCTGTGATTAGATGTAGTTATTCAAAGATATTTGGCATTACTAAATTAAAGGCTTTAGCACTGCAATGGCGCCTCTCCGGCGATATTGGGTTTTAAGCATACTTAAACAATTACGCTTAAAACGATTCAAATTTATATCAATGATTGCTTCATAATCATTTAGCTAATCTATATTGTTCAAATTAAAAAAGTGAATTATATATGCTTTAAGTCTAATATATAGATACGATTCAATGTCGCTAATAGCAGAGTGCTAAGGTTTAATGTAATGGACAAACAGATGGTCGCTGAAGGCGGCTAGTTAAAAGTAAGAGAGAAAGAATATGCATTCAGTTAATACAAAAGAAAAAGGATGTCATTCTTAAAAATTGGTAAATGAGCAGGAAGGGTCAAATTTAAACTAATTCAATATTCGTAAATGACTGGACTTCATTATCGCTATATATCGTCCAACACATATCGATATGTTTCGATATATCATGATATAGTTATTTAGTTATAGCTATAATAAGTTATAAATATTATCTCTTAACATACTGACTAATCAGAAAGATTCCAAATAAAAGGAAGTTTCATTTTATATAATAAAATATTCGCGTTCTTTCCAGTAAAACTAGTTAGAAAATAATAGCATTAAAATTCCTTTAATAAAGTGAGTCAATGTCAAAGCAATGTCTGCATGTTAGAATTTAACATGTTGCGTTTTTTCAATGCAATAGTTTTTGAAATTTTACTTTTTTCATTGCTAATTTTTTTTAAAAAAAATCTTCAATTTCTTGCTTTCTCCATCAAAAAAAAAATAATAATAAGGAAAACGTCATAATAATGACTTTAACTAATTAGTTTTAATAAATTCTGAAATCGAAATCTGATGTATTGAAAGATTAATTTTGTATATGAATTACATAAATTGTTATTCTTACTTTAATAGCATTATTGGCAGATTCAATTTAAATATGCACTAGAATTTTAACAATAGGCATGTTATATAACTAAAATTAATTATTTAATTTTCTATTTCAAAAGTCAAAAAGAGACGAAAAACAGTAATTCCGAAATGAGTAAAACATTAATAACAAATATTATGGTGGGTAAATTTATTTACAGATAAATCATGTAATAGATTAAAAAAAATTTAAAAAATCAAATAAAAGAAAAATTATTATTAATATAAACTCAATGAAAAAAAACGAACACTCAAGTACAACGCCATGTTTCTGAATATTAAAATTCTTGTTAAATATATTTTATTTCTAATTATTTATCAACATTTTGGCATATTATAAAATTTGAAATGAAATTTTAAAAAATTAAAAATTAAAATTAAAATAAAATATGAACAATTAAAATGAAAAGGAGAAATGAAAAAATATATATATAAGAAGCAATTAAAATATTGACAAATTACCATTAAATATCTTTACATTAAAAAAAAGAAAAATAATAATTTCATAAAAAAATTATTGTCGATTGAATGCAGGAATTTTTAAATCAATTTAATATGTATAATATTCAATGTGTATCTTAAAATAAAATAAAAAAATTAATGTAAATAAAAAAGTGAAAGAAAACAAAAATCTTTTAAACTGTATGAAAATTTGAAAAAGAAAAAGCGTGTCATATAATCCAATAACAAAAAATGAAATATACTGGAGTGATAAAATTTATCCATTGAAAATAATTTTTATCTTAAATAAAATATAAAACATTGTAATAAAAAAATACGATGAAATTGGAAAAGAGCTTTTTTAAAAGATATGAAACAAAAAAAGCAATATACACTTTTAGAAATATAAAAGTGTATATTACAGAAAAGCATGCGGATCAAAAAGAAAAGAAAAACCACACATATTTTTATCTATATGCAAAAGAATGCCTTGAAATCCAAAAAAATATTTAGAAAACATTGCCAGGACTGATTCTCAATAATCATGCGAATTCAATCATTATCGAAATCTCTAAATTACTCAAAATTTGATAAGAATCGAAATTACGAAATATATTGAAAATTGGAGAAGTATCGAATATTCGATAAGTATCGAGAATCCGATTCGTATCAAAAATTGAAGTATCGAATATTCGATAAGTATCGAGAATCCAATTTGTATCGAAAATTCGATTCATAAAGGTATTAAATATTATTACATAACTATTTTATAATTATTTTTGGAAGATAATTCGCATGTTTAGAATGAATAAAACAAAAAATTTACTTGTAAATATAAATAAAAATAAAAGATACATAATTCTTTTATAATATTTAAAAATAATTTTGTTGATGGGGTTGTGAAACCGATATCTCCTTGCGCCCTTGCGCATGCTTACCTTTGAGCAGGCGCAAGCAATTCAATCCCAGGCGAAAGCGGAAGTATAACAGATTTTTTTTTAATGCGTGTACGCTTGAATGTGAAAATATGAGCTGCGAATAAAATTGTGAATTTGAATGAATCTTTTTTCCTTTTTTTTCTGAAGATGAATATTTATATTATTTGAATTAAACAAAGGTCAGTCAGCAACCTTCTGATAACCGCAATTATTTTTCCATACTGGTATCATTTAGTTAGGGAACGGAAAACGGTTTATTCCAAAATGGCATGCTTAAAAAAAAGTAGCTTTATATATATTTTTAATATGACAGTATTTATAGAAATATGGACCAAAATTTTGTATGAAGGTAAAATAAATAAATAAAGGACACTAAGCGGTAACCAAAACGAATCCGAAAACGCCAATTAATTGAGAATAGCGATTTATTGTATCGCGATTCATCGTGCACCATTATTCAGGATCATGATATCGATATTTTTCAAAAACTGGCATCGAAAAATCGATTTTTTTCGATAAATCAAAAAATGGCACAACCCTAATTCAGAGCGGACAATCAGAAAGAGTATTTTTTAAAGACTTTCTTGTATTCTTCTAAAAGTGTTGCACAGTTTCGGGTTTAGTTTTCTCATAGAATGAAAAAATTCAAACAGAATCAAATTTTGAAAAGAATCAAGTCTTTGTAGAGCTCTTTCAGATGATACATCATGCGCGAAAATCAAAGTTGATAGATCAAGCGCAAAAATTGAAGCTGAGAGATCAAGCACAAAAATCAAAGTTGCAAACCAAGCACAAAATCAAAACTGATAGATCAAGCATAAAATTCGAAGCTGATAAATCAAATACACCACATCAAATTTCATTGAAGAACAGCAAAAAATTTTAGGATCATCTTGCTCACATCGCATAGAGAGATACCCACCCCTCCCTCCTCGAAGGCATTCAGAAATATCTGAATGATTGGACATCATTAGCGGGAACTATGGCCGAATTCTAAGAGCCATTACTGGCCCTTGTGACAACCTCTCCCCTAGGAGACACGTCGCGTCATCAGTAGAAAGAAGCCAACATCACATTATTTCTGTACCCACCATTAGGGCGAGAGCTAAACACTATGCCAGAAGTTTCTCATTCCTGTTTCTGAGGTGTCTCTCCAGAGATACATAGAGAGATAAATTGCAAACTTAATTTTAAAACATGCAGGCGTCCTGGCATAGGGGTAGCGCAACTTCCCCGTGATCTGGACGTCCCGGATGCGAATCCCGGTTCGGGCATTGTTGTTCTTCATCTGTGTTCTATCTGTGAGGTGTGTGAATGTGTGTCCCCCTGTAAAAAGGGGTTGTGCAAGAAAATGTGTGTATGTCATCTTCATATGAGCTAGAAATCAGACTTCTGCCCTCGGGTTCTCAGGGGTCTTTACCCTCAGAAGCTACTGCACCCCCTTTCCGTGGTAACGCGTACACGACATCATCAATTTTAAAGCATACCAGACAAAATTTAGATTCAACTTGATAGATTTCTCCCAAAGTTTGATCCACAGTTTCGATGCTAAGATCACTTACACATTCTTGTGAATTTGTTCCATATTCACAGGTATTTGCACAGATAGAATGAAGGAATCAATCCTTTAACGAATTTAAACCGAAATTTGCTACTCATTCGAAACTATAGTGATTAAATAATTTCCTTAATTTTATATATTTGACTTATTTAATTTTTGAATGTCTGGGAAGTATATGTTCATTAGAACCGAAAGAGTTAATTCAGCGGTCATTGGTTGTTTGTGACAAATTTTAATATCTGCTGCACTTTATACGAGTTTTGTTTTAGTTTAGTTTAGTTATATTAACGTCCCGTTTGAAGCAACACAAGGGCTATTTTGGGACGGACCTCGTAATTTTGAACCGCGGTCAGATGACGAGGACGACACCTGAGCTGGCACCCCATCCAAACTTCCACACCGCATCAGCGGAAAGAGGTTGGTGAGGACGGATTTAACGTGCAACAGACCCCCTTATACGACGGTTCTTCGGTGGAATAGAGTCTCGAACCTGAAACCCTCCGGCTCCGAGCCGAGACCTTACCACCAGGCCACCGCGGCCCTTCACTTTATACAAATAACGGTTTGTAATAAAAATGCACCATGTCGGTGACTATTGTTCCACAGTGATTAAATATTATTTATACTAATAGACTGATTGCTTGAATTTAGCAATCAACCATATTTAACCCATTATAGTTCTCTGGTATATATACTTACCACTAGTAAAATAATTTTTATAAGGCCTCACAAAAAGTACTTTAAAATGATTAATAGGGTAATCAGATGCTTAAAATCTGATTGTGCTACCGTAATAACTTTGAAATACATTAAATCTTTAGTTAAACATGATTTAAATTCAAAAGTGGAAAATAGGCTTACCACTGTCCGTTCATGATGTAAGGGTTTTCTTAGTGACATTAAGTTTCTGCGTTTGTTATAACATTTTTACTCCAAAAAATTTTTCCAGGCATGAAACACCACTGTGTTGTAATCCTTATGTCTATTTTTATATTCAACTATCATTATTTGTTATTGAATTTATTTAATTTAAATTAAACATTCACTTTTAAAAATCAACAAAAACTGCTGATGCAGTTGGAATATCTTAAAATTCGGCATCTTCCCGTTAATGATTTTTATACATATTTTGACTTCATTTTTGAGTTATTGATTGTTTGTGTACTGTGGTTTATGACATTTTAGCTTATTTCTTAAAGCAAAAAGTGACCAAAAGGTTATTAATCAAATTGCATCAGACTGCAGCAATTTTATTTTTATGCAATGCAGCAATTCACCCAGCTAGCCTAATAAATGCAAAATGAACTTCAAACTTTAATGTAAGACATTAATAAATTGAAATTCTATGATTTATAATTAAAAAAACCCGTACAAAGTTGCTTTAAATGAATTAAAAATTGAGTGATAAGTATACCAACCAATGAACATTCGATGATATTTTTAACACTCAATAGTAAGTATGCTTACCACTTTCAGTTTTCCCTGATAAGATCTCTAAGAAGATCTCTGATAAGCATATTTACCACCCCTTATTACATAAATTAAACAGCAAATCAAAGAACTTTTGATGGTTTTGTATTTGCATCATCAGTTTATCATGATATAATCCTAAAAAAATTTTGCCAATGTCCCGGAATTATGCTCTATAAAGTTTTAAAGTTTTTTCGTCTTATTCATTTATTCATTTTTTAAAAATTTTACCTCAAGTTTTGAAATTCACCTTGTTTGTTTTTTCTTTCATGTGCTTTAAATACAAATACTTTAAACCTAATTACCAGTAATAAAATTAACACAAAATGCACTTTCCTACGAGATATTTGAAATCCAGAAATTTATTGGAAATCAAACGCTCTAAATACTCTAAACTTATTCATAGAAGATTGGTAAACAAGGCGACAAGAAAATTAAAATATTAAAAAAAATATGCTTAAGGGTAAGCTGAAAAAAACATAGCACAAAACTAATATAACGAATATGCATTTAATTGCCAAGAGATCTATATGAAATAAGAAAATGAGAATAAAAAATTAAAGAATAACTTTGTTATCAAAAATTTATCGGTTGTTACAAAATCCTGTTAAAGATTTGGACTGAAAATATCAAATTCATATTCGTATGCTAAAAGAATTGTAAGAACTTCAATTTTAAATATATATTTCATATTTATACTCAGTTTTACATTTTGTTTTCTTTATATACTATATTAAAAAGTCTCTTGAAAATTTATTTTAAAGAATTTCAGATTACATATGAAAATATTAATATTGATGCATTTGAAGTTATAAGTACTCGCATTGTGCACACAATTTGGAAACATATAATCGCACTCAAAATTAAACTCCAACCATTTTCAAATGTGTAATTCTATTGGAAAATTTTTCCGTTGTAAAATTTTTTAAAAAAATGTATTACCTATGCCGATATTTTTATTGAAATATTATGAACCCCAGCGCTAAATTTTGTTTGTATATCACAATGCTTTAAAGGGATTACCTAAGCCTTCTTGGAGAAAATACTTTAATAAATATTTGCATTTTCTCAATCATCGGAAAAAACGAAGCGAAGAATTTTTCCAGGTATCACTTCTTGATATTTCACCTTTTCAGGAATTACTTTATTGCTACTTTATAACACTTTGTAAAAAAATAAAGCATCAAACTGAAGTCAGCAATTGTTATTTGGAATGATGTTTCCCAAGCAAATATTTTTCACATAAAATGTAAATGCAGCGGCATCCGAATTGAATAATCAATTAGATGCAAATCACTTGCTTCGAGCCAAAAAATTGCTTGACGAAGTACCATTTTATATAACAAAATATATCTTAAGGCAAAATTTAAAAATGCCAGAATTATAGGATCAAGAAATATCAAATTTTCTCTTTGACAGGATTATTTGTTACTCAATTAAGGTATTTCTTTGTGCTCCCAAAGTAACTCCGTAGCATAGAGAAATAAAATTTAACCAAAATTGTATACATTAAATTTCAAATACATTCCATTTAACACTTTTTGAAGGCGGAAAAATCTTCTACATAAGAACAATAATTTGTTCTGAAGAATTTTTCAGTATTTTCCGAGTTTTTTGAATCGTGTTTAGGATTAGAGAATCTTTATTAAATTTTCTACAACACTTTGAGCTCCCCAGAGCTTTAAAAGGGTAGCAAAGATACGGCTTTATTTGAATCCAAAATGACAAATTTTCTCACATCTCAAAGTATTCCAAATAAAATGCACGAACAAATAAATAATGGTCGACGAGGTATTGCACAAACATCTATTCAATTCTTTATAAAAAAAATAATAAATAAAACCGTGATGCTTTTATCTTCGGAGTTTCGTCCCAAGTAATAACACTAATTCGATTAACTTTTATTTTGTTGCAACTCAATTATTCTAGTTTCGGAACATTCGATTGCGGAAAAACATGGAGAAGTGGGCGGAACCTGGCGATCTTTTTTCGTTCTTTTTGATTTACATTCTCGTTGCCATTCGAGGCCAATAAATTTCGCTACTGAAGCCGATCCGTTACCCACTCATTAAAGTCGGGTAAAAAGGCAAACATAGTGGGTTAAAAGGACAGGAAAATGGTTGCGCTTTCGTATGAATATTAACTCGCTTGTTCGCCAAACGATTTGTGATTTTTCAAATGTCTCATCCGTTCATGATTTGAGCCGAACGGAATATTTATCTTGTCAGCGTTTATGCTCAAATATCGTCTGTCGTGACTTGATTGGGTCTTTCACCCATTGACAACACCAATCAAATAGGCTAGAATAACAATGGGAAGCGACTTCTGTTTCTTTGTAGATCTATATAAACGCATGACGAACGAGAACGTGTGTGAACTTTGTGTTGCCAAACTAGATGAAATTATAGGCAATTCAAAAGTGTGATGTAACATAGAAGTCGAAATATATGGTATAAAAATTTTAATGGGACCTCATTTGTCCAAACACGCTTCACTCTCCTGAAGTGAAATAATGATAGTTCATAACTCATTATTATCCTTTTTGAAGTCCATAGAACACAGGTAATGTCGATGCATGCCTTTATCGGTTGTGGCGGGGGATTTCCAGAGAGTGAAGAGGTCATAAAAGTAGTTAGATAGATCACAGAGAGGCATTTATCTATAATTGAGGAAATTAGCAGATGAATCATCACAACAGGTAGAAATAAATAAAAAAGTTTATTCATCTCTTGAATTCCATAAAGATTTTCACCCTAAATTCCGTTTTATTTTTTAATGTAGATATATTTCTGAAGTAAAAATTTTCAAATTGCTGCACGTGATGTGGTTTAAAGGTGTATCATTGAAGCTCAAAAATAATTGAGAAACTTTATACCCACAAATTTATTTGATTTCTTCATAAAAGAATCATTTTTACTCTATCGTATACATAGTATATTTTAGTATAGTCATCGCATCGTAATATCGTTGAAAGTATAGTAATAGTAAAAAAAAAATAATAATGTACTGGAGATTTTGACGTGTTTTCACATTTTAGACTTCTCTGAATTCGAAAACATTCGACATTTTTGAAAAATGTCCGTAACGTGTTTGAGCTAGAAAGATGAAATTTGGTATGCAATCTTTACACCAAATCTTTCCCATTTTAATACAATGAGAGGTTGACCTTCTGTCGGTCTGTATTTCCAGAAACATATAAACTCAGAAACGAAATGAGTTAAATATATTAAATTTAGTCCGAGATTTTGCAACTTCAAGTACAGTTTTTTTTAAATTTATTATGTTTTTTTTTTTTTTTTTTTGTCAAATTTTGTCAAATTTAATTGGTTGGGAAAAATGCATCCGAATCACAAATAAGACCAGGATTAATCGTCAAATAAAATTGACACGATAAATTCAATAAAAATGCTAAATTCAAGGCAACTTTTAATATTTTGTAACTATTTTACACCGGTGCCTTTATTGGCATTTTCTGGTATAACACCTTTGTTAGAGAGAATGTGAGAAAATTTAGGAGTGGCCATTTTCACTTATTAAAAGGTTGATGATATAACTAGCGTTATTGAGGACGAAGTTATTTTAATGCTTTTTTACTGCTGAAAAATTACTTAGCCAATTAATTGCTACGATAAATTCAATTAAACTTTTCTTAAACCTTAGTATATATGTTAAAGCTGAAATACTTATAACACAGCAAATATTTATAGCAATGATTAAAATAACATATCAAATGAATTATGAAAGTTACATTGGTATAAACATTTTATACAAAAAAAATAGAGATTATTTTAATATTAGCACTTGAAGAAATTCTAAAACAATATCGTCTGCAACTTCACTTATAATTTAAATGAGACGATCTGTTATCTCAAAGAATTTTCTCGAAATACTATAGTCTGTTCCAAACGATTTTTTAAAAAAAATACTGGTATCTATTTTTTCTTGAATAATTTGATTTTTTAAAAAAACGATACAAAATTTAGTTAAACATTGTTAGAAGCAATTTAAATATGTATTTAGAATATGTAATATAAAGACATCTATTTTCTATAATGAATTGCATTCATCGTTAAACGCAAATAATCAAATATTAAAACAAATTTAATTAACAAGAAACTCAAAATACTTTTCATTATACATTTTTCTATATCAATAATCTATATCTATACTTATAATAAAGCTCAATGTGTGTGTGTGTGTGTTTGTGTGTGTGTGTGTGTGTGTGTGTGTGTGTGTGTGTGTGTGTGTGTGTGTGTGTGTGTGTGTGTGTGTGTGTGTGTGTTGTGTGTGTGTGTGTGTGTGTGTGTGTTGGCGCTCTACAGGCCAGGTCATTTGACATACAGCTATCAAATTTGGTACATGTATACCTTAGAGATCGGGAATGTGCACCTGGGGTTCCTTTTTTTGAAATTTTAATTAGATTTTTAATTATTAATTAAAAACTAACTTTCTCGCCAAAAAAATCTTCCATTTTCCCCACCGCCAACTTTTCCACCAAAAAAATCTTCCATTTTCCCCACCGCCAAATGAGTAAGGCTTCAATTGTTTTTTCTCCCAACAGTAATGAGGCTAGGGTTAACATTTTTCGGTGGATTATTTCAAACGATTCTGTTTATTTTCTTAATGTTTTATGCATTTAAAATTAAACATTGTTAATTAATCCATGTTTCAGATTCATTCTGAAGTACTTTTGAATTAAAATAGCACAGAATAAAGGAAATTAAAAATGTATAATCTGCATAGCGTTACCCCAACTGGCGTAGAAAAATTCACGCATTTGCGTTACCGGAGCTGGCGAAAAAATTTCACGCATGCGCATTCTGATTGTTGCTCTGACAACCGTTATCAACGGATGATTTAAATTATTTTTAGGTTAGTTGCATGCTTTTGTAAGTAAATTGCTTTTATGTTAGTTATATATTTTTTGTATATGCTTATAGTTTTAAGTACATCGTTTTTTAAATCTGTTTTCGAACGATTATTTTAAACGATTCATTTTATTTTCTTAAAGTTTGATGCATTTAAAATTAAACATTGTTAATGAATCGATCTGTTCATGATGAATCTGAAAAAATTTTGTTGACAAATTCTTGAGATATTACATAACTTAAGAAAGATATTCTTTAGTGCCCATAAAGTTTAAACGCTCAGTGACTCTATTATCAGTAATCATATTATTAAAAAAAATGCTTTGTTTCAGTAAAAAATATTATTATATTAATTGCAGTTTAGTCATTTCCATTTTAATTTTAAGCATAAATTCTACCGGAACTAACAGAAAATTAGAGAGATACATATTATGTTACGGCTGAAGGACTTTATATTATTATGAGTGAATTACATGACTATCAAAATTTGAAGCTTTAAAATATTTGATGAAGAAGCTATTAAAGTAGGAATTACATAAAATATTTAATTATTAAAATTTTAACGAGCATTAAGATTGGCGAACCGGCTGGTCGCCAAAGGCGGCTAGTGGGAAATAAATCATATTGAAATATTTCTTTTTAGGATATTTTGGTTTTTTATATACCACTTATTAAATAAATTTTGGACGCCACCATGTTGTGACTTTGCCCAATACTGCACATGAGCAAAAGAAGTATATAATTACAAATATAATCTCCAGTTTGATAAAAATAATTTTTTTTATCTAAAGGAATTTAAAAAAATTTTATTACATTTTAAAAGACATAATTTGTTGAAAAGAATGAACCTGAGTTAAAAGATACCTGAAGAAGTTGATATTTAAAATGGATTGAAGTAGTTATATGCAAATACAAAAGTTATTATTTTTATAAATGGTAATAAAACTGACTACCAACTCGAAGCACTTATAAAAATTTGAAAAAAAAAAACTTTTCATCAAATTAGAGAGTAAAATTTTATTTATTTTAAGTCTTAATAAGAATCAGATTTTATTTTTATATGAAGAAATTGATAGCTCAGAAAATTTTGAAGCACATGAAAATATACTTAACCAAAATAGCAAATCTTTGAAAAGAAATGAATCCAGACTAAATGTGCAAATCCTTGGTTACGTATTATGTTTATATAGTGCACATTTGCATGTTTTTAAAATTGAGTCCTATTTTAGGGCACTGTTAAAAAATGGCATATATTACAAACGGAAATAAAGACTAGGGATTACATCATATGTTTGGTTCATTGACTACAATTATATTTTTTAGTTAAAAAATATTTAATTAATTACTCCAAAACTTTCTTTATACTTCATAGTATTTATAAGAAAAAAAATTAAAAAGTATCTATTCAGTGTTTTGAATTTGAATACGAACAATGAAAATTGGTGTTCCGACTTTAATAATATAGATGATGAATAATTTATGGATACAGAATTCGAACTATGTACTAAGATAAGTTTTTTTTTCACGATTTTATCAAGAAAATATTTTTTCAAATATCTCATTGTTTTCTCAAAATTCACAAGATGATTTGAGTTTTAGAACGACAACTTAAATGTATTTTATTACGTTTTGATGCATAGAAAAATAAACTTTTTAAATCAGAGAAAACTGCACATAAATTGATTTTTTCATTGCATAAAACAGAAAGAAATTATGTGGGTAATTTCCTCTCTGGTTGAAGAGAAAAATAAGAGATTGTAAGAGTCTGATTTCTCTGATGATTTAAAAAAAATTAATAAGAGGGTTTAAATTATTTAATTGATGTTTATGCACTCAATGTTAAATGCACATATATAACTTAAAAATTTATATAAAAGAAATATATAAAAGAAAGAAAGAAACATCTAGAATCAAAACGATGAACAAATAAAAATGAATATTAAGTATTAAAAAAAATTAAACATGAAATAAAAACGTAAAATCGTTTGGTCTGTATTTAAAACTTTCTCTGTCATATGCATAATTTAGTTATAACAAATGGCAATAAATTTTCGCTAAAACAGATTTTTAAATTCTTAATATCTAGATATTCAACTTTCAGTGCAAATTCTTGAATTATTGTATCCCACTTCATTGTAGTTACAGTTAAAAACTAGATGAGCGCTGGTTCTCTATAGACCAGATTGTTTTATCTAGTTACCAAATTTCGCTCTACATAATTAGTAAAGTGTAAATGTGCAATCGAAAAAAAAATTTCATTAGAATTTCATTTTGGCCTTTTTTTTTTACGATAATTATCAATAGGCAACTCAAAAATAACTTTTATATCACCATAAAATTAATAAAACTATCTTTCGCCTTTATAGCGACTATATTGAATTATCACCGTAATGGTTTTATTCAAAACTAGAAAAAAAAAGGCAATAATTTTTCTATAAAAATTTTTTTTAAAAAGAACGCTGTGATCAAAAATATTAGAAAAATTGTAAAAATATCCAAATATTTCAAATTTTTGTGGACTTTCTTATTCCAATGGATGCTCCAAAATATTTTCTAAAATTAGTTAAAAGCTTATAGAAGTTTTTTGCCACTGGATTCTAAAACCCTCCGTGCTTTTGAGCATGCGTTAGGATGGGATTAATTCGACAAAATAGGGGTGAGAGGAAAGATGAAAGGAGGAGAATTTTACACCTACATCTATACTTATAATAAAGCTCAATGTGGTGTGTGTGTGTGTGTGTGTGTGTGTGTGTGTGTGTGTGTGTGTGTGTGTGTGTGTGTGTGTGTGTGTGTGTGTGTGTGTGTGTGTGTGTGTGTGTGTGTGTGTGTGTGTGTGTGTGTGTGTGTGTGTGTGAATGAGCGTGCGTGTGTGAGTGAGCATGCGTGTGTGAGTGAGCATGCGTGTGTGTATGAGAGAGAGAGAGAGAGTATGTTGGCGTTCTACAGGTCAGACCTTTTGATCTACAGCTACCAAATTTGGCTTATGTGCACCTCGGAGTGATTTTTTTTTAATTTTTAGTTAGAATTTAATTAATTAAAAATAAAGCAAAATTTTGGCATTTAACCGCTATAACTTCTGAAAATATTACAGCATAAAATTGATTTTTACTTCATATTAAAGTCCAAAAAATAACCTTTTCAATGATACTAATGTTTTGACCTATAAATTAAATTCCTATTTTTAATGAATTTTTAAAAATATAATTTAACCATATTTTTCACCAATTTATTTCGCCCAAAATAAAAAATAAAATTTCATCTGCACTAGCATGGCAAAAAATTAGCTTTTATGAACGTGTTGCCATCACACTCTGATTAAAAAAATAAGTTTATTAAATTGCAAATTAAATCTAGAAAAAATGAAATTTTAGCACGTGACTGTATGAAATGAAACAAATAGAAAATGTGATGTTTCCTAAAAAAAATAAATGCAAGGCAAAGATTTCTATGATCGTTTGCAATATCTACATTATTAATTCCTTAAATCAGCTTTAGTTAAGGTAAGCATATTTAATACATATAGGAATCCATTCAAATCCGGGCCTAATGGTTAATTTGTAAATTTTTAGTAACAGATATATATACTGTTTAGTACTGTTAAAATGGTCTAAATTAAACAAATAATTATGTTTTATGTAACTTGAGTCAGTAAATACATTGATGAATTACAAGTTTTAAATTTTTTCATACTCTGCTCTGTGAGTTATATTTAACAAAATATTCTTGAGACCCTAATATTTTAAATAAAAAGAGTTATACCAATCAACTAAATCAATCATTAAAATTGACTGATTTATGAAAAAATGAATAATACTATTCTATAAAAACGTACGCTTTTAGATCTTTCCATCCACTATCTTAAAGAAAATATCAATTCCGGGCCAATCAGTGTTCGGAATTTCTCCAAGGCTGAAAATCATATGAATATGTGTTTACGCGTGTGTGTTTGTGTGTCTGCATATGCTGATACTGTTTTTTTTAAGATAGTTTTTTTTAAATTTTAGTAAGTTAAAAATTAGGCTGAATTTTGACATTTTTCCGCGAGAACTTCTGAAAATATTATAGCACAAAACTGTTTTCTGAATCATATTAAAGTTCAAAAAATTATTTTTTTCCATTGATGCCGATATTTTAAAGTATAAATTAAGTTTCTATTTTTAATGTTTTTTTTAAATATTATAATCATATTTTGCAGCAATTTATTTCGCACAAAATGAAAGAAAAATTTAACCTACAAGAGCACGTTAAGAGTGTATTAGTGCGTTGTCGTCACCTTGACAAAAACTCTAACTGAAAAATTAAATTAACTCTATTGCAAACTAAACCGAGGAAAGTACGATGCACATGTTAAAATGGAAGCGTAATGTTATGGAATAAATATAAAATGTGATATTTTCCCCATAATTCTACGACAGCTGATTACAAATTAGAGAGATATATAGTACATTGAACAAATTATAGTAAGGTTTCTATAATAATATGAGTTACGGGACTATTTAAATTCGATGTTTAAATATATTTTGCTGACGAAATTATTAAGAGAGCAAGGTACATAAGTATTTAATTGAAAATTTTAGAAAGAATCACTTCTGGTCAACCAGCTGATGGCAAAGGTGGCTAGTTTAACAATAAAGTAAACTCAGATTAATAGCAGAATAAACTGAAATAAAGTAGTCAGAAACGACACGATACTCACATAGACGTGAACAAAAAAATGGAACAAAAAATTATCTAATAGGACGAGAATCTATGTCAAAAAATGACGAAGAATTCCATGTATCCCCCCTTAGATATTATCGTCAAAAATTGGCCGTCTCAGAATATTGAAACGAATAGTGATGGAATAAAAATAATATTTGTTGATTGTTTTTAATCTTGTGTAACTTAACACGCGGTAATTCACCTTTTCACAGCAATGCGGATGTGTTTGCTTTTGAAAATGATTTTTATTCATTTAAACCACACCTGTATGGCCAAAATCACGATCATGTAGACAAAAGGTTAATGATTTCTTCAAAAATTCTTCTTCTTGAGTTTATTGATTTCATAATTGATTACTTATTGGTTTGAGCCACTTATTATTGAAGTGGTATTTGCTCGAAATAATTATTATGTAACTTTTTTCCCCTCTAGGTTAGATTACGCACATCTGTCCCAAATAAGTATCTCAGCTTCATTTTTTCGCTATTATTAAAATCCCACGTATAGCCAACAGTGTTGCCACTCCTCAGTTTTGGAAATGAGATCCGAAAAAAAATGTTTTTTTCACGATTCTTTATACATTCTTAACAATAAATTATACTCTGACTCATATATTTATTTGAAAATGAACAAACAAACCTACATTCAGAATTCGGAAATTATAAAGTGTACCGTAAAATAATTATACCTCCCAGAATTCGTCATATAATCTCTTTGAAAAATAGCTTTAAGCAATAAGATGTTTTAGTGCATGATCTTTAATATTTCAGCATTCATTTAACTTTTTATGGACTAAATTATTTTCAATAATGTGAAGAAAAACATATGTTAAACAAACAGAAAAATGCAGTAACTAAACAATTAGTTGTCTTATGATATGGGATATGTTCAGTTATTTCTATTTTTATTGATGTTTCATTTTATTTATTTATTTTATTTTAAATTATAATTTCACATTTTAAATCTCTGGTATATAGAGTCAAACAGTGTACAAATAAAACATAAACATTATTTCAAAAATCCAAAAATCATGTTATTACATTTCACTAAAATTTGGCAACCAGAATAATTCATGAAGTTAAAATCAAAACATACTATAATTATTATTGAATCAAGCAAGGAAGAGGACATAATAATATAGAAACCACTATGTTGGGGATATATTTCCACAACTATTACAAAATGATAGATTGCATTGGATAAAATTAAGAGCCAAGCTTTGCTAATAATCAGAAGGGAAAATTTGGTATGACATGACGCTCTTTAGCTAGAAAACCTTATAAGGTAAAAATATGTCGAAGATTGGGCACACTCCATTCACCCACTGATATTTGTTGATGGGGACCCAATACCGTTTTGCTTGATTTGTAACAGTCCTATGTCTGTTTTACACATTCTTGTAGAATTTTCATGGTTTTCTTTACAGAGTCTTCCATATTTTCAGAAATCTCACCAGCAAATTGCTTTCCAAAACCCTACATATTGCCCTTTTTAGTTTCTA
This sequence comes from Argiope bruennichi, assembly GCF_947563725.1. Classification (NCBI taxonomy): domain Eukaryota; kingdom Metazoa; phylum Arthropoda; class Arachnida; order Araneae; family Araneidae; genus Argiope; species Argiope bruennichi. The sequence goes on from NC_079157.1 coordinate 43,678,426, forward strand.
AAAAATATTGGTTTTCATAATCATATATAAACATTAACCGCGCTTTTTAGCACAATACCATACCATACATCATTGTTGCGCTTTTTCATGACTCACGTTTTTATGCTTTTAGACATTTGGATTTTTTGAAACTCCTTATAAAGTAAATGATGTTTTTTTAATGAATTATTGTTTTAATTTCTTTTGTATTACGTATTATGAAATTTTTTCCAGCTCTTTCAAACCTATCCTTCTATTGTGAAACCTTTAGTGTTCTCTGAGATTCCGAATCTACTTATTTTTATTTTTAAAATCATGGAATTGCTTTCAGTTGTTTTCAATCTATGCTGCTAGTTCGAACTCTAAATGCATCCTGAGAGGATATTCGTTTTCTGGAAAACAGATGTCATACATTATCAAAGAACACTTGGTACTAACAATAATTGCAAATTATATAATGCAAAGCATATTTTAATAAAAAAAAATTACTGTCGATTTTGACTATTAAGAATTTAGTTAGTTTTCTGAATTACAATGAATTCTCTCCACTGCAGCTTCTTCTTCTTGTGTACAGTCGACCACCCCGCCACCATTGAACAAGGCAGTACCGGCAGGATTTGTTGTGGCCGACTGCTATCTTAAATATAATCCATCCATATTACTGACAAATTCTCCGAAATGGCATCCTATTCGAGGCGGTTGACCCTATGCCACAGGTGTTCAATCTCTGACCTTGCTCCTCATCTGCCCACACATTTGTTGTTCTGTTTTATAAACAGCAAGTCAACACTTTGAGGAAATATTCTCAAAATTCAATGTATTCCTCCTATTGTGCGTCCCACAACAGAAGAAAAGCAAACACTTTTAAACTGTCAATTTTTAACATCATCTCTTTCTGTATTTGAAGATTATCGGGTACCATCAGCACTGTACTTAAAAAATCATTTTCAATTTTCAGTTTCTTTCTTAGTTCTGAGACTTCTATGCATTCCTTTAAATAATGGAAAAAGGTCCCGATTCCCCCACAGATGCCTTTATTTTCCTGCATTCTTTCAAATCTTTCGAAATATGCGGGAAATCTCTCATTTCCTGATATAATCCACTGATAATGATATCAGTGGATGGTATTTTCTTATTCTTATTTCAGGGTGAGGAATAAAATCATAAATTACTCTTTTTTTTGGACATATATCATTTGTCAAACCATTGTGAATTTATTTCGTTTCTTAATTTCCATTTTAAGACACTATTTGATTTGGGGACAATTATATCAACACTCTCTTTCTGTGCCGCCAACTTTGCACACTGATCCACCTTTTCATTACCGAATATTCCAAAATGGGCTCTCTACTGCAACTATCTTCTGTTTCGAACAAATTGAATGGCTCAGGAGATTTGAACATTTGGAAGGGTTTTCTGTTTAAAAGATAAAATGATAATGCAAACTCTAATTAGCTATTTCTCACACAGAAAATCTCAAAAAAATGTTAGATTCATAATTTTACAAAATGTTTTTAGGCCAAAACTTCTGTACCGTGAAAAAATAAGCATTCTGAAGAACCACATTCTGTAGTACCCACTCGGAGAAGTTATATTCGATTAATTTTAAACGTCTTAGGTTTTCTAAGTGATTAAATTTAACTGTATTTACTGTCTAAATATATTAACACTAAAATGTCCGTCGGTGTCGATTGGAAACCGGAGCCTGTTTAGTTTGTTCACCTGTCCGCATTTTAGCAGAATATTTGAAAATTTTTCGTGATTTTAATCATTTACCATGGTGGTTATACAGAAAAAGCTTTGTGGTTCTAGGTATACCTAGAACCACAAATATACCTAGAACTAAATATACCTAGAACGTCCTCTGCTGTCGTTTCGACACTAAGGCAATTTATCATTATAAACAGCTGTCGTTCAATAAACGATAGTTCACTAAGTAAAACAAACTTCCCAAAGTAACATCGCACATTTGTTTGGCCCTGAATGCAGTATTATTGGGCTTGCAGCGGAAATGAAACAATTATTCTAAAATTGTTATGTCTAAGTATTTCGTTACTCAGCATTTGCTTATCTGCTCATAAAAAAATTTCATTCGATTTTCGAATCTTGTGCAGAGCAGAAACCCTGAAACGATGGCTCTTAGAAAAGGTCTAAGCTCTGATGAAACTGTCAATTTTTTTGCGAGAGCTTTCTGAGAATGAATGGGAGGGTGGTGAGCTGTCTTGTTCTAATTTAAATTCCGATGAAGACATGAGATTGCGTGAAAATGATTGCGAAGAATCTGAAGAAGTTATTTGTAAGTAATTTGTTTTGTAACAGTTTTTTTATGATATAAAGGGTCATAATGTATAATAATTACATGAACTCATATTAAAAATTTCTTAAAACTAAACCCTACTGAACAGACGTCCTGCAATTATTTATTTACTGGCCGCCTTTGGCGACCAGCCGGTTCGCCAATCTAAATGTTCGTTAAAATTTTAATAATTAAATATTTTATGCAATTCCAACTTTAATTGATTCTTCAGCAAAATATTTTAAAACTTCAAATTTTGATTGTCATATAATTCACTCATAATATCATAAAGACCTTCAGTCATAACGTGATATGTATCTCTCTAATTTTCTGTTACCCCTCGTAGAATTTATGCTTTAGATTAAAGTGTAAATGATTAATCTGCAATTAATATAATAATATTTTTTACTGAAATTTACTGATTTTTTTTAATAATATGATTACTGATAATAGAATCACTGAGCGTTTAAAATTTATGGGCACTAAAGAATATCTTTCTTAATTTATGTAATATCTCAAGAATTTGTCAACAAAATTTCTCAGATTCATCATGAACAGATCGATTAATTAACCATGTTTAATTTTAAATGCATCAAAAACTAAGAAAATAAAATGAATCGTTTAAAATAATTGGTCTAAAACAGGTTAAAAAAAACTACTTAAAAAACGATGTACTTAAAACTATAAGCATATACAAAAAATATATAACTAACATAAATACAATTTACTTACAAAAGCATGCAACTAACCTAAAAATAATTTAAATCATCCGTTGGTTGTCTTGACAACAATCAGAACAATTCGGATGCGTGAATTTTCTTCGCCAGTTAGGTAACGCAAATGCGTGAATTTTTCTACGCCAGTTGGGGTAACGCTATGCAGATTATACATTTTTAATTTCCTTTATTCTGTGTTATTTTAATTCAAAAGTACTTCAGAATGAATCTGAAACATAGATTAATTAACAATGTTTAATTTTAAATGCATAAAACTTAAAGAAAATAAACAGAATCGTTTGAAATAATCCGCCGAAAAATATTAACCCTAGCCTTATTACTGTTGGGAGAAAAAAAACAACTAAAGCCTTACTCATTTGGCGGTGGGGAAAATGGAAGATTATTTTGGCGGAAAAGTTGGCGGTGGGGAAAATGGAAGATTTTTTGGCGGGAAAGTTAGTTTTTAATTAATAATTAAAATTCTAGTTAAAATTTCAAAAAAAGGAACCCCAGGTGCACATTCCCGACCTCTAAGGTATACATGTACCAAATTTGGTAGCTGTATGTCAAATGACCTGGCCTGTAGAGCGCCAACACACACACACACACACTTTGAGCTTTATTATAAGTATATAGATTACAGTTATTTTATATGTTTTATATTGCGGTGTCGAAACGACACCGGGGGACGTTTAAGGGTAATCGAAATCCTGGACGTTCTAGTGTTAAATTGTTTAGTAATTTTAATACTATAAAGAAAAAGTGTTTCTTTGACTACAGAAATGAACGAATTTTAATAGCGTACACCTAAACTGGAAACTGTAAATACACGGATCACGAAGTTAAAGAGTTTATTTTCGAGAAGTCACTCCATTATATACTGAAGGAGCTTATTACTCTTACTAATCTCCACAACCTAGCTCGAAAACTTATTTTTAGATTAACAGATCTCTAAACTGTCAATCCATTTTCGCCTTTACGTGCTGAATCTCTGTCCCGAAAAACCTATAATTCAAGTCTAATTGACAACCATTCATACCATTATACCCCCGCAGAACAACAAGTAACCCACCTATTTACATAATTTCCCTTTTCACCCAAGAGCAAAAATATTCCAATCACTCGGTCAAAACTCAAAATATTTAAATCTGTAACCGTGATCGTGATCTTAACTGCCTGATATATCAACATCGAACAGGTGTGAGAAAGAAAAATGGCGGGATATCATTTCAGCTGCCGCAATCACATATGATGAATCCCTCACGAACACAGCCAAAAGGTGTGATTGTGGAAGTTGGATTTCAACTGTTATTATATAATACATTATTACTCTGATACAAATCCTTCGCCAATCTTTTTGTCTTTCACGCCAGTTATTGTTATTTTTTTTTTCTTTTTAGTTTCTCTAATAGGTATCGAAAAGTTTTGTTGTAAAAAAAAACAGAAGTAAGGTGAGAAGAAAGAAAAATGGTTTGGAACAATTATCGAATTTTCTTCCATTTTTTTATCTGTTATTATTATATGATAAAAAGGTTAGAAATGGGTCGCCAAATATCTCTTAAAAATTCGCCAACGTTTTGAGATTAAGATCAAGAAAATAATTATTATAATAATACTGGAAAAAAATTTATGTCTCTATGGGAAAATAACAAATAAATATTTTGTTTTATGTACAAGATATAAGCACACTTTTTTTATTTTTCTTATATAAATTCAATTATATCAATCCTTTAAAAAATGACAATTTTGTGAGTAATTATTGATTTGATTAATCGATTGAACTTCGATATCGATAACTTTTTGAAAATAATCTTTAAATGTATTGTAATCGTTTAAATGATATAATCGTTTGGCTATTAATTGAAAACTTTTAATTATTTTTCATTGTGTTTAGCTGATAAAAAACAAATGCTACTGTAAAAATACTTGTTTATTTTTTAAAAATATTACCATTTAACCGGTGAAAATTTTATGTCTCTATGAAAAAATAACAATTTTGTTTTATGTACAAGATCTAAGCACACTTTTTTCATTTTTCTTATAGAAATTCAATTATATCCATCCTTGCAAAAAAATAACAATTTTGTGAGTTATTATTGATTTGATTAACCGATTGAAATAATTTAAATCTTTACCTAAAAAGAAACTAATATTTTCCTTAATTTTAATAAAACACGATTCATAGATATAAAAGAACTTCGATATCGATAACTTTTTGAAAATAATCTTTAAATGCATTGTAATCGTTTAAATGATATAATCGTTTGGTTATTAGTTGACAACTTTTAATTATTTTTCATTGTGTTTAGCTTATAAAAAACAAATTCTATTGTAAAAATACTTGTTTATTTTTTAAAAAAATATCACCATTTAACCGGTGAAGAATTGTTATGTTATTGAAATTAAATACTGAGTATAAGTGCAAAATAGCAATGGCACTCAATAATTCAGAATATATTTCCAATATCACTTTAGAAATAAAAGTGCGATTTTGAATTTTTTTTTTTTTTTTTTTTTTTTTTTTTTTTGTCAGTCATATTCAGTAATTGTTGCAAAAATTTTATTAGACCCAAGCAACATTAGAAAAATTTGTATATATTTCCCAATGAGTAAATGTAGCCTCTGAAAATTTTAATTAGATCAGTTATCATCTGAGTTTTTTTTTCTGAGACATCTTCTGCTATTTAGTGGCTCGCACATTAATTTAACACATGGCTCGAATGATGGCATGATGTAATATCAGAAGTTCTGTAAAATAAAAGTGATGCTTTTTTCCCGAAATTAATTTGTTTTTGCAGGACTTTTGCATGTAAACTCATTAAGAATTCTAAAGGATGCAATTGGCAGACAGCCAGATTTCAGATTGTGTGAAATCACAACTGTCATGGACTTTACAATACTTTTCTGACTTTTTTTGTTGTAATCTGAAGATTTTATGCAGATTTCATTTTTCTAACACAAAATGACTATTGATCAAGTCATTGACATTTTTAACATAATATATTTGGCATTATAGCCTATGTCTTAATTTTGTTATTTAAATTTTAAAAATATGTTTCAATTTTAACTGCATTTGCTACACTGAAGTCCCATTCTATTCACTCATTTATTGTAGGCATTGTATTACCCATTCCCTATAGCCATTGAATTTATTGATAAAAAGATAATAGAAATATGTAACGTTTTATAAAGCTGCGGTCAATTAATATTGTCGAAGATAAATTTAGTCCTAAAAAACAGAATGGCGTAACGATGCAGATTAATGCCAAAATTTCTCAAATATTAATGCAAATTTAGAAAATATACATCCTAAGACACATGGGTAACGTTATTTAATTTGATTTCAATTAATAATTATTAAATAAAGTGATGATATTTATTTTCCTGTACAAATTTCAAAAATTTGCTTGTTTTGAAAGTAATCTCGAGGACGAAAGAAAAGCTCATATTATTTTTTTATAATTCACATGGTACACATTTCTTATTTTATAATCGAAAAGTATCCAGACATTACATTTAATAATTTTTAAAATGAAAATCTTGTATTAATTTCTATAATTCTCATAACACAAATTTCCAATTTTTGACATCAACCTTAGTCCTTTACGATGCCAAAATATCATCATCTAAATTCTTCTCGTTTTTTTTAACACAGTGTTAAATAATGTTGAACGTTGAACATTCTTAGATTTTCAAAAATGTTCAACGTTCAACATTCATATATATTGCACACATGAATCATTCTAAGGTTCCAAAAAAAAAAATGGCTATTACCAGAATTAAAGTATACTGATTTTTTCCAATAGGCGATTTTATAGCTTGTGATAAGTTTCTTAATATGTTAATCCTATCGGATGCTTTCCTAGTACAAAAAAACGTGACTTATTTCCTTATTACTTTTACCTTTCGGACCTTTTGTTCTATTTTATACATACAATTTCCCTAAATTGTTCCATAAAAACCATCACCTGTATGCGCTTTTCTCTTCCTTTATATCTCTTATATACTTTGTATCTTCGCAGTTCGTAAAAATGCTCATGAAAATAACCCGGTACCCTTATTTTAGTAATCTATTTTTTTAAATAGCACATCCCATTTTATTCGTTTTAGACATGCATTGAAAGAATGTATTGCTGACCTTTGACATGATGTTTCACGCCTGATGGAAGATCCAGTTTGATTGGTTATTGCGTTGTGAGATTGTTCAAATTTCGATTTTGCGATTTTCTGAATTCAATACCAGATAATTGTCAAAGAAATTTAGAATATAAGAAATCTGTTTTCTAATAACAATATTTAGTAAATATTTTGTTTTTTTGTTTTTTAAGTAAAAGTAAAAAGTTTAATAGAAATTCATTTCTTCATTTTCTTCAATAATGTTTTATATTATTTATTTTTTTCTTAGAAAAATTTTTTTTACCTTTCGCTGAACACTTTAAATTGAAAAAAAAATGGTTTTCTACTCAACATTTGATTTCATACTTTCATAAATTTAATTATAGAAATCAATCAGACATTTTTTATTACCTTTACTTTTACCCTTTTGATTTAGGAAATTTTTTTGTTAGCTTTAAAGAAATTTGTTTTATTTTAATAGAAGTATTAAGATCACATTTAATTATGTGAAAGAAATATTGTTGTTGTTACTTACGACACTTGCCATAGATAAGTCCACTGACTAAGTCAGCGATTTATGCCGAGTTTGTGCTGTAGTTTCTGAGGGTAAAGGCGCTTAAGCACCCGTGAGCAGAAGTCTGACTTCTAGCTCATATAAAGATGATACACACACAACCCCTTTTCATAGGGGGGGGGGGAATCTTTCACACACTTTACAGATCGAACACAGGATAAAGAACAACCATGCCTGAATCAGGACTCGAACCCCGGGCACCCAGCTCATGAAGAAGACGCGCTAACCCTAGGCCAGGAAGCTGGAGAGCAAACTATTGATATAAAAAAAAAAAAAAATCACTTCACAGTTCTAATGAATTATAATATTTGCAATCTTTCTGAGTCTTTAAAAACCATTTTTTTTTTAAATCTGTGAGCAAGATAAAAGAAAAGGGAAACATTTTTTTCTTCAGTTTCTTACACCAAGATTATGGCATAATGGGGTATTTCAGATATGGATTTAAGAGCATTCTAGCATAGTGTTTGGTTCTCTCGTTCCTGGTGGGTGTATAAATGATGTAGGGTTCGCTACTTCTTACCGATGACTGAACGTGACTTTTAAAGGGTGGTGGTGGGGGATTCTACAGGGGCCGTTGATAGCCCTCAGCACTTATAGTTCCCACTATTCTATCGTCGCGTTCCGACCAATTATTATTTATTTATGTTTTTGGTGAATCGGATAAGCTATTTTTGTTTGTTTTTGCAAAATTGTTAAAATGTATCAATTTTTGGATAAAAATATCGGTGGGGAATCTCTTTGTCTGTTTTTCCATTTAAGGATAATTCGAATCCACAACTAGAAAGAGAATATAATTTTGAAAATGGTTTCGGAACAGGACATTTGTATCAAATTTTGGACCAATTTCGTCAAAGGGTAGACTGTTATTTGGTTTATTTATCGGTGTTCGTCGAATGTAATAACTAAAAAAATCTACAAGCTAAATAAATAGTTGAATTTTCTTGTAGTAGCAAAGTCTTGTTATAAAATTGTACGCATATCAGAGTTTTTCACAGTCTGTCTAAAGGAAGAGAGAACTAAAACGCATACTTGGATGTCTTCACAAGCTGCTAACAAAGAGCTGCTAAATCAAACATAAAACGGCATAATCAGTAAAAGTAAGCTGGGATCAAATACTGACACTCATTGCTAATGAGTATTGAAGAATGAGGTAGATCTGGACATTGTGCATGTGTGTGTGTGCGTGCGTGCGCGCGTGTGTGTGTGCGTGTGTGTGTTTACTTTGGAGGAAGAGAATATGCATCTCGGAACTTGTTTTTATTTAAAACTAGCCGCCTTTGGCGACCAGCCGGTTCGCCAATCTTAATGTTCGTTAAAATTTTAATAATTAAATATTTTATGCAATTTCTACTTTAATAGCTTCTTCATCAAAATATTTTAAAACTTCAAATTTTGATTATCATATAATTCATTCATAATATTATAAAGGCCTTCAGTCATAACGTAATATGTATCTCTCTCATTTTCTGTTAGTACCCGTAGAATTTATGCTTTAAATTAAAGTGGAAAGAATTTATCTTCAATTAATATAATAATATTTTTTACTGAAACAAAGCATTTTTTTATAATCTGATTACTGAAAATAGAGTCACTCAGCGTTTAAACTTTATGGGCACTAAAGAATATCTTTTTTAATTTATGTAATATCTCAAGAGTTGGTCAACAAAATTTTCTTAGATTCATTATGAGCAGATCGATTAATTAACAATGTTTAAATTTAAATGCATCAAACACTAAGAAAATAAAATGAATCGTTTAAAATAAACGGTTGAAAACAGGTTTAAAAAAACTACTTAAAAAACGATGTACTTAAAACTATAAGCATATACAAAAAATATATAACTAACATAAATACAATTTACTTACAAAAGCATGCAACTAACCCAAAAATAATTTAAATCATCCATTGATAACGTTGCCATGGTAACAATCAGAACAGAATGCGCATGCGTGAATTTTCTTTCGCCGGTTACGTAACTCAAATACGTGATTTTTTCTACGCCAGTTGGGGTAACGCTATGCGGATTAGAAATTTTTAATTTCCTTTATTCTGCTTTATTTTAATTCAAAAGTACTTCAGAATGAATCTGAAAGATTGATTCATTAACAATGTTTAATTTTAAATGCATCAAACATTAAGAAAATAAACAGAACCGATTGAAATAATCCGCCGAAAAATTTTAACCCTAGCCTCATTACTGTTGGGAGAAAAAAAACTGAAGCCTTTCTCATTTGGCGCTGGGGATAATGGAAGATTTTTTTGGCGGAAAAGTTGGCGGTGGGGAAAATGGAAGATTTTTTTGGCGGGAAAGTTAGTTTTTAATTAATAATTAAAATTCTAATTAAAAATTCGAAAAAAGAAACCCCAGGTGCACATTCCCAACCTTCAAGGTATACATGTACCAAATTTGGTAGCTGTATGTCAAACGGTCTGGCCTGTAGAGCGCCAACACTCACACACACACACACACACATTGAGCTTTATTATAAGTATAGATATAGATTAAGAATCAATCCACATAATTTTGTGGTTTCACCACGATAATCTAAAAAAAAAAATTACAATATAAAAATGAGGTTTATATCATCTTAAGAACAAAAAAAATTTCTTTCTGTTGATATCAATGGTTTAACCTATAATTATATGTCACGTTTTGCTTTTTTTTATTTTAAAAAAAAGATGATTAAAAAAGATGATGGAAGAAGATTTATATGATGACGTGTTCAAATATATTTTACTGAATATGATTCATAAGACAGAAAGCTTGGGATAATAATTTTGGATTCATAATTTTTCATAAGTGCATTTATTGACTGATATAGAATTTAAAAAAAAGACTACTAATTTTGTTCAAAACATTTTCTCAATTGAAAGCAGATATCTCGAATAGGTTTTACTTCTGTACTATTCTAATTTCTTCACTCGTATTTTTTAAAAACATGTTTAGTTTCAATAAAAAAATATATATATTTGTCAAAATTAAAAGCTTTAAAATATTTTGATAAGGAAATATTTAGCTTTGTACCAAGTTACATGAAATACTTAATTGAAAATTTGAATAATTATCAATCATGGCAAAAAAGTTGATCGCCAAGGCAGCGAATAATAAATAAAGTAGTTCAGATAAATTCTGAGCTTTTGTGTGAGGTTAATTCATAATATTTCAAATATTTATAAATATGAAAATTTCAGTTACAATTTAAATCGTATGATAGTATATTAATCATAATTATTTCACGCCATTTCCATTTTTAAGTTAATTCCTTATTTAGCTTAAAGTTTATTAAATTATTTTGTTTGATGTTTGATAAATATCATTGCACACGATATTTTTATGCTACTTTTACTAAATTTATTCCTTTCTATATATTTTATAAATTAAACAACTCTCTGCAAACGATTTTCACAATTATTATTTTTATGGGAGTTTATTAATTTATGAATGGCAGCACTCAGAATTCTAGAAATTATTATCGTACATTATTTAAATATTTTTTCAGTTGTATAAAAAAAGATTTTTATTCGTTATATCATATCTGAAATATTATAAAAAATTAAATCATAACTTAATATTTCATTCTAACTATCGTCTAGAAAACATTTTCTCGGTTTTATTAACGAATAGAACGACGAAAAAAGAATAGAAATTTAATGTTTCAGTAGTTTGCTTTATTTTTAGCATCATTTTATAGAACATTTTTAAAGATGAGAAAGATTTAAATGCGTTTGCTGTTTTAAATTTAAAAGGAAAACTTTTAAACTTGCTGTTATTTCTGGCCAAAGATAAAAAGCATTAAGGTTACCATTTGAATTCTAAAACGATAAAAAATGTGCCCACTTTAATATTGAGTTTGACGACTTATGTAACCGGTTTTCAATTACTTTCCTGCATACGAATGACTTAATTTAGATCGGTGTTAAAATGTTATAATTTTGATGTTTATTTTTTTATATCAATGTCTAAATAAAAGTTAAAGGATGAAGCAAAAGTGTAAGATATATGAAATAACCAGTGGGTATGGTCTCATGAAAACTTTCTCGCATACTCTCTAATCAAAGTAAAATCCCACCCACCCCTCCGCATTGTGGATCTTGGGTAAGGCAGAGAACACCTTACATGACATTGAAGTACAATAGTTACGAAATATTAACCTTTGGCGTGATTTTAACATTTTTCTGACCCTATAGTGTAATCCACTAGTTTCTTAATGATTAATCACTGGGGATGTAGTTGGTGATTAATCCCCGGTGGAACCTATTCCTCCCCCCCCCTCCCAATTGATTGCAACCAAGATTTGACACAAAATTACAATTCTTGTCAAAAAATCCCATATCAAATTTGATATATTTAAGTCATCGCATGTTTGTGTTATCGCATTTACATGCTTCTGAAAGTACGGACTGACAGACAATAAACCCGTTGTTCGATTTGGCTCACAATTTGGCAGATGTCTACACTATAGATGTTAAACCGAATACCGAACTGTGTACCGAATTTTATACATCTAGCTCTCTTCGTTTTATAATTATTGGGCTAACTTATAATCGAACAACCAAACGGGCAGACCTCGTCTGCATATATTTTGCTCAAAATTTGATAAAAATCCGCAAATTTAATGTAAAGGCAATATACCAAACTTCATCCATCTAGCTCCAAGTTTTTTTAATTATCTCTGTCATAGATTGTCATTTCTCCTTAAACAGTTTATTTTTAAATTTTGGTTTGTTATTTCCATTACTACTGTTTTATGACCTCTGCAATATATTTATTTTATTACAATTTTCTATCTTTTTCCGCATAAATACCTGTTTGATTATTCTTATTAAATATTTTAAACTAATAAAAAAAGAAAAAAATAAGACATCAAAAAAGAAAATTTTGAATTATCTTTTAAATTAAATAAAACTTGTACCACGAGATATTTTTGATTAAAACCCAACTAAATCTATACAAACGGGATATCGTAAGAATAATTTAGAACTTAGTTTGAACCCAAATTTTTTATGAAGAAAATTTATTGAAAAGCATTAATTGTTTTGTTAAATTTCTTCATATCCATAAAAATTTTAGGTATTCAAGTTAAAAAGTTAGAAACTCGTTAATTTTATTAATGTTAAAAGACTCAATGTTAATTAAATGAAAGCAGAAACGATAGTGACAAATTAAATTCACTGTGTAATGCAGAATCTAAAACTTCTTAATAAAGTGTACCATTTTTTTCTGCTACCAGTTTAAATTATCTCTATAAAAAATCTGAAATCGAAACAGTGGAACTTGGTTAATTCAAATCTTCAACAAAAATAATTAAATCTAAAATTGATACATAAATGAAAAATTAAATAAAATAAATTAATAAAGTATCTCAAATCAAAACAGTGGAACTTGGTTAATTCAAATCTTCAACAAAAATAATTAAATCTAAAATTGATACATAAATGAAAAATTAAATAAAATAAATTAATAAAGAATCTCAAATCAAAACAGTGGAACTTGGTTAATTCAAATCTTCAACAAAAATAATTAAATCTAAAATTGATACATAAATGAAAAATAAAATAAAATAAATTAATAAAGAATCTCAAATCAAAACAGTGGAACTTGATTAATTCAAATCTTCAACAAAAATAATTAAATCTAAAATTGATACATAAATGAAAAATTAAATAAAATAAATTAATAAAGAATCTCAAATCAAAACAGTGGAACTTGGTTAATTCAAATCTTCAACAAAAATAATTAAATCTAAAATTGATACATAAATGAAAAATTAAATAAAATAAATTAATAAAGAATCTCAAATCAAAACAGTGGAACTTGGTTAATTCAAATCTTCAACAAAAGTAATTAAATCTAAAATTGATACATAAATGAAAAATTAAATAAAATAAATTAATAAAGAATCTCAAATCAAAACTGTGGAACTTGGTTAATTCAAATCTTCAACAAAAATAATTAAATCTAAAATTGATACATAAATGAAAAATTAAATAAAATAAATTAATAAAGCATCTCAAATCAAAACAGCGGAACTTGGTTAATTCAAATCTTATATAAAAAATAATTAAATCTAAAATTGATACATAAATGAAAAATTAAATAAAATAAATTAATAAAGAATCTCAAATCAAAATAGTGGAACTTGGTTAATTCAAATCTTCAACAAAGGTAATTAAATCTAAAATTGATACATAAATGAAAAATAAAATAAAATTAATTAATCAAGAATCTCAAATCAAAACAGTGGAACTTGATTAATTCAAATCTTCAACAAAAATAATTAAATCTAAAAGTGATACATAAATGAAAAATAAAATAAAATAAATTAATAAAGAATCTCAAATTAAAACAGTGGAACTTGGTTAGTTCAAATCTTCAACAAGGATAATTAAATCTAAAATTGATACATAAATGAAAAATAAAATAAAATAAATTAATAAAAAATCTCAAATCAAAACAATGGAACTTGTTTAATTCAAATCTTCAACAAAGATAATTAAATCTAAAATTGATACATAAATTAAAAATAAAATAAAATAAATTAATAAAAAATCTCAAATCAAAACAATGGAACTTGTTTAATTCAAATCTTCAACAAAGATAATTAAATCTAAAATTGATACATAAATGAAAAATAAAATAAAATAAATTAATAAAGAATCTCAAATGAAAACAATGGAACTTGTTTAATTCAAATCTTCAACAAAGATAATTAAATCTGAAATTGATACATAAATGAAAAATAAAATAAAATAAATTTATAAAGAATCTCAAATCAAAACAGTGGAACTTGGTTAATTCAAATCTTCAACAAAAATAATTAAATCTAAAAGTGATACATTAATAAAAATAACTGCAGTTTTTAAAATAAAATATCCACTAGATATCTATTTTTAAATTAACAATTTCAATTAACATTATATAATTAAACAAGAAATCGTATGTTATTTCTATAAAATGATAGAATTTTTTTTAATAATTTTGAATCTAATAATTTTCATAAGCAAACATTGCTCAAAATCCCATAAATTCTGTAATTGTGGGTAAAAGTTCAATAATAAATAACGCATCTGACGTGTTATTTATGCTGAGTGCATCTAATATTTTATCTTGTTTGAAATTTTTTTTATAGGTTAGAAATTTCTTATTGCTTTTTTTTGTAAAAAGCATTATACAATGTATGACTTAGAGTGAATTAAAGGCCTTAGAAACGAGAACAATTTAGAAATAAAAACATTTATTAATTTTCAGTCTACTTATTACTTATTTTTATTTATTTCAATTTCTTAATCAATAGAAACTCGAATTATACATGATATTTTAACATTATATTAATAAAAAAAAAATAAAGAATCCAAACCAATTCGAACTATGGCGAATTTGAATTAAAAATATTTGAATCAGTCAAATTTATTTACATTAACACTTGGCCATTTAACTTATCTTATCGAAAACTCCTTAACTTATCATTCTATTTTTCATCGTTCTTATTTGTGCCGCTCGAAAATTACTCCACAATCTATACTTATAATAAAGCTCAATGTGTGTGTGTGTGTGTGTGTGTGTGTTGGCGCTCTACAGGCCAGACCGTTTAACATACAGCTACCAAATTTGGTACATGTATACCTTGGAGGTTGGGAATGTGCACCTGGGGTTTCTTTTTTCGAATTTTTAATTAGAATTTTAATTATTAATTAAAAACTAACTTTCCCGCCAAAAAAATCTTCCATTATCCCCAGCGCCAAACGAGAAAGGCTTCAGTTTTTTTTTTCTCCCAACAGTAATGAGGCTAGGGTTAAAATTTTTCGGCGGATTATTTCAATCGGTTCTGTTTATTTTCTTAATGTTTGATGCATTTAAAATTAAACATTATTAATGAATCAATCTTTCAGATTCGTTCTGAAGTACTTTTGAATTAAAATAAAACAGAATAAAGGAAATTAAAAATTTCTAATCCGCATAGCGTTACCCCAACTGGCGTAGAAAAAATCACGTATTTGCGTTACGTAACCGGCGAAGAAAATTCACGCATGCGCATTCTGTTCTGATTGTTGCCATGACAACGTTATCAATGGATGATTTAAATTATTTTTGGGTTAGTTGCATGCTTTTGTAAGTAAATTGTATTTATGTTAGTTATATATTTTTTGTATATGCTTATAGTTTTAAGTATATCGTTTTTTAAGTAGTTTTTTTAAAACCTGTTTTCAACCGTTTATTTTAAGCGATTCGTTTTATTTTCTTAGTGTTTGATGCATTTAAATTTAAACATTGTTAATTAATCGATCTGCTCATAATGAATCTAAGAAAATTTTGTTGACCAACTCTTGAGATATTACATAAATTAAAAAAGATATTCTTTAGTGCCCATAAAGTTTAAACGCTGAGTGACTCTATTTTCAGTAATCAGAATATAAAAAAATGCTTTGTTTCAGTAAAAAATATTATTATATTAATTGAAGATAAATACTTTTCACTTTAATTTAAAGCATAAATTCTACCGTTTTCAACCGTTTATTTTAAACGATTCGTTTTATTTTCTTAGTGTTTGATGCATTTAAATTTAAACATTGTTAATTAATCGATCTGCTCATAATGTATCTAAGAAAATTTTGTTGACCAACTCTTGAGATATTACATAAATTTAAAAAGATATTCTTTAGTGCCCATAAAGTTTAAACGCTGAGTGACTCTATTTTCAGTAATCAGATTATAAAAAAATGCTTTGTTTCAGTAAAAAATATTATTATATTAATTGAAGATAAATTCTTTCCACTTTCATTTAAAGCATAAATTCTACGGGTGCTAACAGAAAATGAGAGAGATACATATTACCTTATGACTGAAGGCCTTTATAATATTATGAATGAATTATATGATAATCAAAATTTGAAGTTTTAAAATATTTTGATGAAGAAGCTATTAAAGTAGAAATTGCATAAAATATTTAATTATTAAAATTTTAACGAACATTAAGATTGGCGAACCGGCTGGTCGCCAAAGGCGGCTAGTAGACCATAAAAAAATCATGGATATAATTCTCATTAACAATTGGGTACGGTGTTTCAATTTCAGAAAAATAATATAATAAAAAAACTATGATAAACCGTGCTAATGATGTGATTATCGAATATTTCAGTGTCAACCCTGACAATGCACCTCCACGGAAAATAAATGGATTTTTCGAAGTTGCTTCAAACGCGTGGGTTACGGCGAATCCTCCCGCCGCCACTACCACCAAGCAAAATTTGCCCACAGCGCCGTTGATTATAGAGTGTGGTGATTTTCAACAGCAATTCTCCAATTTAGGCCTCGCACTTATCTGATCAGGTTGTTGCGTTTTGAGCAACAACGATATCGTTTCGCACGTACCGACACGATAGTCGTAAAAATTTATAATCTGATAAGGATATGGGTGTTATTAAGAAATCTGTTAATGTTTAGGTTTTTGGAAAGGAGACTTTCTAAATTACTTTCTGGGAAATGAAAATTATATATTATCCTATTCGTGCATACGGTTTCTGTTTTAGATATTTGGATATTTTAGAATGTTTTAATGTTTGATAACCTTCAGAGAATTTGCAAATCTGATTTCTTTTTGATTAATTACGTTAAATTGAAAGACAAAAAAAAGTTGGACTTAGGAACACTTAGGTTAAAATACATATTTAATTAATATTGCTTACTATATGCAAAAGTAATCAAAAGTTTCAAAGAAATCTACAGTATTCAAAGGTAACTAAAGTATCAAAAGTGTATCTAAAGTATTCAAAGGTAACTAAAGTATCAAAAGTATATCTAAAGTTTTCAAAGGTACCTAAAGTATTCAAATATTCAAGCATATCTAATGTATCAAAAATATATCTAAATTATTCAAAATTGATATACAGTATATGTATCTACAATTCAATTTAAAATAACAGTATTCGAGAGAGAGGAAGAGATAGTTTCTTTGAAAAAACTTTATAATTAATAAAACAATTGTTTCATCTCAAGGTGTTGTTTTTCACGTTGTAAGAGTTTTAGAGAAGATATTACTTTATAAAGATTTAGATATAATTTATCTTTACTGAGAATATTCATAAATTCGTTGATTCATTCTAAGATTTCGTTGATATTAGTTTAAAAGAAGATCAGTGAAATCTGAACTAAAAAAATTACAAAAAATATATATTCACATCAAATATATTCATAACATTACATGAGTATACATACTTTTATCGCTATATTTATTAATAAAAATATAAAGATGAATGTGTGTGTTGAGTCTCTACGAAAACCAGACAGTTTGATCTAGAGCAAACAAATTTAGCACAGTTGGACAGTGAAAATAATCATCTAAGAGCGTTTTTTTTTTTTTTTTTTTTTTTTTTTTTGACATTTTGATTAGATTTTACAGAGACAAATTTTTGAAGAATCTCTCTTACGAGCAAGGTCTCGGCTTAGGTTTCAGGTTCGATACTCGATTCTACCGAAGAACCGTCGTATAAGCGGGGTCTAGTGCACGTTAAATCCGTCGGCGCCAAACGACCTCCAGCTAATGAGGTGTGAAAGTTTGGAGAGGGAGGGGTGCCAACTAAAGTATCGTCCTCATCATCTGACAGTGGTTCAAAATTACGAGGTCAGTCCCAAAATATACCTAGTGCTACTTTTAAAACGGGACGTTAATATAACTAAACTAAACCGAACCCTCATTCAGTTCTTTCCATTTTGAAAGTACTAATAACAATTGATTAATGACTTTTTTCTACTTTTTATTTCAGGATCTGTTTTTCTGTGGAATGGTCATGAAAATGTGAACGAACAATATAGAATTTCCGTTGCTTTGTATTGACTTGTACTAAAAATTCGAATAAAATATTTTTAAATCTTTCCATATTGAATCCACTCTCCTTATGAAAAATGGTAAAAAAATAACCTCATTTAATTCACTTATTATTTAGTTAATACTTATTATTTAATGTTCTTTTGCTTTTCTAACTCTCTCACTCTCTCGGTGTGGGCTTGTGTGTGTGTGTGTGTGCGTGCGCGCGGATGCTTCCGAAATTTAAAATATTTTCTTCATTATGATGTTAATTAAGTTGTCAAATACGTTTTACTAATTTGCATAAATCTAAAGTATATTTTCCAATGAAGTTTTATCGTTGTAATGGAATTCAAATAATATTCGTTGCTTTTCCAAATATTTTATCCTTTATTCATTCTGTGTGCGTCTGTGTATGTGTTTTAGTGCATGCTTCTGAAAGCCGAAAAATTTTTCTACATTATGGGACTAATTAAGTTTTCTATTGTTTTTGCTATTTTTTTATAAATCTAAAGGACAATGCTTTTATAGTTTTGATGGAATTCAAATCATCTTTATCGCTTTTCCAAATATTTTATCCTTTATTCGTTCTATGTGTGTATGTGTCTGTGAACGTGTGTGTTATGCGTGCGTCTGTGTATACGTTCTGCAAAAAGAATTGTATTTTGCATAAATTTAAAGGATATTTTAAATATATTTTACAACAATTCTTTCATCGTTATAATCGTTATAATGGAGTTCAAATTTGCATGGTTTGTGAAAATATTTTATGCTTTATTCTTTAATTTGTTGGTAGCAAAGTATTTTCAAATCTTTGCTATGTAAGGGTGTTGTTGATTTTTTTTTTTTTTTCCTATTGCCTTTTATTTACAATTTTGAAGATTGGTTTGTAAAATATGATTTTAATAAACTTTCATTCTTTGTTTTTGTAATATTTCGATTCTATTTTGTAATATTAATTTTTGTGATATTTGCATATGCTTAGCTTCATCTATACTTATTTATAAAGCTCAATGTGTGTGTGTGTGTGTGTGTGTGTGTGTGTGGGTGTGTGGGTGTGTGTATGTGTGTTGGCGTTCTACAAAAAAGATCATTTGACCTACAGCTACCGAATTTGGTACATGTATACCTTGGAGGTCGGGAATGTGCACCTGGGGTCACTTTTTTGAATTTTTAATTAGAATTTTAATGATTAATTAAAAACTAACTTTCCCGCCAAAAAATCTTTTCATTTTCCCCACCGCCAAATGAGTAAGGGTTCAGTTTTTTTCCCCAACAGTAATGAGGCTAGGCTTAAGATTTTTCGGCTGATTATTTCAAACGATTCTGTTTATTTTCTTAATGTTTGATGCATTTAAAATTAAGCATTGTTAAGGAATCGATCTTTAAGATTCATTCTGAAGTACTTTTGAATTAAAATAAAACAGAATAAAGGAAATTAAAAAGGTCTAATCTGCATAGCGTTACCCCAACTGTCGTAGAAAAACTCACGCGTTTGCGTGACCGTAACTGGCGTTGAAAATTCAAGCATGCGCATTGTGTTCTGATTGTTGACATGACAATCATTATCAACGGATGATTTAAATTGTTTTTAGATTAGTTGCATGCTTTAGTAATTAAAGTGTATTTATGTTAGTTATATATTTTTTGTATATGCTTATAGTTTTAAGTCCATCGTTTTTTAAGTAGTTTTTTTTAACCTGTTTTCAACCGCTTATTTTAAGCGATTCGTTTTATTTTCTTAGTGTTTGATGCATTTAAAATGAAACATTGTTAATGAATCGATCTGGTCATGATGAATCTGAGAAAATTTTGTTGACAAATTCTTGAAATATTACATAAATTAAGAAAGATATTCTTTAGTTGCCATAAAATTTAAACGCTCAGTGACTGTTTTCAGTAATCATATTACAAAAAAATACTTTGTTTCAGTAAAAAATATTATATTAATTGCAGATTAATCCTTTCCACTTTAATTTAAAGTATAAATTCTACGGGAGCTAACAGAAAATTAGAGAGATACATATTACGTTATGACTGAAGGCGTTTATAATATTATGAGTGAATTATATGACTATCAAAATTTGAAGTTTTAAAATATTTTGATGAAGAAGCTATCAAAGTAGGAATTGCATAAAATATTTAATTATTAAAATTTTAACAAACATTAAGATTGGCGAACCGGCTGGTCGCCAAAGGCGGCTAGTAAATAAATAATGCTGAACATTTTAGTTTAT
The DNA here is from genome assembly GCF_947563725.1 of Argiope bruennichi. Classification (NCBI taxonomy): domain Eukaryota; kingdom Metazoa; phylum Arthropoda; class Arachnida; order Araneae; family Araneidae; genus Argiope; species Argiope bruennichi. The sequence continues at coordinate 43,699,147 of NC_079157.1, forward strand.
TTATTTCTAAATACTATTGCTCTTTTCTGTAATTCTATAATATAATTGAATGTATAAAAATACGTTATCAATCTTTCTGCTTGAAATTTTGTTTTCATAATCTAGAGCACTTAACTTTTTATTGGTCCATTGAATTAACATTTTCTAATGCATGAAAAAAATATTCGAAATTTTAGAAAATGCTTTTATAGTGAATAAGTTTACTAACTGTCCTTATATTTCATCTATGACTCTTAGCAAGCAAGTTATTGGGTTGACTGGGTTTAATCGTTCTCCGTTCCAAATTAAAAACAATTTTTATATCAGAAATAAATAAGGTGAATTATCAGTTGCGAAATACAATGAGCACATCAGATATAAAATTTCTAAAATAGTAATTGTAGTATCTCTAATAACGTTTAAAATTTGAAAATATTTCGATGAAGATGTACACTATTAAGTGTAAAAATTTTTATTGAAATATCTCGCGTATAATAATCCCAGATACTATAATAATAATAATATACATATGATTACCAAATGAGGATAATAATTCTCTCATACAGATAATGATTATCTTTATACAGGGGGGGGGCACTTAAAATTCATGAGCAATTTAAAATATTTTTTTATTTTTTCAAATACGTGATTGAAAAAATTTCTCAAATGTATCGAAATGCTTAATATTTGTTTATTTTCCACTTTGGATATTTCATCGTTAAGACGGTAGGAGGGGTCTCGCATATTCTCTAATAAATTTTTCTTGCCAGAAACCGCTTTGCATGGCATTGGTGTACAATAATTACTAATGCCTAATTTCATATTCATTGGGTTTTTGAATCATAGTGTTAATATGGTTTTGAAGGTGCAGACCGACATGCAGTCAACCCTTTGGTGTTTTATCTCATACTTAGACTGGTATCTATTCTAGAAATGTTAAAATTGAATACCGAATCTTATCTATCTAGCATTCTTCGTTTTGTAGTTATAGTGTTCACTTGTATTCGAACAGTCAGATAGACGGACTTCCTCTGAACAGATTTTACTCAAAATATAATATAAATCTGAAAATTTGATATAAAAAACCGTATACCAAATTTCAATTGTCTGCCTCAATGCGTTTTTGAGAAATCTTTGTCACAGACAAACAGACTAACATTTTCCAAAAATGTGTTTTTCGAACGCATGAAACGGTTTAAAACGCGGTGATTAGTCAAAATCTGAAATTCGAATTATTTGAAAATCACTATACTTTCTGTATACTACGTATACAAAAAAGTAAAAATTTGCTTAAAAGCTACGGGTGTTTTTATATTATATAATTTTATTTTTTACCTATTAGTTTAATATAAACAGAATTAAACCAATTTTGAAGAATGAAATCACACCATGTTCAAGTATTTTATCTTACCAATAAAAAGCATTATTTTATTTTATATTTTTATAATAATATAGGGCATTTAGGATAGTTAGTGAGGCGCGCTAAGTGGAAAAATTAATTAGTAATAAAATTGGATTAGTGACAAAAGGTTCTAAATGTTAATACAATCTGAATATTTTAATAAATAAATTCAGAGTAGCTGCCTTTATTAACAATTAGCCAATCGAGTAAAAATCAGACAGCAATGATTTGCTAGTGAAATTGAGAACATGAAAAATATGAACATTGTTTTGAAATTTTAACGATTTTTGAATAAAATTTAAATTTGAGAACATGACTCATGTAAACGCACAAAATTAAATTGTTCTGAGAAAAATATTTAAAAGAAAGGGGGAAAAAAAACAGGCAAATATCGAAGTCCAAGGAATTGCCAAAGATATGGAGATCGATTACTGGATCTGTTTGAGAATTCAATTTTTCTCACTGGATCCTTATAAAGCTATCTTTAAATCTTTAAAAAATAAAAAAACGTTTTCCTAAAACAAAATGATTTTTAGGAGAAGCATTACGAGAAGAATTTCTTCAGGCACTTCCGTTTTGAAAGAATGTCCATCATCTTTATATCGATTTTCCATCAAAAGAAATCATCCGCTACCCCCCCCCATCAGTGCATTCCCACCTCTCGTTTCCGGTCACAGTGACAATCGGGAAAAGTATCCGATCTCAGTTTCCGTCCCGCGATCCATCATTTCATCATTGAAGCAAACAACAACTAAATATCGAATATTCCGTTTCTGCAACGGTCGCGAAACAATGGAAACCACGCACTTGTATGGCCAGAAGCCATATGGCCATATTTTGAATTGTTAGAATGATTTGATATGAGCCACTGCTACAATGGCATAAGAGAGAATAAAATCGAAAGTGGAAACTGTTTCGAAGCTCTTGTCCAAAGAAAATAATTTCTTAATACTCTAATGACCGCTCACACAGGACGTGCGGGATAGCTGAAACAAGTGTTAGTATTCACTCACAAAACATGTGTGTGTGTTATTTTTTTTTAATATTTTCTCGTATGCGAAGTATAAAGAACGTATTGTCAAAAAAATTTCTTTTATCTTCCAAAAATTTCTCGAATTCCAAATTTTGACAAATCTTCACTTTCAGACCTCCCACCTTGTATTCGAAAAATGCATTTTTGGAATTATATCTGTCTGTTTGTCTATCTATAACGAAAATAACTGAAAAAAGATTTGAACTAGGAATATAAAATTTTGTGTATGGTCATTTTGCACCAAATTTGTAGATTCCTATCAAATTTTTGAGCCAAATTTGAAAAAAATCCATTCAGGGGAAGTTTGTCTTTCCGGCTATTTGAATATAAATAAATATGATAAACTATATAGATGACTAAAATTTGGTACACAGATTTAATACCCATAGTGTAAACACTAACCAAATTTTGCGCCAAATCCAATAAGGCTTGACTGTCTGTCGGTCTGTACTTTCAGAAGCATGTAAATGCAATAACTCAAAAACACAGTAACGCATACGTCAAATTTTGTGACTGTACTTGAAATTTTATGCCAAATTTGCTTTCAATGTTTGATAAAAAGACGCACCAAAAACACAAAGTCATTTTTTTTTTCAAGAAGACGCGAGAACATTTTGAAAACACATACCTGCTGATTTGTTTTATGTTCGCACATGTTGAATTATTTCATGAATTTGAATAAAGTTTTCTTAATTAATTTTTTTTAAATATTGCCGGTCTCTGGGGACTTTTGAAAGCTTAGATATATGGCCATTGGAGTGTTAATCTTCGCATTAATATTAAAAAAAGCAACAAGTTAATAACTTGCATGAACAATTAACTTTATTTGCATTTCATTACAGCAATCCAAACTCTAATTACAATTTATATGTGAAATTAATTCCGAAATCAAAAACCTTGATTACTATTTAGATGTGAAATTGATTCCGAAATCAAAACTTTGATTACTATTTAGATGTAAAATTAATTCCGAAATCAAAACCTCGATTACTATTTAGATGTGAAATTGATTCCGAAAATCAAAACCTTGATTACTATTTAGATGTAAAATTGATTCCGAAATCAAAAACCTTGATTACTATTTAGATATGAAATTAATTCCGAAATCAAAACCTTGATTACTATTTAGATGTGAAATTAATTTCGAAATCAAAAACCTCGATTACTATTTAGATGTGAAATCAATTCCGAAATCAAAAACCTCAATTACTATTTAGATGTGAAAATGATTCTGAAATCTAAACCTTGAATACTATTTATATATGTAAAACTAATTTCGAAATATTTGTTAAAACTAAAGAAAAATGCATAGAAAAATTTCAGTGTCAACAGAAAACTAATTTTTTTTAAGTCTTAAGATGATATAAAAGTAATTTTTGTAGATTAACATACTTCAGAGTTGTTGGGGGAGATTAAGATTTCTTTTCTTTTTAATGAATTAAAGCTCAGATTAGAGCAGCAAACGTCTTTTTCCGTGTGCACTTAATACTTAAAAAGTAATTAGGTTTCAGGTTTGGTATTTTTAAGTCCAGAAATACTAATTTAGAGTAGAATATTCACTGCGTCATAATAAGTACACAAGAAATTTTTACAAAGAATGTATCAGCTGAAATATACAGTTGTGTTAAAAAGAAACTTCAGCTCTAGAACCCTTTCACCCACGCTGTGCGGCAGGTGAAATAAGAATGGAATTAGTTATTTTCATATTTATTTCATGCTCTTGACTTTAAAGAATGGCAAAGAATGAAACAGAAAATTCAGCATTTGTCAGGTAGTGTACTGTGGATGTAAAAATAAATCATTAATTAAAAAATTTAAATAATAATACGAGTCACTTACATTAATATTTTTTATTTATAAAAATTTCCAAAGACAATTGGATAATCGAAATTGTTTAGTGATATTTTGATGAAAAAAATTAAGTTTAAATTTTGATTGCATTTCATTTAAGTGATCTATCAAAGAAAAAGATAATAATTAAGATAGATTTGCCAAAGGAAAACTGGAACGATTTTTTTTCCTATACAAGTAACTCATTAAGTGAAAGAAATACTAAATTTAATTTGTACTATCATTGTTAAGAAATATTTTTGGAGCGAAAATCCTATTAAAATATCACTTAGAACAGTCCTTAATCCTTTATTTACTGAATTATGTTGCCATCAGTTTTTCAACTTCATTTTTGCACTAGCAGTTAAGTTTTCTAGCAGTATAATCCCAGGGAACCCAAGAAAAATATTTTAATAAATAGAAATATCTTAATTAATTTGATTATTAATTAAATATTTTTAATTCCTACTTTTAGCTTATATTAACTTCTTGCTATTTGGGTTACATTCTCCGTGTTCTTTAGAATACCATCAGCAAAAATTGTCATACTACGAAGATATTAGCCAGATTTAAATGGTACTTTTAAGTGCCGTCAGTAAATAAAGGGTTAAAGTGCTTTTAAAACTACAAAAAATAAAGAAATTATTACAATAGAAAATAATGATCGAAAGTTAATGCATGTTATGTCTATGTACTCTCTACAAGATACACTTTTAAACTTAAAATTGTCAAGTTTGGCACAAATATAAGCATTTATTTTTTCGGAGGGAGAAAATTTTAATCACAATTTTTATTTATTAAAAATGAAATAAAATGTTTGATCCCTTTAGATAGCATTATTACACAAAAATATTTTTAGTACCATTTCTTAAAATCATATACATGAAATTATATAGCTAAATAACATATATACATAAGGTAAACCTGTTTAAGGGCCAGGATAGCCTGGTTGGTAGGGCGTTGGATTCGCATCCCTTGGGTTGCGAATTCGAACCCCGCCGGCCGAAGACTCTGTGTGTGGTGACTGGCACACGTAAAAATCTGTCGTGGTCACAAAGTCCTCCATGTCGAGAGTAATACCACTGGGGGTACTGGTTCAAGGGTGATCGTTCTCTGATTCTAGTCTAAATTGTGATCTGTGAATGGAAAAAAAAAAAAAGAGTTGCTCCATGTCTGTGGCTAAGTCGTACCCTTGGCCCTTAAAGGCGGTTACTGAAAAAACAAGAGACGCATTCTTGGCTTAAAATCACTGACTTCTAGTCAGTGGGCTTGTCTATAGCATGTGCCATTAGAAGCAACAACAAATATGATTAATCCTGTGATTGCGCATGATTGCTAATAAATTTACCAGTGACTTTGAAAAAAAGGTCAAGAATTGACCTACCAGATTTCACTTATCAAAATCATTACTTATAGAAGATATCATATTCACGTACCTATGAATTAATAGGAGAATGGGTGGCCACAACTTTAATAGGTATGGTTTAAAACTTAATTCAATCTTTATTCCTTATGATAAAATTATACGTCAAATTTTATCTCTTTAAGCATTTTCATTTTTGACTGATATTTTTCACTTACACACATAGTACAGTTAGATATACTTTTCCGACACATTTCGGTCAAAATTTGATATGTCTACAAATTTGGTATTGAATCCACATAACAAATCTGACTCCTCTAGCTCACTATCTATTCCGGTTATTATGTTTATAATCAGGTAAGCTTTAAAAAATAAGTCTTTATTTTATTTTATTTTATTCACGAGGTTTACAACGTGAAGATTTAAAAAAATTCTCAAGGTCGGATTATTAAGCATTACAGCACTCTCTATACTTCAAACAAAAAAGTAAAATTCACGGATTAAATTTGAAGTTTAAAACTCCTTTCTTAAAATAACCATGAATATTAAACTATGTGTTTAGAACATTGAATAAAAATTAGTATTCGAAGCAAAAGAGCTTGTCCCTGTAGGTGGTTAGAATGTAACGTTTTTGAATTATAATAGCTGACATAATAAACTTTTATCTTTCATCTTTTTAAACTTTTACCTTTTTTCTCTGCCTCCCCAAGTTTTGCCTGTTTAGAAAAAGTATAAGAAAAATATCTCTGATGAAGGATATGCAACAGATGCGACAAAAGCAGATTATTTAAATTAGATTAGATTTTAAGCAATTTGGCGCGTATTTTACTCTTAGTTTTTGAAAATTATGTCCATTGGAATTTGAAAATTTTGTAAGTTCAGTCAGGTTTGGAGTGGTTAAACACATTTTATCATTTGGACAGATAAATATTCGTCAAGGTTGAAGAAAGGAAAGTTGCGGTTAAATAAAACTAAACCAGATCTTGCCAAACTTATTTTTCTTTCTCGTAAACGAAGTATGGAGAAGAAATCGTAATCGTCCAAAAATTCGAAATTCAGATTTTGACTGATCTTCTCGTTTCAGACATTTCTGAGTTCGGAAAGCATATTATGGAATTATGACTGTCTACGAACACGGTAAATAAATAAATAAAAAAAACGTTTTGAGCTAGGCAGATAAAATTTTGTATAAACTGTACACCATATTTGCAAATTTCTATACATTTTGGACGAAATCCCTTAAGTTAAAGTCTGTCAGACAGTCTGTTTAAGAGTAGGAGAATATACTAGTTACAAAATTTTAGAAGCTAGATGGATAAATTTTGGTACTCAAGTTTTACATCAAAGACGTAAATGTATATCAAATTTTGAATCAAATCTGACTACCTGTCTACTTGTAATTTTTTATCAATATAAACAGAATTATTCAAAATATCGTAAAAACTTAGGTAAACGAAATTTTGTTAACATTTATAACATCTAAAATGTATTTTTTTTTTTTTTTTTCTGAAAAACGTTGACCATTTTTCGACTTGTTCTTTCACATGAATGTAAAGGTAATAGCTCAAAAACCCAGTAACTTAAATAAATAAAATTTGAATTATGATCTTTTATTTGTAATTTTATGTCAAATTTTGGTTTCAATCAATTGAAAGAAAAGCGTTTAAACTACATATTAGGTTCTTTAGTACTTGTGTATTAACCGCATGATAGCGATGAATTGCCAAGGATGGATCCCTAATAGGGTCTTCTACAACTATTGCTAACCAATGAGATGCGATTAGCACATTTATCAATTTTCTTTAATATGAAGCATGCAATTGTCACACAGGAGACTCTGAAAATAAAATCTGAGCATTAGTAGCATTTACGGCCTTATTCAAGGTCGAAAATTTTATTTGGAGAGAAAGATGTAACACCTTTACTTCAGAATATGCTAGAAAGGTCAGGCATTAACTCTCATTGGTTAGCGAGATAATATTTTTAAGCTGGCATATTATTTGTTGTTTGAAAATTCGTGGTGCAAAAATAGTTCAAAATAACTAAAGCTAGTGGATTTGGTACTTCTCACTTAAGTAATAAGCACTCGCTAAGAAAAACGTTTTCCCAATCTTAATTTGATTTTTATTTAAAAATTAATTTAAATATTTATATATTTTTTTTATCTACTTCAGAGCAAACGATGGCACAAAAATAATTTTTATACTATTTTTCCTCCCAAAAAAAGGTATTATTTTTTTCCATAACATTTTTTTTTTTTATTTTAACGAATTTTTCAAAACATTTTTAAATATTTTACAACTAATATTTTCAATGTTTAAGTAACTGTATTAATATAAACACTCGCATTGGGATGATATTAAAAATAATTTTTATGCACATGTTATCGTTGATATAATTAAGAGTAAACTTTTAAAAATGGTATAAATATATTTTTAAATAACACAAAACTTATGGAAAATGATTTAATGAATGATAAATAAAGATTAATGTAAATTTATGGAAAATGATATAAGAAATGATAAATAAATATTAATATAATTTATGGAAATATATTATATAAAGACAAACAAATTAAGCCTTAATATATTATCACATTACTATGTGCCGGCGTCCTGGCATAGGGGTAGCGCGTCTTCCCCGTGATCTGGGCGTCCCGGGTTCGAGTCCCGGTTTGGGCATGGTTGTTCTTCTGTTGTTCTATCTGTGAGATGTGTGAATGTGCCCTCCTGTAAAAAGGGGTTGTGCAAGCGAATGAATGATGCGTGAGTGGCGAAGTCATACTCTTGGCCCTAGTTGGCGCTGCTATAAAAAATAAGAGACGTTCCCCCTCAGGCTTAAATCGCTGTCTTCGTAACAGCCGGCTTGTCAGTGGCAAGTGCCATAAGAAACAAACAAACAAACAACAACAAACATTACTATGTGGGGGAATTAGAGGTTCAAATCTGTTTAAAATTGTTCAACAGTCATCACTTTTGTCTAAAAAATTTTTTTAAAGTTCAAAAATTCCAAATCAGAGTTTTAAAAATTAAATATTACTGAATAATAAATAAAAACAAAGTAGATTCAAACTTTTTTTTTTTTTTTTTTTTTTTTTTTTTTAGAAAAAGGTATTAAGTCCATTTTCTCAATTTTTTTAACTACAAAATCTGATACAAGCAGCAAGAAAAAGTTCACAACAATTTTACTTGAAATACTAGGTCTCAATTAATCAAAACTTCAATTAGAAACTATTTTCCTTATAGAAGCATTAATTCAAATATAAATAGGGCTATATGCAGGGAGACATTTACTAAACTGAAGGGGAGGAAGAATTAAAAGGATTTGAACATTTAATCCAACACACGTAACATGGTAATATTTTAGATTTGATTCGTCTATTCTTTATTTTATTTTATTTTTTCGTCTATATTGATTTTTTCTTTTAATTATATACCAATGATTACATGCACATAAAAATATATTTCAAATCGTAGCAAAGCGCGTTATTATAAACACGTTTATTAAAACAATGAAGAGCATTGTTATAATTTATACATCAAAATCTTATTTTAAGAGTACTAAAATTAAAGAAAAAAAATTGTGCAGAAATTTAAAAAAAAAATTACTGATTTTTTTTCTCAATAATATGCTCTGAAATTTTTAAAAAAAATCTCAGTATTAAAGTTAACATAGTCATTAATTTTTAATTAATTAAAAATCTAATTAAACCATTAAAAAACTTTTATTTGTGAGGAGGAAGAACCATACATTTACGCGCCAAATTTCGTTCTTCAAGATATAATTAATTAATTGGAACTTCTGATCATGAATGATTGAATTCGTCAGAAACGTTGCATCATGCAATTTATTTATAATGTGCCAACTAATAACGGTAATGTTAGTAATAACGAGATATCGAATACATCATTTTTCCATAACTAAACATCGAATACCTCATTTTTCCATAACTAAACATCGAATACCTCATTTTTCCATAACTAAACATCGAATACCTCATTTTTCCATAACTAAACATCGAATACATCATTTTTCCATAACTAAACATCGAATACCTCATTTTTCCATAACTAAACATCGAATACATCATTTTTCCATAACTAAACATCGAATACCTCATTTTTCCATAACTAAACATCGGATACCTCATTTTTCCATAACTAAACATCGGATACATCATTTTTCCATAGCTAAACATCGAATAAATCATTTTTCCATAACAAAGTATTGAATACATCATTTTTTTATAACTAAATGTTTAATACATCATTTTCCATAATAGAACATCGAATACATTATTTTTCCATAGCGAGATATCACAAAATAATGGATATTACTTATTCAGAGTAAAATATTTAAACCAAATTCCAATTAAGCGGTAATATCAAAATAATGGTACTTTGGAATACCTCAATTTAAATCACGAATTTAAATACAAAAAAATTAGACAATAAGCTAACAATCTAACTCTTATGTAAAGCTGTATCACAAGCCATCACTATTCCATTGCACTAATATTTGTAGTTTAATTTCATGCAATTTTTAATATTATTTTATTTTGCATTTTCGAACTATAAAATTATGTTTGTTATTTTAATAACGAATCATCTCTGGTTTTCGATATCGATCATTTAATAATGACAATTATTTAGGTAAGCGCAATAGACGGCGATCACACTTTCTTTATGTAGCATCACAAGAGCACGTAATTTCTAAAAATATACATTTAAATATTTGGAAAGAATCTCTCTAGTTGTTGTCAGTTAAGAGAAATTCTATGACCAGCTGCCATATGGCCATTTTTGAAACAATTTAGAGTGCAGCCACCGATCTTACTTCCACCAATTTCACGGTCAGTTAGAACTCGCCGGATTAAGGCTCAAACAGAATCGTGCCATAGAGGCAGTCGTGGTTATTTATACGTTTGTTAGGCACTTTCCTTTTACTGTCGTTTGTGAGGGGGGATCCAGATGTTCGAGAAAGGGTGTGAGTGACGCATTTTCTATTGTAGCTTGAAGAATGGTCCGAAGGTCTGTTTACATTTAAGCTTTGCCCAATAGATTGCTCTTCTTCTCTTGTGGGCTTATGGCCCCTGTGTCTGTCGCCACCTCTTGATGAAGGAAATGGCCTCGTCCGTCTTACTCATGGAGCCTCTAATTAATAGTGTTGAAAACTCGTGCCGCCAGTCTATCGATATGCATGGATTGTATATCGATGCCGTGACATAACGTGGTTTAGAAAATCGATTTCTGCTGTTTCTGTAAAATATATGATGTTTGAATCCTCAAGATCAGTTTTTTATCATATAGATATACGTATATCATCAATGGATGAACCTAATAATGCAATATAAAAGAATTTAACTATGCAAAGATAAAAGATAAAAGTTTATTATGTCAGCAATAATAATACAAAAATGTTACTGGCTACTGGACATTTGTTCAATGCTAGGAGCTTAATCTTTCCAAGATGAGAACATACATTTTCCGATCTGCCTATTTTCGATTGAAAACTCACATCTCCACAATGAGAACACTGTTTTCTTATATTTGCACTATTTAAATATTCAATCAATTCATCATATTTTGCCTCAGCAGCTCAACGATCAACTTTTCTTTTCAAATTGCCAGATTCTCACTTTCTTTCGTCGCCTTTTTTCTTCATCTGATATCGTTGGACGCTCCATTACTATTTAAACAAAGAATGCAAGATTAACACGTGTATTGCTTAGATATTCAGACGATTGCTAGCCAAAAGACGAAAAATTTCAGCTACTTAAAAACGGTAAGCGATATGGAAAGTTATTCATTAGTGTTGTCACAAATGGCGTGTCTAAAATTAGAATTAACAAGTAATATTGTTTTAACCTCCTTTGCTCTTAATAAGGTGTTTCTTTTTATATCACCATTTCACCGTCAAGTAAAGAGATAAATACTTAATAAAACCTAATAATAATTTTTCATTAAACATTTCAAACAATACTGATAAAACAAACCAAAAATGCCATAAGTCAGGTGTGTCACTATTTAACAATCACAAAGCGAAAAAAAGCAATGTTTACATTAAAAAAATTATGTTATAGATATATAAATGTTAATGTATAACGACATAGAAATCGCTTTTACTACTTATTGCCGAATGGCAGCAGTCAAATGCAAACGAACAATTCTACGAATTTCAGTCTGCTTCATTCAATATTTTTTCAGCTGAACTGAACAGACCGCAAGGCTTAACTTATAAATGGATACATTAAAATATTGTTAGAAATGTTTCGCTATATCACTAAAAAGTCCATTCATCCAGAGGAAAAAAGATATAAAAGAAATAGGCTTCAAACAAAATTTAATCAAGAACGAAAATAGGCTTAACCATCGAATGATGGATAATAGAATTAATTATGGAAATTTATGAGCATTACTTCCAAAAGAACAGTGTTGCAAAAATAGACTTTATATTATCTTAAGACTAAAAAAATTACCTTTTTAATGATATCAATTTCATTTCTATTTGTTTTTCCTTATAATTTTAATAATATTTTAATTCAATTTCATCAGCAATATTTTTAAATGTTATGGTAGGATTCAAGCTGATCCATTAAAATATTTAATTACGTGCTTCTACCAATTATTAACTCTGTAGTAGTATTTTTAATTCCGCTTTTATTTTTTAATATATACAATTTTTAGCTTGCAGTTAATTGATTTCATTTTTTTCAATCGTATAAAACACTAAGGAGAAATTTTAAAAAATACAGTTCGTATTAGACATTAAACAGCCCAAAACATTTAACAGTCAATAATTTTAGCAAACGAGATGGTCACTAAGAGTAACTAGTTTTCTTAAAATGCATGTGCTTTAATTTTCACGGTCTACTTCTTATATTTATAGGCAATACATCATATCTTATTAATGAAAATTCTGCATTTTTATTCATTGATTAATTAAAATTTTAACTGATTTTTAAAAAAAAATTGTTTTAGGTCAAACGGTCTAATTCATGTAGTATCAACACACAAATACACATTTATTCGATTATAAGTCAAGACTTAATCACTTAATTTTCCTTTGTTAGAAGCAAATTACAAAAATACTGTGTTTAATATCTGTACGAGTAAAAATGTCACGTAACAATACCACTAAAATTAGAAAATAGATATTCCGAGCAGTTATATTTTTAACAATACTCTGATGTATTGAACCTCGACTCCATTAATAAAATTAATTTCTACTATCAAAAAAACCTAACAGAAACTTTTAAAATGATCTCAATGTCTGTCACGATTTAATATTTTAAAGTATTTTTTGATAGAATCGTGAAGAAAAAATTAAATTTATGAATAAGCGTTTAGTTGAAATTGAATATTTATTCCAATATTCTGGCCATCAAAATCCAATATTCTCATCGAACAACGAATCACCAATGGCGGCTAGGAAAAATATAATTAACTGTGAAAATGGCTAATGAAAATTTGTAACATAGAAATAACTATTCGATCACGTTATGTTCACTTAAATAGTTTGCGTTTACTGCAAGAGTCCTTTAACATAACGTTTCATTCAACTATAAATAATCCATTTATGCATAAAAAAAGCAAGAAAAATGTCAAATAAATATCAAAGGTCCATTACTGACTGCATTTCTTTTAATGTAACCTGACATCTGCGCTGGCCACTACGCCTTTAAACTAAACTGCCATTTTATCACATCATAAACAATCCATTAATGCGACTACTATCCATCAAAATTTGAAACTAATGATTAATTAAAAACTAAATGACTGCACACATTTGGCGAACGAAAATGTTGAAAAGTTTGGTCTGGGTGGAATTAAAATTCATGTCAAGATTTCCTTCGGTCCATTAGAGCTCGGGATATACTCAAATCGTGCAGCTGCTCTTTAATGTACTTATGAAATTATTAAACCTCGGTGTAGCATTGCTTTAAACTGTAGCGTACCCAACGAAGTCATGTTAGCATCCCATGGCTGCCTTCCCTCCATATCTCTACCCCCTAACCAATTTATTAAGCATCAATAAAAATGGCACCAATCGTAAATATAATTTTCGTCCTTTCATTCATTCGAGTCGTAGGTAGGGGAAGGAGGGACGTAACGTGTGCGGTAATAAAGTTATCGTTTTCGGCACCCTCTATTGTAGCGGGTCGCCCTCTTTGTGGCGAGAAACCCTTCGAGAATCCGCCAATTAGTGGTGGGGTTGCACTAAGGATGGAATCAAAAAATCGCCAAGCTCTGGAGATGTTCAGTTTTGTAATTTGGAAAGAAAATTGATTAACATTTTTTTTTTCTTTTGCAGGTTTTGAATATTAAAAAAGCGGGAAATAAATGAAAATTATTAAGACCAAACTGCTGGATTTGCATTTTGAATTTTTAGGCATTGAATTCAAAAACTGAAATTAGTATCTTTTTTTTTTGAGGTTTTTATTTTATAGATAATATTCCAATAATTTCCAATTTAAAACATCGAATGCAAGCATCAATTAGTATCTACTAATAAAAGAGTACAGAAAAAAAATGAACATAAACGAAACAAAAATGCATATTTGATATGTTTGTTTTCCTGCAATATATTATAATACGCTGTCAAAGAGCCTTTACATGAAATATATAAAATAGAAAACTAAAAAAAAATATATTGAATTTGTCTACACATTCAAATCGTGCTCACGTGATGCATATCACATGTGCGGTATCTTTTTAATTTTGAAATCCACTGCTCATTTTCAAAACAGGAAGAGAAAAAAAAGGATGATTTCTCAACAACACAACTTGCAATTCGGTTAAAAGCATAGCTAAGTTTTTCAACTGGAATTGAAGTATAAAATAATTGACTTTGTTGCTTTCTTTAGTGGAATATCACCGTTGAAATTTCACATCTATTCCTCTGTTGAAATAATGATTCTATTCGATACTGATTAACAATACTTATTATTAAGTCTTTCTAAATCTAAATATTGATTATTAGTAAAAAAAACAGACTACTCAATTAAACCCGAAAATTTTCGATATTTAAAATGTCCAATTTCATCCAGATAGTTGAAATTATTCATTTGCCTCTCGATCTCATTGTCATTTAAGAACATGGATGTTTAATATGATTCAATTTAGTGTAGTTATATTAACATTTTAATTAAAAGCAACATTAATGTTATGTTGGGATGAATTTCATATTGTTGAATACTTATAAAACGAACAGGGATAAAGCATGAGCTGGCAACACCATCTCCGAATTTCCACACCACACCAGTGGGATTATATGAGTGCAGTTGATGCATCTGTTAAAAATTAAAAACACATTACCCCGGTGTTACAAAAGGGTTAACAATCATTCTTTTATTTTACTAAGGCTTTAATCGTGTCCTATTGCCAGGACGATAGTGTGCTTCTGATTTGCATTTATATGTATATATTACTGTTAAGAAATGGAATTTTTTAAAAGCTTGCTTATGATTCTTGTGGTGGATCGCTCAACTTTGAGTCGTGGTCAGATGGGGTGGACGATACCTGAACTTATACTCTTTTTTTCACATCGAAAAAAAGGTTTTTACATCACAAAAGCAGATTTAACGAGTATCAAGCCCTCTTTGATGGACTGCATTACGAATTTCAGGTCTCATAATTGAGTATTTACCATCAAAACATCGTGGTCCTGTCGGTATACTGGTTTTTCAAGGATTGTAACATCCATTTTAAAGAATATCTTTAAAAAAATCTGATGAAACTACTTGCAACAGAAACATCAAATTACAAACTTTTGACATGTTGCTACAGTTCATTAAAATATGAGATTAAATCACATTGACGCACAGTTGTTAAAAGTGGGCAAAGTAAATACCTTTTATAAAAAAAATATCAAGAAATTTCAAGTCCTAGCTCTCAGAAAAGATAATGATATGCATTATTATACATATGTGAGTATAAAGATTTCTTTTAGTGATTAGAAATCTAGTAAATAGTTGTAGACTTATTATAATTCCTAAAAATTAATGTGAAAGTTTCTGCTATTATACGGCTTTAAACATTATCCAACAAGAATGCGAAAACGATGCATTCTACACAATGGCAGACTAATCATTCAAGAGGAGTCGATGCTCTTACGAGACCCCTCACAGAAACAATCCCTGGTTGAATCCCTACTTGAAGGTGACACATGATAAAGTCTTCAAACCAAACTCATTTTTTTTCAAAAAAAAATTTTCTTCAATTTTTCTACAATTTTTTTTTTATTTGAATTCAATTTTACCCTTTCTAAGGCCGTGGGAAGTATGCTCCGCACCAAATTTATCAATCTTTGTATAAAATTATGCAGGTTGGTATAAGTTCTGACAAATTTTTTTAGTAAGTCAGAAACTTAGATGCTTCAGTTCTTTAACTCAGACAAAATGATGTGTCTTGATTTGTTACTTAATTATTAATTAACCAAATTAATGAATGAATCAAATTAAATTTATCTAATAAGCTAAATGAATCCCTTTTCTTATTCTAATTTCAAGCCTAAAAATATTTTAACGTAATATGACTAGAAAAAAATGACCCTTTAAAGGGTTAAACTTAAGGTAATTGATTTGTATAATTGGGATATACTAAATGTAAGTAATATTTAAAAAAAGTAGTAGAAAAAAAATTTTTAATTAGTAAAAAGTATTTGTTTTGTTTGTTTAGCAACAAAGCATCTGATTTTGGTATAATGAAACATTTACAGGGCCGAGGAATGGGACAAATAATTTTCTTTGATCTGATTTTAAACTTTTTGTACCATTGTTTCACAACTAAATATATCGTAGAATTCCACCTCCGGAAACATATTTTCCCATGAAATTTTATCAAATTTTTAAAGTCAGTCTGTAAAATTTTAGTCTCGAACTTCTTAGTTTCATGAAAAGAAACCTAGAATCCATTTTTAAAAACATTTCCATTAACTGAATGAGAAAGAAAATCTTATGCATATATATATATATAATTCTTTTGGTAAAATCATAAACAAATTTCACTCATCTAGCTTATCTGATTAATCATATTCACACACACACACACACACACACACACACATATATATATATATATATATATACATACATACATACATATATATATATATATACACGAGTAGACACCCCACTAGAAAATTAACTAGTGTGCAGATTCTGTCCTACCTGGAATTGGTTTTTAATTGATTCCAACCGATGAACCACGTCATGTTATTAGCCATTCTGTATCTCCGAGAGTGTAACAATCGAAAAATGCTGCATGTAAGATTGATGAAATTTGGTATATGATTATAAAAACAAAATTATATATATCTATCAAATATTTAATGAAATCCGTGTACGACTTGTCTGTCTTTCAGTACTTTTGAATGAATGCAGGATAACTCAAAATCCCATAGGGATAGAAAGATAAAAGTTAAAGATTAGATTTTACTGTCAGTAGTGTAGATCTGAACTAACTTCTTGTTCAATCCTCAAAGGAATGCATGTCTGTCAATCTGTCTGTTCGAAGAAATATGAACTTTGTAGTTGTAAAACAGAAAGAAAAAAAAATTAGATTTATAAAGTTGGTATTATCTATTTTAAATTTTGGGATTGTCTACATTTGGCATTATCTATATTATTTAGAATTTATAAAATTTGATCCGATCACAAAATTTGCTGATTTGTATTAAGGTGTATGTACACACTTGAAACTTCGAAAATCGTTCAAAATATCGAATATTTTTTTATTGCTTAATAATATTCTCTGATCCTTTAGCTTTCAAATGATACCAAGATGTTGTCAATTTTCGAAATATTTCTCGAGTTATAATTATTTTTCTTGAGGTGCTTTCATTAAAAACTCTAGCTACGGTGTTTTTAAAACTCATTTTATGAAAAATGATATTTTCCCACTATGTTGCTTCATTCAAACAATCATAACTCACTAAGAAATGAACCAAATACCGTTATTTATATATCAAAATAATCTGTATAAAATAGCGGATATTTTGTGCCTCAATCAAAGTTATATTTATAGAAATAAATATTTAATAGCTATTTAAAAGTTAAAATTGCTGAAAAAATCTCGCTTTTTCTATTGATCGTTGATGAAAAAATTGTTTAAAAAAAACTATATATTTTTAAAAACTTGATTGAGGCAGACAACATGAAGGCTAATATTAGGCATCATTTCCAACTAGAATTGTGTGTCTGTACAAAGTAGAATTTAAGATATTTTGTTTAAAAAAATAGGCTAATTAGCTCCTTAAATATTATTTAATTAATTAATAATTAGTGTAATATGGTTTTTTCTCACTGAAATGAGTTTAAACATATATTAATAACCTACTGTGAAAACACTGGATTTTTAAAGTTAAAATTAAAGAAAAAATTTTCTAGTGTGTACGTACACCTTAAATTTCTGTTCCCAATTGGCATTAACTTTTTTTTTTTAGTAAATTAATTTGATAAATAAAAACATTGACACAAAATTCTTTTAGCTCAAATTATAGTGCGAAAACTCAGCCAAATATGGCATCCTCTTTTTTTTTTTTTTTTTTTTTTCGGGGAAAGTGCAGCAGAGAATGGCGGTGGGGGCGCCCAACAATGCACCGGGGCCCCCAACTAACGTAAAGGGCTCCGATTTCTTTACTGAACAATGGATGCCAGTTATATATTGACACTTCCGGCAGTAACTAGCTCCCTCTGGTGACAGGTGTGAGAAATTGGAGATGCAGTTCAACCTATTGTTCGTAGCGTTTTGAGGTATGAGGCGAGTAAAAAAAATTATTAAAAAAAAAGAGGGGGGAAGATAGGAAAAGAATGCTCTTGCCTGCTATTTTACAAATTGTTACTTAGTGGCGTTTGTCATTTTAGTGCTTCCCGCCAGTCAATTTTTTTTATCATTATTATTACTTTTATTTTTGTACTTTTTAACTTGCAATTTGATGATCTTTTGTATTTTCTTGAATGGTTGGGGGGATGCGATATCTCGGGAATTCGTCTGCTGTTCGTTCTTTTTGCATTGTTTTCTTTCGTCTGATTTTTTATTTGATTGTTTATCGCTGCAAAATAAATAACTGATATGCATTCAAAAGAAAAACTGGAAAAAAATAGAAGTAAATAATTTATCGTAACGTTCTTTAATAATAGTCAATTGAGGTACTTATAATACTGTTTTATCTTGTTATAAAGGGGACAGTTGACTTTGTAATAAATAAAAATGGACGAAAATATGAAAAATTCTTTTTATTGTTTCATCACCAAAATATAAATTTACCAGAATAAGTTTGCAAAATATAAGTTTTCAACTACAAAAAAGACATTATAAAATGTATTCTTCAATAAAATAAATAATTGAACAGGGAAAAAATAAATATCTTTTAATGACTTTTCTGTAAATTATGCTCGAATTATATTTAAAAATATTTGCAATATTTCAAATGTCTTGATTTTTGAACAAATTAAATAAAATTTATAATGAAGATTTTAGTTTAACATTAAAAAAACCGTGCATTTTATGTTTCGAATTCTTTTAGATAGATAAAAGACAATATTAGTTAAGGAAAACATAAAATTCTTATGAAAATTAATGCGCGCATAAAAATATTTCTAAAAAATAACTTTGATTAGAATTACAAAAATGTATTCAGTTTGTTCCAAATATATTTATACTGTATAATCAAATATATTTATACTGCATAATAAGGTAAACATAATAAAAAAAAATTTAAAATTAAATCACCTGAAATGTTTCGGAATTTTTAAAAATTATATATTTTTTCAAATAATATATTTTGCTTTAAAAAGCTTTTTATAGATATTTAACATATTTATATTTTAATACTTATACTTAAAAATACTTCACCACCTTTCATTCAAAAGTGCCTAATAGAGACCACCATCTCCTTAACAAAATAATAACGAATATAATATTTGTATTTATTTTTTCAATAAAAAATTAAGAGACCCCGAAATTTTCCAAAAGAAAATAGTGTAAATTATTGAATGTTCAATTAAGCCAGTAAGAGTAGTCTTCGAAGAATTTTCTCGTATCTAAACCATCCAATAAAAGTATTCTTCCTGAATAAAAGCATGGACTTTGAGAAAGATCCTGAAAGCCTCGACTGCTTTGATTTTCACTTTCAGAGTTCCACACATGAAAGTTCTATATATATTCTGGCGCAGTATAGAAGAAAAATGTTTGACGAGCATCTTTATTACCTATTGACTGAAGCATGATCCCGTGCCAAATTTCTATTATCTAGGTAGTTGCTGTCGACTATGTTGCGTTGCAGCAGTTGAAAATAATAATATCAAGTAATTCGATTATAAATTCGCTATTACAGGAATACTCTGGTAAGCTGCTGTATGTGTAGCAAAATCCAATAAATATAAAGCAGCTTCATTATAAAATTATATTCTTTTATTTACAATATATATATATATAATAAATTCTTTGAAAAACACTTACAATTCATAAAAGTGCGGTCAAATTGTAAAAGTGCTACTATAAAATATGCAGAAATTGTTAAAGATTAAACATAAGTTGCATATTACAAGAGCGCGATAATTAAATCATAAAAAATTAAACACCAAACGAAATTCTTGTGATTCTTTCTGGCACGACAATAATAAATTAAAAATAGGAAACCAAACGATAAATTAATAGCGCTATCTGAAAGTCTAAGTAAATTAAAAATATGAAATCAAACGATAAATTAGTTACGCAATTTCAAAATGACGTCACTTCAAAGAAACAACGAACAATTGCATTTATGAGTTATCGCATTTTCATGGAAACGAATATACAGATGAACAGATGATCAACCCTTAAATGGATCTGATTTAGGATCTGATATGTAACTATGATTTAAATATTAAAATTAAGTACTAAAATTTTATTGATATATCTCATTGTGTTTTGAAGTTTCATTCGCAGACGAACAAGTAAATTTCCAGAGAATGAATTATGTTCAAAATCTGATATAAATCTACAATAACTACCAAGTACCAAATTTTATCCACTTAACTCAAACCGTTTATGAGTCATGCTCGCAGACAGACAGACATAATTCCAAAAATGTGTTTTTCGAACAAATAAAAAATGTAGTACGATTTTCCTGATATCAACTCTGTTGACAGTGACCTCAGTTGATGGAAGACATAATAAACATATTGAGGTTCAATAATTTAGGCTCCCTTGTAAATTCTTCCTTTAATTTGAAATATATCGAGAATTGAAAAAAGTTTGAGATTTGTGTTATTTAATTTTTCTTCCATTATATAATCAAGTGAAACATAAGGTTTTCACAAAGAAGTATTTTTCACAGGACGAAATTTTTTAAAATCTAGAGTTAAGGCAATCAAAAAACGAACTTTTAAGAAAAATTAAATAAACATTCAGTATTCACAAGATCAATTTTTAAACCGAAGAAATAGGCAATAACCAAGGCGTTCTACAACTTTAGGGAATTCCGAGCAGTGAACCTTTGGGATTACTTCGCGATATCTTGAAAATTGTTACATTTTGTATTTTCATTAATTATAAAAGCCCTGGAATTGAACTTAATCAAATTAAAATCAAATTTTTTAAAATTATTTTTGCAACATTATTCTAGAAATATTTTTATGCAAGTGCTTTTTATATATTATTTTATTTTCTATTTAAAAAAAAAATGCCTGATTCTATAATTAAATATCATTTAGGTAAAGTGCTTTTTTTTTGTTTAAATCTTGGGAAACATTTTATCTTTAAAATTTCATTTGTGATTTTTTTATACACTATATACTGAAACCAATTTTTTAGATAATGAAACTACAATAAACGTTTAGCTATTTCACCCTGTTAAATTTTTTTTCAACTAATAACTTAAAATTTATAACTCCCTAATTAAAAAGTGTATCCTATTTGAGATATTTATTATTATTTTAATTCTTATAACAATATCAAGGTGTTTCAAACATTTTTATCAAAACATTTTTAAGTGATTTTTACATTTTAAATTACTTAATACTTTCACTAAACTGCAAATAAAAAAATTCAGTAATTCGATGCTCGAGTCAGTCTCTCCATTGTATATGAAAGGACTAGAACTGCTTGTTCAAAATGACAAAAGAAATATTTGAATGTAAAAATATGGAAGGCAAAGGGGGTTTGAAATTTGCATTATCTAATGGTCCTTAGAAGTCTTAACCAAACCATGAATATCCATAAATAAAATTTAAACATATTCGTTCCTAAAATGCTGCGTTAATTGACAATTTTTATACGTACTTTTCACTTTTTCATGTGTGTACTGGCCAAAACCAAAAGACAATTCTGCATTGTTTAAAACATTATTATATTTAGAAACGTTTCTGTCAAAGAATGAACTAAGTTTGTTTAAATTCATAGATTTCGCAAATCATATCAATTCTTCAATAAGCTTGAGCTTACCCAAAAGAATTACGGAAGGATACAACAGTCATCCAGGTAGGGGATCCATCTGAACATCAAACGCTTCTGTTAAACATTTTCTCCCGGCCGTTCTAAGGCTTTTTTAGGATTTTTTAAAGAAGATGGATGAGGTTGAAACGAGGTATTTCATAAAGCCGTCGATTTAGGGGTGGTCTGCCTAATTGAAAAGCCTTGTCAACGGCGAGGTTTTCAAGCCCCCTGATATACACCGTGCATTTAAAAGTAATCATTCATAATCTGTTTAATGTCAAGCGAGATGACAAGAATCCATCTTCCTTTGCGTGGCTCTAACCATGGTCATTACGTGAACGTAGCACGCCGTTGTAGAAGGCATTTTGAAGAGGAAATTTGTGAAAGGCTTTTTACTTGCCTTTGAAAGTCATTTGACATCATGTGATGCCTATTATGGCGAGGAAGAAGCTGTAAGTTGAATTTTGTCTGATATTCCCAGGGTCAATTTTATATAGAGTAAGTTGAGTTATTTGTTTGTCTTCATAGTGAGTATCTTGGTTAGTTTCCAAAAAGAAAAAAAAAAAGATGAATTGTTTGTTGAAAACAAATAACAATTGAAAAATTTCATTTAAATTAACAATTTGAATATCTAGTCATTCAACATTTTTGTTATTTTCAAAACATTACAATAAAATGCTGGTTGTAAAAACAAATGTAGGGGAAATTCGAATTAATCGTTTTGTTGTGGATGTTTTGTTATTTCAAAAATTGATGAAATATTCGTTGTAAACAAATAACTGTAAAAATTCTTTTATTAAAAAACTGTTTAAATATCTAGCCATCGACCTTTCTGTTATTTTCGAAACAAATAAAATATAGGTTGATGAAGAGTCAAAAGAAATTCTCATTCCTATTGTTATAGAGTAGGTATTTTAGTTATTTTTGAAAAAAAAGATGAAATTCTTGTTAAAAATAAATAAACTGTTTGGAAAATCTTTATAAACAACATTCTCAAAATATAATTATCAGCAACTGTTACTTTGAAAATATTAAAACGAATTGTAACCTGGAAAAATTATTAAATGAAACTCCAAAGGATTATTTTATGATGGAAATTTAGGTTGTTAAATTTTTTTTTGTAAGCAAATAACTGTTAAAATTTTTTTTAGAAATAACCGTTTGAAGCTTCATAAATAACAGCATTTGTGATTTTCGAAAAAATAAATAAACTGTATGCTGAAACAAAATTTAAAAGAAATTCGTACAGCCAATTCAAAACATCGCACGATGATAAAGTTTTTTTTTCTCTTGATTTCTCTCTCTTTATTTTTTCTTTTTATCAAACCTTTCTCTTCACACAATAACGGCATGAGCACAAAAGGAATGTATTTAATATCATCTCAACACATGTGAATATTAATTCAGTAGCTAATAGAAACAATGGAAATTATTACTAAAATGTGTACTTAACATGTATATCTTCTTTATCAAGTTTTAGTTTCAATAGACCGATGAAAAGACTCTGTAAGCATTTACTTGTCTCATTCCAAGGCTCAATGGTTTGTGAATGGTACTCCGAAAATAAAAATCTGAGCTTGTACCTCGAATTGGAGGCTCATTTGCTCAAAATCTTTAATTTTTTATCAATATAGTGAAGAAAATAATACACCTGTCAAGAAATAAACAAGAAAATTCCGGGATCTGTTTGCCGCTGTTTTAGGTCATATAAATAACTGCTAACTACATTTCAGTGAAAAAATATATTAATAATTGATTGTTTAATCAACATATTTTCGAAATGGAACTTGCGAAGAAGGTATCATCAAGCCTATTATCAGGAATCGCCAAAATATTTATTTTTCGAATATAGAAATGATAACTTTTATAAATAAGATACATCTAATCAAACTACCTACTTAATAAGCATGAATTACTCGTTATTTTTTAGATCTAAAATTTTTCTGTCTATGTAAAATGTATTTATTCATAATGTTGTTAAGTTTCGCTAGTTTTAAGTAGCAACCTGATTCAAGAAATATCGAACAAGGCATGAATATTGAAGGTATTTCTCTAAATTGTGCATACATTAAGTAAATGTAATTAATTCGATGGTTATGTATAATTACAGGTGAGTATTCATAATCACTTGATGAATGTAATAAATTATTGAATATTAGTGTAAAGCTTGTACAATTTGCACTTTGTAGGTATTCAGCTGAAGGCGATTCTTTGAGTTGTACTTTACGAATACATAATTGTTTGAGTTGTAATTTACGAATATATAATTCTTCGAGTTGTAATTTACGAATATATAATTCTTCGAGTTGTAATTTACGTATTCATAATTCTTTGAGTTGTATTTACGTATTCATAATTCTTTGAGTTGTATTTACGTATTCATAATTCTTCGAGTTGTAATTTACGTATTCATAATTCTTCGAGTTGTATTTACGTATTCATAATTCTTTGAGTTGTATTTACGTATTCATAATTCTTTGAGTTGTATTTACGTATTCATAATTCTTCGAGTTGTAATTTACGTATTCATAATTCTTCGAGTTGTAATTTACGAATATATAATTCTTCGAGTTGTAATTTACGTATTCATAATTCTTTGATTTGTAATTTACGAATACATAATCGCCTTCAACTGAATGCCTACAAAGTGCAAATTGTGCAAGCTTTACACTTTAATATCATTAATAAAATTCTTTGAGTTGTAATTTACGAATACGTAATCGGTTTTTGCGTAATATTTTTTATTCGAAAGTTATGAGGTACTGAAACCCCGACAATAATTAATGAACACCCTGTATATTATATAATAATGTATAGTATAATGAGTTTTAGTAAAGTTATACATTACCCGTTACAAGTTAGGGAATTCATAAACTAACCAGTAAATTTGTAAATATTTATACAATAATTTATCACAGTCATCAAATTTAAAGATGATTATGAACACTTATGTATAATCGCCAGCTTATTATTTTTATTGTAGCGTTTATACCATTGAATAAAGACATAGAACATTCATTTTATAGTATAGGATGCCAAGCTCAATTTTGAAATCTTTGGGAAAAAAACTTGTCTTCTTTGAAATTAAACTGTAAGTAAGTAAGTGTGCTAAAAAAGGAAAAAAAAAATCCTTCCGAAAAAGTGAGTTTCGAAGAAAAATTTAGATTAAAAAATAGAAAAACAGCTTAATTCATACAAAAGTTTGTCCTGGTGGCTTACGATACCGAAGGAAAGAAAGAAAGGGAAGGAAAAAAAAAATCTTAAAATGCAGGCAGGGGAAACAAGGTACGTGTGACATTAGAAGCTGATAAGATCTTTCAGATTGACCTGTCACAGGCCAAAAGACAAAAACTTTTTCCTTTCTGGTCTAAAGTCCTGGGGTGGGCCAGGCAAAGAAAAAAAAATAGCAACAACAAGAGGAGAGAGGTCCATTATGTGGAAGCCGATCTTTCATTCTCGATGGCATTTTCGGTTTCTATGGAAATGAGAGAACAACAAGAGAGGCTTAAGTCCAGTCAGACGAAACATCTCAACTCGTCTCGACTACCTCCCTCACGTGATTTTCCTGGGTATCGGATGGGCTGTCGCGTCGCACCGCATCAACTGTCTCCGGGATGGAACATGGTTGCCAAATTGCGCCAAGAGATTTCATCGCCAAGCCAAGAACAACTGAACACCATTCTTGATTTCAAAAGTTTAGCACAGGGGTTTAACTCTTTCAGAAACATGAATTTATAGAAAATGAAAACCCTAGATGCCCAGATTTTTTTATTAGAAAAAAACAGGGGGGGGGGACAATTATTTCAATTATTTAACATAAAACATTACTCAAAATAAGAAAAAAAAATAACAGTTCCAAAAGTCCTTTTTCTAGTGTGGGACATATGTAATCCTACCACTTCACAGATTCAAAATTAATGAAAAACATCAAATAATGTATTTTTTTTAAATTATAGAGCAATTTAATCACCTTTATGTGTTATAATAAAACAATACATATCATTATGAATGAAAAAGACTCCCTGCATCACATAATACGCCAATCTTAATCACAGCAGCTCGCACAAACTTATTGATGCGTTTTTATCCGCCAAATTTTTTTTCACTTATTTTCGAATTTACCGTTAATCCATAGCATAGTTAACTTTAATTAAAATATTTAACTATATGACTATGAGTAAACTTGTCAAGGTGAGTTAAATTATACCCCATTATGCTTACAAATCTAAACAAAGGAAGTAGATATCTATCCAGCTCCAAAGAGTTAAAAAATTTCTATTAACTATGTAGTGCAACAAAAAAAATCCAAAGGTGACTTGATTTTCTAGTCGAAAACATCTCAACTCGGTAATATTTTAAGTTTGATTCCCTAATCATTATTTCATTTATAAAATTTGTTCCTATATATTTTATTTATAAATTTCGCTTACATAGCAACAATACTATGTACACAAAAAATTATATTTAGTTAGTCATCTTTAGCTACTCGTTCCCCTGAAATAACAGATTTGTTGATTTAAAACTATTCATACGGAATGCAGTTGTAAGAAATTTTACCTTGTTGTTTGACAAGAATATAAAATAAGAATTTAATGGAATCAGTTTATTACAAATTACTTCTCGTGTCTTTAATCATCAGGCTGGACAAAAACTGTGGCTTTGTTCCAAAACATGCCAATAAACAAGCATTTTTATATAGAAATATAAAGTGACAACGAGTAAATATATAAGTCTAATGAATGAATAAAAAACATGTTTTCAAAAATATTTATAGAAATAAAGTTGTTTTACCAAACAGTAAATTCTATTTAAATTTTAATGTGGTATAAAAATATATTTTGTGAAGTAAATTTTCTTTTTGTGAAGTTAATTATGTAAAAAATCAAAATGTAAGTTAATTAAAAATTGAATTAAAATTTTAAAAATTATTTTATTAATTATTATTTTTAAATTATAAAAATTATTGAATTAAAAAATTATTTAAGAACATTATTTAAAATTAATTTAAAAATTGTTCTATTATTATTAAAATTATAAAAATTATTTAAAAATTATTAATTAATTGCATACACACTGACAAGCAGATTGATGACTAACCATAGAGGGATTCCTTTCAAATTTCCAAACAATTCCACAATTTTTATATAAGGATTATACGCTAAAATCATCTATCTCTCGTAGCATTTATGAATCATCTTCTTAAATTCAAAGATTATTTTATGTCACATTACTAAGAGTGATATTCAGTACTGTTATATAAAATTAGACGGAACATTAGATTGTTAATCTTTTGCTGAATTTTGTCTGAACTTTGATTCATTTCTGTAATTATAGGGATGGAACTAATTGCATGTGGTTCCAATGCATTTTTGAATTTTTGAATTCTTATCAATAGAAAATTTTATCTCTCTGCAATTCTAATTATAAAAATCAAAAGTCGAAATCATCTGTCTAACTTGTTTTTAACTTGCACACGAAGGAACAAACCAACAGACCAATTTTTCTTTTACGAATTTTTTTAGGTTTATCAGCTTCCTGGCCCAATGTGTTTTCTGATTATTTTGATTAAAAAAAGATGTGACAAATACTTTGAAAATATGTTTTTTGGATCCAAGGAAATATAAAATAGGAATATTCATCAAAATCTAGCAATAGAATTCTTGATATAATAGCTATAATTCCTTTGCTTGGTTTACTTTGCATACGAGAACATAAAAACTGTCAGGTGAAACAAAATAAGGAAAAGATATGACAGATACTCTGAAATATGTTTTTTAAGGAACCAAGAAAATACAAAATAGGAAGATTCATCAAAATCCAGCAGCAGAATTCTTGGTAGAATAGCTACAATTCTTTTGCTTGGTTAACTTTGCAAACGAGAACATAAAAACTGTTAGATGAAACAAAATAAGGAAAATGATAAATTGATAAAATTATTAATTATTATGCACAAATTGCTAAAATTATTAGAAAAGCTATTAGAAAATTAAAGAATTGATGCAAAAATGTATAAAAATGAACCATCATATTAGTATGATTAAATTTGCTACAAAAAATTTAAATCCTTCATTGTTTTTTAAAAAAAGTTTAATTACCATATTTGATCAAAATGTTTATACACAATCAAAACCAACTTGTAATATTTAGTATTCATAATATATCTAATATATCCAAAAATATATTTTGTAAACCAATGCATTTTTTGTAAACAAGTATCTTAATTAGTTATTCAAAATTTCACTTTCTCGAAGTTTTGATTGAGCCCAATTGCTGAAAGCTCAATTCTGGACGATAAACGGCCAACTCTGGTAAACCATCCATCAAAAGAGAACTCGGATGAAAAAACGAAACCTAACATGAATATGGAAGAGATCGGCAGGGGGGAAGGAAATACCAACGAAAAGAATCTCTAGGACTTCCGGTCACAAAAGTCAGTTGGACACCGTTGACCACTGATCCATCAAACGGAGCCTACATCTGCTTGGCTGAGTCATCAGAAGTCAAAAGAGAAAGAGAAAAAAATAAACAAATAAACAGGGTGACACGTCCCCTTTCGCAGTTAATAGTTATCTAATGATGCTCGATTCATTTGTGCTTTAGTATACAGTTTCATTTCCATTGATTAGTTTCCTTTCCAAAGTGGGCGGGATTGTCAACGTCACTAAAAGGTCGTTAAATAACAGTTAATGATCAACGATGCTCTTATGGCTTTTTTTTTCCTTATAATAATAAAGAAAGTTTTAAAAGAAAGAAAAAAACGTCTTCATATTCCTCAATAATAAACAAGTTTATTTTATTGCAAGATTTATTACATTTCTTTTCATCAGTTTTCTGTTGAGAAAGTTTTGAAAGTTCTGTTATTTAAATAAATTTATTGTTTTTTTAATGACTTAAAATTCTACTCTAGCAAAATGTCTTTAGTTATGCAAAAATGTTTTCGCGACGCTGTTACACTGTTTTCAATACGAAAAAGCTTCTTGAGATTTAAAAAAAAATAGAAAAAAAGATAATTATAAAACTTTTTAAGCTTTTTACTCTCAAAATTCCTATGTTTCCATATTCAAAAATCACATGATACAATAATAAAATTTTGATTGCCTTTTTACTCTCAGAATGCTTTTTTGATATAAAAAAGTGTTTTCGTGACACTGTTTAAATACGGATCAACATACAGGCAATACATCAACAAATTTGACTCACAAATAAAAAAAACAAATAATTAAAAATCTCTTTAATATTTTATTCTCTGAATTTCTTTTTAGTATTAAAAAGAAATATTTTCACAACGTCGTTTTCAGAGGCAAACATTCCTTATGAACCAATAATAACAATATAAATAATTAAAAATCTTTTTTTTTTTTTTTTCTTTACTCTCAGAATTCTTTTTTGTCAAATTAAAATGTCTTTGATGACACAGTTTTCACGTGAAAACAGATTATTATAAACTCTTAAATATTTTATTCTCAGCACTTTTTGGGTGAAAAAAAAAAACATTTTTTCGTGGCCTGGTTTTTGTAACGATAAAGTTTCTCGCGACTGAAAGTAATAATTATAAAAGTTTTACACTTAGAATTTTTTTTCTTTTTTGTATAAAAAAATTCTATCTAACATATTTTTATTCGGAAATAGGGAAATAATAAGTTTAACCATTATAAAGGTTTTTAAAATGATTACTCCATAATTTCCTTTCAGTGTAAGGCTTCTTTGAGATCTCAAAATCGGAACAAGGACAAGAAAATAAAGGGCTGAAAAATGGAAACATTTTTTAAAATCTAATCACAAGCTTTTTTTTTTAAAGAAAAAAGATTTACCTTTTGGGATTTCTAAATTGAAAAACAAATTTTAAGAAAATGAATATTAAATAACGATGAAACTTTAAAAAAATTTCACTTTACAATTTTCATCCAAAAATCTTTGCTGCATCATCAGATGAAGATACTAAATTAAATAAAATGTGAATTAGATATTGATAAATCAAATGAAATTGATCTCCAGATAGTTACTGTTAAAAAATTTCAATGAAATGCCTGAAGTTAAAAATAATTTTGCTACCCTTTTTGGCCTTCAAATAATAAAAAACACGAGAATAAATAAATGGAAGTGGTCTTCACAAAATGTTCTCGCATATTCTAGAATCTTATCCCCCCTTCAAACCGCGTAAAATTCTAGACTTTGTTTAAAATCACGAATACTATGCATGATATTGAGAAATGATATTTATGAAATATAGATCTTTGGTCTAGCATTTTTACTGAATCTAGAGAATATGTATTTTTGATACCTTTTTGCCTGCCAATTGACACCAAAATTTGCCAAAAAATTACAGTTGTAGTCATAAGATAGCATACCGAATTTCCTTGATTTAATTGCAGTTAAGAGTCAGGTGCATGAAATGTGCAGATGGACAGAGGTCAATATGCAGAAAATTTGATTCCAAAATTGTTAAGTATCTGTACTTAAACTTGCTTACCAAATTTCATTCATCTAGCTTTTTGCATATTCTAATTATCGTGCTCCCTTGTACTCGGACAACCTCATAAATAGACGTCCTAAATTTCAGCCGTCTTGCTCAAAGCAATTACGAGTTATCTTGTTCACAGACAGACAGACAGACACTGTGACAGACAAAAAATGTGTTTTTCTAACTCAAGGAGATTTGAAATGTCCCTGCTGCATTTTTCCTCAAAATCTCGAGTTTTTGATGATTACAATGCTTCTTCTATACTTAAAAGATTAGAAGAAGTAAAAATGAAATATTTTCATGAAACTATTATTGGCTTAGAAAGAGGTAGACATGTCTAACTTTAAGCATTTATAAACATATTTTAAAGCATGTCCGTCACACAGTTAGGATTCTCTGAAATTCTACTATATTGCGAATAACGCCCTCTAACTCATCTTGTTGCCGTTTCCGACAGCTTATTTCTAGTAATTTCCCCACTTATTTCGGATTATTTTTGCGTTTCCTACTCCCATTAATGGTTTGTTAGTAAAATCCTAATCACCCTGCAGTTGTAACATAGAATGGATGCTCAATCCACTCATGAATTAAGCTAAATTTTTTTTTATACTGCTTCAAAGAGCAGGTGCACAAAACCGAATTTATGGCATCAGAGTCTCTTAATTCTCAACATAGACATAGTTTTAATACTGACTTCATCAATTGGAATTTCAGAGTTTTTAGTATAATTACCTTAAATAGTTTAGTTTGATTTAGTTATATTAACGCCCTGTATTTTTAAAGCAACATAGGATTATTTTGGGATCGCACCTCGTAATTTTGAACCGCAGTCAGATGACAAGGACGACACCTGAACTGACACCCACTTTCCAAGCTTCCACACGACACCAGTGGGAGGACGTTTGGCCCAGACGGATTTAACGTGCACCAGACCCACTTCAACGATGGTTCTTTGATGAAATGGGGTTCCGAATCTGAAGCCCTCCGGTTCCGAAACCAAGACCTTACCACCACACCACCGTGGTCGGCAATTATTATCTTAAATATTTTGCAGAAAATCTATCCTACCATTTTCAACAGATGTTACAAAAGAGCTTTTATTTCACATCAAATCCAAGTTGATTATTCAATAACTGATCATCTATATGAAATTTCGGTAACTGTAAATTAGACTCTCAAATCAACTGAATATAAATTATTCACTCACAAATATAATCTAAACACAAACTTACACTTATTATAGCTTTCAGTAAATATCAATGAAAAAAAAACGAGTTGTTAAAAGAAGTAGGATATAAACTATTCGACGAAAATTGAAATCATTTCTCATTTTGCCATCTTTTTTTATGCCGTCAAAGTTTAATTTGCAGTTTTAAAACTTTACAATGTAATTCAAAAACAATTCTTTGAAAATAGATGACTACCTCAATGCTAAACATTTACTTTTCTCTCCTTTTAAAAATATTCAGTAAATATTTGAAAATTTTACTTAAATTTCTTGAAAAAAGCTATTTATTCATTTATTTTAAATATTTGTTCTATGTGAGAACATTATGAGTTATTGACGTATTTGGCATCTGCATTAAAAATAGTGCTCGTGTGTATATGCTTGAACACACCTGTCTGTTTACAATTTATAGGAAAAATTGTTGAATAATAAGTTTCAAATTTAGCACAAATATGATAAATAAGAATGGGGGGATTTTTCCAAAATTATAAATTTAAACAGATTAGATTATAAATTATAAATAAAGAGATAAATTATAAATTACAAAATTATAAATTTATTATTTATGGAGATAATTTTCGAATTTATTATCACCTGAAAAATGTTTTACGTCATCTAATTTTAAATAATTTAAATCATTTTTATTTAATTTAAAACGTTTTTAAATAAAAATGTTAATTGTTGTAAATGTTAATTGTTGTTAATTGTCCCCTAAATGTTAGCAAATTTTTGAAAAATTTGTGTATGATAAATTTTGCATGTTGAATTTTTACATCCTTATTTTATTGTGTAAAAACATTTTGTTGAATCTACTGACAAAACTTTCTGTGACATTAAATATTACATCCGATCTGCTGAAAAATTAATTTTCGTTTTCCTTAATTTTTTTATCCCCCCGGGGGGCACCTCGAAATGAGGATGAGATGCTTCCGGCATGGTGGTTGGATCTCGCTACCCTGGAGGGTACACTAATAGGTGGGGGATCTGGCTCCTCCCATCGATGACGGGACGTACTTCCTTCGGGGAGGGTTGTACCGTGGCCGGTGACGGCCCTTAGGACTCAACCACAGTTCCCGCCAATGTTGCTGTTGCGGCGGTCCGGTCATTCAGTTTTATGGTTTAAATCCGTGTGCCTTCGGGCGGGTCGGAGAGTTAGATGGTTGACTTCCTTAATTTTTTTTTAAATAGGATTTAATTCAGCTAACTACAGTTTGTTTCAGAAAGCTGCTAACTATAGTTCGTCAACGGATTCTGAGACGACCACAGTTCCATGACTCCATCTCCTTAAGGGGTGAGAAGCGGAACGATGAGTGCATTTCCGGTATTCCCTTTAACTTTGAATTTTCCCTATTACATACTAGTATATGTAAACATTTCCTCCTTTTATCGTTCCTTTCACCCTGTTTTGAAGAATTGAACCCATCCTAACGCATGCGCAAAAACGCGGAGGGTTTTACAATCCGTTGCTGAACTATATCACTTTTGAACTCTGCATAGGGATGATGCTCAGTTTGGTAAAATAACACTTCTCCTTTAGGCGCATAAACATTTCTTCTCTTCTAGATTTCATCTCCCTAATATTTAGGTGAAATCAAAACCTATCGACGCATGCGCAAAAGCAGGAAGATTTCAATATCTGAAATTTGAATGCAGATGCTGAACGAACTAATATGATGCACATAAGATATGCAATAATATTTTAATTTTAGTTTGGATCAAAATTTGAATTTATTTGAGGAATAAAAATTGAAGTGAAGGCATCGTGTAAGATAATGTGATTTAATTAAGTATCATATATTACAAAAAGTTACATTTTTTATGCAAATGTAATGTCATTTGATCTCATTTCATTAGAAAAATTCTAATGCTTAATAATTAGAAGAATTGTAAGACTAGGAGAGCCAGGAATTAGTTGCAACAAGGGCAAGTTGCAAAACGCTCTTTATGTAAATCCTTTTAAAATACTTAATCAGAATCTTCACGACATTTGATTCTTATAATAGGCCCTAATACATCATCGGAGTTAGTGCCCAACCGATTTGGGTAGTGAACGATAGTGGACATGTGATACATTTTAACTAATTAATAGAGAAAAATATTTCATAAAATTTGGTTTAAAATAAGCTAGATTTTTTTAAAAATATTTTTACTTATTTGTTTTGTCTTTATATTAAGTTCTAAAAAAATAGCTGTCATTCTTTTTTTTTTTTTTAATAGCAATATTTTTTTTTTTAAATTAATGAATAAAAATGTCCGAAACTATGTGACAGGGCAAGTTGTATAATCCATTACAAATTACAGAATTACAAATTACAAATGATTCATGACCTTCTACTCAAATATTAAACTGTACCCTCTAAACTCACATCTCTCTCTTTAAGGATTCATCTTGGTAAGAGTCTAAGAAAGGCTCAGAATAAAAATTAAGAAAAATCTCTCTTCTTAACTGCATTATCTGAAAAAAAGCAATGGAAAAGGAATATGGTGACATAATTTATAAGAAATGGAAAAAAAAAAGTATAAGAGAAAATAAAAGTTTTAAGGGGGGCAGTTCCAAAAGAGAAAAAAAAAGTAAGGAGAGAGTAAAGAAGTGGACTTTAAATTAAGAAAAGAAAAAAACGATTTTACCCTAGCTTGGGGAGAAACGTGCCACAACTCCAAAGATACATTATAATATATTACAGCAACATTCTGTTCTAAGACATGGTTCGGATTATTTTGTAGAAGGTTAAGTAATTTTGAACAGCATTCAGGTAATAAGAACACTACCTGAGTTGGCATCCCATTTTTAAGATTCCGCACCACATTCCGGAGTGCGCTAAAGCGGGAATAGCCAGATAGATTTAGCATACACTAGAACATTTTACAAGGCGGTTTCTAGAACCAGGATTCACTTCAATCGACTCATTCATAAGGTACAGATAATTTCTAGAACAAGGATTGACTTCAATCGACTCATTCATAAAGTACAGAGAATTTCTAGAAACAGGATTAACTTCAATCGACTCCTTCATAAGGTACAGAGAATTTCTAGAACCAGGATTAACTTCAATCGACTCATTCATAAGGTATAGAGAATTTCTAGAACCAGGATTCACTTCAATCGACTCATTCATAAGGTACAGAGAATTTCTAGAACCAGGATTCACTTCAATCGACTCATTCATAAGGTACAGAGAATTTCTAGAACCAGGATTCACTTCAATCGACTCATTCATAAGGTACAGAGAATTTCTAGAACCAGGATTCACTTCAATCGAGTCATTCATATGGTACAGAGAATTTCTAGAACCAGGATTCACTTCAATCGACTCATTCATATGGTACAGAGAATTTCTAGAACCAGGATTCACTTCAATCGACTCCTTCATAAGGTACAGAGAATTTCTAGAACCAGGATTAACTTCAATCGACTCATTCATAAGGTACAGAGAATTTCTAGAACCAGGATTCACTTCAATCGACTCATTCATAAGGTACAGAGAATTTCTAGAACCAGGATTCACTTCAATCGACTCATTCATAAGGTACAGAGAATTTCTAGAACCAGGATTCACTTCAATCGAGTCATTCATATGGTACAGAGAATTTCTAGAACCAGGATTCACTTCAATCGACTCATTCATATGGTACAGAGAATTTCTAGAACCAGGATTCACTTCAATCGACTCATTCATATGGTACAGAGAATTTCTAGAACCAGGATTCACTTCAATCGACTCCTTCATAAGGTACAGAGAATTTCTAGAACCAGGATTAACTTCAATCGACTCATTCATAAGGTACAGAGAATTTTAATGTTCGACTAAAAATAGTTTAGTGCCGAATTTCAAATTAGAAATAGAAAACTAAGCAGGTTTACTTCCTCTAAAACCCAGAGAGAGTGGCCTTGTTCCCTTACTCTCTAATAAAGATGTTGTTACACACACGCATATGTAGAATTGTGATACTTCGGTAAGTCTGTGAATATCATGTCATTATTTTCAGAACCCGCACATGAGAACTTTG
Organism: Argiope bruennichi; assembly: GCF_947563725.1. Lineage (NCBI taxonomy): Eukaryota > Metazoa > Arthropoda > Arachnida > Araneae > Araneidae > Argiope > Argiope bruennichi. The sequence continues at coordinate 43,734,869 of NC_079157.1, forward strand.
TCCTTCTTGTTATATATAGTAAAGAAAACCTAATTTACATTGAAGACATTTTTTTTTTCCTGATTGATTCAAACCAAAATTTAACGTAGAACATCAATTTTATAACAAAATCACATAAATATTATTTGTATAAGTCTTTACTTTTTTAGATACCCCGTTTGTTGTTGTTGTTTCTTATGGCACTTGCCACGGACAAGCCCGCTGTAACGAAGACAGCGATTTAAGCCGGAGGTTAAAGGAGGAGGAGGCTTTTGTTTTTATAGTAGCGCCAACTAGGACCAAGAGTATGACTTTGTTACTTACGCATCACTCATTCGCTTGAACATCCCCTTTTTACAGGAGGGCACACTCACACATATCACAGCTAGAACAACGGAAGAACAACCATGCCCAAACCGGGACGCCCAGATCACAGGGAAAACGCGCTACCCCTATGCCAGGACGCCGACTTACATTTTGTAACTATCATATACTCAGACAGCCTCACAGGTAGACTTCTTGCGAATGAATTTCGCTCAAAATCGGGTTGAAATCTACAAATATGGTGTAAGTGTCGGAGTTTATCCGTCTAGCTCAAAGTTTTTTGTGTTCACAGACTCAAACAGACAGAATTCCAAAAATGTGTTTCTGTACTCAGAAAATTTCTGAAAATTCTGATTCGTCACAATCTCTAGTTCAAATTTTTTTGACAATTACAATCCCCCCTCCCTTTTTTTTTTCTTTCTTTTCAGTATACTTCATGTACGAAAAAATAAAAAAACAGAGCACACAAAACAGTGGGGGAGGACGAAAGTGTTTGTTTGAACCATGGAACATTATCGTAAAAATTCCTCTCCGGAATTCTTAAAACTTCCGCACTCCGGAACTTTTAAGAACGGCGGGAAACGGAATTCTGACAATGGCGCAGACGATCAGCGCTCCCGTTGCCACGTGCCGCGTAATAAATAAATACATCGGGAGAAACTTTCAATCCGAAGTCACCTTACCCCCACCGGAACTTAACTCTCCCTATCGTCTGACAGAAGCCCTCCCGAGTGGGTAAGGGGAGAGAGATTGAAGTAGATGGATGACCCTTCAGTTTGTCTCCGTCCGGTGGCAACTGAAAAGAAAGGAAGTGATGGAATCGGCGCGATTGAATTATAATAATGAGGGCATTATTGTGCCTTAATAGGCGATTTGGCGGCAGACGGTTGGCTTTGTTGGCTACGAATAAAGACGCCAATTGTGGCCAAACTAAACTTTTCCCACACGTAATTATATCGAAAGGTACATGAATTTCTAAGCAAAAAATATTCACAGAAGAAGATAATCTCAAATGAAAAGATAAAAATATCATAAAATAATTGTTAATTAAAATGAGATATTTCTGTTTATAGCTTAGATAAACATAATTCAAGCTAATATTTATCAGGGAATATAAATGATGGCAACCAAAACCATGAATACTATGAATGTTTAGAGTTTTATTATTAGAGCATCACATATGAGCATTTTGTGCTTCACAATATAATGAAGAAAACAGAGTGCGCAATTTAGACTTATTTTTTTTCGATTGCTTGAAACCAAAATGTGATACTGGATTAAGGCGTCATTAAAAAGATCAAACACTAAATTTCATTTCTTCAAGTAGTTGGATTTTTGAGTAATCGTTTTCATTTGTATCAGAATAGACAGACTGACAGTTAGTCAACCTTTTGGCGAATATGTGTCGAACATGATACAGATCCGTATTTTATACGTTAAAACTGTGTACAAAATTTTATACAACTAGATCTTTACTTTCTGTATTTCTCGAGTTCTTTTATCCTTGGACAGCCAGACAAACAAAATTTCTATAAATAGAAAAAAAAAATTATTCGATTAAAAAAAAATTCTACAAATTTGACGTTAAGATCATATGCAAAATTTCATCCAATTAGCTCAAAGTATTTTTTACATACTTTGTTCCAAGACCGTCAAACAGAATTCTAGAATTGTGCTATTCCGCCTCTGGAAGATCCGAAAAGTTGAGAATCATCAAAATCTCGAGTTCATATTTTTTGACAACCCAATACATTTTATTTAATTATTTATTTATTATTATTATTTTTTTTTGTATATTTAGTAAAATTATAAACAGTTATTCCGACCTTCACGTAAGTACACGGATAAGTTTGAATGGTCAGACACCACGACAGCACTGGCGAGAACTATGGTTAAGTTCTTAGAGCCATTACCGGCTACGATACAACTCCTCCTGTAGGAGGCATGTCCCATCATCGGTAGCCCATACCATTTCTATACTCACCAGGAAAACAATACGGAACCAATGAAACTAGGGCGGGAACCAATCACTATTCGGAAACTTCTCGTTTCTATGTGTAAGATGCCCCCTGATGGGATTAAATACTTAGAATATGAGAAAATAAAAATTCAAATATCAATACTTCTAAAAAAATTGGTCAAAACTAGATGTTTTTAGATCTTAAAATACGCTGATAGGCAAACTCCCCGTCAGCATGCTTTCCCCTGATTACCGTTCAATGAAATAATTCGAATCAAAACTGGTGAGAATGTTCAACGTTGACTTCCTCATATAATAACACAGTATTATTCGTATGGCGTTTTACAATACATAGAAAAAAATCTGCCTTCCCTGCCATTGAATGAATCCATAATTTTAAATATATCTACAGTTTTGGCGAAAGGACCAGGTATCAAATTTTATTTGTCTAAGTGGCTGGGTTTCTAGATTATCATTTTTACATTCTCAAAGATAAACGATAGTTTCAGGAAAAAGAAATGTCTGATAGTCAATCTTTTGTTGGATTGATTCCAAAATTCGATCAAAATTACAATTCGAATGACATATCTGTTTGCTTAATTTCATTCATCAAATTATTTATATTGTTGAAATACCTTGATAAATGTGTGTAACAGACGTCTTTTCCTTATCCATTTATCAAGATATACGTACGTAAAGACAGTGGAGGAAGTGGACTGTCTTAGGAAAAAGGAATACGACTGATGATCAACCTTTTGACGGATTGAATCTAAAATTTGACAGAGAGCTACAGTTCAAATGGCATTCATATATTTGTTTAATTTCATCCAAAAAACTATTAACGTTTTTTGAGATTTCTTGCTAAATTGATGATGTAAACTTCCTTATCCATTCATCATATTATAACTTAGGTGTCACTTACCTCCTATATGCCTATGACAGAAGGCTACAAATTTGCAGAAAGACCAAAAATCAAACTATATGCCTGTAGCTTGTGGAACTTTAAATTATCGTTTTCTTAGACAAGTAGACATAATTCCAAAAACAACTGAGAACAGGGACTCATAACAATTTCGATGTAAAATTTTAGGTAGATTCCTTATAGAAAGACTATCTATTTCATTGGTTCTCATGACACTATTTTGGCAAAATGTTTGAAGATCTTCACCGATCAAAGTCCCTAGAACCCAAAATCGCCCTTCGTTCAAAAGATTATATATAAATTTATATATAACGCTTTTCCTGTGTTATCTTGTGTACAAGAAAACTAGAATAATTTTGTTTGGATTTTAACTTGCTTGAAATATGTTGTAAAAAATATAAAAATTTCGAATGATTTCGTAGATGAGTCATCTAGCCCAAAGAGGGTGAAAATGTTGAGATGTTGAAATTTTCATTTCGCTATAACTTTCTTAATATTGAAGATAGAAAAGAAAAAACAAAATTAACCAAATTAATACCTCATTAAGACGAACAAATTTTGTATTTAAAGTCTTCCCAAAGCTACAGTTGCCTCGAAGTTGGAAGGCTAAAAAGTGATTTTCAAGCTCCGTAATTTGACTGTTTCTGACATCAAAAGTTTATGTTAACAGTTTTGAAAAAAAAAAAACTGAAATAAAATGTCTGCTTTTCTTTTATTTGCGCACTTTGAAACTATTTAAATGCATATGGAATAAAGATTAAATTTTAATTAAAACTAACTAAATAAAATAAAGGAGAAGAAAGATTTAATGGCAACGTTATGTTGCCAAAGAAATTTTTTTTAAAAAGCTAGTGGCAAATTTTTTTATACTCCAATTAATAGTTATAATTGAAATATTTAAATGCGCAATAGATAAGATCTTAGCAATAATATAAGAAAAGCAGACGATTTTTTTCCTCCAATATAAATAAAAAAATCAAACGATAAATTCATATTTTCTATTATCAAATATTATTGTTTGAAATTAATTGAAAGAAGAATATTTATAAACGATAGTTAATTTCTTCAAATAAATTTAAAATTAATAGATTAGCTTCTATTTCTTACCGATTAATATAAACTTTTGGCACTTTCTAGAAACTTTAAAGCTTTTGTATAATATAAACTTTGGTACAGGCTTAGATTTGTATATTAATTTTTATAATATTTGTACTTTGATATTAATTGTTGCTTAAGAGAATAATTTATCTTATCACATATAATAATAAAACAGTTAAAGTGGAATCAAATCTGATCAAAAACATCATAATAAGATATTTGTTCGTTTGGTTAATATTTTTATGTTATTTTGAAATATTCACTCTTATTTATAGTAATGACAATATGTGCCCCAAAAAATATAATATTTTTGGATATAAATCCAGCAACTAAAGCAATGAAAAACGTTTTTGGTAAATAAACTTGAAAATGTATTTAAAAATTTGTAAAAATTTGAGAAATAGTTGTACATAAATAAAATTGAAATCACTAAAATACAAATTTCTTCGATTTTAGTCTTCTTTGTTTCAGTTTTATTAACATCCTGTTTTAAAGCAACACTAGGGCTATTCCGGGATGGACCTCGTAATTTTGAGCTGCGGTAAGATGAAGAGAACGACACCTGAACTGCCTATTCCCCCCATCCAAGCTTCCACACCACACCAGTGTCAGGATGTTTGGCCCCGAAGGATTTAACGTGCACCAAATTCGCTTACACAGCGATTCTTCGGTAGAATCGGGTCTCGTTCCCAAAATGCTCCTGTTCGGAAGCCGAGACCTTGCCCACGCTACCACGGCCTCCTAATCTTATTTGGATGATGTTTGTTTATTATTTGATGATTAAGAAATTATATGAAGTCTGAAAAAAATATTGAACATTTATACCCAAGAAGTAACAATGGACCTATGTGTCGAAACTGATAGCTCTGGGTCCTCGAGATAATTTTGAAACGATTTTTGTATCATGCTGATCGCATCAAGCATGTCGATTCTTTGCGTATCCTGGTCTACACGGAGTATCCAGCCCAGATATTCGCTTTCCAGTTTTGGATAACTTTCAATGTTTTGGATCACCCTGTGTCCAAACCCATTTGACATTTTTTTGGCATTATTTCTGTCTATCGCTCTCTGTTTGAGGTGTTCTTTGCTTCAAAATTATAGATTTGTATCAAGTTTTAGATTATATTCTGCGACAAAAAATTTGTCCATCCGTCTATCTGTCCATATGCAAGTAACCGCACAAGGCTACTCCGCCCCATCTGATTAAAGGCATTCAGATTAAATCAAACTGACCGGGAAGCCTCGACAACAACACTGGCTGCAACTATGGTTGAGTCCTGTTGTTTGTTGTTTCTTATGGCACTTGCCTCTGACAAGCCCACTGTTACGAAGACAGCGATTTAAGCCTGAGGGGGGACGTCTCTTATTTTTTTATAGCAGCGCCAACTAGGGCCAAGAGTACGACTTTGCCACTCACGCATCACTCATTCGCTTGCACAACCCCTTTTTACAGGAGGGCACATTCACACATCTCACAGATAGAACAACAGAAGAACAACCATGCCCAAACCGGGACTCGAACCCGGGACGCCCAGATCACGGGGAAGACACGCTACCCCTATGCCAGGACGCCGGCTGGTTGAGTCCTAAAAGCAATCACCGGCCACGGTACAACCCTTCCCATGGGAAGCACGTAACGTCAACGATAGAAGGTAACCGACTCCCACCATATCTGTACCCACCCAGGCGGCAAGAGCCAACCACAATACTGGAAGCTTCTCACTCTCATTTCTGAGGTGTCCCATGGTAGGAGCCATATGCAGATAAACCAGGTGATTACAACATGGAACGAAATAATATTATAATGGATAAATTTTAGGATCGATTTTAACATTTAAAGTGTTAATTCATCTCAATTGCACCAAATTTATCAAAGGGTTGAGGCACCATCCGTCTAGTTTTTTACTTTTTGTAGTGATGTTCACTTTCTTTTAGGCGGACAGGTTTTTTATCTAAAGACCATATATCAAGTTTTCGCACGTATTTAAATGCGATAACTCAAGCTCGAAGTATTTTACATACATTTTTTCCACTGAAAATTTTTAATATCATTTTTTTATATTTTATTTTGACAGTTTCTCGCTAAAACTTTAGAAACTATTATCATAAGAAAATGATTTTTAAGCCATCTTGAAATTCAAACATTTATTTATTTATTTTTCTAAACCAGTTTCACTGCAGATTCTTCTTTCACGCTACTTTTACTTTCTATATAAAGAATATGAAGGAAAACTAGTGTAATCAGCGAAAAAAATATCGAATTCGACTTTTTGTCGAATCTCCACATTTTAAACCTTATCGAGGCACACACACACACACACACACACACACACACACACACACACACACACACACACACACACACACACACACACACACACACACACACACACACACACACACACACACACATGCACACACACACACACATACATACACACACACACACACACACATGCACACACACACACACACACACACACACAAATTTAACTTATGCTGTTGGTTTGTAAATACTATAACTCAAAACACAGTCATCTTGTACTGATGAAATTTGATATGAGATATTTACACGCAGACGTCCCTTGCTTTCCTGAATTTTGAGAAATTAACAGTTTCGTGGGTAGGAATTTTCATAATTTCGAAACGGAAGCGGAGAGAGCTGCATATCAAATATTCTGATAATTAAATCTTGTCTTAAGGTTATGGTACAGAAAATAGTCGAAATAAGCGAATTTTGTCTACATTTAAGAGTGACTAGGTTATGACATGTTTAGAATAACCAACAAAGCAACGAGTAAATCATTTTTTATTGATTATTTTTGCCCCTTCTCTAAAACCAGCGAGAGTGGTATCCGCAAAACTTTCTCGCACACGTTCTTATAAAGGTGTTATCCCAGAAAATGATGTTCCACGGAATTTGCATACAATAGTTAGGAAATATTAACTTTTGGCATGAATTTAGCATTATTAATGAATCTATCGTGTCATTTTTGGCGAATTTTTTGGGGATTAATCGCTACCATTGTTAATAAATAGTATCCGAAAATCGGATTTGTGCTTCAGACATGTTTTTCCCAAATGGTCGGAATCAAACTTTTACTATATTAAATTTGATCAATTTAAGTCATTGCGTTTTTCAGTTATGGCGTATACATGTTTGTGAAAGCACAGACTAATAAACGGTCAACCCTTTGTTGTATTTGGCTCAAAATTTCATAGGTATCTACATGATAGATATTAAATTTGGGTACCAAATTTTATCTATCTAGTCCTCTTCGTTTTGTAATTATAGTTTTAACTTATATTCGAACAGCCGGGCAGACAGACTTCCTCTAAATGGATTTAGCTCAAAATTTTCTAAAAATCTCCAAATTTATTGTAAAAACCACATGCAAAATTTCATCCAGTTAGCTCAAGCCATTTTTGAATTATCTTTGTCAAAGACAGACATTCAGACGGATATTTTATAAAAATATATTTTTCAGGATCTCAGAAAGATAAAAAATGTGGAGCTTTGTCAAAATTTCGAGTTCGAATTTTTTGATAATTACAATCCTTTCTTATATTACGTTAATGAAAAAGTAAAAATCAGGGGTTAAAAATTTGTATGGATTGTTACTTTCATCAACTGTTTTAATCACTTGTCGGTGAAATTGTTAGATTAAAATGAGAATATAAGCATTATACAAGGCTAGGGCATTAAGATAATTCAGAGAATGTATAAATGAGTTGCGATTTGTTTTCCCCAACTCAAATTTTATAAAACACTTAAGAAAAAATAGGCTTTTTATTTATTGAGCAAAGAAGGAGTCAACCATATCATTATCTAGTTAAAGATAATGATATGATAATACGGCAAATTTTAACACTTTTCAAATTAAACATTTCTTCCTTTTAACGTAAGTTGAAACTCTCGGAAAGACGTTTTTAAGCAGCTTGTATAGTCCAGAGTTTCACATGTAATTTACAGCTTATGAATACATTTTCACATTATTCATTTTTATTCTCTTTTAAAAGAACTATAATTTTTAACTATAAAAGAACTATAATTTGAAGAATTAAAAAACACAAACTTTTAGTTAAAAATTATTTAGATTTAGAAACTTATCCTAAGAAATATACTCCCAACAATACTTTTTGATTGAAAAAAATTGGTACTTATACTCTTAATTTGATTACAAAATAATAACTTTATTTTAAAGAAGTATTTACTTATTTCATCAAAAATAAAAACAGTAACAATAATTTTTTATCTGGTGAGCAAACCGAAATTGATTTCTCTTCAGGTAGCGTCTATTTAATTAATTTAATTAGCTTAATATATCATTCGATAATCAAGTTTAAAATTAAGTTACTCATTTTTACTTATTTTAGCCATTGTTTCGTTTTGCTATGAAAGTTTAAATAATAAGGTGAAGATCTATTTTCCCATATATCGAGGCGAAACATTTCATATGGAATTATTCTTCTTTTTCTTTTATTCTTTGTTGTTCGGTCGTACAATTTTTATTTGTCGAAGCCACACAAATAATTAACTAATTTTTAATTGAAATTTCAAAAAAAAATCGTTTTAATGTACACATTCCCACACTCCAAAACACACACACGCACACATATATATATATATATATATATATATATAAAGTTTAGAGCCCTAAGTCAATATGCTCAATCTAGAGCTCTAAGTCAATAAGTTTTAAGCAATAAGTCAGTAAGTCGGTATGTTCATGTCTATGCCTAGAGCACAAACACATATTCATCATAAGTAAAAACAGAGATATCAATAAAAATTATTCATTCCAAAAATTTAAATAAAAGCCAAACTCGAAAGTTTTACATCAAATAGAAGTGGGAATTTCTGTCTGCAATTCTATAATAGCAGCACGATTTTATTAAATGAATTAAAAGAAGAAGAAAATTAATGCAGTAGTAAAAAATTGTAAAGAAGACTTTACAAAGGATTTCATGTTACATAACGAAAGATTTTGGCATTCTAAGAAGCAAATGAAATTTGAGAGTTAGTGTTCGGAAAAAAAAAGATATAGGATTATTTATTTCTACTCCTCAGCTTTGCTAAGGTTACGTGAAAAGACTCCTATCGCCATCTATTGATCGTATCCGAAATTTTATTGTTGATAGTTGGCATTGAGTTCTTCATTTCGATTAGACATCTAATTTTAGAATGATATTACACTTAATGCTATACATATAATTTTAGAATGCTCTTTGTAAATTTTATCGGTCGAATTTAAGCTCAGATCAATGAATCGAACATTGAAATCTATCAGCAGTTACAGAATGCATTAACGTTGCAAAAAGTGAAAGGGGAAATGATATCTCGGGAACAATTTTGAGGGGGAGGCGCTGCGAATACAAAAAAAAAAAATGTGCTTATTTAAGCTTTTAAGCTAAATTTGATAAGAGGAATGCGTAAAGAATACCATTAATTGCTCTTGCACTATCCTATTTCTGTTTCTACTAATAATAAAAATTAGTGTATCTATGTGTGTTTTGATTCTTTACAAACTAAACCGTTTGACTCAATACTACCAAACTTATCACATATAAACTTTGGAGAAAGGAAATGTTCCTCTTGGGGCGCCATTTTTAATTTTAATTAATTAAAAATTAATTGAAATGTTGGCATTTTTTCAATATAAGTTACGAAAATATTACAACTCAAAAATGATTTCTACATCATCTTAAAATGTAATCAATTAGTTTTTGAATGATCCAACGTTTTTCGCCATATAATTTAGTTGTCTATTTTTAATTAGGTTTAAAAATACTTTAGGTACATTTTTTAGTAATATATTTGATTGTTGGAATAAAATTCAAATCGCTTTCATTGTTGCTACCAATATTTCATCCAGGTTTCTTTCTCTCGCGGATACAAACTAGAGAGAAAGCATTGTAATCGGCAAAAAATACGAACTCCAGATTTTGACGAATCTTTGCGTTTAAGAAAAATCTTTGCGTTTGAAAAAAACACATTTTTGGAGAATGGCCGTCTGTCTGTCTATCACAAAGATAACTCAAAAACGCTTTGCGTATTTGGTAGACGATCTTCAAATCAAATTCATAGATTTTTATCAAATTTTGAACAAAATCTGGTCAGAAGAAGTCTGTCTGTCCGACTATTCGAATATAATTTAACACGATAACTGCAAAACTAAGAGCTCAATAGACAAAATTCGTTACAGAAATTTATTTAAAGAGTAAGCACTTATCAAAGTTTGAACTAAATACAACAAGGGAGTAACCATCGGTCGGTCTGTATTTTCAGAAACATGTAAACGCGCTAACTAAAAAAAAGCAATGACTTAAATATCTCAAATATGGTACTGTGTTTTGTGAGTACAAATTTAGTTTTGAGTTAAATTTGGTTTTTATTGGTTGGAAAAACTTTGGCTAAAATTCAAATTCGATTTTTTGGATAACATTATCCGCATACCAAGGATTAATCACCAAAAGTCTCTCCAAAGATGGCACGATAGATTCAATGAAATTGCTAAACTCACACCGAAGGTTAACATTTCTTAACTGTAGGACGCCATCGTCATGCAAAGCATTCTGGGAGATAACATTTATTTGAGAGAAGACAAGAAAGTTTTGGTGGGATCACTCCATATGGTTTCTAGTATTGATTATCAAAATATGAAAATTAGACTTATTTTTGTACCTGGAATACATTTCAATATGAAGTATATTTTAAATAAAATTTTTGCAACTTTCTTCTGCAGCTAAGTTTTATTTTCAGAACTAAACAATGGTGAAACATTTTGAGATTGTGTCCATTTTTAAACGCTGTACCTATGATATAATTGGATGTATAAAGAAACCAACAGAAAATAAAGAAATGCATAGAACGATTGGTATACATATTCTAAAACAGAGTGATTTCTATGTTTATCAAGATTGTCTTATAAATATTTTGCTGAGGAAACCGTTAAGACATAGTTGCACAGAATATTAAATTGAAATTCTTAGCAACCATTTATCCGTGTTTTCGTAGCATTATAAAAAATGAAATAACAAATATAATACAGCTTAACACTTCTTTAATTATAAGTGATATTCCAATGATGTTAAAGTAATTTTATAGTAATTTTGACATCAAATCATAAGATTGATTTTGTGATATTGGTTTTAATTTTCGAAATAAAGTGAAAAATTCCTCTAATAATATACACACAGCTTTCAAACAACATTGAAACGGTCTTGATGTAAGTTAAAGATTTTGAGATAAATCTCAAAATCCATTTTTGAGATAAATCTCAAAAACTCTACTTCATTATATATTCTATCCTAATTATATATTCTGTATTGGTTAAAAAACATTACAGATATCCCCAGTCATAATCACTGTACCGATTTCGTTTATTTTTATTTGATTAGAAAGCTTATAACAATTGCAGACTTCAACAGTGGTCACCTTATTCCAACCTCCGTTTTCAAGAGATATCACCGAATAAATTGATGCAGCCCCAACCACAAATACTGGAACCTATTTCACCAATTTTATTCTCCACGTTTCTAGCCAGCTAGCTAAACAAAATGCTCTCTGCTTATTGTACAACTATAGTCTTACACTTTCGACCCGACTTTTGCATAATTAAAATATTATATTCCATATTAAAACTGTTCTTTCTACGATACTCCATGTGAAAGTAGGATTTATTTATCCAACAATAAATTATGCCTGATCTCTTATACGTATATGCACATTCGAGCTTAAAGGGTTAAAAAACGCTTTCATTTGTTATGTTAAGATATATTTTAACAAAGCTAGTTGTCTTTCTAAATTAATAAATATTACTTATATCTTAAAAGAACAACAAATGGCCAATAGTGTTACGATATTGTAAGAAATGCATGGCCGGGATATCCTGGTTGATAGGGCGTTGGATTCACATCCCTTGGGGAGTGAGTTCGAACCCCGCCGCCGAAGACTCTCCGTGTGTTAGGTGGCTGGAGCACTTTTAAATTTGTAGTGGTCACAAAGTCCTCCATGTCGAGAGTAATACCACTGGGGGTACTGACTCAGTGGTGATCGTTCTCTGTTTCAGATCTAAATTACGATCTGTGGTTGAGTGAAGGAAATGCCTGAATGAAGTCGCCCCGTAAAGAGGGTTGTGACGCGTGAGTAACTAAGACGTACTCTTGGCTCTATATGGGGCTACTGAAAAACAAGAGAAGCTCTCTTGGCTTAAATCCGTGACTCAGTTGGCGGACTTGTCTATGACAAGCGCCATTAGAAACAACAACACAACAACAAAAAATGCATGATGATGATATATTAAATCAAATAAAGTTAACTCTGTAGAAGTTTTTTCAATGACTTCAACAGAAAACAATTCTTAAAAAATTATTTTTTATTGCGGTGAAAGGTTTGGATCAGTAGCTCCAGGAGTAATCTGTTATCATATGTGTGTCCCATTTACCTTCATATCTTTGATAATTTATTTTAATATTCTAATGAAATTCCTCTCCTGACTAAACTGAACTAAACTTTGTGCTTCAGACAAGCTTTTCTCTACCGTTTGAGGCTGACCGTTCAGAATTAGAAGGTTGCGTGTTCAAATCACGTCCGGGTCACCAATGTGCCGGATTGATGTGAGCGAGGATAGAACCTGGGACCTTGTGGTTCGCAGCCCAGTAACATGACCACGATACAAAAACAATTGCTCGGATAGCGTAGTTGTTAACTGGCTTATAGCTATTCACCACAAGACAAAATCTTGACACAAAATTGTACTTGTAATCGCAAAATCCCATACATAACTTGATATATTTAAGCCATTGTGTTTTTGAATTATTGAGTTTACATGTTTCTGAAAATATAAACCGACAGACAGTTAACCCGTTGCTGGATTTAACTCAAAGTTTGGCAGGTGTCTATACTAAAGATGTTAAATTTGTGTACCGAATGTTATCTATCTAGATCTCATGATTTTGTAGTCATCGTGTTAACTTATATTCGAACAGATGGATAGACAGACTTCTTCTGAACATATTATACTCAAAATTTGATAGAAATCTGCAAGTTTAGAGTAAAGACCGCATACCAAATTTCAATGACCTAGTTTAAAGTGTGTTTTAATTATTTTTGGCATAGACAGATAGACGAACATTTTCCAAAACATTTTTTTTTTTTTAACTCAGCGAGATATAAAATATAGGATTTGTTATAACCTCAAATCTATATTTTTTGACGACTATTATACCGTCTCTATACTACACATACGAGAAAGTACAAACTCTACATTTTGACCTCAGTTTCAATTCGATTTACCTCTCATTTGGCCTCAGTCTTCTTGACAATTAATTTATCGTAAGACTTTTATATGAAATGATAAGAAAATTATGCTATTTCTATTAAATAATGTCACAACGATAATATTCTCAGTACTTAATCAAGCTTCCTTTTAACCCCTTCCTTGTCCGTAACGCGTCTAGAGCGTTCAAGTGAAACTTCTGGTGGGCGGCCGTAACGCGCTTCAAGCGTTCTTCTACATTTTCAAACTTTCAAACGTTTAAAACGCTTTGTAAATGTTTACTTGTTTGAGTTTTTATTTTGGTTTGTTCTAATGCGGCGAAAAAACAGAGGAGAAACAGAAATTATCGCGGATAGGAGAGTACGGTGAAAGGGTTAAAAACCATTCCACTTTTTTTCATTGATTTTTTCTGTTCCTAGTATTCCACTTGTAATATAACATGGATACTTTACATGCCTACTTTATTGTTCCAGAAGGAAATTGACCATCTTTAGCTCAACAAAAACAGACTAATGTCTCTGATAGTAGAGCTATAACCACTTAACATTCTAAATTTAGATATTTTCCCTGAAATTTTATGGAATGAGCAATTGGAGAGAAAAGCTAGCGATTCCCATTAAGTAAAAACGCAAATTTTAAAGTCCAATCTTCGAGTCAAAAAAAATTTAAGAATATAGTTGAAATACATATCTGTAGCTCTCTATTTTAATCACATTATAGAAAAATGCTCTTATTTCCTGATCCAAAATCATATTTTTTAAATTAATTATTTCTAATACACGAACTAAAAAAATTGCTGGCTCTTTAATTCTCACTCTACAAGCAAAAAGATAAAAATATCTAGAGCCCATGGCATAACTATCTAAGATGCCTAAGACTGCCTTTCCTGAAAAAATTCTGACAAAAAATCTCTTATTAAAAGCTCTTAAGGGAGGGGGGAGGGATTCGAAGACCTTCGCTTTTTTCTTCTGGTGCGAATAGACGTTTTTCAACTTTGTTTCTATGCGTTAATCCTTGTTACTATCCTTGGATTTAATTAGATCACTCACATTTATATATATATATATATATATATATATATATATATATATATATATGCTCTAAAATGCGTTCTACTGCTCCAAATAAGATAAAATTTGAACTACAGATTATTCATATAATGCACTTTACATTTATTAATTGAAAACCTTTACTGCAAAAATCCACCAATAGATGGCGCTATAACACAAACGGCATTTACTTGCCTATATTGAAAATGTGAGACAAAATTTTCCTTATAGCGCATGTTAATTGCCATTTTTCTTTGGATAAAAAGAAGGCGGATTCTGCACGAACATTAGTTTCTTCTCTGTTCGTCATGCCTACAATGCAAGAAAAAGCGCTATTGGTGAAATGGTTCTACCAGAACCAACAAAACTCCGTTGCAGCTCTAAAGGAATTTCGTCGTATGAAGCAGATACGAAGAGGTCTAACGTCTCCAGATGCCCTATGCAAGATGATGTAGAAATTTGGAAAAACTGGGCAACTTGGTATTCTTCTAGGTAGAGAACGAAAAAAAATCCGGGTCTTCCAGCGTCGAAAATGTTGCGACCGCGCTCGTTGAAGCCAGCAGTCAGTTGTCCCATAATAGTGTGAGTTTGCCAGTTGTTTCCCGTGTTCTGGATATGCCGCATTCAACTATACGAAAAATCGTACGGCATATTTTGCATTTTTATCCATACAAAATCAAGTCTGTGCACCTGTTTCAGGACGGGGACTTAGAGGTCTGTAAAATCTTTGCACTTCAGTTCCTTGCTCGAATAGTGGGTGACACAACTTGGCCATGGAACATTCTGGGGAGTAATGAGGCCCACTTTTGCCTCAATGGGCAAGTTAACACCCACAATTGTCGAATTTGGGCAGCGGAAAACCCTCACGTTATCCAGGAATAACCCTTGCATTCTGAAAAAGTGTCAGTATGATGTGGTTTTACAGCTACCTTTATCATTCGACTGTATTTCTTTGATGAGATAACTTCAAATAGAATCCAAACCTGTCCCGTCACAGAACCAAGGTACCATAATATGGTGAGATATTTTGTAATCCCAACTCTTCTACAGCATGGATACCTTCAAGACATCATTTCCATGCAGGACGGTGCACCACCTCATATTGATCGTCGTGTAAAGCGATTGTTCATACAGCACTTCACAGAAGCACGTTATCAGCCGTCATTTCCAAATAGCATGGCCTCCTCGCTCGCCGGACACACCCCTTGCGACTTTTGGTTGTGGGGTTATTTGAAGGACAATATCTACTGTTAAAGACCATCATCTCTACCAGATCTAGACAACATTCGGCGCCATATTTTTAATATTCCGGCAGACCCACTCCGGTCATTTATAGAAAATATGGTTCTCCGATTAGAGCATATTATTGAAAATGAAGGAGGACATATTGAGCAATTTTACTTTTACTTTATTTAATAATTATAAACCATATTAAATGATTTTATGTGTATTACAATGCCACCTAACGGTGAATTTTTGTACTGATTTTTTTTATTTAATAAATATAAAGCGCATCATCTCAATAATTTATAGTTCAAATTTTATTTCATTTATATCAATAGAACGCATTTTAGTGAATGGGGTAACTTAATTCTTGCTAACCCTATAGATAGATATATATAATAGTTACTTTTTCTATAACTACAATGCTGTACTTATTAAAATTTATTTTTCTGTGGGAGAGTTATCCTATTCAACTGATTACTTCTTTAATTATAAACTCTCAAAAAGAAAGTTTAAAATTATTTTTCTGTCTTCCATTTTGAATGTCTTTCAACTATTTTTTGACGATATCTTTTGAATGTTAGCTTTGATAGCTTTACTCGGAAATGTGTAAAAAATTCGAAGTTAAGAATACTTTTAATTCTTTTCGCTTAATGTTATTTGTTAAATGAACAATATTCTGAATCTGTCTTTCTCTCAAAACTGATTTAAAAACTTCCAAATCATCTTCATAATACATGTTTATTACCTAGTACAAGAAAAGTAAACAATTTGTTTTCAAATATCTTTCAAAGATAATAACGTTGTAATAATAAAATGGGTGTAATTTAAAATGAAAGAAAAGAAACTCATTTTCTTCTTTTCCCTTCTTTTTTTTCTTCTTTGATTTAAAGAAAAAGTAATTAACTTTAAAAATATGGAATCATTTTTTCCTCTTTCGGAACGTTTGAGATTTACTATCTCGAGAGTGAATGAAATCGTTTTCAATGTGATTTGTTGTTGTTTTCCTCTTTTTTGGCATCCGTTTCTCATTTTAGCAATTTCTGACAATTTATTTGTTTGCAACGACGACCTCTGACACGAAAAGTGTTTGAAGAATTCGTCTAAAAAAACTTCTTAAAAAATAACGATAATGAGATGGAAACTGGTCTAGTGTCTTCAAAGAATACCTGAATTATGAGACCAGTGACTCTTAAGACAGTAGCTCGATGTTTTTTCCCTGTAAACTTGTTGCCACCCAGCTGAGCAAAATGCTGTCATTTCAATGTGTTTGCAATTTCGGAAGAAGCCTCATCTTGTTTCCCCGGGAGGTTTGAGTAATAATAGCGAGTCGTAAAGAACTTGAAAATAGAGAAAACGAAATCGGTTTTTGTTTGTGTATTTGTTTGTTGATAAGTTTCCACATAGAATCTTAACTGATTGGTTGGTGTACTTGAAAGGAACTCTGGGTTTAAATTACCGAAGGTTTTTGAAAAAAAGGAATTAAAATTGTATTTGAGATTATATAGTGAAATGAAATTATTCACATATTCTTTAATATTCTTATTTTTCAATAATAATCAGTTTTAATAACTAAATAATGTATAATGAAATTTTTTTGTGTACAGAATTAAAGTTTGAAGCTGAAAATAATGCTGTTGATTGTCTATTGCAAGATGCCATACAAAAGTCAACTGATTTTTGTCTGGCATCTTGCTATTCCAATTGGAAAATAAATAAAAAAAGTGCCAAATGGAAAATTTTTATATAATATTTCCTTCAGAACACAAAATAAAATATTCAATCAACGTAACTATTTATAAATAATTTATAAATAAATATGAAATATATTTATGAGAACATGACCAAAAATATCAATGATGTGTCTTCATCAGCTTTTACTTTAATCAATGATTTTTCCCCCCCTATATCATTACAAAAGCTCCACTGCATGCTTTCCAGGATCCCTCCAAAATAGTTTTATCAATCCCGATTCTTTTTTTTTTTTTTTTTTTTGTATATTTCTAATCATTCAAAAATCTATGAACTGAAGTAGCAAATTTTATTGTAAATGCTATTATGGAATCCTCGTTATTTACAGATTATATATATATATATATATATATATATATATATATATATATATATATATAAGCTCGTTAATTTGAATAATATTTATAGAGCAGACGATATACAAGCTTAGTGACTTGTATATCGTCTACTCTATATAATAAATTTTTAGGAAGAAAAATGTTCAATAAATATGGAAGTTTCTTTAGTTTTCACTATCAAAATAATTTTATTGAATTTGAAGAGCATTACTAGAGCTTCAAATGATTCTTTGATGTCAGAGAATATTTTAAGCTCTCTGAGAAAGCAGACATTCATCTTATGCAAATGGCTGGGAATTGCAGCGTTAAACAATATCAGTAAAGAGTATTCCAGTTGCTTGCTGGAAACTACCAAGCTGGGATCGATGTTGATGGCGGCGCGCTTGATCACTTACTGAAATATTATGTAAGTAAATATATATAACTTTCTTTTCATTTCTTCGGTACTTATTATTTTTTCGGTCTGCATTTTTCATTTCCGAGTTCAGATTACTCTACAAAAAAATACTTTTTTAAATTATTTTACCTACTCTTAAAGTTTGGTCCATGAATTCAGAGACACCCTGTATATTACACTCATGTCCATAAATTAAGGATACTGCGAGTTCAGGAAAAGAAAAAGTCAGAATCAAAACAAATGTGACTTATTTGTAAAGCCAGTTTATTAAACAAAAGGTAAAGAGCAAAAAAGATGTTATATCCTTAATAAAAATTGCGATTTTTTGCTTCCTGGAGCAAATTACAAAAAAAAAAAAAACCTTATTTACAAAAACCAATATTACATGGTTGGTATGATGGTTAATATATTAATATGTCTCCCAGACGACGCAATATAACAGGATGATGATGCGATCCGTACAGCTCCTAGGCATGCTGAGTATCAAATTATTGATCCGATCTTAGGGAATATTATGCCACTCATCAAGCAAAGCTCTCCGAAACTCCGATAGACATGTAGGAGGTGGATGACGGGCTGCAACTCGTCGGCCAAGCATGACCCACACATGCTCTACTGGATTCAAGTCCGGTGAGAATGCTGGCCATTCCAAACGGGTGACATCCTCCGATCGAAGGCATTCGTTTACGATGTTTGCATGGTGATGACGGGCGTTGTCTATAAACGGAATTCTGCGCCATGGCACCCCGAAACAAACGTACATATTGTTCCAGAACGACGTCCCCATAGATTTGGCCTGTCATGGTTCCAATTTGAACATGCAGGTCAGTTCTGGAACGCAGAATAAGTCCTCCCTAAATGAGCAATTCTGCACCACCGTAACGGTGTCGTTCAATGATGTTTTCTTAGTGGTAATGGGTACCTGGCGCTCTCCATATGAAAGTCCGGCGAGAATCAGACTGCAAGTTAAACCTGGACTCGACGGAAAACATCACACAAGCCCACTGTTGCGGTGTCCACAATGCAAGCTCTCTACTCCAGGCTAACCGCAGGCGACAGTAGCTGCAGTAAGTGGAACACATCTGAGAGGCCAATGAGCATACAGACCAATATGCCCTAAGCGTCTGTACACGGTCTGCCTTGAAACTGTCTTACCTGTGGCTGAAGAGAGCTGACGAGACAGGTCTGATGCTGTACTCCGTCTGTTCCTTTTGGCAGTAACTGCCAAATACCGGTCCTCATTCGGCGTTGTAACTCGGGGGCGACCTGTGCTGTAACGTCTACTCACATTACCATCATCTTGGATTCGTTGCCAAAGCCTGGAAATGACACTCTGGGCGATTCCAAGTTTCTCAGATACTTCCAGCTGGGTACGTCCACATTCCAGACGACCAATAATTCTATCACAAAAAATCATCCAAATGCGTCCTTTGTGTCATAACTATGCGGTTATTGCACTGAAAGGCTTATAAAGCGCTTGCGAACAATTTCTCTTCTTTGCCTGTATTCCTTATACATCACTCTCTTACACTCTCGTCATTGTGACGTGCTATCGGTGTCATCTGGTGGCTTCCTGCAATTTGCATATAATTTTTGAAGATGTGTGTAGTAATTTTACTTTTTAGAGTTCGATTTCCGCTTTTTTCTTAATTATCTTTCATTTATGGACGTGAGTGTATATATAGATTAAAAGTATGATTTTTTTCTTTTTAATTTACATTTATTCAGGGTTTTTTTGTGCATAGATTGTATTTTGTGGTAATCCAGAATAAATGCAAATTTTAAAAAAACATTTATCTTGTTAATTTAAAGTTTTGAAATACAGTACAAAATGTGTAAGTCATAAATCATGAGGTAAGACCAGACAGCACTCAGTCTTGACCCGTTTGATGTAATCGATTTTATTTTGACTGCAGAGATGAAACACAAACACTCTATTGCTGGACTAAATTCTCAATGATCGTTAAAGTATAAACCCTTAATAAATGTATGATAAACTTTTATATGGACCCTGTACAAAAAAAAAAAAATTCCCCAATAAGTAAAATGTGCCGCATCCTCTAATAAGGTCGTGTACGAAATTTCAGCATTTTATCACAAAAAGTATCAAAGATATGAAACTGCACATATGATGACTTAAACCATTTTTCGATGCTTTGATATGAGTTCGCAAAGAGAAAAAAATCATATCGGATGTTCGTGTTTTAGGGGTCGTACACAAATTAACAAAGAAAGTGATGATTGAATAAATAAATAATAATTTTACTATTTATTGGTTCAAAAGTATTAAAAATGTGTAGAAATAATACCTTAAATCAAAAATTACATAACTTAAAGGAAAAATTGCTTTTATGAAAGATTACGCAAGTTTTTTTACAAGTTCACTGACTGTGCGATTTTCAAATTATATTTTGTAATTCAAAATATAAAATTTAAAAATATTTTTCAGGAAGCATGGATTTTTAAATTTGTATTTAAAACTAAACATATGAAGCATATTAAATTTTCTTAGGATGCATTCCTGCGTCGCGTCATCTGCACTTTAGCTGTAAACATTTGCATTTTAATTTGTGATTAATCCTTCACCAACTTTGTTTTAACATATCTTTGAGAATTTTCATGATAAAATTCTGAAATTTTGTACATGATCTTATTAGAAAATGGGGCACATTTTACTTACTGGGAATTTTTTTCTACGGGGTCCGTATAAAAATTTAAATTTTGTATTTTTTAAAGTTTAATCCCCTGAAAATTGTAATCGATTTCATAACATTTTGCACCTTTTTTTACGCACCTTTGTAATTTACAGTATATGTCTACTATCAATATTTAAGGAATAAAATCCGCGGTCAAGGTTTTTTGAGACACCCTGTATACATAGTAGAAAAATCAAAATCTCGATATCGAATTTTTTAAAAATAGAAACTGCATTTTTCTATTTGTATACTTTCTATAACAAGAAGTGGAAAGTTGGAAATATTTGAAACAGAGAATTTGTCTATACAAACTATAAATAAGCCAACTTGAGTGGTCTTCCCTAAGCATTCTCGCATATTTTCTAATAAAGGGGCTATCTCATAGAAAGCCTTGATTGACATTACCGTACAATAGTCAAGAAATATTAATCTTTGAGGCAAATTAAACATTTTTTTTTCTGAACCTATCATGTGATCCTTGGAGAGTTTAAACAAAATATAACAATAAGATATTGTTACGAATCTGTAATGCTGCTTCCCAACATAGTTGGTTCCACCATCGGAAAGAATGTTTTACAGTCATCTGTATTGGACGGAGCCCGGTGTCGCGTCGGAGGTTCCAGAGCTTGGCGACTTTGGCAACAAAATAGATTATACCCGAAACATCGAGAATTTTCCCGATCCGTCCAGTAGGAACCGAGATACGCCTCGAACGTTCCTGATTGGTTGAGAGGCTTCAAGCCCCGCCTCCTGAGACCTATAAAAAGAGCAGCCTGCAGCTGCCAGAGTAGTCGTGAACCAGTGGAGTCGAAGAGTAGTCGGAATCGACGCTAAAGAACTGGCCTTCCAGAGATTAGCGGAGCAGTGACGGAGTGAAGCCAGTGCTGAACTAAGCTGTGCGCTACTGTCTGCAGTAGAGTCTTGTTATATGCTGCTGTTGTATGCTGCTGTGTATGCTGTTGTTGCTGCACGTCTCGGCTGATGATAATCGTCTTCTGTGCTGTATATAGTTGTCGTCTTTGTGCTGTTCTGTGTGTCTTCGTGTAAATAAACGTCGTTGTTTT
The DNA here is from genome assembly GCF_947563725.1 of Argiope bruennichi. Taxonomy (NCBI): domain Eukaryota; kingdom Metazoa; phylum Arthropoda; class Arachnida; order Araneae; family Araneidae; genus Argiope; species Argiope bruennichi. The sequence goes on from NC_079157.1 coordinate 43,756,953, forward strand.
ATTTTCTACTGCCGCCTGGTGATTGAGCGTTCTTCACACCATATAACTTCTACTATCCAAACGAACCCCGGAAATTTCGAAACAATATAAACAAAATTATTACACGGAACTACACTTGTAGTCACAAGTGGTATGTAGTCTTTTCAACAATTCTAACAAATTTTAAATGACATTCTATCACACACACACACACACAAAATTATAGTTCATCAAAGGATTCTGAGACGACCACATTTCGGCGACTCCATCTCATTAAGGGGTGAGACGAGGAACGTTGAGTGCCTTTCAGGTATTGACGCTTGGATTTCCCCTATTAGATACTAGTAAATGTAAACATCTCCTCCTTTCATCTTTCCTTTAACCCCTATTTTGACTAATTAAACCCACCCTAACGCATGCGCAAATACGCGGAGGGTTTTAGAATCCGTTGCTGAACTATATTTGTCTGGCTGTCCGAGAATAGGTGAATACGTTAACCGCAAGGCATAAAGAGGTAGATTAATCAAATTTGGTACACAGATTTAATTGAACGAACCAAATTTTAAACAAACTTTGACAAGATATTGACTGTCAAAGTCTATCCTTTGGCATGCGTGTAAATTCAATAATTCAACCAGTAGTGATAGTCACCTCAAAACTTTCTCGCACACTTTCTAATAAAGGTGAATTTGTGCTTTAGATGTTTTTTTACCAACCGATTGGAAACAAAGTTTGACCCTGAACTACGCTTGCAGTCACAAAATCATGCCAAATTTGATGCATTTAAGTCACTGCATTTGTGAGTTATACTTTTACGCGCTCTGAATGGGCAGACCGACAGACAGTCAACCCCTTGTTGGATTGGCTAAAAATTTGATAGGTCTCTACAATATAGATGTTGAATATGTGTACTGCATTTTATCCATTTAGCTCTCTTCGTTTTGTAAATTATTATTTCAACTTGCTTTGAACACCCGGGCACACAGGCTTCCTCAAATTAGATTTTGCTCAAAAAAATTGATGGAATTCTACAAGCTTGAGGTAAAGACCATATATCAAATTTCATCCGTATAGCTAAAACGATATTTGGGTTATTTATGTCACAGGAAGATATTTTCAAAAATGTGTTTTTCGAACTGAGGGAGATCTAGAATGTGGAGATTTGTCACAATCATAAACTTGAATTTTTGACGTTAACAACACTTTCTCTATAATACTACTTATATGAGAAAGGAAAAAATGTAAAACTGCTATTTAGTTTTAATTTCTTTTTAATAGACTTTTATATTCAGAAGTTGAGACAGTATATCTAAAAACAGTAATTGGCAAAGTATAATCAAAGAATTATAAAGTGAGCTTGAAAAAGGTACTGAAAATATATTAAATATTCAAAACTAAACTCGATTTCTAGTTACTAAAATATGCCTGTTTTTCGGAAAAATCTGTGATTCAAAATCTAGAAGGTATTTGCTCACTCAAAAGAAACGCAACTTATTTATTTCAGATCACGGCATGAAAACTGAAATTGCCATTCAGAGAAGTTTAGAAAAACGTTTCACCTTCCAATTTGTCTCTCACTGTCAGGGGCCTGGAATTGGCAGGTAACACCTGTGGCTTCACTGACACAAATGCCCCTTATTTACAGCTGCGGTAATCTCGATGGGGTACCCCCTAACTGGCTAAAATGTATTACGTAGGCACTTCGGAGAAAAGTTACAATTTCAATTGACTTCAGGGGCAATCGACCTTGAGCTGAGTTATTCTGGAATTATGGGATATTTGTATGAGAATTGTTTCAAGAAAAGGCTCGAACTGAAGCAAAATATGTTGTAAATTTCAGGGTACTTTGAGGTTGTGTTTTTCATTTTCATGGTATTGCCTTCCAATCTCTTTTGTAAATTTTAAGGATATTCTGTAGATATATAACTTAACCGTAATGTGCATCATTTGGCGTTGGCGGATTTCAAATTCGAAAGGAAGAAATCTGATTTTCAACGTATACTCTTTCTTAATTAACCCTTAATTGGGGAGGTGAATTTTTACGACTTAACTGGGGAGGTGCGGTCTACGAGACCACATTTCATTTACATTCAAATTAAATTTTCTAATGAATGTATTAATATAAAAAACTGCCAATATATTTTGCAGATATTTTTCTTGATATATAAATATGTTTTAGAAATTTTTCAAAATATATTATCATTGAAAAAAGTAAATGAGTTGGAACATGCATTTTCTTCTCAAATTACATGTTACAATAAATAATATTCTTGGAAAAAAGACATTACTTTTTATTTTTTAAATCATATTTATTTTTACAGTATACTAAGGTATATAGAAGACGATATAAAATAAAATTCAACAATTATATGAAAAATAAAAATAAAAATGACAATGGGTAAAATTGGCCCTTTCTTATCGACATGTGTGACTTTCATAGCACGGTTTTCTAGAGCATTTTAAACATAAAGGCTAAGAACTAGTATAAAAATCAACCTAAAAAGTCTGTAAATATATATCTTGGTATATTAATATATATTTAAAATTTTTCAAAATACATTATCACTAGAAAAATTAATTATGTTTGAACATACATATCAGAATCAGTTGAATGCGAACTTTCATCGAAAAACTGTTCTGTACAATTATCCTTATCACTAAAATCACTTTCTGCTTCATTTAAAAGCGTCTGGAGCACTGCTTCATAATAGGATCAGAAAATTGGATCATATTTCGGGGCCCAAGTTTTAGCACCATCTGCTAAGCCTTGTTTATCACTGGTGCACTAACAGGGAGGTGCAGTCTTAGAGACCGCGCTTAAAAAAATAACTGAATGATTTTAAGAAGCATCCGCTGAAATCGGGTGAAAAAGTGCACGTGTATTGAAGGTCACAAAACAGGAAGTTAAAGGGTTAATCCATTCAATTGAGCTAAGAACAGAATAGGGGTGACGGAAAAATCCATCTCTAGTGGTCTCACAGACCGCACGTTCCCAGTTAAGGGTTAATTAGTTTATTTACTTTCCCATTACGACATAGCCTAAAGAAAAGATACTTCTTAAACCACTGATTGGAATGGCGGGAAATTTTAATAAATTAATACAAGTGCTTTACTTTAGCGTTGCATTACCTATTATCCTGTCTTGTATTGTATTATCCTATCATAGACCGAATTATTAAATAAGCAAAGTAGGCAGATTCAAAGGAAGGACCTTTTAGGAGGCTCAAAGTCATCGTTACTTTTTTTCGTAGTATTTTAAAAGTTACTTAATTTTGTGCGTTCATTTAATTATAAAAATCACGCAATCGAACTAATTCAAATTAAAATCAAGTATTGTTTAACCTTTTAAAGGGCCATTTTTTTCTAGTCATATTATGTTAAAATATTTTTAGGCTTGAAATTAGAATAAGAAAAGGGATTCATTTAGCTTATTAGATAAATTTAATTTGATTAATTAATTAATTTGATTAGTAAATAATTAAGTATCAAATCAACACACATCATTTTGTGTAAAAATCATTTTGTGTGAGATAAAGAACTGAAGCATATAAGTTTCTGTCTTTCTAAAAAAATTTGTCAGAACTTATGCCAGCCTACATAATTTCGTACAAAGATTGATAAATTTGGTGGGAAGCATACTTCCCAATGCCTTAGAAAGGGTTAAATTAATTTTGGTGAACAAAAAACAATTTTTTCAAACGTTATTTTAGCAACGCTTCTAAATAATAAACAATTGCAAATATCACATTATGTTATTTTTATAATTATAAAAAAATGTCCTATCTATTAAAACTAAATATTATTTAGGTGTTTCAACAAAAGTTGTGTCATTTTCCCCCCTCCTTCTTCTTTAAAGTTATTAAATTTCAATTATGCATTTTTTTTTAATATTCCATGTACAGGAAATAATTTTTGAAAAAGCTATCGGCATTTAAGCATTTATCAGCATCAATTTGTCAAGATTTCCTACTTAAAACTATTTATAAGAATTAAATTAAAATCAATAAAAAAAATCCTAAAATGCAATTCGTAACATAAAGACAAAACAAGCGCCTGAGAATAAAGGCGCTCTCTTACTCTTTCTTATAGCATGCCCAAGTGAACTATCAGGAGTAGTCTCCTTAAAATTTTCTCACATAATCTTTAATAAAAAAGCTATTGCCTCCCCCCCCCTTGTGTAAGATCGCGCATGACACCCTTGCATGGCATTGCCGAATAGTAATTCTCGTGAATTTAGCCTTTTTACTACATCTATTCCGTGACTCTTGGCGATTTTCTTTGGCGATTAATCTTTGATATGTAGTTATTAGTACCCAATAATCGAATTTGTGTTTTAGGCGCATTTTCCCCAGGAAATTGAAACCAAATTTTGACACAAAACTACGATTGTGATTATAAAATCAGATACCAATGGTTTTTTAAAGGGGAGGGGGGGGGGGGTGTCTGGCGCAAATGCCATTTTTGGCTAAATTGCGCCAAATTTTCGAAATCACGTTCTAAATTTCACAAATTGAATTATAGCACTTACATGCATCAAAAATTAAACACCGACAGACGTTTAATTCCTTGTCAAATTTGGTTTCAAATTTAATAGATATCTACATTTTAAATGTTAAATATGTATGTACCAACTCTTATTTATCTAACTCTCTTCTTTTTGTAGTTATTGTATTGACTAATGTGCAGACAGCCGGATGAACACCTTCTTCTGAATGAATTTCTTTAGAGCGTTGGATTCGCGTCCCTTAGGTTGCGAGTTCGATCCCCGCCGGCGAAGATTCCCCCCGTGCTTGGTGGCTGACGCTTGTATAAATCTGACGTGGTCACAAAGTCCTCCATGTCGAGAGTAATATCACTGGGGGTACTGGATCAAGGGTGATCGTTCTCTGATTCAAGTCTAAATTACGATCTGTGGATGAGTGAATGAAATGCGTGAATGAAGTCCGCCCCGTAAAGTGGGTTGTGACGTGTGTGTAGCTAAGTCATTATCTTGGCCCTAGATGGCGCTACTATAGAAACAAGAGACGCTCCCCCTCAGGCTTAACTCGGCTGTCTTCGAACAGCGGGCTTGTCCATGGCAAGTGCCATAAGAAACAACAACATGAATTTCGTTCAAAATTTGAAAGATATCTACAAATCCGTTGCAAAGACTATATACGAAATTTCAACCGTCTAGCTCAAAGTCTTTTTGAGTTATAATGTTTATAGGCAGACAGATTGAGGGACAAACAGATAGACATAATGAGAAAAATGTATTTTTCGAACTCAAGGAGATCTAAAACGATTCGCCAAAGTTTCTTGTTCAAATTGTTAGAGGAATTTTATACTTTCTCAATACTACATATAAGAGAAAATAAAAAAAGTTAAAGGAGGTGATCAAATATCCCTTCTCTCATAAAGAATATCGGGAATGATAACGCTTTAAGTTTAATTCTTCTTCCTTTATATTTTTTATAAATTTACTTTTAACTATGTCAATTACAGCGAAAATATAATAAAATGTCCTAATATAAGCAATTACGCAATTAAGAAGTATACAAGAAAAAATTATTATCGTTAAAAAAAATCCGAACTTGGAATTTTGGCGAATTTGAGTCCGAAAAACACACATTAGAAATTATGTCTGTCAATCTTTGAACATGAGAACCAAAAAAAATGCTTCTAGCTACATAGATGATATATGTCTCAAGATGGTGCAAGATTTGATATATATATATACTCAACATCAAATTTATAAGTTTTTAACAAATTTTAAATGATAGCAAATCAGAAGATGTCTGATGCCGGTCTCTCCAATTATCTGAGTACTAATGAATATGATAACACGAAAAGGAAAACAATAGAATAGATAAAATTTCGAACACAGTTTTATCATCAAATGCATAGATGTGTATCAAATTTGGAATCAAATCTGTGAGAAACTTAACTGTCTGTCGGTCTGTGCTTTCTCATTACTTGCAATAATTTAAATATGCTTTGACTTAAATAAATGAAATTTTATATTTGATCTTGCAATCGCATTTATATCTTTATGTCAAATTTTGGCTTCAAACGGTAGGCAAAAAGGAATAGAAAATACATATTCTATTTCTGGTAAATGTGCCAGCAATTAACCGCCAAATATAATTCGTTAGCTTCAGTAAAGACACAAGATTCATTTGCATTTCGTAATTATTATTCGTCAATGGGGTACAGTTAATACACACGCGCACTTTTTTTTTTTTAAAGAATACAATGAAGTTCTGAATTTCCTATGTATGAAAATGAAAATTTGTGCATGCGTACAAATTGCTCACAAGTACACTCAAAACTAATCACTAAATAAAATTACGAATTTTATGAGGGAATGGAGGATATTATTTTATTAGTTTGCAGCTAACTAACCGAGAAGATTTCGAGGTACTACTCTCACTAGTTAATTTTAAAATAATATGAAAAGGGTCCTTTTTATGAAACCTTGCACCGAATTTAGTTAAAAAACATTAAAATTTCGATTAATTTTTAATTACAATTCTGAAAAACACCTTCGAGATGCAAAATAATACCTAAGTCAATTATTGCATCTTCCGTTTACATGCAAATCACAGATCAGCTTTAAAACAGACAAAACTTTGAAAACGACGATATTGTTTTTACTGGTAGTCCAAACTAGGAGACCATGTTGTTTCAATTTTATTTTTAATCAGGTTGTTATTTATAAGAAACTGGACAAACATTAATGAATTTTTTAACAATATTTTTGTAACTTATTAATTTTTAAATGCCATAAGATTTTTATCGAAGAAAAAGTGAATATTCTAAAGAGATTACAAAAATTCGATTTGGGCATATTTAAATACATCCAGACACAGCCATTCTTAGATTCTTAGCAAAATAAAATTATATTTTAGACCGTCTGACTGTAATTTTGATATTTCATTCTGCTGGATTCTAGGGTTCGATGATATCCCTTAAAATGTCCAAATCGATGCGAAAGTAAAATAGCCAAACACTGAAATATGTGTTACCTTTCAAGAGATATGCAATGTTCTAAATCAAAGTTCATTCCTTAAATGGCAACATACATAGGATTCACAGCTAAATAATAAAGTGCATTTTATCCAATCATTTGTTATAGAATTTAAAGTTGACTGTTTCAACCGTTTACTGGATAAGTTATTTATTTCGGATCTAGTTCCAACATGTTCTAGATGCATATCCAACCTCCTCTTTGTCTCCGAAGAGGGTAGATGTCTCGAACACTGTGACGGGGAACCAATTCCGAACGGATATCAAATGCCTAGGTTAAGTGAAGCTCTTTGAATTATGACATTGCTTCTAATTTTTAGATTTCAAAGCAAATAAATTCATAATATTGCCACGTAGGTTCTGTAGTGTGGAACTCAATGACGGACACAAGAAGTAGAGCTAAACCAATTTATTAACTCAACTTTGAACTGAGAACACAGTGACTGACAGATCTTCTGCTTTTATACTAGCAGGGAAAGTTCCAGAGTACTTTTCTGGAGAAAGTAAGAAAAGTCCAGAACACTTGTCTGGTAAACTAAAGAAAGGTCCAGATTCTTCTGGAACATGAAATAAAGGAAAACATAAAATCAAAGAACTAAATATCTACACAGACTGTGAATCGCATTGTCTCTAAGGGGATTCGAACTTACGATCTATTTATTATGAGATCAGTGCTATGACCATTCGGCCGTGGAGCGTCCACTACCTCTTTTCGATGCGACAATATATTGAAAACTAGAAATTTTCTCTCGTTTGAAAACCAAAGCTCATATAAACGAACAGTTTAAAATGATTCACGTTGAATCTTAAATTTCTCACAGATGACAAAAATTTCTACAATGTTTGGTTACAGCAAGCCATATTAAGTCTTCTAAAGCCCCGTAGGAAATGCAAATTATGAGGTCACCCACCCCTCCAATTTTCAAAATCCAATATGTTTTATCAATTTTAATTTAATCTCTATATAGATGGTTTCAAATACCAAATTTAATAGTGGAGAGAAACGGGCATGCATTTTGGACATCTTTTCATCGACCGACTAAAAATAAAATTTGACACTAAATTCAATTTTACAAACAAAATCACATACCAATTTTTTTTTCTAAGACATTGCTCTTAAATGTTTGTAAGCGCCCAAACTAAAATCTCTTTCTTGAATTTGATTCAAAGTTTGACAGGAATCTGCATTTTAAAGATAAAAACTGTGTACCAAATTTCGTGCATCTTAGTCTTTGCATTTTTGAATGGTCACGTTCACTTTCGTATGAAAATTCAAACAAACAGATGCTCAATATCTCGATGAATTTAGTTCAAGATTGATATGGATCTATATTTAAGCTGCTAAACCTATAAAGCAAATTTTACCCATCTAGCTCTTTTCGCTATAGTTTTCATATTCACTTGTACTCAAACAGCTGATCAAATAGTAGGAGCGGTGATAATAAAGGGCAAGAAGGGCAATTATCCCCTTGTCAATACTATTTATCCCCTCACCTTGTCGGCAAAAATCTTCACTGTTTCGAAAAAAAGTGTAGAAAGCGGAATATCAAAGACACTGATAATTGAGATTCTCTCTTAAAGATATTACCAGGTAAACAATTGAAAAATCCAAATTATTTCCGAATTTGATGACACTTTGGAAACAGTTAAGTCTGCAGAATGCCGGATACAGTCGCTACAAGCCAAACTTGGACAGCAAAGAAAAGATACTAATACAATCAAAATTTTTAAACTAAAAATGATAAGGAAGACAGTTAAATGAATTTTCAATAGTATATTTATTGCAATTATAAATACAAATAACAAAAATTATAAATTAATTCATTTTAACCACAAATTTTGCCAAAAAAATAATGCACAATTCAAACTCGGACAGATAAGAAGATTTTAAAAGTCCTTGCGAATTTAAGTCTTAAATGAAAATCGTACTATAAAGAAATTCCCTAGAACAATTACAATATTGATCATAAAATTGGCAGTAATTTTTACCCACGGTTGCAATTATTTCGTACTAAATTGTGGGATGTTCGAGTTTGGTTCTTTATCACAAATTTTACTTTTATGTTTAAATTGTTAATTATAATTTTTGAATTGGCGCTATTTGGTTTTTTTAACTGTACAATAATTCTCTGTTTAAAAAAAAAACTTTTCGCCTTTTTTTTATTCATTGTAATTAAAATATTTTGGTAGAACAAATTTCTTTTTTCCTATGGTGTCCGAGTTTAGCTTGTAGCGACTGTATATGATCCTGTTGTCATCCATTCAGCATCTAGTTTGAATTATATTTGTCAGAATAGCCGATATAGAATCAAGGTGAATCTGATGTCGCACTTTGTTGGGTTTTGCCGACTGTTTTTAGTCAGTCGTATAAGAAATCAATCATGAAAGATGAAAATTTGTGTGTATTATTACATTTATAGATTGCTTTGATCACTTGTAGTTAAATTGCTAGGGGAAATGTATTCCAGTTTTAAAAAAGAAAGGCCTTTCGGATAATGCAACAAATGCATGGGCGCCTAGCAGATGATTTTTCCAATTCAAATTTTATTGAGCACTTAAAAAAAAGAAGCAATATTTTATTTGTACAGTATATTTTCGCAGCAATAAGTTATAAAGAAATAAATTTTCAGATTTTATAATTTATGATATTGTATTTTCTTATAATGTAATGGCCAACATAATGTAATGTAAAGCCAATTTTGTAAAAACAAAGATAATTAAAATAAAATGTTAAATTGGCGATTTTGTTTATTTACAATTTTCTCACTTTTCAAATTTTTTTACGATTTAATTTATTTTATTTGAATTTTTTCACTAATATAATATATTAAAGACTGCAATTTGTCAATAAAAAGTGAGTATATATATTTTATTGCAGATTGTTATACACATTTAAAAATTTATACAAAAGTGCACTAAATGCTTTTAATAAGTTCATTCTAAAATCATTTGGATATATTCACTATTATAAGTAAAATGTGAATTACTTTACCATAAAAACATTATTATTCCAATATTCAAACTTTATTATTTAATGACATATGGATAAACATGTATTGTTAAAATGATGTTTAATAAAAAAAATTTTGAGAGAATATCCATTTTTATCACATTGAAAATAAAAGATTTTGAAAAGAAAGCAAAGCATCACATTGAAAAGAAAGAAAAACCCCATAATAGAAAGAAAGTAGAAAAAGAACTTATTTTTGAGAGCATTCACGCTCACAATAGTTCTAATAAAATCTGTAATGTAACCTTTCCTCTCATATTTATAAGATGTAGGCAAACGAGTTCGAATTTAAGAAAGGTTTTCTTGTTTTTTGAATGAATTCATTCCAGAATGATAATTTCAAAAATTCACTTCGTTTAGTTATAATTTTTTATTTAAGTATTCTTTTATTCAACTTATATAAAGAGCGCCAACACAAAGTCCAAGATATAAAAAGCTAATCATTTTTCGAAAAAGAAATATTTTTTTTTCCAATGACAAATTTTCTTAAAGATCCTATAGAATTAAGTATGTCAAGTAGATAAGAATTCAATAATTCCCGTTGTTGTTTGGAGAGCCCAAAATTTTGGGCAGAGAGAGTTCTGAAAAAAGTTATTATTAGAGACAGTTTGAAGTGAGCAACGCTAAAAACAGATTCGAATGCTACACACACACTTGGTCACTCTTTTCCGGTATGGAGGGAGAGGACAACATAAAGTAGATGTTAAAGATAAAGTAGATAAGATAAAGCAATAAGGAAAAGTAAAGTAGTTTGAAGATAAACTGAAACTGATAAAATTCAATATATTCTCTGCTCTAGAAACAATTATATTCAGGGTTAAAGAGTTAAGTAGGGATCCAACATTTCCGTTGTCATTCTTTCTCTTTCTCATTTTGATATTCAATGAAATTTTTAAAAGATTTGGCTTTCGCTGTTTTCTGATCTTTACAAAGAAAAGAAGCACTGCAAATATGAGATAAAAAATGAAAGCAAGTCAAATTACTATCTAACATTTCGATGGGCGTATGACTTGAGCTTTGCAGTTTTAGGGAATGATGCGGTAATGTCGTTTTTCTTGTTGAATGGGACGGAATCTTTCCTATTCTATAAATTAATAGCAAGTGCATATTAAAAAAAAATCTAAAACATCTACACCTCAATGTTTAATCAATAAAATTCTGAGACATTGGGTTTGCGAAACATATCAAGGAATTTCTTCAAAAGCTTATGTGGCGGATTTGTACGTGTGAGGATAGAACCTGGGAACTTGTGGTTGACAGCCCAGTAACATGACCACAATACGAAAGCATTTGTTCGTGCAGCTTAGCTGTTAACTGGCTTATAAGCTTTCACTATCGACTCTCTCTCCCTCCAGTGAGTCGAACGATATGGCTGTTGAGTGGTGATATAATAACTGTTGAATCGAATGTGTCTGTACCCATTTGAGTAGCGCCAAGCGTTATGGCGAGCGTGTGTGGTTGCTGTGTCAAGTGAGTCTGAAGACATTGGGTTGCTGCGGCCTTTTTGTGTTGCTGCGTCAAGTGAATCTGGCGACTTTGGGTTGCTGCGTCAAGTGAGTCTGACGGCTTTGGTTTGCTGTGGGTAGATAGCGCCACGACACTGTATGAAGGTTGGCCGATCACGTCCGGGTCACCAATGTAGTGAATTGTGATGGGCGAGGATAGAATCTAAGACCTTGTGGTTCGCAGTCGAGTAAAATGACCACAATACCAAAACGATTCCTAGTGCAGCGTAGCTGTTAACTGGCTTATAAGCTATTCACTACACTTGTTTTCCAGTTTAAAAGTTATTTTGTACACGCAATATTAAGCCCTTCATCAATGAAATTTATTTAACGTCCTAATTAGATGACACAATCTATTAGGGATATTTATATTACATTTAATTCCTACAATAATATAAGAACAATAGGGATATTAAAACTTTTTTAAAAATTATTCTTTCATTTTACGTTACTTAATACTTTTTCTTAATTAATAATTAAAAATTCAGTAATCCGATGCGTGAATCAGACTCGTCATTGCATGAGGAGGGGTTAACCTTGAGGCAAAATAATAATAATAAAAATTTAAAAAAATCTACATTTGTACATGGAGACAAATTTTAGATATGCAATTTCGTTTACAATTACATTTTTTCACTAAGCAATATTCTCTTTGAAATTTCCAAAAAAGAATAAACATGTGTTATAACAAGTTTTCTTTAGGAAGTCATGAAATAGGCGACGTTTTCCTCTCACTCTTTTCGCATGAGAAATATTTAACTTACAAATTATAGTTAAATCGCGTTCCGTGTTGGCGAATACAGACGATTTTCCTTGAGTAAGATCCAAACTTGTACTCACTGGATAGAGATATTTCAAGGGAGAGCTTTTTCAAGAAAAAAGAGAGAAGGGGGATGAAAAAAAGAAAAAAAAAATTCAGTTCATGTGCTATTAGGAGGAGGAAGTTAATCAAAAGTACTTGTAAATTATTATAGTTTTCGATAGGCTAAGAACAACTCAACAGATAGAAGAACATCTCTGTCAGTAAACAAAAATAGTTTGAAATAATGGCGCTCTCCATGTGTATACCGTGTTCTGCTGCAGTTATTTGATAAGCGTGTTCCGATGACCTTTCAGAATAAAAAGCAGAAAAATTCATTTAAACAAAATTTATTTTTTCGTTAATGTTTTCTTTACGTTCTCGGTTTTTTTTTAAAAATCTAATATGGCATCATTTTTTCGATGGCGTATCGCGAATAAGGTATTTTGTGTTCTAAATGTTTTATTACAGAATTTTATAGTTTCCTTTTTAAAAAAAAGAATAGTAAAATGCCCTTTTTTAACCTACTTCTGACAAAATAATTCATATTTTTAACATTAAAAAATATCACTGAAATGTTTAGTTACTATACTTTTTCCCTAGGTGATTCCTTTATTAAGTGAATCTGCTCCATTCGAGAAGTGTATTAATCCAAGTGCGATTTCATCATTCGTAAGAGTCAATAAATTCAAGAGGTTAGTACGTCTGTTCATTTCCATTTAATTCGTCATCTTTTACAATTGAACTTTAAAAGCCTTCTTTCATTTCGTTTTCAGGTAAGAAAAGGAATATTACGACTAATTTCGTTAAAAAAAAAAATTGGGAGAATCCTGAAATTGAAAAAAAAAAAAAATATGCATTAGGTGTCAATTGATGATAAATAAATAAAAACGAATTAAAATAGGGATTATGATTCAACACAGGGTCATAAAATGCAATTTAAGAAATTGTGCTCAAAGTATTTGTTCTAAAATTCAGATGACCTTAATATTTTTATTGTTAAATAAAGTAGGTCCCCAAACAGTGCAAATTAATTAGAAATAATAAATGTTTAACTGACTGAAAATATTTATTTAATCAAAATGATAAATAATTTTAAATTTGTAAGTACATATGCACCTTTCTAAAAATATAAGATTTTAAATAAATGTGCATGACATTAATGGATATCACACACATACATAAAAAAAAATTGTTTGGATTTGAATAATCGTTATTCTATATTTTTTAACTCTTGCAAATAAGAAATAAAATATACATTAAAGGTAATTTTTGTCTATCTTTATTTCTCTGTTGATAATTGAAAGGTGAGTCCAATTACTCAGTTTTCAAAATCTTTCAAACATACTTAGAAAAACTATTTTACTTAGAACTAATTGTCATAATTCTTACATGGTTTCCATCCCCCAAGTCTTTTAAGCATTGCTACTTAAGTTTTAGGAACTCAGTTTATGACAATTCTCTTTCTTGGGAGGAAGGGCATACAAAAAATAAACGAAAGAAATTTTGTATACCAAAAAGGAAACGTAAGTGAAGAAAAGAATCACATTTATCATTAAATTTAATAAATGTTTGCACAGATGATAATTGTCTTCTTTGAAATAAATGCATATACAAAAACTGAATTGTGCAGAAGAGCTAAAAGGAGTTTCTGATTAGGTGGGCAGGGTCTGAGGTATTATATGAAAATGTAGCTTTAAGAAAAGCTGCAGATTGAAGCAACAGGTAACACAGTTAGTGTTTCATGTGGAAAAAGCTGATTCTTTGTATTCATCTTCCACACAGTAAAGGGTCATTTATTTGGTTTCTTCATTTCCTATCAGTTCACATGAGATCTTGTTTGCATATTTTTGTTCGTGGCTTTTTGTACCTTGATAAAGATTTTAAATCCATATTGCATTTTTGCAAATTGTGGAAAAATAAATATTTATTCCTGAACTTGTCACAGCCCACAGTTTGAGAACTCTGCTGTAGGATTTTCTGTGACAGTTTAATAGCTGACTACTCTATCATTGATCAGGGGTGCCACACCACTGGGAGAACCTGAAAAAACACAGGTAATTTTAAAATCAACTAAAAAAACTGAGGAAAAATTTGAAAATTTTCATAAAAACAGGGAATTTTAAGTTACTTAGTTATTTTTTTTTCCATCTAAAAAATGCCAATCTGTAAAGATTACAAAAATAAAAGATTGTAGTCATCTCTCACCCCTGTTTTTTCTGTGTATATTAGTCAGTTCTGTGTAGATCAGACTGTTTTGATTTGTGAGACTTGTTTTATTCCCCATAAGATAAGATCTAAAACCAGTACTTTTCGTGTACTGGTTTTGTTTAATGACTAACCAGGACTTATGCCCTGAAAACCAGTACTGTACTGGTAAAATCAGTACGAATGGTCACCTTATGTTAGTCACTCACATATGAGTTTATTGAATCTTTTATCATTTAAGAAATTGTGAACTTATTTAGAGTAGATTGGAGAATTTTTTAAAAATAATTAACTGCTCAAAATCCATATTTAATACAAATTGGACGGATAACAAAATCTGATTTTGTTGGAAGGGCTCGAGATGTCCTGCAAAATCCATTTGTTGTGTACATTTTACTTTGTAAGAAATTAATAAGCCCAAGTAGTATGGAGAAACAAGCACTTATTAGTCATGTCAAAAAAGAAAAACAAAATTGCATATCAGTTCAGAAAAATCATAATTAATATTAGACTTTGTATTTAATAGCATGAAGGAGAAGGTGATATATCAAGACCAAAAATTTCAAATTGAATATCTGAAAATAAGCCGATTTCGAACTTTTTAGTTCAAGAACAATAATTTAAAATTGAATTTTTATGGGCATTTAAACTTATTACGTCAGATTCTCCCTTTAATGCATTCAGTGATATATCAGAAATATTTTCACATATGTTCACTGAAGGTGAAATAGCTAAAAAAAATGAAAGACCATACAAAAATATCATATCTTATTTATTAAGGATTAGCTCCATGAAACTGATAGCTGAAAATTCTGGAGAAATTGATGCTTAAATACATGAATTGTCAAAAATGAATAAATAAATAAAAAAAGTAATTTTGCTTTGTAATGGGTTTTTTTATGTGTGTGTGTGTGTTAAGTTATCATTAAATGATTGGTATATCATGATGGAAAAAAAAGAAAAGCTTTGTGTTTTATTTCACCCAAGTCCTTGATTTTGTATGACTTATAATTAAAGAGGATATATCCCACTCGCCCCCCCCCCCCTTTGCTCTTAATGCATAAATTTTGTCTTGCTAAATTTTAGATGATAAATAAAGATGCATCTTTTTTTTTTTTTTTGATGTAAAATATCACAATTCTTTATTGTGCTATTATTTCAAATAATATTAAATTGTGGCTTCCTTCCCTTGCTTTTTCCACTCCTTAAAATCATATTGCATTATAACTAGTACATGTGTACTATTTTTGCATTTCCTTATATCTTGGATATATATACAGCCAGATTCTCCAGCCTGAACTTTTTTTGGTACTTTTCCGTTAGCCGGGCGCAAGCAAAAAATCGCCAAATAATGTACGGCCATATTTGCTTATGCTTGGCGATTTGGCTCTTGTTTGGTTCACATTAGCGCCATTTGCGCCCGGCTAAAGGTAAAGTACCTTTTTTTTTTTTCCCCATAAAGGCAGATACTTTTTTAAAGGAGATGTAGCAAATGTGTGTAATGTCTTCTATAAACCCATGAGTAAAATGCGCATACTCTGGGTGATTTAATTGATTCTTGTTGTCATCATAACTTGCTTGTAGAATCTTCAACAAGCTTTTTGAGATAGATCATTCCTAATATTCCTTAATTATAAGCATCCGTCCTTACAACTGTTCTTTTTGTTGTCTTTTTCTTATGTTAAGTGAATCAGCTTTGTAAAGTATCTGAACTATGGTTAAAGTTTACTAAAGTTATTGAAATATATGTATTTCTAGTGAACAACCTCAACTTTTTCTTCCTTGGAAACCCTTGACAAATGCCTTGCCTGAAATAAATAGTCTAAGAAGTCCTAATGAAGTTGTTAAACTATTAAGAAATCAGGTATTTTGTATCTCTACTTTGCATATTTTATGACACATTTTGATGTTTTGTCAAAGGTTGTCTTATTATTTTTCTAATTTTGCTTTCACGTTTTCTGAATATTACTGTGGAGCTATTCTCCTTTCCAATTCTACACCAAGGCTTATATTTATTTGAATTAAGAATTTGTGTTGAGGATTTTTTTAAAAAGAAATTTAAAATTCAGTTCATTTCTCCTCTTGTTCACTTTTGTGCTCAATAATAAAGTTCCACTAACTATAAGTATCTACTATTAGAAAATATTTCCTCGTACTTTTTAATACAATTTAATAATTTAGTGATAAATATATGTACCCTGTATAATATTTTTATATTTAAAAATATTTGCATTTAGTTATCTTAACATTGAATTTGTTTCTTAAAATCACTAATAAATATTTTCAGGGCCTTCCAACTGCTGAAGGATTTGTTGATATAGCTCTTTGTCAGCAGCCACTTAGTGTCGTATTTACTGTAGATAAATATGTATTCTCTAAGGTAATTATCATTATGACATAATTTTATCACACAAATGCAGTTTCATTTCTCTTTTCGAAATTAGTGTTTTATGAAAGAATGTCTTTATAAATTTTAAATTATTATCAAAATTATGTTGGAATGAATAAAATTTATTCATTTATTCTAGAAAACCTTAATTTAATTCTTATGAGGTGTATATAGGAAATGGAGGTAAAGTAACAACACCATCTTTATATACATATATATATGTAAAACATTCTTAGAAGAATCAGGTGAGGATTTCTGTAACAATGTCTTTGTATCTTTGAATTTTCACGTTCACATGTTCCTAGTCTGACAGAATGTTCTGTGAGGGATTTCATCTAAAATTTAGTAAGAGATCATGTGCTAATTTATTTATTTAACTTGTTCTGTTTCTAAGTTATTATAATCACTGACCAAAGTGCAATTTCATTTGTGTTTTAATGAATTTTTTTAAACTGGTGAAAGATTTATCAAATATGATACTCAAGTTCTGTTTCAGTATTTTTTCTTTGTATACAAAAAGTTGAAACAGGCCTGCTATCTATGTTATACAGTTTTGTAAACAGAAAAGTTCCTAGACAAAGGTTGGATAATTCTAACACAATTAAAATATTTGGCTAACAAAATTTAGTATGGCTGCTTTCTGATTAATTTTTTGAAAATTAATTTAAGCACATATGTTGTTCGGAACATTATTCAAGTTTAAATTGGCTGCATTTAGCTAAAGATGTTAAAAATATTTTAAAACATTATTATAAATATAATGCTAAGAAATTATTCTCATATTAAACTATAAAAAAAATAATCCAAGTTTGATTTACAAGATCTGTTATAAGGTCAAAATAATTGCCTAATTCTTAAAAATAATTCAATTGTTTATAGACATAATTTAAGATTAAAACTATTTAAATTTGTTTCTTTTTAATGGTAATGCATTTGTTTTTACAGTTGTTTATTTAATAATTTCTTTTATTTCAGATCATTTTGACTGATATTTGTGCTAATGATGAGATAATAGCCAAAAGTAGTTGCCTTTTCCAAGATATTTCACCTAAAAAAGTACTCATTGAATGTTGGTAAGTTTTGCTAATGAACATGTTGTTTATCATAACATCTTCAAATTTAATATCTGTGTAGGAAACCATTGAATTATGTTTATTTCACTATGTGTCTTGCTAGTCAATTATTTCAACTTCACTTATGTAAATATTTTTTGCAATTTAGTAAAGTAATGATAATTTGTGTAACACTATGGAGTACTATAATATAGAGTATCAAAATATATTAATCAAATACTAATAATCTACGTGCTTAACCTTTTTCCTTAAGGATAAGAATAGCTTGTTTGTAAAAGACCAAGAAAGAACAAATTTGGTAATATAGTTATAATTGTTTAACGTGCATTTTCTGCTCATGGATAAATAATTTTTTCCATAAGTTTATGTCAATGGAACAAATTCATTTTAAATTTCCAACATTAAAAATATTATTATTAAAGTATAAAAATGAAATGCTTTTTATCCTATTTGTTTCCGTCTAAAAGCGTATTTACTAATTTCCTTTTACAGTACTTAATTAATGTGTGTATAATTCTCTGCCTTTAGTGATTTTTACTCTCCTGCCTTAATAAAAGTTATAATACATTAATTTTAGTAATGTTTCATATGTTGTGTCCTTTATCAAAATGGTCATTTTACAATTACAGTAGACTCCTGATTATCCGCGCCTGCTGCACAAAGTTTTTTTTTTTTTTTGACTGATTTCTTCAAAAAGGTGCAGTTTTACAATTATGCTTTTGTAATTACATAATACATTACAGTATTAAAACAGTACATATGTATTAATTTTTCTGTGTATCCCTGACGCCTCTCGTAAGTACAAAGCACTTTTCTGTTTTCATTAACAAAATGCATTTTAGGTTAGTTTTGAGTGATATACTAAAATATTAAGGGTTAGTTAAACATTTCCTGCTCTTTATTTTATGTTTTATTGTACATAAAGCGATTTTTCAAAGTTGGAATGGCTGTTTTCTCTTTTGCTATACCCGTTTTTATCTTTTTTCGGATTATCCACGATTTTTCTTATCCGCAGCAGCCGCGCCACCCAATTCTGTGGATAATCGGGAGTGTACTGTAATTCCTTTCATAATAGTCCACTTACTAAATATTTTATGATATATTTTTAAAAGTGTACTTTAATTGGCTGCTTCGAAGTATTTCAAAGATACTCATAATAAGATTAAAATGAAGCAAAGATACAATGTTTACAAAAAATAATTTGAAAATAGAAATTATATGAGAAATTAATTATATAAAGAAGTAATCCAGTATTTATTACCAATTTTTCCATTTCTTACAAAAATATCAGTAGTGCAATTTTAACACCACAATCAGCCATGGTTTTTTTTTTAAATCATTTGACAGTGATTGGTGAAGGAGCAATGATATTTTAAATATATGTAATAATATCTCTTAATCTAATTTAAATCAATTAATCCTCCCCTTTTTTTCTTAAATTTGCCCATATTACTTTATTATAAATTTCTCTTATTTCCTGATCCAAATCTCTTTTATTAAATTATTTTTGGCACACAACCTAAAAAAAATTACTGATTTTATAATTCTCATGCTTCAAGTGAAAGAATAAATATCCCTAATGCCCAGAGCATAACTTCCTAAGATTCCCTTTCCTGAATCGACACATCAATCGAAATGTCAAAGGAATCCTTATAAGAATTTCTTAGAAAAAGCACTAAGGAAGAAATTTCGGACACTTTTCTGTTATGTCCTGATGTTAACAGATGTATTTTGCAGTCTCCCCTGCGTAAAACCCATGCCCTCCCACAGAAAAATAAATTGAAATTAATTCCAAATTTGTATTTGTTTCAGTGACTCATCTGCAAAACTTAGTTGCATATATATATATATAACAAATAAAATAATTTTTTAAATATATATACTAAATATCTGTGTACAGAAGAATACTGTTTATTACAGAAAGAATAAGAAAATATTCGGTACATGATATCAAAATAAAGATTCAGGTACTGCATTTAGCTGCAAAATAATTAATCATAAGGTGATAAGTACTTTTATAAGCATAACTATTCCTTAAACATTCTATATCTTATAACTTAATTTTATCATATGTCTTTAATTTTAGTTTAATTTTCTTATTTACCCAATTAATTTAGTTTCACATGTACCATAGCTATTTAAATTTGGTTGTTACAAATATTTCTAAATTTAGTTCTTCCCCCCCCCCTTAAAAATATTTCAGTTTCACTTTAACTACTAGCTTTCCTGTTTTTAAATTGAAAGGGGGGGGGAGTAGCTAAACATATCATTGAAACTGCCATATACTGTCTTGAATATGATTCTTCTATTTACAAAGACCATAACAATTATATATTAGAACAGAATTTGTCTGTAGTACCAGTATTTTGTGTAATAAATTTTTGAAGTGAAAGTTAATTTCATCAAACTTTTTTTATAATGCAAAACATATGTTTTTATTATATTATTCACCAGTAGTGTGATTGCCTCTATCTTTTTGTGGCCTATTTTAAACTGTCACTCATAACAAAATATTCTTAAATTTAACTTCAATTGGTTGTTTTTTTCTATATATAGGTCACCAAAAATTGGAGAAATATTTAAAATGTCACATTTTAAATCTGGGATTCATAGCAATTTTATAGCAAATATTAATAAAGTTGCCGGTCATGATGTTATCAAGATTGCTCATATTGGAGATTGGGGTTTAGAATCAGGTAATATTGTTTAAAGAGACTTTAAATTTATATCGATTCATTTATCCTTATTTTATCTCATACTGTTTTTTAAATTTCTAGTTGAATTAAAATTAATTTTGAATTACAATAGACCTTGATCATCTGAGCTTATATCAACCAAGACATTTATTAATTGTAGTTATATGAAAAAATAAACTATTTTTCATTTTTTTAATAAAGTTAGACGAATTCATCAATAAAGGATGTCAATGTTGACATTATAACTGCTTTTGTTTCTCTGGAGGTACTTCCATTCTTATTCCAGTAACAAAGTGAGCAAATGCCATGCTTTTTCATTGGGGGGGGGGGGAGAAAAAGACTTTGTGAATGTGTTAAATTTTGTTAAGTGAAGAAATTATTCATATGTGATAAAGAAAAGCTTTAAAGAAGCAGTGGGAAAATGCATAAGAAACAGCATTTTTCATAAACTCATGTTAAAAAAAATGTGATAGCTTAAAAACATTTTTTTTTTTTTTTTTCAATTGCGAGACATGATAGTACTTGTGGATTTATTACTTTACTAAGCATCTCTACCAACCACTAGTTGGTTCATCAAGATTATTTGTTACTAAAAATTTCAATTAAATATTTTATTTCAAATACTTTTACTGGTTTCCTCAACAAAATGTTTTTAAATTTCAAATTTTAATAGGCCTGTAGCTCATACTATTTTAAAAACTGTATGTCATTCAATGTATTATACACTTCCCTAATTTTCTACCATATTGTCCAATTATGTATTAAGAAAGAACAGCAGTGTTTAAAGATTGGACTACAATTTTTTTTTCTTGCCTAATTCTAAAGTTAAATCTTAATTATATATACAAAAAGATTTCAAAAAAAAAATTATTTAAAAGCATATTTTATACTGAACCCTCTCAATCTGGGGAAGGGGGGGGGGCAAATCTTCAACAATAAAAAAAAGGAGGAAATATTAATAGCAGCAATGGAAACAAGTTGAGTTTCGCTTCATCAAAGAAATATATTTTGAAATATGCTTAAAATGTTTTAAATCAAACAGTTTTTTTTTTTTCTTTTTTTTCTACAAATTACTATGCATGCACAGACAAACACTCATTTTCACTATTAATAACGATTTCAAATAAAATAGTTTTGGAAAACTTTGTTGAAAGAAAAACTGTGAATTAAATTTAATTTTTATTCATTGAGTATTTGGTTATTCAAAAGAATTATTATCTCAATTTGTTTACATACTCGAGTTTATATTTTAATTAATTTCCATAAGTTTGATATCTTTTATATCAATTTATATCGTAATTTGATATCTTTTAGCATATGCCTAAATTTTTTTTAGCTGCAACATTACTCAAATTTCATGAATTGAATGAAAAAGAACATTCAGATGATGTAAAAGCGGACCAACTATTTAAGGTAATATAGATTTTGAAAATGCTTTTTCTCTTTACATATATGTATTAATTTTTCATATATCATTTGGTTATTCATCACAGAATGGATGAGTATCAAAAAGTATTTGCTTAAATTTATAATTTATCACATTTATCTAAAGATTAAATTATATCATAATTCAAAAATTTTTACCTTATTCTTAGATATCAAGATCTGCAAAGTTGCAATTTGAAAATGATATAAATTTTAAAAATAACGTGAAAAGTTATTTTGAGAAAATGAGAAAAGGTATTTGTTTCTAAGAATTACGCCTAATAGAGCATGATTTTTTTTTTTTTCGATTTAATGCAATATTAATATATTTTTCAATTACAGATGATAAAGATCTTGTTTCTGAATGGAATGGCCTGAAAGATCTATATATGAAACATTATACTTCTATTTATGAAGTATGTTGTCTCCATTTGATCCTTTTTTTATAGACAATAATTTGTTATCATATGATATGTTTTAAAGTATAGTGGGAAGGATTAGTGATCAGTTAATAAATAGAATCTATACCAAATTTCTTTATTTACTGAATAATTGATAATTGTTTTGCTCTTCGCATTTTTAAATTAATGTATTCTTATGCCCAAAACAATATAAATAAATAAATGTGCATTATCTTTTCATGTGCAGTGTTTAAAAATTAAGACTTGGTCTTATTTTTGTTTAGAAAGATCCATTAGTGCATGTTTCTGTGGACATTATTTCTTTTCTAATATTTTTCATTGAAATATGTAAAAGAAAATCACAGTTCAAATTGCTGCTAGGCAGGACTATCCAACTCCATAAAAGGGCCAGAATGCAAAAAATTTCCAGTGATTGTAAAATATTTTTCAAGTATGAAAATAAATGATTTCAAAATAAACATTAAACAAATTTGTAAAAAAAAAATGTATTTAAATATGTTTTTTTTTCCCCTTGTGCAGGGATATTTGTAAAATATAGAAATAAATATTAATGCCTATAATAACAATTAGAAAATTTTAACAATTTATTGGATTTAAAACTCTCAATGGCAGATAACTGTCTCTTGACATGGTTAGCAAGACTGACTGTGTATGAAAGTCTGTTTGTAGCTTCATAACTGTACTTTTTATCACTCCCCTTTAAATTAATATTATTTTCTATCCCTTTTTCATTCTGGAATTTGTTTCAAGCATACTAGAAAACTTGTATTAAAAAAAAAAAAAAAGACTTTTTGTTGCTTATTTGTATTCAATAGTTCAAGCAATAGTTTCAGCATTTTTTTTTCTAATTTCTGTCAATTGTCAAACTTTCAAAATAATAATTTTAAAAAGTAAATAAATTTGTAAGTGATTATATGGAAAGAAATAGAAGAACCACCACTGAATTAAATCTTGCTTGAATTAGAAGTAGAAACTAGTATTTTTACTTATTTTATTCCTTAGTTTTATTTGTATACTAGCCGCCTTTAGCGACCAGCCGGTTCGCCAATCTTAATGTTCGTTAAAATTTTAATAATTAAATATTTTATGCAATTCCTACTTTAATAGCTTCATCAAAATATTTTAAAACTTCAAATTTTGATTATCATATAATTTACTCATAATATTATAAACGCCCTCAGTTATAACGTAATATGTATCTCTCTAATTTTCTGTTGGCTCCCGTAGAATTTATACTATAAATTAAAGTGGAAAGGATTAATCTGCAATTAATATAATAATATTTTTTACTGAAGCAAAGTTTTTTTTTTTTTTTTTTTTTTTTTTTTTTGTAATATGATTATTGAAAACAGTCACTCAACGTTTAAACTTTATGGGCACTAAAGAATATCTTTCTTAATTTATGTAATGTTTCAAAAATTTGTCAACAAAATTTTCTCAGATTCATCATGACCAGATTGATTAATTAACAATATTTAATTTTAAATGCATCAAACACTAAAAAAAAAATAAAACGAATCGTTTGAAATAATCGGTTGAAAACAGGTTAAAAAAAACTACTTAAAAGACGATGGTCTTAAAACTATAAGCATATACAAAAAATATATAACTAACATAAATACATTTTAATTACAAAAGCATACAACGAACCTAAAAAAAATTTAAATCCAGTCCGCATCCGTTGATAATAATTGTCAACACATTGCGGAATTCAGAACACAATGCACATGCGTGAATTTTCAACTCCAGTTACATAACGCAAATACATGATTTTTTTTTTCTACGCCAGTTGGGGTAATGCTATGCTGATTAGAAATTTTTAATTTCCTTTATTCTGCTTTATTTTAATTCAAAAGTACTTCAGAATGAATCTGAAGGAT
This sequence comes from Argiope bruennichi, assembly GCF_947563725.1. Classification (NCBI taxonomy): domain Eukaryota; kingdom Metazoa; phylum Arthropoda; class Arachnida; order Araneae; family Araneidae; genus Argiope; species Argiope bruennichi. The sequence continues at coordinate 43,781,347 of NC_079157.1, forward strand.
CGATTAATTAACAATGTTTAATTTTAAATGCATCAAACATTAAGAAAATTAACAGAATCGTTTGAAATAATCGGCCGAAAAATGTTAACCCTAGCCTCATTACTGTTGGGAGAAAAAAAAAAACTGAAGCCTTACTCATTTGGCGGTGGCGAAAATGGAAGATTTTTTTGCCGGGAAAGTTAGTTTTTAATTAATAAATAAAATTTCAAAAAAAGGGACCCCAGGTGCACATTCTCGACCTCTAAGGTATACATGTACCAAATTTGATAGCTGTATGTCAAATGACCTGGCCTGTAGAGCGCCAACACACACACACACACAATGAGCTTTATTATAAGTATATGGATTTATATTACTGGATTAAAACTGGATTAATTGTTATATCTATGTTCTTGAAATACTTTGTTATTTCTGATTCTGATATAAGAAATAAAAAATCATCTTGCCTTGAAATTTTCAATAAAATTTGTTAAATGTCATTCTTTCTATTAAGTGTCCTTATTCCAATTATTAATAAGTTTCTAAAACTTTTTCCCTCCTGAAAAGTAGTTGAACTAAAAAGTTAAATATTCCTTTCTATTCATCTCTTTAGTTATATTTGGCTCTTCATATTTTATTTTTCTTGTGCACTGTATTTTATGTTTTGTAAATATTCAAAAAATAATGTTTTGCAAATGCATACTTTATTTTAGAAAATAGGCTTAACTTTTGATGATACTCTATTTGACTCTTCTTATTCAGCAGAAATTGAAGAAACTTGCAAGGTTTTGTTGGAAAAAAATTTAGTGACCATTTTAGAGTAAGTTTTTATGTATTTTTTTTAGTGCACAGTGAATAATGCATAAAATAAAATAATTTACATTGTAATTTTTTCTCCTATTTTTCCTTTCATTTCTTTCCCTTATCTGTGTACCACACTTGTTTAAGCTAAAACACTGGCTTATTTCATTTTAAATATTTTTTCTGTTTGAAATTTTTTGATATTGTTAAACAAGGTTCTTACAAATGAAATCTGGAAGATTTCTGTTTAATCATGGGTCTCTTTTAAACATATATATTGTTTAATAGAGTGCACAAAATCAGATATACAAATTCAGAAAAAAATAAACTTACAAATAATATAAGTTTGTAATAACTTTGTAAGAATTAGATAAAATAAAATCATTGTCTATCATTCTACGTTTATAAACTTGCCGAAAATAATCTTGCATATTTTTGTTTAGCAATTGTATATATTTTATTCCTTATCCTCCTTTTTACTATTCTTAATTTCAGCAATAATTATTCTGCAACATCTATAACTTGAGAGAAAAATAATAAATTTTATGAAAATCAAACAAAAGGATGAAAATCTTACTGCTATTTGTTATTGTTCTTTTTTAAGCATGGAAAAAAATCACCATTCTTATTTTCAAAATACTTCTTTTCCTATAATTTTTAAAATTTTATTTTTTCCTTTCATTTTTCCTGAACCACTGCCTTCCATGTTTATATTCTCTGTTTATCTGTTTATGTTCTCTATTCTCTTAAACATTATACATATACTCATTCTTGAAAACATTCATAACTTACTTTTAATTACATTACTTTTATTTAACTGTGTTTTCTACTTCACCTGCAGTAATTTTCAGAATTCTTTGAAAATAGTGTATTTAACAAGTTGAAGGAAAAAATAAATTAGCCTAGTTATTATCAATGATTGTCTATTTTCATGACATGAACTTTATGTGAAAGATGGATTGAATTGTTTAATAATGGATAATTATTTTTTTATAATTTCTCAAAATTAATTTATTTAGTAATTTTATTAGTAAGGAGTAAAATTTTGTAAAAAATCATTTAATTAATTTTTTTGTTTTTAAAAAATCCTTTTTGATTGGATATTTTTTTTTCATTTATTTTATTGGAAATAGAAAATGCACCCACCTAGGTGACCTGTTATTATGTTAGCAATATTTTATATCCGATTTAAAGTTTGTTGGATTTAACTCACCCTTCATAATGCAAGTCTCTCTTCTGTTAAATTTTGTTTCCTTGGTGTGAGATGTTGTTGTCGTGTGACAAATGCAATAAAAAATAAGAAGAAAAGGGGCAGAGGGGGGACAATGAGATCAGGCCGAATGCATGCAGAACAGCCCTGGCCACAACTTCAGCTTTATCGGAATAAAGAATATCCCTGGTGCAGTCAATGTCTATTTTGGGAGGACTATAAAAATAAAACGGCAGCTAAAAATATGCTCCGGATCCAGCTGCACGTTTGGACAGTGACTGCATTCTTTATAGAGTCTGGAACCATCGGGCATGATCCTCATGCCCTTGAGGTGCCCTGTTCTCAGTCTTGCAATTGTGGTTGTGATGTCTCTTTTATAATTTAGATTTGACAGGCAGAATTTCTTTTGATTGGTACAGAGCCTCTGTCTTATCATGGCATTAGCATCCAGAGCAGTAGTAGAGGGGTGGGATCCACTGCTCTGGCCTCCTTGGCAAGAGTGGTGCCTGCACATTTCTCTCAATGCCACATGGGCTGAGATCCATTGCAAGATGCATCCATTGCCAAGATAGAGAACAGAAAAGCATTAATATTCTGGGAAAACCCTGTTCACTGTGAATAGTCTCTAAAGCGGATTTACAATTTGGGAAGATCACAACCTCATCGGAAGGAATCTGTGTTGCCTGCTCAAGATACATGGTCAAAGCTTCTTTGATAGCGATGAGTTCACTTGTAAAGTTAGAAGCAATCTTGCCCATTGGGACTTTATATTTGGAAGTTGTTTTGTCTGAAAAAACAAAAAAGATCAATTGCTGTAAGATTTTTATACATGATATTCACAAACACTCAGCTGAACACTTGTCACTAAAATTGGATTTTAACAAATAGTTATCAAAAAAAGAAAAAAATGCGATGCCAGATATAAAATTAAAAATTTGAAAGAAAACATCAGTAATAAGCTTTGCTCATGAAATAAGAATATAATGAATCAACATAAATATAAAGTAATAATAAGACTACAGATTCTTGATCTATTTTACTATCCAGCATTAAAATGTAAATAAAACGTGCAATTTACTATCCCATTAGTTTTTATTTCGTGAATGAAAATTAGTGATGGGGTCATAAGGTTTTGGAAATGATTACTAGAGTTACATTGATATGACTTTTACTTATGAAAGGCAGCAGTCAAATTTAAATAAACTGCCATATGAATGTTTCAAATAGATCTGTACAACTGTGCTTAATTCAGTGCTTCATTTAGTTAATTAATTTAGCTGTGAAATTCTATTCATAACTATTTCTTTCTTGCAGAATACACTGCAAATAATTGATATACATTATTAAACTTTAGCTGTTCATTAAAATTTTTAATTCTCTGCTAAAGAAGAATATGCAGTTTTATAGATTAAGTGTAAAATTGAAATTCCTCACTAAAGTGTTTTAACAGTTTGCAAATATTAGATTTTTTTTCTTTTTATTTATATGATTTTATACATATAAGTTTTAATTTTAAGGTTTATAATTTAATATATATAATGTGTATGTGAAAGATATTGGTCACTTCTAACTTAATTAGTCTGCCATCCATATGGTCACCAAAATTGTGAGTTGCTTCATGCTTAAACACAAGTCTGGATTTGTGCATCCAATAGGCTGAAGAGACTGATATTTATAACTCTCCCTTGAATTACAGATTTCTTTGGCCTTTTCTATTATAAATAAATTATGTATACTTCATATAATGTATGGACGAATTACTATATTTAAAGAAACTAATAAATTGGATTTAAGAACTTATAGTCATTAAGATATTTCAAAATTTGGACTTCCTAAATTAGTAGATAAATTATCTAATCTGGGACATAAAACTGTTTAAATTATTGAGCAATGATTTTTAACAAAAGGACTTAATTAATAACTTTTGGTTCCATTATTTTTCTTTACAAATCTTTCTTTGCAAAATACTGATATTTTACTTTTAATTTTTATAAATATTGAAATTAAAATCAAAATTGAAAAATATTTTCAATACATTTGTTCAAATGTTGTTATATAGTACTGTTTTCTAAATTCCATTACTTCTCTATTTAATAAGGGCTGATATTTATGAATAAATAAGATTTTTGTTTTTACCATTTATATATTATTGCAGTAACTATTTCTGGAATGTGAAATTTTTGAGTGGGCTCCCCCCTTCCTACTTCTAATACTTTTCACTATTTAAGATTTTAAAGACTATTAATACTTTAACTCAATTTGTTGAAGCTAATTAACTAATTTTGCATCATTTTTACCAGAGTTTTATTTTCCCTTTTATATTATTGGATTTAGTTTTATTATTTTTGCTGATGAGAATATTTTGAATACTTTTTTTTTTTTTCATTAGTGATGGAAAAGTGAAAATTAACATTGATGCTGAAAGAACTGAAAATATATTTTCTGATAATGAGATGGATCCTTTTATTAACAGATTAGGAAGGTAAGTTTAGTTGTCAAATTTTATGTAATTCTTGTGAATTTAAAGTTTAAGGAGTCGTAGTTTTTCACATTATATTTACATGTTTTCTATATTTCATCTGGAATGTAATATATACCCCTATTTTTAAACATGTGAATTATCTAATTTAATTACGCCCAATAAATATAATCAAAAAAATTATTATATCTTTAAACTGATTTCCACACCTCCATATTGTCAGTATATTGCTAAAAGTCACCAAGTCTTAAAAAAAAATGAGTTAATATGTACTTTTTTAAAAATATAATTTGTGTAACAGAAAAAAATTATGCATATAAATGTATTACCAGTATGTTGTATATACTGAACATATATTCATATGCATAATTTTTGTTATAAAGACAACATTTTAAAACTGCAAGAATGCATTGACTTATTTTTCTTTTAATTTGGTCACTTTTAATAGTATATAAAGTGATCTATTTGTAATAAATTATTATATGTTATTTTAACTGAGCTTTATTTTTAACTTATTTTCACCAATTGCTATTTCTTTATCAAAAATGTAAGCTAACAGTGGATTTTATGAAACATTCCTAAACAACTTTTCAGTTTGGAAGCAATAGAAGTTTCCTGTAAATATAAATGTTCTAAAAAACAAAACTACTAATTCTTCTAATAATTAAATCCATTCTTTTAATATCATTCAATTATAAAGGTTCCTATTAAACTTTATAATATTTTGCCTCCTTAGTTTTTGTCTTGCATTATAAGAATTTTTAAATTTGATACTATTTTCTATGATTATTTAAAATTTTATTATTCATATTTTTAAAATTAATTCTTTAACTTACAGATCTATATTTGCTGCATCTCACTGGAGAAAAAAGCATAATTTTGATATAATGTATTATGTAGTAAGTATTTTAAATATATAATTTACATATCTCCCAGAGAATTCTTTTGCTCATTATTGTGAAACATATGTTTTGTTTAGGGTTATTTGCAATTTACATTATTTTGATAAATTCATGTTATCATCATTCTGTAAAATTTTGATAATTTATGAATTTATGTCACTAAAATTTTGTTTAAAAAATTATATCTTTGTGCTAAGAGGTTGTAGTGTGTATTTACCACATATTTTTACTTTCTTGAATTGATTTATCAAGTTTTGTAAAATGTAGACTTGCTATCTTTCTCATTTTTTTAAGTAAATCATTCAGAAATTAATTGCTTGATTAAACATTCATTCCTTAACATTGAATGACTAGCTACTGCGTTGATTAATTCTTTATTTATTTTTTCATTTCATTTTTCAATAATACCCAATATCCTATTGATAAGTGGCATTTCACTACTGTGACTCAATCAAATGTGTCGATTCTATTATTCTATTGTTTCTTATATGCTTTTGTCTAAGAAGTCAGCTTATATTCCTGAAAAAATTTCCTTTGACTTTTTTTTCCTGATTATTGCAAGGAATTCAATTTTATATATACAGTACACTTCCGATTATCCGCGGAATTTGGTGAAGCAGCCACCACGGATAACAAAAATCACGGATAATCCGAAAAAAGCTAAAAACGGGTATAGCAAAAGTGAAAACAGTCATTCCAACTTTGAAAAATCGTTTTATGTACAATAAAACGTAAAATAAACATGTTTAACTAATGCTTAATGTTTAACTAATGCTTAACTAATGCTTAATATTTTAATATATCACTCAAAACTAACCTAAAATGCGTTTTGTTAATGAAAACAGAAAAGTGCTTTGTACTTAATTGAGTGTTATTACGATTTGTTAAAATTCTATGTTTTAAATAAAGGTGGGCATTAAAGGGTTAAGTAGGAATATTTGTGAAGATTTTAGGCCAGAAAATTTTATTCATGACATTATTGGTAAAATTTAAAAAAAAAAAAAATCATTTTAATGGTTAGACAACTATCCAAATTTTTTACATTCCAAAGACTTCTAACTTTTTTCAATATCTATTGATGTTTATATTTCAACTTCTAATCTGATATTTTAAATGAGGAACCAATGTCTGTATTAAAATACTTTGTTTATTGTTGTAACAGATTTTACTTACCACTCAATTTGCAATTAGACAATGAATATTTGAGATTAAGATTTAGTCTTGTCATGTTTTCTATGGAATTTCTTTATCATTGCTTTTTAAGAAATATATCATTCTTATACAAAACCTTTTATAATTTTAGTAAATTTGACTATATTAGCAGGTCACAAAATCAAAGTTTTCTTAATTATTTCAAAATTCTTTTGATGCATACCTTAGAGAGATTTTAATTTTGGTTCTTTTTCATAAACTATTTTTGGGTACTGCTATAGATTTAGCATTAAGCTGAATTTCTGTTTGTTAGCAAAGAAAAATATAAGATTGAAATATAATAAATAAAAAAAAGAATATAATATGAAGACTGTGAGATTAATTTTCAGAACTTTATTCCCCCCTCTCTCCTTCCCCATAAAACATAACATAATTAAATTTTGAATAATTTTTTGTAAGTTTTACAAAGTTGACTTTTAACTTTATGAAATTATATATTAAAAAACTATTGAAGTTTAAAAATTTTCATATTTCTGTAATAAGATTACTTGAAATCTTATGTGTGTAATTACTTATGAATAGATTAGAATTAATTTATCAGTAATTTCTTTGTTTGATTAACTAATGATATTCCTAAACTCGATAATTTTTCATTATAAATTCACCTAGCTTTTCTGAGATCAAATTGGAATATTTTGATTTTTTCATTGCTTGTTGTGATATTGAAATTGCATATAGAGACTTTACCTTCAGTGTTTCAGTAAAGCCTTTGGCCCCTGCTGCTAGAGAAAATGTAATTTTTTTTAGTTGAAGAATTAGTTGAATTTGGGGCCACATTTATGATGTTTGCAAGCATTGTGCATGCTGTATTAAAAAAAACAAAAACAAGAGAAATATATTGTTGAAATGTAGAAATTTAGTAAAGGCAATGATAGATTGTTTCACTGTTCAAAATTATGAGCTCTAATATTATTTCTATACATGTTGTTAATATAATTTAACTAAAATAATTTTTTTCTTTGGTACTACATAAATGAAATATAATAAATCAAGCACAGATAATAATGGCGTTTCAAATAAATTCTTGCATTTTTTTTTAATCAAAAAAATATTCTAAGATTTTACTAGCAACAAGAGCAGATACATAGTAGCTTCATTAGCATATTGAATGACATACTGTGTAAATTAATTGAGACAAGCTTCAGTTTTCGCACAAAACTTTCCTACTTAAAAACAGTTCAACTGTATTGTATTATGAAAGTAGGTTGGCCTTTACTATCTAAACTGCTTTGACTATTTGGTCATCATTGGAAGAACATTTTCATGTCAGTTTCAAATCAAGTACTGTTAGAAGTGGTCAGTTGTGTGAGTGGTTTGATTCTTAGTGTATAAAAAAGATGAATGTAGCTGCTACCTTAACTCAGCATGTTTCTTTGACTGTGAGGGATATTGCTTTAGCAATGGGGTTGGGAATTCCTGGGTTATTTGGGATTATTAAACAGCAGAATAACTTTGAGACTGTTTCTCCAAAATGTAAGAGTAAATGGAACTAAAATATAAGATAACATTTCAGATATATTTCTTATATAAAACAGTAAAATGCATCCTTGTAAGTACAGATCTGCAGAGAGAATTATTAACATTGATTAATTGACAGTATGGTGAAGGCTTATTGAAGCAGGGAGATAAAATATTTAACGATTGTAAAAAAATGATTACAAATGGTTAAAGTTTAGTGCATTTTGTTGCATCAGTTTCTATTATTATTGAAATTCTAATAGTATAGAACTAATAGAATAATATAATTTAACTTATAAGCTTTCATTTGTAGGTTTACATTAATTCAAAAAATTTACAACTGCTTTCATTATACTAATTTTTGGATAAAAAAAAAATGAAGCAGCGAGTAAAAGCAGATGATTCATGTATGATAAATGGGAATAACTCGACATCTATATCAATTGACAGAAGTAGTTATTTTATATAAAAGATGTGATTTAGATAGCATAGCTTATCGAGGCTCACATTTTTCTGAATTATAATAAGTACTTAGAAAAAATCTACTGTACGAAATGTTGGAAGACGATTTAATTTCAATATTTGTAAAGAATCAATATTTTCCTTATTTTTACCTTTGTACAATATAGTAAACGAAAATTCTTAAATAAAAATAAATGAACATAATTAAAATTTAATATTAAAAATAACTCAAAGGATTTATTAAATATAAAAATTAATTAATTTTTTTATTTAAAGTAATCAAATGTACTATTTAGAGAAAAAAACGAATCAACATACAAAAATATGTTAAAATTTATTTAAATGGAAGCAATTATAATATCGGTTCTTGATTTAAAACATATTTAAACAATAACACTGTTATAAACACTTGCAATGAAGTGGAAACAGTTATATTGAGTCAGGTAATATCTATCCTGGACTGCACAAGACCAGAGTTAGGATGTATTCAGCACTTTTTTGTTGAAAAGGTGATCAAAGTTTGTGAATCATGGTGTTGGAAATCCCATCATGATCAACCTATGAAATAAGCAGTTTGCACCCTAAAAGGCAGAAGTTTGGAATTATTTTATATTTGAGGACTTGGCAATCCAGTACTGGTTAAGGGAATAGCACTCTTCTTCTTTTTTTAAAGAAATAAAAGAAAAGAAAAAATTTGAATACTAGAAAATAAATTGTGCCTTTCATGCAAATGTTTGCAGGTAGTGTTAGTACATTTGGAATAAGATCTTTTTCCTTGCCATAATTTTAAGCTGATAAACTTTAAAGTAATTTTTAAGAAATAAACCTCAAAGATAAACTTCTTAAGAAAAAAAATATATATATATCAGTTTTGCATTGGCCTGATTATTCTTCAATCATATATCCTTTAGAAAATTTTTAAGAATAGTAAAGAAACCTGTGAGTAAGATAGACTCTTCTACCAAGCAAGAAATGTTTGAAAATGTCATAAAAAGTTTTATTTTGGTATAACACTGTAAAAAGTTTTTGTTCAAAATTTGTGGAATTCACGTCAGAATATGCACGGCATATCATTAAAGATAGTGTAGGATTAATTTTCACAAAATTGCTACGAATGCATGTAAGTGAAATAAAATAAAATAAACTACATTTGTAAAAAAAAATTATGCTTGTCCCAATTGATTTGCATATTATTGTAGTACAAAGTTACACATAAGTAACTAAAACATATTTGTATAAGGTATAATTAAAAAGACAATCGTTATCAAAAAAGAAGCCAAATCAAACAATTGATACATTTCACCAAGATACTTTTTTTGTTTTGTTTCTCTAAAACAAAAATGTTGCTAAATATGTGATTGTAATAGAAAAGAACTAGGAATTCATTTATTTTTATAAATAATTCAATGATATATTGATTATTTCACTTCATCATAAGGTTACATATAATTTAATATTTCCCTTTGCGAAATCCTTTTTCCTAGGCACCTACATCTGAAAATAATTTCTTTTCACTCTTGTTTCCTGTAATAAAAAAATTTGGAATTGAATGGTCCAAGTAAGTTACTTTTTTCTATAATATTAATCAGTTGTATTGTTACTTTTTTATAAAGTAATACTAATACATGCTTTTTCTACTTCTAGTACTCTGCATCATATTAAATTGAAAAATATCAGTCATTTTGATAAAAAGCGAAAAAACAAAGGAGCTGAATTTTTCATGAATCAAGCAAAACAGTTCACTATAGATATGCTTAAAAAAGATTTACGTATGTAATATTGTTAATTTATATTCATTTTCGTTGAGATTATTTATTGAATGTCTAGAAAATGTTAACTCTAATTCCTTTATTATTGGTTTTTAACATGTATGTGCATTATAATATCACACAAAGAACTATACAGAATTTAATTTAAAAAAAACAAATGATAATTTTTTATGAAGTAAAAAATGCAAATGTGTTACGCAATTACAAGGTGGAAAGATTTCTTTTGACTCAAATGTTTTGCATTCACTAATTAATTTTTGGATGGCAGAACTAACTGTTTCCATTTTTCAAGTTCGATCCAAAAGCAGATAATTCAAATTTTTATTTTTTAGAATATCCATGGTCAAAATATGCTTAATATTTCAGAAATATGTTTAAATATAAAAAAGTTAGTTCATTCCTTTTAAAGGCTAGTTTTTCTATCTTGCAAACTGTAAGATTAAAGTAGTTGGTTAAAGTAGTAGTTGGTTGGATGTGAGGAATTCCAACATTGAATCAAAAGTGTTAGTCAAATATCACAATCAAAGATGTTGATTAAATGTATGATAAATCATAAGGTTATTCTAAATTATTATGTTAGTATTATGAGCATAAATAGGAATGATGCAATGCATGCCTGTGCAATTAGCATCAGCTGTTGATCTTTAGTTTTATTTATAAAGTTCTCAAAAATACACTTTTTGAAAGCATATCAAACTTTTAGAAAATTGATTATTAAACAAAATATGAAAAACTGCTTTTTAAAATGCACAATTTTAAAGTGCAGAGATGTATATATTAATGAATTAATTTTTAATCAAAGACTAAGGCAAGGAGGAAAACCAACAATATGACAGAGTAAATTACCTTCCTTTCAAATATAATGGTAAAATATGGTATATCTGGTGCTTCTTAGTATTAGGAAAACAGTCAAGTGTAAATTTTAGACACTTTCCTTTTAATTAGTTGAAATCAGAATTTTATAGATAATTATTGTTTTTATTGCCATATCAGAATTTATTTATATGAATAATTTTGTTTTGTTGTTGTTATATTCATATACATATGAATAGACAGATCAACTAATGATTGACCCTTTGTTAGATTAGTCTAAAACTTGATATATACTAGCAAATCTAATATTAAAACTTTAAAACCAAATTTTATCCAACTAGCTCTTTTTGTTTGTTATTTATGTTGACATGCATGTGGATGGATAGATTTCCTATGAATAGATTTTAAATAAAATTTGATGAAAAATATAGAAATGTGATGCAAAGATCATGTACTAAAATTCAGCTCTCTGGCACGAAGCAATTTATATTATTAAATTTGCAACCAGAACAGTGAGATTAGATAAATTTTCTTTGTGTTCTTTATACATGAAAAAATGAAACTGAGTTTGAGTTTTAATTAGTTGAATGTAGTTGCATATTACCATGAATAGAAAACATTATGAAGCTATGACACATTAATTCTACAAATATTGCATATTAACAGCATTGTTATTCCTATAACAATAAATTCTTTTGGTAATAATTTTTTGACTTATGAATTGAATTTATTGACATGATTGTGATTAAAGAAATATTAATGAGTGATTTTTTTTCATACTCATTTCTTTTTTATTTGTTGTTGGCTATTAACCTTTTAAAATATTAATAACACTTTTTTTTTAATAATTTGAAAGCATCTATATCCCTTGAACGTATTTGTATATGAAAGGTACTTAAAAGTTAAAGTTTTATATTTTCAAAAAAAAAAAAAAAAATCCTGTTTAAAATCAATTCCATAATTTTTTTTTTTTTTTTTTTTTTTTTTTGCAGCTTGTAATTAAACATGGGTGACCAATATTGAAAGGATTAAAGTCAAGATCAGTATCTTTTGGTGACACTTTTTATAGTATTTTCTAATATGTGTGCTTTTTTTTTTATAGATATGCCAGAAGAAGAAATAACAAATGAAATGGCTGAAGTACTGAGTATTACATCGCTAATAGTGAATGATATGATGCACAAAAGAAGTACAGATTATGACTTTAGTTGGAAGGATATTTTAAGTTTAAGTAAAAAAAGTGGAGCATCTCTTCAATTCTGCCATGCAGGATTAAAAGGGTATGCTTTATCTGAAGTATCAAAACATATTTTAATGAATTTTTTTTACAGTCTACCACATTTTTTTATTTGAATTATTTATGTATTGAAATAATGATTGTATATGAATTCTTAATATATTTTTTTCTATTTATTTGTCAAAAACTATAATTGTTTTGTGGCAGAATATCCTCAGAAGTTAACAAAAGAGTGTATTCAAATATTTATGTGTGATGTTTTGCTGTAAATTTTATTATGCCAATAAATTATGAAACACATAAAAGTATTTTAAATTTATTTATAATTGCTATTGCATTTTGAATAATAGACATTCTTTGTAACTTGTAATTTCTAATGTGTATAAATTGTTAGAAATACATTTTTCCTAAAAAAAAAAAAAAAATCTTTTTTTCTTTTCTTTTCCCCAACAGTTTGCAAGAGGATTCTGAATTCATATTTAAAGTTGAAATTGATACATCTCCACTTACAGAAAATGTTGCTCATAATTTAATAAAGCATTTGTCAAGGTAATTTTTTCATTGGTTATATATAAATTCATAATGTATAGCAAACAGAACAGCCCGGTTAAAGAAGCAATTTTTAATAACTATACTGTCCTATTGCTTAATTTGTACTGAATTAATTTTTTGATGATTAATCTTAAGTAAAATTAATTACTTTAGTGATATTAGACTGATGTATGCTCCAAATGCATTCAAAATATCTTGAAAAGTTGCTTTTAGTAGTTACAAGTGATCCATAAATTTCAGATTTATTAACATCTAATATTAAAACTATAGCTGACAGTGTATAGAAAATTGTTAGTAACTGCATCACTATAAAACTGTATAATAGATATTCTTATGTATATGTAGGCTATAGAGAGATATCTATAAAACTTAGCTTATATTTTAAATGTTGAATTTCATTAATATTTATTGTTGATTCTTAAAATTAAATTTTATTATAATTTAATTATGATTGACTGGTATTCATTAATTGAGCATACACTATCTATCTTTATCCATGCTGTCAGGTTAACTGTTAATTACTGTCTACTTAAATACTACCACCGTAATGGTTTAAATTTTCCAAGCAATAGAGTTTGTAAAATTGGACCATTAATTAAACTCCCAAAACATGCTCAGAGTATAGTATAAAATAAGTTGAAATGTAAATGAAATATTGAGATAAAGTTCTGTGTATGATATTAAATATTAAATTCTGCAAAAGTATAAGGTATATACACTTAATTTTATTATTTTTCTTTGAAATTTAGTTTTATTATAATGGTCAGGAGTATATTTCAACAAACTAACAAATTATATAAATTATTTTCTTTAGGTTTGATGAGGAAGTGTATAGTTCATATCTTACTCTGGAACCACGTATTTTACTTGAATATTTATTTTCATTGTGGTAAGTTACTGACTTGCTAAAATAATTTTATTCTTTATCTTATTTTTTAAAGTTTCCGTAACCCCAAAGAATATTTTCAGGAATCAGCTAAATAACATTTTATCTAACTATCTTTTTTTTTTTTGCGCTAATAATAATTGCTAATATTATGTATATTATTATGCGTCTGCGATAGGGTATTGTCTGCATTGAGTTTTGGTTCAAAATTTATATCCTCCCTGAATAGTCCTACAAATTGAAAATAGAATAATGATTTAGTTAAATGTATTTAGTTCTAAAAATTTAGTATAAAATTTAAACATTAAATAATTATGTATTCTTCTTTCTATTGGACCTTCTTCTTTCCTGCTTAAAATCATGATGGGAAATTTTGAACGTCCAAATGAATAGATTGCAGGTTTTATTATATACTTTTCTGATATAATAAAATACATTAAGTGAAATAAAAGCTCTGTGGGAAAAATCTGTTTTTTTTTTCAATAATATTATAATCTTAGCAACTAATAATATAATTCATGAAATATATAGAACCAACACATGAATTATAAACAATTCCAGGCCTTCAAGAATAAGGATAATAATAAAAAGGACAAAGAAAGAATGTAAAATTTATTGAAATATTTCATCACATTAACACTGTATACCAATTTATTATTTCATTAAAAAAAATTATAAATTTTAGTTTTTATTCAGTCTTATGGTTTATTCCAAGGAAACAATAGTATATTTTGATAAAGAAAAAGTATTACATGATTTTTTGTTTGTTTTTGATAACTGCAAAATCATTTCTGAGAGAGAGGCTACTCTGTTTTTTGGGAAATTCAACATTATGAATTGACATAACTTGACAATTTTATAGTTATTTTCTTATGATATTGTTTAAAATTATTTTAAAAATAGTATGTTTTATAATGTAATCAGATATATTTTAATAATAAAGGGAAATGTATGTATATATGTGCCTGTTGGCATTCTACTATCCTGATTGTTTAATCTACAGCTATCAAATTTGGCACATACAAATTTAAAAGAGAAAAATTTGCATCTTGGAGCAATTTTATAAAAAATTTCAGTTAGAATTTATATTTATTGAAATTAATCAAGATGTTGGAATTTTAATATGATAACTTCCAGAAATATTAGTGTATAATTTGCATTATATTTATCATTACATTTCAATATTTCATTGAGATTTAAGCTGTTTCTATTATTTCATTAAATATTTAATTTTGTGATTATCTTCTATATTGTTGAAAGCAAACAAAAAAAATATTCTGTTTATTATCTGTGCAATTTATTTGAAGAAATAAAAATTATAGTATTTTGAAAAATAATGAGAAATTAGAAGGTACATTACCCAAACAGGTTTCTGATGTTGTGGAACTGGGCTCCATTGAATAAATTCTTGTATACTCTAAACAAAACAGGTGTTAGAATATTAAAATATTATGGCTTCATTGTCTGTTTATATCATACTTAAAAATTCTTTGCGAGAGAATTAGAAATATCACATTATGTATAAAATATTTTACTGTGGTTTAATTTAGTTATATTAGTCATTATAAATCACAGTGTTCCTCTGTGTATTAACGGTCATACCTTCGAAAAAGTCGATCATCTCAAATACCTTGGCACAATAATTAATGGTAATAATAAACTCAGAACAGATATTGACAGCATGGTAAAAATGGTTTATAAATGTTTTTTTGGACTGAAAATATAACTAAGTTCTAACTTAATCAGTCAAAAAACTAAAGTATGAATTTATAATACTCTTATTATGCCTGTTCTGCTCTATACAAGTGAAACTTGGATGCTTAACTTGAATACTCAGCGTTCTCTGAACATGTTCGAGAGAAAGATCCTTAGAATTATCTTTGGACCAGTACTAGAGAGAGGATGTTGGAGAACTAGATTCAATTTTCAATTATACAAATTCTATAGGCAACCACAGATAACACTGGTTATCCAGACCAATAGGTTAAAATGGCTTAGCCATATCTGCAAAAGCCCTGAAAACAGCACCAACAAAATATCCACTTTTAAAAATCCTATGTGATTCCAGGCCAAATGAAGACCTCCAACTAGATAGCTGTATGGTGTGGAAAGAGACATGAGTGCTTTGAGGATAAAGAACTGGAAAAGAAGATAGAAAGAGGTGGAAAGTGCTCGTGATTGAAGCAGCCAAGGCCTGCAAGAGACTGTTGTGCTCATGAAGAAGAAGTTAATAACTATCCCATTTGAAACATTAGAGTTACTTGGAATAAACCCCTATAATTTTGAACCCCAATCAGATAATTATGTCTTAGCTGGTATCCTCAGTTCCAAACTTCTGCACCATGCCATTGGGAGGATCTTTGGGTTACAACCATTGGATTTAAAGTGTATTAAAATTAACATTACTGTAATTTAATGTTCGTCTTGTATGTGCAGGCCCACATACATGATGAATCTTTAATGGAATGGGGTTTCAAACTTGAAACCCTCCATCCCCGAGATAGAGACCATCTGGCTAACATGACCTATTCTAATTATGACCACAGTCAGATAAGCGTTGAATCAATCAAACCTGACTAGTTTTGTAACAAAACCGAGAAGTTTTACTAAATCTTATTATTTAAAATAGAAAAGTTCATTACAGTCATTATTGAGTTAAGAAATCAAAAAGATTTGGAATGGATTTTTTTCTCCAAATTTAAAATTTCAATGTATTTGATGCAAATTTCCAGTAATCTCTGTAATATTAAAATATTAAATCCTACTCATTTATTGTTACCAATGCTAAAAAGATAAAATTTTTATGATGAATTTAAAAATTAAGTTTAAAAGATATTTTTCAAAAATTTTGCAGTGTTGCCTGTTTTTTAAGTTAATTCTCACTGAAATCATTACACATATCCCATATCTTAATTTCCATCAATACAGGCAGAAAGAATATGTTTGGCAAAATTTGCTCATTTCAAAGACTAATTTTACATTTTACGTAAATTTTATTTAGGCAAAAAAGAGTATTCAACTTCTAGTCATGGTATAAATTGAAGTAAAATTGAATTTAAGACATGAATTCTTTTTCAATAATTTTAGTTTGCTATATTTTAATCTTGACAACTTTATATTTTATCTCCCATTTTACTGTTATTACTACAATTACTTATTGATATTATTACTATTGTTTTGATTTTGTAGTGTTTTTTGGCGCAAAAGTTATTACTATGTTGCAACTAGTTTCCATTTTTCTGTTTATACATATTTTTATTCTAGGTACTATATAGACAAGGCAACTAATGTATTAAAACTTGACATTAAAGATGACAGATTAATAGTAATAAAAGTAAGTAATATTTTAGATTTGTGTTCAAAATATAAAAATATCATTAAAATAACTATAATATACAATTATTCAGAACAGTTTCATAAATTGTAAAAGGCTATGGCTTTCTTGTGTTCAAGATAGGCAGAAGAAAAAATTAAGTGTGATGCAACATGAAGTTGAAAGTTTTGTTTATGTGCATATTAATTGTCTTTGCAACTTTCCTTGGCAAAATTGATATGATAGTTTATTACATGGTAGATACTGGGAAGTATGTTCATAGCCTTTGATGCATATTCATTGTCCATATCTATATAAATGCATGCATCATATTAGATTTAAATCTGCTGAAATTACTCTGTAGATCTTAATTTATTATAGAATATTCTGTTTAGAACAGAATGTTCATTTTAACATCTTCTTTGCTGGTATACATAAAGAATGCTTCATATGATAGTGAAATGATTATTATGTAGATATTGTTTGTACAATTTCATAGAGCAATTATTGCATATAGAAATGAAACTTTAAGCCTCCTTCTATATTTTATTCAATTATTTTTCTTTCTGATTTTGTTTAAAATGAAGTTACAATCATTCCTAATCGGTGCAATTGCTTTAAACAATCCTGTGAATTTTTAATATTTTAGAAAGTTTAATTTTTCTTTAGTAATCAAATTAAGTTTCTGAGACATTTTTATACCTCTTTAAAATACTCTTAACATAATACACTTGACTTCTTCAGCTATACACACTTGATTTCTTTACCTATGTAAAATGCACTTGTCATCAGAGATTGTAGGTGTTCAGAATTTATAAATTACTTATCTAGATTCCATTCCATATTTTAAAAATGTAATCTTTTTTTTGTAATTTTTTTAACAGATTTACTATTGAATATTTGTGTATGTGTGTGTGTGTGCACGCACACACACATTATCCATTCTTAAATGTATATTTACTTAATTTTTTCTACAGATGTTTTTCAATTTAGATTAGTCCTGATGAATTGAGACTTTAATCAAAGGATGCATAGTTTGTGATAATTCCAATCAATAATTCAGGGGTATCTAGAGTTACATCCACCAAAATTAGATAATTATTATCCTATTATATTTAATCTGTCAGCTCATATATGGGGTTATTTTGATTCCATTCATTCTCTTTGTTTTGAAATACTAGAGATTTATAAAAGCTTACACTGTGTCTTCCTATAACTTCATGAGGGAGATAGAAGAAAATAATAAGTGAACAAAAAGTAGTAAAACAGTATATCACATTTTTTAGGGGGGGGGGTCGAATATACCTGTGCACACTCTAGTGTTTCAGATATTTTAATGTTATGGCAATGACTTTGTCCTTATGTGAACAGCAGAAACTCGGAGGTCTTCTTGCAAATGATCGTTGATAGTGAAAATGATAGCTTAGATTTGTTAGATATTGAAAAAACTTTGGAAGTAATTATGATGCAAATTTTGAAAAATTCTGAATGTGTTTCAAAATCTGATAAAAAATGTTTCTCATCTTGTGAAAAAGTTGCAAATCCTTATATAAAATACAATCTTATTTAATATGCAAAAATTGCCTTGGAATTTAAAATAAGTATTCATCTAATTCGAAAGAGAAATGATAAAAGTGTTTTTGGAATTAATGGCACAAGTTATGAGTTTTAAAAGTTGTATATTTCAACTTATTTTTCCAAGACATTTCAAATGTAAGCTGTTTGTAAATTATAATTTTCTTATAATTTCAATATTTTATACAGAAAAAAGCTACTTGTTTAAAAAAAAATAATAAGTTTTATATTAATGAAATGTGAGAAAGAAAAAGAAATGAATACAGACACAAAAATCGTATTTGTGTCTTAAATAAGAACATATTTGCATGAAAAAAGTATTCCTATACTCTTTCTAGAAATAGCCAACAAAATAAAAGAGTGCTAACGTTCCAAAAATGGGTGCATGTGTTGAAGAGCTAAAAACTCTATTTCTACTAATAATAAACATGTATTTGTGTGTTGGCACCCATTATTGATGATCAAGCTATGAAGATTTGATTTATTTTTCATTTAAGTTAGATTAAGTATAAGGCATGCTTTAAGAGAAATTTTGAAAATGTTTTACTCTTACAAGTCAAATTTTATTTCATATTCAAGCAAACTTTTTTATCATGTGAGAACATGATGTTGTTTTGGTTAGGGGATTTTGAAGCTGGAAATCGCGTAGACAATGAATAAAGCATAAATGGCAATTTTAATCACATATATTTTTTTACCTGCTTTTACCAGTATTGCATTATTATTATTATGTATGCTTCTTTGAAAGCAGATGCATTTTTAAAAGGTTGACCTGCTTTTACCAGTATTGCTTTATTATTACGTATGCTTCTTTGACAGCAGATGCCTTTTTTAAAAGGTTGACATAGAACTATGACATCATAGCTATTACTTCATCTCAAAATCGGTCAAGCTCCAAAACTTTGTTTGCCAGCTAGGAAAATTGAAAATGAAAGTTTTAAAAAATTTTCATTTTATATATATATAGAGAGAGAGAGAGAAGTCTCGTGATTGTTTCAAACCGGTTTAAACTGGTTAACAACTTAAATTAATTAAGACAAATAATGACTTAAAAAATAATAATGTTCTCACATGGTAACTTGAAATTTGCAATAGATTTCATTTAAATTTTTATTAATTTTAATTGAAAATAAATGTAAAAATTGTCTGCTTTTTCATCTGAGGTGAAATTAAAAATATTTTGTAGCAATGCAGAACTTGAAATAATTTTTCATGGAAATCGTTTGGTATTTTCCCCCTTCTTTTTACCTATCAATATATATAATTAAAAGCTATTGCTTTATTTTAAATTGCACTCATTTCTAAATACTGACTCTTTCAGTAATGTAATGCGGGATACTTAAAAATATCGATAGAAAATTAGATAAATGTATAATACACAAATGAAATGGTATTTTTTCATCATGTTGCATGAATTCATGTTATGCAGAAATGTATTATTGAGAGATTTTCATTAAAACTATGAGAATTTTATTCATTTTATATTTTTGTTGTAAATTATTTTAAAACTTTGATTGAAATCTAGTTTGATGTGCCGTTTGAGTGTCTCACCATTATGATAGTCCAAACATACAAACAGAGTAATAATTATTCCAGCAAGCCTGTGTACAGTATTCCTCACCTTGCCAACCATCTTCATTTTTGGCTTTGATGGCTTGGCATTGTAGGCGATATGACTGAGATATTAAAATAGATTTTAACCGAAACTCCTTCATTCTTTAATGTTTGAATTTCAAATTTTATTTCAAAATAAGCAATGTTATAATTTAGCAAAAATTCCACTCTATATGTTTTTAAAAATTTTGTTAATTATTCTATTTATTTCTATTTAAATCTGTACAACATTCTATTGTTTTAGGCTCGCTTAATGCTGCTTGAAGCTGCTCGAAAAACACTGCAAAGGGGTTTGCATCTTTTGGGGATAACACCATATGAAACAAACTACACCCCACCTGACTTTATAAAGGAATAGCTTTTATGATTTAAAATATTTAATAAATTGTATTTTTTTGTCATTGAATTATTTTATTTTGTTGAAAATTGTAAATAAATTGTTTTATTTATAAAATGCTTGCATTTTTTTGTAATTTTTCTTTTATTACTAAATTATAAGAAATATAAAAATTATTAAAAAAAACATTATTTTTTTATCAGTTTTAAAAGTTTTTTTGAATCAAATTATTTGACTATTCTATCACTTAAATAATTATTATTTGAAAAGATGCACTACTGAAGAAAAGATTTAAAAGAAATGATTTGCTGTGAATGTTACAATTTAAAAATAGTTTGATTTGATTTTATCATTGAAAGAAGAAAAAATTAATGGATTCGTTTTTATTGCATTTTTTTGTAATTTTTCTTTTATTACTAGATTATAAGAAATATAAAAATTGTTAAAAAAGACATTATTTTTTTATCAGTTTTAAAAGTTTTTTTTAATCAAATTATTTGATTATTCTATCACTTCATAAATAATTATTATTTGAAAAGATGCACTACTGAAGAAAAGATTTAAAAGAAATGATTTGCTGTGAATGTTACAATTTAAAAATAGTTTGATTTGATTTTATCATTGGAAGAAGAAAAAATTAATGGATTCGTTTTTATTAAATTATTCTAGATATAAACTTTTGAAATACCTACTGCATGCACATTTTCTTGATTTTTAACTTAATAAGCAGCTTTTTTCCCCTATCAGAACCATAGAGCTGAGATAGAGGGAGTGCAACCCTACTTTGGTGTAGGACAAGATAAAATCGCATGACCTGGGGATAGAATTTGTATTCACTGTAACTGCATTCTCCATTCCCCATTATATTTCAATGGCAGATTTTTTCTTGCTTTTAACTGTTGGATTTTAAAGCTTATTTAAGCCATGGTTAACTATTGCTGTGCAATTGGATGCAAAGAAAAAGCTTCTAAGGATAGCCCTGTATCATTTCACAGGTATGTACAATAAACATATTCTGTTTATATCCATTTTAAGTCAATTTAAAATTTCGTAACCTCGATCACTCAGTTATTTTGGTGTTGTAACTGAATAATATTTCATAGTTTGGTTTAGTTATTGTATTAAATTTATATAATTTGTTACTAAGCTTCATTTAAACTGATGTGACTGCATCATATTTTGCTACTTGTTTTATTTTAATATCGAATGTGTTGCAAGTGCTTGGCTGCAAGCTTGGCGTGATTTTTTTCTCGCCAATACAAGTGTTTACATAAACATTATTGACCGATTAATAATTGTGTATTTATTTTATTGCAAATAAAGTTCCTTATTATTTCCAATATGTTGTTCCTTTTTTACCATAAATATTTGGATTGTATTATATCGTGAACGATATTAAATCCAATCTAAATTTTGCAAAACAATTTTTTATGGCATGTTTACCTTATAGAACAATTTTCCTTTACAATGCTTTATCAAAAAAAAAAAAAAACGCGTACAATAAAATTTTACTGTTTAATTACAAATATACATAATGATTGACATAAGATTTGTAGTTTTTATCGGGTTTTTTTGTTTTAGTGATTTTCTTCGTAAATAAATTTGCGGGCTAAGAATTCAATCTTATGCAAAATACCCAATCGTAATATTAATTATATATCATTTTAATATTTTAAATCCGTATTTTTAAATTTATAAATATTATTTATTCTTTTTTTAATTACTGTAAAATAAAATTCTTACTTACAAAAGGTTTTTTTTTTTTTTTTTTTTTTTTTTAAATTTTTACTTAAAGTTTTGAAATAGTAAATGCTATTTTATAAATACTAACTTTTTTTTAGGCAAGAAACGTAAATATTATATTGGAGATTTTCAGGAGAAGGACATGACTTCTCCAGCTAAGGCTTGTTATGTTTTAAATATGGCAAAGAATTACAAAAAAAGTAATCGGCTTAAGGTAAAAAAATTAAGCAATAAAAATCAAAAATTGCAAAAAAATCTGTATCCTACAAGAGATATTGAAAGAAATGAGAAAGAAAGCTTTGATATCTCAGTCAGCAAGTGATATATTAGAGGTAAAAAAATTTAACTTTCACACGATCTTTTTCCTTTCGTTTTAACTTTTTTTAAAGTTCTCTTTTTTGGCATTTTTATTTAAATTTACATTTCTAAAAGAAACATAATCATATCATAAATTTAGGAAATAAAAATTGAAATTTTAAAAAATTACTTTTTCTTGGATATTTAAAAACAAACTTGTTTTTTATAATAAGTTTTGTGTGTTAAATTTGATTTATATATATATATATTAATTAGAAGTATTTTTATTTATTGTAGAAAATAGTTCTGAAATATTTTTTTTTAAACTGGCAAATTTGAGTACTAAATGTTATTTAATAATCTCTTATAGTTAACATTGCCAGGACCCACAGCAGAACTATTGAAACGTGTCGAGAGGAACCAAACTTCCACCAACAAATATAGTCCAGAGCTAAGAAGCTTTGCTTTAACTTTGCAATTCTATTCAGTGAAAGCTTATAAATATGGTATCTAGCTGTAGAAGATTACTCGCCTGGTTTTACTAAAGCTGCATTAAATGTCTTAAAAATAAAAGCCGATGAAGCAGGAAAAAAAACATCTGCCCCAGTTTGCGGACTCATTATTGACGAGATGTTAATTAGAAAACATATAGAACGGGATGGCCATAAATTTTGTGATTACGTAGATTATGGAACTGGCCTTGATAGTGATGAGCTTCCAGAAGCTAAGGAAGCTTTGGTTTTTATGTTAACTGGAAAACACCGATCGAGTATTTTTTTATAGACTGGTAAATTCTGCTAAAAGAGCAAATTTAATATAAAAAAAAGTCTTGAATTCGTTGAAGATAATGGTGTGAAAGTTGCAAGTTTGACTTTTGATGGGACCAATGTAAATTTAGCCATGGTAAAGATACTAGGTGCGGATCTGGATGTTGCGAATATGCGGCCTTCATTTCCGCATCCTGTTACAAAAAATGATTATTTTGCTTGATCCAAGTCATATGCTGAAACTAATAAGAAATACGCTTGTATCAAAGAAATCAATCTGGCATCCAACGGATGGATTCATAGAGTGGAAATTTATTGAAAGATTAGAAAAACTTCAAAATGAGCACAACATATTGGTAGGTACGAAACTCCGAAGAGCCCATATAGAATGGCACAGACGAGAAATGAAGGTGCGTCTTGCAGCCCAAACATTAAGCAACAGTGTTGCCGATGCTCTGGAATACTGTGAAAAGGATCTGAAGCATCCAGGCTTTCAAGACGCTGAGGCCACAGCAAAGTGTTTGAGGTTTTTTAATGACATCTTTGATCTTTTCAACTCAAGAAATTTACTAGAAAGAGGTTTTAAGAGACCTCCATCGCTAAACACTCAAGCAGAGTTCTCTGTCTTTATGGAAAAGGTGGTGCTGTACATAGAAGAACTGAAAACTGCTCCTAATGGACCTCCAATCCTGGAAAGTAACCGGAGAACTGGCTTTCTTGTTTTTGTTTTTTTTATTTGTTTACATAGCATTTCCTCACTCTTTAAAAATTTAATTAAAGTACCTAATGGTGCAATGAGTTTTTTGATGACATAAGTTTTCACACGACCACCTGGAAATGTTTTTTTCTGCCATCAGAAGTAAAGGGGGCTAAAATAACAATCCCACTTGCAAACAGTTTCTGGCTGCGTATCTAAAGCTTTAGTGCCATTTGAATATAATAAGTGGCGGGAATGAAAACTGTATTGCTCTGGATGATAGGTCTATACTAAAAATTTCATCTGCTGTTAATGTGTAGAGGGAATCTCTCAATGATGATGTAAATTTAGAGGAGGAAGACGGAGATGATAATATTAGAGAAATACTATTAAATCCTTACGTATGTGACGTTTCATCTCACATTGCTGGATTTGTGATTCGAAAATGAGCTAAAACTGTGAAATGCTCGCAATGTATCACAGTATTGATAATAAACTCTACAAGTGGATTCCCGGCTTGATCTTTCAGCAGGGAAACGTAAGTACGAGAGCAGGCTGTCACAGAGGAAAGATAGAGGGGGCTTAATTTATCCCTTTGAAGATGTTTTGAAACTCTGCCATATAGCTGAGAAGGAAAGTAGGGTGCGCCACATTTCAATCAAATTAAGATCCAGAAATATTATGAATAGGCTCATACTGTCCAGTTTGATCTTTTTAAGCTCAGCTAATTCAGAGGGAATATTTAATGCTTTGAACAAACATGCGCAAAATCAAAATCCTTTAGATAATCACAAAATTTTGCTCTTGAAATCTATTTTGTTCGAATATTTCAAAATACGCCTGTACCATATTGGAAAAGTTAAGACACAAGAATTACAAAAAAACAAGTGCCGTAGCATTAATACAAAAGCTTTTTTATTTAAAGGACAATAAATATTTAAATTTTAATATTGTTATCACTTATTTCAGCTGGAATTTATTGTTTTTTTCCAGTGAAATTGTCGATATTAATTATAGTTTTTAAAAATCTTTTGTTGGAATCTATTTCCTTTTTCAGGGCAGCTCTTAATTATTGTTTTAAATAATGCTCCTAATTTGAATGTAAATATTTGAATCATTTATGTTTGTATCGTAAGTCATTATTTGTGGAGAATTTAAAACAAAATATTTTCTTTATGTTTTATTAACAATGATTTAGTGTGATAATTTGTGGTTCTTTTTATTAAAATAAAAATTTTCTCTACTATATCCATAAGCTTTATTCAATCTCAGAAAATTTGTTTATGGGTCACACCAAATACGCTGTATTTTTTTAATTTAACATTTTTGTACTTTAATTTGATAATATATGTTTTTGTCTAATGTTTATATTGTAATTTAGAATTATATACCATTTTCCAATGAATGTAAAACCTTGACAAAATAAGAGTCAAGATTCTGCTATTTGATACAAACTTTATTGCTCATCTATGCCCTAAGCTATTTTTTTTTATTCTGTAAAGAAAATAGAATAAAAAATAGAAAATCGTTTAATTGTTTTCATCAGAAATTGTTTTAATAAAAATCTATTGGGCAAGAATTGTAATTTTTGATTTTTAAAGAAATTAATTTAAATATTTTACTCACCCAGATGTTTATAAATTTACAAAAATATATTTACAATTGTTAACTAATTTTAATTTTTATAAAAATAACCGCCTAAAATTAGATTTACATCTTCATACAAATAATAAATTACAACAAAGTAGCTTTTACCGAGTTAGATTAACAAAAGATTAATTGAATTTCTTTTTAAAAAAAATTGTTGCATGGCTCCATTTACTGAAATTACTAAAATGAACATTCTTCAGAATAAATATCTAGAATTATGATAATTAAGGATAATTAAGGATTTTATCTCTTTTCGAAAATAATTAAGTAATCTCTGCTCAATTCTTTTATTTTTTTTAGCTGGGATACAAAAATAGTTTTTACGGGTATTTCTTTTTATACGAAACAGATAAATACTTTTAGAAAAGGTTTCCTACCAGTTTTAAACTTTAAAAAATAACTGCAATAATAAATAAAATTGTAAAAGACGTCTATAATATATAGTGTAAGATTCTATAATTTCCAATAACATGGATAATATTGATATATGCATATGCACAGTATCTTGAAAAAAAAAAAAAAAAGACTTATGTCACTTTTATAATCTGTTTTTATAAAAGTTTTTTTTATCTGTTTGAGATAATGATAGAAAGTATTTGAACATGTAATGTAAAATGTTAAGATGTTTTTAGATAAGGAAAGGAAATAAAATGTTTACTTAAAGAAGAAAAATAACCACTTTTAATTAATGCACAAAAACAAAGTAAAAAACTAAACATAATTTAAATCAACAAACTCGGCTACTTATGTAAGAAAGAAAACATTATTTTCGAAACCAGTTTGCTTAGTTTTCAAAGAATATATATATATATATATATATATATATATATATATATATATATATATATATATATTAAACTTTAATTTCAATTTAATTAATTTCCAAGGTTTTATCTTAATTTAGCCCATAGTAACGTCATTCTAAAATATTCTCTTATTTCGTGATCCAATTCCACTGTCTCAATGTAATTAATTCAAGAGAAGCTATGTAAAATTGCTGAATCGACTAAAAACCTAACTTTCCCACACTCCGCGTGAAAGGACAGAATACCGCTGATGAGACAAATTCTTTTTTAAAATCTCCCTGTGTCTCCACTACCTTTTTGACGCGTGTAACGAAAATCCCTATCGAAATCTTAATAATATATTAGCACTGTAAAGAAATATTTTCCCTATCAAAATCTCAGGTTATAAAAGACCAGGGATAAAATGTTCAAGAGCTTTTTCCTCATTTTCCTTTCTGTGTCGTTCTGTGTGCTCATCGCTTGTACATATGCCTGCTTCTTCAAAATGAAATAAAACGACGTCACGAAATCAAAAGTAACTTCACTGGCCTCAAACTGCATTCTGCTTCACATAAAATAATGCTTATATATATTGTTTAGGAAATGAAAACCGACCGGGCCCAATGCCGGGAAGCAAAATGTTGCGCGGCAGTTTTTGAGTAGGCTAAGATTTGCGATATGGCGCCAAAAAAGGACAAATTTCTCACAAGTCACATGGCTCATGTTGCGTACACTTGTTTAGACTAGAAACAAGCGACTAGCTTCCTCCATTTATATATCAGCTCTATGATCAGAACGCAAACAATTATTAAAGGAATGTAATATATTCTGGTAGAAATCTAATTCTGTAAAGAATTCTTTTTTTTTTTTGAGAAAGTAAAGCGTTTTAGAATACAAAAGCTGCTTTTGTATTGTATATAAAATAACTTTTTATAAATATATAGATCTCCTTTTTCATTCAGTTTCAATCTTTTTGATCATTTAAACGAATTTCGGTTAAAGGCACCCATGAATTTGTTCTTTGCTACTGTTACTAACATTTCAATGTGGGCCTTATTTCGACTGTTTACCTTCATTACTTAAACATGAAACCATAACACTCAGTAATCATTAATCACAGCTGTGCTGTGAAATATTATCAAAACAATGAAAGAAGTCTAATTCAACGAAAAATGAATCATTTGAAGAAAGTTTTGCAAGTATGAATTATCTAAGCGGTGATGTGAAAGATAACTTTATTGGAACAATTGCAGAAATGTATGGATTTTGTGGGGCATATTTTTGAAGGAAAAAGAAAAGGAAAGGAAATGAATAAATATTTTCATTAAATATGCAGAAAACTGCAAAGGTGGCAAGGTGTATTTGCCATCGTTAGCACATTGTTTCGAGCCGCGGTGGCCTGGTGGTAAGATCTCGGCTCGTGAGCCGTAGAGTTTCAGGTTCGAGACCCGATTCCACAGAAGGACTGTCGTGTAAGGGGGTCTGTGGTATGTTAAATCCGTCAGGGCCAAACGTCCTGCGTTATTAACTAGGGATTAACTGCGTTATTAACTAGGGATAACGTAAACGTTATTAACTAGGGATTTACTCGAATACAAAATACATAGCAATCATATGAGAGAATATAATTCCTTTAGCTTTTGCTTCTATGTTAGCAGAATTGATAGAAAATTAGGGTCGCGGTGGTTTGTGGTAAGATTTCAGCTTCGGAACTAGAGAGTTCAGCATCCCAAATTCACCCAATTTCACTGAAGGGTCTGGTGCACGCTAAATCCGTAGAGGCCAAACATCCTTCCACTGGTGTGATGTGGAAGTTTGGAGAGCCCGCTCGTCCTGATCATCTGACCGCGGTTCAAAATTAAGAGGTTCGTCGCAGAATAGCCCTAGTGTTGCTTTAAAACGGGACGTTAATATAACTAAATTAACTAACTGATTTAAAATTAATGTTAGCAGTCATAAAATTTGGTGTAATTTAGATTTATTTTTAATATAGAATGTGTTTATAATTTCTTATTACTAGAGGAAATGTTTAATTATATATCCATTGAGCTGTGATCATGTGATCCCCAAAGAATGAGATGTTTCTTGGGATTTATTGAGCCGAACCAGCTGGGACATAACCCTCTAATTGCGAGTAAATTTGACTTTGTTGCTTCAATTCATGGTCAAATATGCCACCAAGTTTCACCTTTCTATAGTAAAACCCAGTTAGATGGTAAGTTTTATGTATTCGATTCCAGTGAAGTCAACACTATGTAGATATCAAGCATGACATTATTAACGTAAAAATGATCGAATCATGCTCAAAAGAAACCTTCCACGAGATAGTAATATGCATCTTAAAATTAAAAGAAATCAGTTCCCTATGCATTGGCTTTTTAAATGGCAGTAAATAAAACTCGGAAACAGACTTTTGCTAAAGTCTATTTAGTCTGCTAAAGTCTGTTTTCAATTGATTTAGCAAAATCCAAATCAATTGAAAACTGTGCAAAAGCTTAATATGTAGTGACTGTATTAATTTCGAATTGTCTATCATTTAATAGAAAATTCGAAGAGATGTCAATGCATCGATTATTTAAATAACCGCTTGCATATTGTTCATCTGGGAATCAGCTGTACATTTTATTCTTACACTTTAGTAGTTTTCTTAGATAGTTTCATTGATGTGTTGATTTTTTTTTTTTTTTGCAATATTTTTAAAAATAAAAATAGCGCTTTTCAAGGCCACTTTTTTAAAATTTTGCGTTGATAAAAGTGAAGATATAAAAAAGAAATTAAAATTTTTTTATGAATTCACAAAATTGGATTTTAATAAATATGCTATAATGTTCCGTAACAAGTTCTGATTTGTTAAATCTAAATCATTTGTTTTTAGGGTTATCTTTAAATAACTTTGAAAGTTTTTCTGCTTTATTTTTACATTTTCAAAGTTTTCATTATAAGATTCAATCGTCTTCTAAATATAATATTAAAAGATCTTTTCAAGGACAAAATACTGATTTGAATTAACGCATTATAAGTAAATGAATTAAGTTCAATCAGTTGTACTTTAAAATGACTTGACTAAGACACAGTGTTCTCATTGTAGCTAGCAATGTTGCATATTAAATCTGCCAGGATTGCAATGCAGTCTTCGGGAATTGGCGAGAGTTAACGAGTTTTAAGGAGCTTAACCCTCTAGTACCTTTATAATTCTTGTCCCTCTTGAAATCTGATAGCATCGCTTTGAAGTTATCTCTAGAACATATTTTTACACGTATACATAAGTGTGGGTATTTATAAGCCAAATGATTATCTGGCTATTTTTTTTTTTTTTTTTTTTTTTTTTTTTTTTAGCATGATGATGTTTATTGGCTTGCATACTTTGTTGCATGGCTACATTCACTAAAATTACTAAAATGAACATTCTGCAGAATAAATATTTAGAATTATGATAATTAAGGATTTTATCTCTTTTCGAAAATAATTAAGTAATCTCTGCTTCCTTTTATTTTTTTAACTGGGATACTAAAATAGTTTTTACGGGTATTTCTTTTTATACAAAGAATCAACAGATAAATGCTTTTAGAAAAGGTTTCCTACCAGTTTTAAACTTTAAAAAATAACTGCAATAATAAATAAAATTGTAAAAGACGTCTTCAATATATAGTTTAAGATTCTATAATTTCCAATAATATGGATAATATTGATATTGCATATGCACAGTATCTTGGGAAAAAAAAAAGATTTATGTCGCTTTTATAATCGGTTTTTATAAGTTATCTGTTTGAGATAATGATAGAAAGTATTTGAACATGTAATGTAAAATGATAAGATGTTTTTAGGTAAGGAAAAGAAGAAAAATAATCACTTTTAATTAATGCACAAAAACAAAGTAAAAAACTAAACATAATTTAAATCAAAAAACTCGGCTACTGATGTAAAAAAAAACATTTTCGAAACCAATTTGCTTAATTTTTAAAGAATATATATATATATTTAGGAAATATTTACTGGAAATGAAAACCGACCGGGCCCAATGCCGGGAAGCAAGTTTTTGAGTTTTTTTGCGCAGCAGTTTTTGAGTATACCAAGATTTGCGATATGGCACCAAAAAAGGCAAAGTCACATGGCTCATGTTGCGTACATTTGTTTAGACTAGAAACAAGCGACTAGCTTCCTCCATTTATATATCAGCTCTATGATCAGAACGCAAACATTTATTAAATTAATGTAATATATTCTGGTAGAAATCTAGTTCTGTAAAGAATTCTTTTTTTGAGAAAGTAAAGCGTTTTAGAATATAAAAGCTGTTTTTGCATTGTATATAAAATAACTTTTTATAAATATATAGATCTGCTTTTTCATCCAGTTTCAATCTTTTTGATCATTTAAACGAATTTCGGTTAAAGGCACCCATGAATTTGTTCTTTGCTATTGTTACTAACATTTCAATGCGGGCCTTATTTCGACAGTTTACCTTCATTACTTAAACATGAAACCATAACACTCAGTAATCATTAATCACAGCTGTGCTGTGAAATATTATCAAAACAATGAAAGAAGTCTAATTCAACGAAAAATGAATCATTTGAAGAAAGTTTTGCAAGTATGAATTATCTAAGCGGTGATGTGAAAGATAACTTTATTGGAACAATTGCAGAAATGTATGGATTTTGTGGGGCATATTTTTGAAGGGGAAAAAAAAAAAGGAAATGAATAAATACTTTCATTAAATATGCAGAATACTGCAACGATGGCAAGGTGTATTTGCCATCGTTAGCACATTGTTTCGGGCCGCGATGGCCTGGTACTAAGATCTCGGCTCGTGAGCCGTAAAGTTTCAGGTTCGAGACCCGATTCCACCGAATGACCGTCGTGTAAGGGGGTCTGTTGCACGTTAAATCCGGCAGTGCCAAACGTCCTCCTACTGGTGTGGCGTAGTGTGAAGAGAGAGATGCCAGCTAAGGTGCCGTCCTCGGCAACTGACCGCGGTTCAAAATTACGAGGTCGGTCCTCAAAATAGCCCTAGCGTTGCTTTACATCGGGACGTTAATATAACTAAATTAAACCAAACTTGAGTATTGTTTCGAACTGATAAAGGAGCTTTTATGTTTCGATTCACCTGAATCCTATAACGACTACATAATCGCGAACGCAATGCTGCATTAGCCTTCGTGTGTATGGGAACCGAAACAAGTATTTATAAATATGAAACGCTTGTGCAAACGCAAAATAAAGCAGAATTTGTTGACCAGCATTTGACAACACCTGAACGTTCGGATTGTTTTCATGCTTACCTCGGTAAAAGTCTGAGATAATGTTTTTTTTTTTTTTTTTTTTTTTTTTTGAGTGAAATAATATGGAAAATCGAACAGATGCAAGCATAAATCGAAATTTTCTAAAATGGGAAATTAGGGCAATTGAAGGTGGTGAAGAATTATTCATAATTTCTAGTTGAAATGAAGGAAATAGGGTTGCGAAGGGGTTTTGTGTAAGAGTGAAACTTCCAGGGTATAGGAGCGTAGTTGTGGGACTATGACAGGACGTTGTTCTTTGTCAGGCACGTTTCTGAGAAAAAGAAATAAAACTAAGTGAAAACTGCACAAAATATTGCTACAATTAAGGGGGGGGGTGTTTTAGAAAATATACTGAATCCATCGGAAGCTTTGAAGGATTTATTAACTAGTTATTCACTCGAATACAAAATACATATAGAAATTATATGAGAGATATAACTGCTTTAGCTTTTGCTTCTATGTTAGCAGAACTGATGGAAAATTAGTGCTGCGGTGGCTTGGTGGTAAGTTTTCGGCTTCGGAACAACCAGAGGATTCAGGTTCGCTACCCAATTTCACTGAAGAACCATCGGGTAAGCGGGTCTGATGCACGCTAAATCGGTAGGGGCCAAACATCCTCCTACTGGTGTGATGTGGAAGCTTGGAGAGGGGAGTGCCAGCTCTCCCTGGTCATCTGACCGCGGTTCAAAATTATGAGGAGTGTTCCAAAATAGCCCTAGTATTGCTTTAAAACGGGACGTTAATATAACTAAACTAACTAATTCATTTATAATTAATGTTAGCAATCATAAAATTTGGTGTAATTTAAATTTACTTTTAATATAGAATGTGTTTGTAATTTCTTATTACTAGAAAAAATGTTTAATTATATGTCCATCGAGCTGCGATCATGTGGTGATCCCAAAAGAATGACAACATATTTCTTGGGAGTTGGTGAGCCGAACCAGCTGGGGCATAATTCTCTAATTGCGAGTAAATTTGACTTTATTGCTTCAAAATTCATGGTCAAATATGCCACCAAGTTTCACCTTTCTACAGCAAAACCAAGTTAGATGGTCAGTTTTATGAGTTCGATTCCAGTAAAGCCAGCACTATGTAGATGCTAAGCATGACATTATTAACGTAGAAATGATCGAATCATGTTCAAAAGAAACATTCCATCAGACAGTAATATTCATCTTAAATTTAAAAGAAATCAGTTCCCTATGCATTGGCATTTTAAATTGCAGTAAATAAAACTCGGAAACAGACTTTTGCTAAAGTCTATTTAGTCTGCTAAAGTCTGTTTTCAATTGATTTAGCAAAAGCCAAATCAATTGAAAACTGTGCAAATGCTTAATATATAGTGTATATTTTGACCTGTGACTGTATTAATTTCTAATTGTCTATCAGTTAATAGAAAATTCGAAGAGTGTCAGTGCATCGATTATTTAAATAACCACGAGCATGTTGTTCATCTGTTAATCAGCTGTACATTTTATTCTTACACTTTAGTAGTTTTCTTAGATAGTTTGTTTGTTTCTTATGGCACTAAGCCTGAGGGGGACGTCTCTTATTTTTTATAGCAGCGCCAACTAGGGCCAAGAGTACGACTTTGCCACTTCACGCATCATTCATTCGCTTGCACAACCCCTTTTTACAGGAGGGCACATTCACACATCTCACAGATAGAACAACAGAAGAACAACCATGCCCAAACCGGGACTCGAACCCGGGAAGCCCAGATCACGGGGAAGACGCGCTACCCCTATTCCAGGACGCCGGCTCTTAGATAGTTTCATTGATGTGTTGATTTTTTTTTTTTTTTTTTTTGCAATATTTTTAAAAAATAAAAACAGCCCTTTTCAAGGCCACTTTTTTAAAATTTTGCGTTGATGAAAGTGAAAATATAAAAAAGAAATCAAAATTTTTTTTATGAATTCACAAAATTGGATTTTAATAAATGTGCTATGATGTCCCGTAACAAGTTCTTATTTGTTAAACCTAAATCATTTATTTTTAGGGTTATCTTTAAATAACTTTGAAAGTTTTTCTGCTTTATTTTTACATTTTCAAAGTTTTCATTATAAGATTCAATCGTCTTCTAAATAACTTATAACTTTTCTTAAAACACCTTTTCATGAACAAAATACTGATTTGAATTAATGCATTATAAGCAAATGAATTAAGTTCAATCAAATGGCTGGACTAAGATACAGTGTTCTCATTGTAGCGAGCAATGTTGCATAGGAAATCTGCCAGGATTGCAATGCAGTCTTCGGGAATTGGCGAGAGTTAACAGGTTTTAAGGAGCTTAACCTCTAGTACCTTTATAATTCTTGTCCCTCTTGAAATAGCATTGCTTTGAAGTTACATCTAGAACATATTTTTACACGTATACATAAGTGTGGGTTTTTATAAGCCAAATGATTATCTGACTATTTTTTTAGCATGATGATGTTTATTGGCTCGCATACTACCTGTAAATTTCATGATGTAATGTTGCCAAAGATTTCTTGTCTCCCAAACGTTCTACCTGCAGATGGCTGAATCACAATGTAATTCGCTGATTCACAGTTCACGATGTAATTATATCTTAGGGTAATCACTATGCAATACATGCTCAACAAGAAAAGGTTTTTCAAAAATTTTAATAAACAAATAATCTAAATGTTAATGTCTTTCAATAATTTTGGAGCATCTAATTTTAATCATTTAAAAAAAAAATTGCGGTCTGCAGTGAACTGATAAGGTCTCAGCTTCGGAACCTGAGGGCTTCAGGTTCGAGACCCTATTTCCACCAAAGAACTGTCGTGTAAGCGGGTTTGGTGCCCGTTAAATCCGATGGGGCCAAACGTCCTCCCGCTGGTGTGATACGGAAGCTTGGGGAAGGAGGTGCAGGCACAGGTGTCGTCCTCGTCATCTGACCACTGTTCAAAAGTACGAAATCCGTCCCAAAATAGCCCTAGTGTTGCTTTAAAAACGGGACGTTAATATAACTAAACTTAAAAAATATTTTTGCGTACATCTTACCATAACACTTTTCATTATTTTATCACTGCTTATATACTCAAGTGTGTTAAAATGATATAAATTACTTTTTTTTTCTTTTATTGCGCGGGTGTACATCATCATTTTTAAATAATTATAGCACATTTTTAAAAGCAATATAAAAACTGAGCCTGAATCTCTACTACTCTTAAAGGAGAATGGATCTGTTGGTGCTCTACAAGACAGATCGTTTGAACTAGAACCAAATTTGGTACAGATATGTTTTGTAGAGTGGCAGTTTGAATCTTGGAGCGACTTTTTTAAAATTAGAAATTAAATTTAAATTTTTAATTAATTAAAAATTATGCAAAAATCTAATTTTTTTTCCTACAATAATTTTTGAAAATATTACTGTACAGAACTAATTTTTATTCCATTTTAAAATTAAATTTTTTTTTTAATTATACAATTTAATAATCATGTAAATTTTTCCTGAATTTTGGCAGTATAAAAAATTCGAAATAAATTATATCGTTGCTCTGAAATTCAAAACATTTTCATTATGTCATAAATTTATTATTTAATTTTAATCGCATGATTGTCTTTCATTATTAAAAGTTAAAAAGGCGAGATTCTCTTCAGTATTTGTATAGCTTATATGATGAATAAGAAACTTAGAAAATAGGTGACCCGAACAATTGCATTTTAACGCTATGGGCTGGTTGGTAGGGCGTTGGATTTGCATCGCTTGGGTTGTAATTTCGAACCCTGCCGACCGACGTCTCTCCATGTACATGGTGGCTGATGCACGTATAAATCAGTCGTAGCCACAAAGTCCTCCAAGTCGAGACAGTACCACTGGGGGTACTGGATCTGAGATGATCGTTCTCTGATTCATGTCTAAATTACGACCTGTGGATGAGTGAATGAAATGTATGAATGAAGTGCACCTCGTGAAAAGGGCTGTGACGCATGGGAAGCTAAAATGTACTCTTGAACCCTAGATGGCGCTACTGAAACAAGAGACACTAAAGATCGACTTAACATCGCTGGCTTCCTCGGCGGACTTGTCCATGACAAGTGCTATAAGCAATAACAACAACATAACGCTATGATGTCGTAGGATTGGAATTAATTAAGTTGGTTCATCTAAACAATGAACAGAATATGAGTAAAGCTATTAAACTAACATGGCTTTAATGTCTGACACATTTCCTTAAAAAATATCTTTTGAGAGAATCATGAATATGAAATTATGCATAAAAGATTTAAAACAAACATAAAGAGAAAAAGTGAGAGATTTAAAGTAACACACTAATATTCCCTTCTAATGAGATGGTCACTAAAGATGGCCAATCTTCTATAAAAATATATCGCAATATATTTGTATTTCGCAGTAAATGAAGCATCTTCTAGTATTAAAATTTAATTTCGTATAATTAACAGTGTTATGATGCATTAAAAAAATTTTTAAATCATGCTAAAATGTTTTTATTATTCTTCAGCTTTGTTCATATGAAACAATGACTTTCTTTGAATGGCGAAATCTTATTGGTTGTTAAGTCGTTACTAATAAAGTTTAAATGCATCCAGGTTTTATTAATATTGTTTTTGTCTATGGCCATAATCTATCACTCATGCACCGTGCCATCGCCATAAAAACATAGTCACGAATTTTAATTCAATTGTTTTGTATTTGTGTGTTAGAATCTTTCCATAAACAAATGATATTGTGTATTAGAATGGAAAGCATTGATGATTCTGGAATAAAATTTTAAATAAATAACAATCGGTGATAAAATTGTTTATGGCACTAAGTAAACATATGATACTCATCTGTTTGTTTCTTTCTTTCTCCCCTCCCCCTCTTTTACATCTGCAAGAATGTAATAGCCAAGAATTTGGCATCGGGATATTCCATACATTTCCACTCTTCAAATATGAATGGATCCAGAAAAGAAAACTCTTTTGGAATAATGTTTAAACACAAGGAATAAATTATCAATTAAAACAAACCAAATTAGAAGAATTATTAGAAATAAATATTAAGTTTAAAAAGAAAGAAATAATGAATCCGGCCTAAAGACTTTTTCAAGGGTCACCCTCAGGCAAGGATGCAAACCAGAGATTTTTTCTCTGAGGGGTCTGACTTTCGTCCAATAAACTAATCCCTCGTGAACCGAAAATCCCAAAAATTTGAGGGTTTGGAGATTAAATTAGTATCACAAAATTAAAGATAATTATACAATAACAAGTAAAATCATTTCCAAATGTTTTAATCCAAGCAAGAACACACCAAATCAAACAACAAAAGACCATGGAAATTTAACCAAATTCATTTAAATAAGAAAGCAAAACACTTGCCAATTGAAAGTACAATTCCAAAAGACAGTATGAGACAAAAAAAAAACTTGTTAGTGCAATTGCACTTCGTTAAATTAAACTAAATTTAATTTTTCCGCGTTTAAAGCTATATACGCCTACCACGTTTCGTCATAATGCATCGTCATCATAATTGAAGCGCCATCTATTGAGTTAAAATTCAAAGTGAATAAATTGGAGGAAGTCAGAAATTAGATAAACTTTCTCTTATCAAAATTTCTATATTGCAAAAGTTTTGGAGAAATTCATTAGTAGTTAAGTTTTTAATGCTATTGTTTGTTGCTAAAATATAAGAAATTTTATTATTACAATTTTTTTTAATCCTGTTAAATTGTGAGAATATCAAATTTTTGAAAATTTTAGAGTTTAAATTAGAATGGTAATTACTAAGCTTAATTATTTTAAAGTTTAATTATTTGCTCTCTAAATACAATGTATATTTTATTATATAGATTCAGGAAATGTATTTTTTATTATATAGATTCAGGAAATATTATATAGGGGAATTTTCATATTGATTATTTTTGGATTTGATAGTTTCAATTAAAACAAAGTTGTACGGATGAAATTTATGTAAAATCATAACTGCACAGTAGATGGCAGCACGAATGCTTGTTCTCTGAACCGGAAATATCATGATTTTATTTATCAACGCGCTAAGCAATCAGAAGGGAGTCTACTGGTGATATTTTATGGAAAGAGAAATGAATAATAATTGTCTAAATTTTTATAAATACTGAATGTAAATACTATCTGAAAATGTTTTTGTTAGTGTTCGGAAAAGCTATATTGCTACAAACAAACAATCCTATTAATACAAAATATTTCAGGATATTTCCTTGATGTTCGATAGAGATACCGTATACAAGATAATATTGGGAATAATGCTATTTAGGCATTTTATATAAATAGAAATGGTTCGTTTTAAAAATCTCAAAACGGTGCTGTAGGAAGTGAATCCTCATGTAGTATAAGGTGAAACCAACTTATCAAGCTGATAACTGTCTAGAATTCCAACAACTTTGGGAGATACACGAATTTTTATTTTCTCGTATACGTAGTATAGAGGAAATACAGGGTGGTCAAAAAAAAACAAACTTCCCCTATATATGAGACCCTAGCGGCCTATCCACTCAACCAATCGAACCAAAATTTCAGACATGGTTGTTTGAAGGTATGCGCTCGAGATTGTGATGATTCTAAACAATGCAGAACTCACGGTTACGGTTACAGTGAGAGAATTTTGAAATTTTCGAATGGCAACACCCATTTTTCCCTTGCGCAAATTGATCAGCGTATTGAAAAACCACAAATAGCGTTGGAACGATTAGTGTGTGACGAAAATTGCTGCCGTAAAGCATTTGCAAAGAAGAACTTTATGAAGGACTAATGACAACACAGAGAGGAAAGAGAAAAAAAAAAGTTTTTATTGGAATTGAAAGTTATAATTCCAGGTTTTCAAAGTGTTCATCTTCGCAGGCGACAATGCATTGCATTCGAGAAATTGTGGACAAAAATGCCGAACGTAACATGAAAGGAGGAATCTACATAACTTCACGTGTTATGGCATCTTGCAATTCTGATACATCTCGTGGACCAGACGTGTACACCTTAGATTTCAGATAACCCCAGAACCAGAAATCCATAGGAGTGAGTCGGGGGATCGCGGTGGCCACGAAACTGCAAAATTACTACAGATGACACTATCACCAAAGTGTTGTTGTAAAAGTGGTCGAACACATTGGGCGACGTGTGGAGGAGCCCAATCTTGTATCCATACAATGTCCCTAATGACATTTCGTTGCTGCAATTCAGGAATAACGGAATTCTGCAACTGTGTCAGAATTGCAAGATGCGATAACACGTGAAGTTATGCAAATTCCTCCTTTCATGTTACGTTCGGCATTGTTGTCCACAATCTCTCGAATGCAATGCGTTGTCGCCTGCGAAGATGAACACTTTGAAAACCTGGAATCATAACTTTCAATTCCAATAAAAACTTTTTTTTTCTTTTTCCTCTCTGTGTTGTCATTAGTCCTTCATAAAGCTCTTCTTTGCAAATGCTTTACGGCAGCAATTTTCGTCACACACTAATCGTTCCAACGCTATTTGTGGTTTTTCAATACGCTGATCAATTTGCGCAAGGAAAAAGTGGGTGTTGCCATTCGAAAATTT
Organism: Argiope bruennichi; assembly: GCF_947563725.1. NCBI lineage: Eukaryota > Metazoa > Arthropoda > Arachnida > Araneae > Araneidae > Argiope > Argiope bruennichi. The sequence goes on from NC_079157.1 coordinate 43,820,691, forward strand.
CAAAATTCTCTCACTGTAACCGTAACCGTGAGTTTTGCATTGTTTAGAATCATCAGAATCTCGAGCGCATACCTTCAAACTACCATGTCTGAAATTTTGGTTCGATTGGTTGAGCGGATAGGCCGCTAGGGTTTCATATATAGGGGAAGTTTTTTTTTGACCACCCTGTATGGTAATCGTCAAAAAATTCGAACTCGAGATTTTGACGAATCTCTGCGTTTTAGACCTCCCTGAGATCGAGAAAATGTCCGTCCGTCTGACTGTCTATGACAAAGATGATTCAAAAATACTTTGAGTTAAACGGTTGAAATTTCATATACGGTCTTTGCATTAAATTTGCTGGTTTCTATCAAATTTTGAGTAAAAACTTTTCAAATATAAGTTAACATCATAAAAACAAAGCGAAGAAAGCTAGAGAGATAAAATTCGGTACACGGATTCAACATCTATAATGTAGATATCTGTCAAACTTTCAGCTCTGTCCAGCTGGCGGGTTGACTGTCTGTCGGTTTATACATTCAGAAACATGTAAACTCAATCATTCAAAAATGCAATGATTTAAATATGTCAAAATTAGCTATGGGATTTTGTGACTAAAAGTGCAGTTTTGTTTCAATTCTTTGTTTCAATTGGTTGAGAAAAATGTGTCTAAAACCCAAATTCGATTTTTGGATATTGTAAAGTACTGAAGTACTAGACACTTTGGTGAGATGGCGACAGAAACTAAATTTAGTTGGTGCCGAGTGGCAACGTGTAAAAAAGAAGCGTGGAGCGGAATGATGTGGTGTGCGTGAAAAAGGAACATCGGACGGAATAGTTTATTAAAATTTAAAATGTTTCATGTTTAAATGTTAGTCTTTGTAAAGTTGTGTAATGTAGTGATCGTCCCTATGTGTCAAAAAAGAAATAAACCAATTCGGTTTAAAAATCGGCCTGTTTCTTTGGAATAATCCACGCTACCATATTACAATGCTATTAACACATGGTAAGGATTAATCGCCAAATAATTCGCCAAGGATGATACGGTAGATTCAGTAAAAATGCTACATTCACGACAAAAGTTAATAATAAATAGTTCGTAATTGTTGTACGTCATTGACAAGTAAGGGGTTGTCTGATATGACACGTTTATTAGAGAGCATGCGAGAAAGTTTTACGGAGACCACTCCCGATGAGTTTATATATATTTTTTCAGGATACCGTAATTTTGATTGACAGTGGCCTTGTGCTCGAGCATATTTAAATTAAATCAAGGATTGTTGAAATTTCGTAATATTAATCTTACGATTTTTTTTGTATTCATAAATTCTTTTGAAAACTAGTGTAATCCAATTTTTCTTTTATTTTTCTTACTGATTCATCAGCCAGCGTCCTGGCATAGGGGTAGCGCGTCTTCCTCGTGATCTGGGCGTCCTGGGATTGGTTGTTCTTCATCTGTGTTCTATCTGTGAGGTGTGTGAATGTGCCCCCTGTAATAAGGGGTTGTGCAAGCGAATGTGTGTGAGTTTCATGAGCTAGAAGTCAGACTTCTGCCCTCGGGTGCTCAGGGGTCTTTACCCTTAGAAGCTACTGCACCCCCTTTCCGTGGTAACGCAGACACGACATCAGTATCATCATCACTGATTTATCAGTCAACAACTATGACTCAGCTAACATCGTGAAATTAATAAACTGAAAATTGTTATCGATAGTTTGAAAAAAAGTATGGAGTCGTATTGTTGTTACTTATGACACTTGTCATAGACAAACCCGCTGTCGAAATCTGCGATTTAAGTCAAGTTTGGGCATGAGCTTCTGGGGCTAAAGGCCCCTGAGCACCCGAGGGCTGACATCTGGCTCATATGAAGATGGCACTCACACAAGCCCTTTTTACAAGGGGATCTTTTACACACCTCACAGATAAAACAAACGGTAAAGAACAACCATGGCCGAGCCAGAACTCGAACCCGTGACGCCTAGAACACGGGGAAGCCGCGCTACTCCTAGGCCATGACGCCAGCAAGTATGGAGTTACTAGATTATTTAAGCCGTTATGTTTTTACTTTCTCATATGACGCATAGAGAAAGTATCATAACCGTCAAAAAAAAAAAAAAAAATCGAAGATCAGATTTTGACGATTACACGTTTTATACATTCCTCAGTTCGAAAAACATATTTTTGGAAAATGTCCGTCTGTCTGTGACAAAGATAACTCAGAAATGGTTTTAGCTATATGGGTGAAATTTGGTATGCGATCTTTAGGCCAAATTTCCAGATTTCTATCAAATTTTGAGTAAAATCTCTTCAAAGGAAGTCCATCTGTCCGTCTGTTCAAATATAAGTTAGATAAAATTCGGTACATTGATTTAGCATGTATAATTTAGACACCAATCAAATGTTGAGTCAAGTCCAACAAAGGATTGAATGGTTGTCGGTCTGTACATTCAGAAATTCGTAAAACAGGTAATTCAATAACGCAGGGACTTGACAATCTTGTTTACTTATTATGCATAATTTTCTTCTAGCTTTTTTTTTGTTATGATGAAATTCAACTGTTACGGCATATATTTTTTCAAAATTTCGTGATTTGCTTTCATTGTTAAAAATTTAACGAAACAAAAGACTAAAAAAATCTGCACTGTTTATGTGAAGAAATGAAGTTACAGTAACTCGAAAAACAGAAGGAAAACTAGAAAATAGATTATACGATTAGTTAGGTTTCAAATGATGCTTTGATGTTATGAAATATGACTTCATTAAGAAAGCTCTTATTCAAAATAAACAAAAGCGACGCAAGACTTCTAAACCATGCTTCAACGCTAATCAAAATATGTTTCTCAGAATACTGAGTTGACGAAATCTTGAGGTTCAAATTATACATAAAATTTAATTAAAATCAAATATAACATATTTTGCATTCGTGATATTCCTGGCGAATGACGACGAAATAGCAAGCGCCAAAGGCAGCTAATGATTGAATATTTATGCCATTCGTTTTTCCTCGAACTTTCATTCTAAAGAAAAACTATCAATTACCTTATGTCTGGCCATTAAGCTTTCCCTCTCCAAAATATTTCTAAATCACAAATATTTCCTTCTGATAAATAAATAATTGGGCATAAATAATTCAATATTATATTTTATTATTTCCTCTTCCAGCTTTTATATGGACCGACTTTGAAGCTCATTTTTAATGGGATCCCTCGGAAAATTTCAATTAATAAATTATTTTTAAGTTTGAAAATTGATTTGATTTGTGTTGCTACAGACCGTTGATTATTGCCACAATTATAGAATAGAGGACCCATTTGAAAATACGTAGTTTTAGATATAGATATTTTTGCAAATTAATGATTTAAATATTAATGAAATTAATGATGATGATGATAAATTAAATGAGATTCGAAACTTCTTAGTATGATGATATTTTAAAATCGATTATTTTTAAACTATTCTCTTAGTTATAACAATGATAATGAGCGTACAAAAACGCATTTAAATTCGTTACAATGAGCGTGAGAATAAATGCTGAAACTAAAAGAATGAGAAGTAGTGTGTTAAAATATGTTTAAAAGTAATTTAAAAGAATTTATTAAAATTAGAGAAAAAAAATTGTTCAAAAAATAAAATTGATATCACTAAAAATTTAATTCTTTTGCATTTTGATGTGCAGAAAAGTTATTTATTTACAATTTATGCCGTGATGATATTGCAGAGAAAAATAAAACTTCAAATGATTTTTAATTAAAAATCTAATATTAATATTTTGGAAAATCGTTTTATAATTTGCATTTAATTCGTTAGGAAGCGCTTTGAATTTTGTCGTTTTATCATTTTACCTTAAAAATATTTTGAACGATTTTTTTTTTTTTTTTTCAATTACTTGGCGGGTGGTAAGGTTTCGGCTTCGGAACCGGAGGGTTTCAGGTTCGAGACCCGATTCCACCGAAGAACCATCGTGTAAGGGGCTGTGTTGCACGTTAAATCCGTCCTGATCATACGTCCTCCCGCTGGTGTGGTGTGGAGAGGGGGTTGCCAGCTCAGGTGTCGTCCTCGTGATCCGACCGCGGTTTAGAATTACGAGGTCCGTTCCAAAATAGCCCTAGTGTTGCTTCAAACGGGACGTTAATATAACTAAACTAAACTTTACAATTGCTTTTATAATATTTTTACTTTCTCGAATTCAAAGTATACATAAAGTATACTAATCGGCAGAAAATTCGGACTCGAGATTTTGAAGAAAATCTAAGTTTTGGAATTTCTTCAGTTCGAAAAACACATTTTTGGAAAATGTCCGTCTGTCTGTGATAAAGACAATTCAGAAACTTTTTGAGCTAGAGGGATGAAATTTGGTATACAGACTCAAAACCAAATTTATAGATTTCTATCAAATTTTGAGCAAAATTTGTTCAGAGGAAGTCTTTCTGTCCGGATGTTCAAATATAAGTTTACACTATAACTATAAAATAAAGAAAGCTAGATAGATAAAATTAGGTACACAGATTTAATATGTTTAATGCAAACGCTTACCGAATTGTGGGCGAAATCCAACTTGGGGTTGACCGTCTGTCGGTCTGTGCTCTCAGAAACATGTTATGGCGATAACTCAAAAACGTGATGACTTGAATATAGCAAATTTGGTATGTCATTTTGTGGCTACAAATGTAGTTCAATGTCAAATTTTTGTTTGAATCGATTGAGAAAAAATCCTTTAAAACTCAAATTCATTTTTCGGATTCTATGAAACTCATGCCAGGAATTAATCGCCATAACACTCGCCAAGGATGGCACGATAGATTCAGTAAAAATGCTTAATTCACGCCAAAGGTTAGTATTTCTCAACTATTGTACGCCAATGCCTTCAAAGATTTCACTGGAATAAAACTTTATTGCGAGGTATGCGAGAAAGTTTTAGGGAGACTAGTCCCCCTGGTTATTATATATTATTGGTAAGATATTTTTATGATACAATTTATAAATATTATGTAGTTTATAAACAATATCATGTTAAAAGATATTAAGCTAAGTGTTTGATTTATACATATACTACGACCCCCGGGGGGCACCTCGAAATGAGAATGAGATGCTTCCGGCATGGTGGTTGGATCTCGCCACCCTGGAGGGTACACTAATAGATGGGGGATCTGACTCCTCCCATCGATGATGGAACGTACTTCCTTCGGGGAGGGTTGTTCCGTGGCCGGTGATGGCCCTTAGGACTCTACCACAGTTCCCGCCAGTGTTGCTGTTGCGGCGGTCCGGTCATTCAGTTTTATGGTTTAAATCCGTGTGCCTCCGCTGCGGGTTGGAGAGTCAGATGGCTGATTATACATATACTACTAGTATACATATTAACCATCAGTGATTTTCGATTTTGCGTGGGTGGAAGAATGAGAAAACACAGGTACCATTTTCACTGTACAATGTTTAACTCCCTAACATGCTACAAGACTCTAAAGATTTATTATGATTGCTAATTAACCATTATTCTAGAACTTTCGCATATACAGTTTAATAAAAAGATTTAAAAAACTATATGGAAATGATATTAATAAAGCTGTAAAGCTATTTTTTTTTAATTTTTAGACGCTATGAAATTTTTTTTGTATGATGATATGCTCCGAGATTATAGCGAACAAATCTAAAACCATTTTAATCAATTTTTTATTCTCTTTAAATGTTTTAAAGACGTATTTAATCCTCCCAAGTGCTATGAAACATTTGCCGAATTTCTCTCAATCATAATTTGACCGAAGTCTATAAGTTGGTATATTGATCAAATAACAAATTTCATTCGTTATCATCTAGCTCAAAGCTAAGCTCTTTTGCCGAATTTCTCTCAATCATAATTTGACCGAAGTCTATGAGTTGGTATATGGATCAAATAACAAATTTCATTCGTTATCATCCAGCTCGAAGCTAAGCTCTTTTGCCGAATTTCTCTCAATCATAATTTGACCGAAGTCTATAAGTTGGTATATGGATCAAATAACAAATTTCATTCGTTATCATCCAGCTCGAAGCTAAGCTCTTTTGCCGAATTTCTCTCAATCATAATTTGACCGAAGTCTATGAGTTGGTATATGGATCAAATAACAAATTTCATTCGTTATCATCTAGCTCAAAGCTAAACTCTTTTGCCGAATTTCTCTCAATCATAATTTGACCGAAGTCTATGAGTTGGTATATGGATCAAATAACAAATTTCATTCGTTATCATCAAGCTCAAAGCTAAGCTCTTTTGTGTTATCATATTCAAAGACAAATATAATTTCAAAAAAGCTGATTTCAGAATTTACGAAGGACTGAAACATAGAAATCCATTGAAATATTGAGTTCGAATTTTTTGACGTTTACAATACTTCCTCTATACTTTGCATACGAGAAGTAAAAAAGAATTCTTGCCATTTCACAGCTTAACTCGGTATACAGTAAATTGACAATCGTAATTAAGCTCTTCATGCGACAATGACTTCACTTCAATCCATTTCTTTATGTAATAGATCTGCTGTAATCAAATTTAGAATAATTAAACGATTGAATATGTCAAAATATCAAGTAAGAAACGTTTGATATTTTCTCTTTATATGCTCCGTATACGAGAAAAAATAACTTAAAAAAATACAAATGAATCCAGTTTGCAAACATGAAAATTATGGTGAAAATAAATATACATAGAACGACAAAATGGACATAGTTAAAAAAAAGTGTTTTCCGAACCTCAGAGAGATCTAAAACAGGGAGATTTTCCAAAATATGATTTTTTTTTCCGACGATTATAATACTTTCTCTTTGTATGCGAGAAGTTACCAAGCTGTCATCATTTGAGATTTCTACAGTTTGGATTGACCCTCAATCAAAAACCGTGTCTAGAATTCTTTTTGTAAGCTAAAGGTCAAGCGATGGGCTACCTTAGCTTAAATAATAGTTTCCTCCGTGAATGGAGACACATACACCCATTACTCAAATCGTTCTGGAAGGGCGAACTTTGTATCTAAAGATTTCAAAGACACATGGGCGCAGATAAATTGTCATTCTTTTGTTTTGTCGAAGGTATCTTACCAAGGTCCGAAGGGAGTTGAAAGATACGCTTGAATTTTTTGACGGACGATCTCAGTGTTAGCATTTTTGGAGAATAAGTTGATTCTTTAGTATAGGAAAGACAAATGGATGAATGGGGGAGGGAGGGGATGATGGCTGTTAAGAATGAAAGACACAAAACAATAGAATTATGTTATTTTTTTACATATATTTTTCACTTTTAGTCAATTATATGTTTATAATCGTGAATTTGATTTTAAAAGAACCGAAAGTCTTTCGGTGATGTAACAGGAATTCTTTGCAAAAAAAGAACAATATCGTGACAAGAAAGTTGTTCAAGGTCTCTTTATTGGATTCGTAAAATATTTGAGAATGTGACTGGATTCGGAATGACTTTTTAAAAACACTTAATGACTGTACTGTTGAAATTTTATAAAATACATTTTTTAAAAACAAAAATACATTACTTAGAAATGAAATGTATTTAGAAAAATTGAAAAAGACACCCAGCAGTTTTTGAGAGGGCACTGAAAAACAGATAAAAAAAGGTCTTTATTTAGAAATTTATCATATGATTTGTTTGAAGTTTCGAAAACTTAAGAAAAATATTACCTTGTTCCCGAACAATAAATAAAATGTATTTCTGTCCAGTCTTTAAATATTGTAGGTTCAAGTGATAAATAATATGAAATTTTCATTTTTTTCACATTATGAAGCATTAAAACGTCTGTAAAATATTTTTTTAATGTTCAGATTGTTTATTCTACGCATCTGGTGCTACAGAACATAATGGGAAATATTATACTAATGCTAATTAAACAAATATACACTTTTGGATTTTAATTTATGTGCTTTTTCGTAATAATATTATATCAAAATTAGAATTAAAGAAAACAACACTGAAAAGTGTAAAATAGCATTAAAAAGTTCTTTGTGCAAATATAATAATAAATGCATATTGAGAAATCATTAAACCAAATATGAGATGAAAATAAGTATTAGATTTAAGTTACCGAGGTTTTTCGTAAGTTAGGTTAGAATCTGAGCTAATTGCAGTTAAAGTGGCATTAAAAGGTTCATTACGCAAATATAAAGATTAATGAACTTTTCCACAAAATTAATGAAGAAATAAAGTCAAATAGCTTTATAAAGAAAACTTCTAATTAAGTATCGAATATTTTATTCGATACTTTCACCAAAAATTGACTTCTTTACTCTTTCGTATGCGTATTATAAAATATAGTAATCGTTCAAAAAATTTGAACTGGAGATTTTGATGAATCAGCACGTTCTAGATCTCACATAATTCAATACACACATTTTTGGAAAATATCGGTCTATCTATTTGAACGTCTGTTTGTGACAAAGATAAATCAAAAACGATTTCAGCTAGACGGATGAAATTTGGTGTGCAAGCTTAAAATCAAATGTGTAGCTTTCTATAAAATCTTGAGCAAAATTCGTTCGGAGGAAGTCTGTCTGGCTGGTTTTTCGAATATTAGCAAAGATGATAACGACAAAACAAAGATAGATAGATGAATAATGTTCGGTGCATAAATTTAACATCGATAGTATAGACACTTATCGAATTTTGATCCAAATGTAACAAGGAGTAGACCTTCTATTGCTCTGCATTTTCAGAAACATGTAAACGCGATAATTAAAAAAACGCCAAATGTGCCAAATTTGGTACTGGATTTTGCGACTACAAGTGTTGTTTTTTTTGACAAATCTTTGTTTCTATCGATTAGGAAAAACACGTCTAAACCCCAAATTCGATTTTTATATTCTATTAACCTCATGCCAGTGTTAAAATCACCATAACACTTGTCACGGATAACACCAAAATATACCAAATAAACAACAGCCAAAATCACCAAGGATATCGCCAAGGATAACACGATAGATTCAGAAGAAATGCTAAATTCACGCCAAATGTTAGTATTTCATAATTACTATATGCCAATGCTATGCAAAGCATTCTCTGGAATAACATTTTTATTAGAGTGATGCGAGAAAGTTTTGAGGTGACTACTCACACTTTTTCTCAGTGTAGCTACTGCTTTAAATGGGCAAAAAAATTATATGAAAATTAATGTTTATGTCTGAAATTAAGGAATGTTCTCTCTTGGATCTTTTCATGTACTACTCGTACAATATGGGAACATCTTGAATATACTGTACTCGAACATAAACTGTGAAAGATATAGAGACAAAGGGTGATATCACTTTAAACATCACGGTGAGATGACGAAAACTGAATAAAGATTTTATATTTTCTACCATGGAAAGAAAAAAATTTGACATTAAAATTGATTATTGAAACTAATGTAGGTCTTCAACATTGCTGATAAGATAAAATTCAAAATTTCATTTGTCAAAATCGTTGAATTTTCAAATACTCGCAAATGTACAGACCGATTCATGGTTAATTCTTTGACTGATTGCATCCAAATTTTTTACAAACTTACAATTTTAATGATAAATCTAATCTTAGAATTTTAATTTATAAAAATATTTTACAGACGTTTTTATACTGAAAAGAATTCTTACTTTTACGTCTGTATAGATTGAATTTTAAACTTTAAAAGCAGAAATCCAAAAAAAATTACCTTTAATTAAACTATTAAGTATTTTTAGTAAATTATATATAAATGATTAATATAGATTAAATAAATGGTGTTAATATACAGTCAAGCCGATCTATTTTGAGGAAATTCCTTCTTATCAAAGCAATAGAGAGTATTAGTTAAAATTACGATTGCATTAAGATGATTGAGTATACTTTAAGGGCCAAATTAAAAATGCTTTCAAACTGGGAAATTAATAGCGGTTAAAATTGGCAAAACCCATCTGATTGTTGAAATTGGAGGATCTATTTAAATTTTATTTTGCAACATCTCTCGAAAACTGGGGTGCAAGAGGCAGATGACCCTTGAAGGGGTCATATGATTTCATATTTTATATAAAAATGAAGAAGTCAGTACCGAGGTTGTTATTATGAAGACTAGTTCTTTGGTTTTGCCAAATATTTAATACATATATAATGGGCGAATAGCTGGTCACATAAGGCAGCTTGTTTATTCTGAATTTGACAGAGAATATATTATATATATAACAAAGAGTGCAAAAAATGGAATTGAAATTGGCTGACAAAAATCTTCTGTTTATTGTTTGCCAATGCGGATTTCTTGGACGAATACTATGATTATAAATTTGAGAATCGTATTGTGCAGATTCGACTGATAATATGACAGAAGCCCCACAGTTTGAAATCATTGATAAAAAAAATCCAGATAATTGAACTGAATTTTATCTTGGAATAGTATGATGGTATCCATCGAAACACTTCAAGATAATTTTCAAAAAACTATCTCAGGCCAATTCTATTGTATTTCGATTTAATCTGTGGAAGAAATTTTCCAAATGCTTTTGAAACCTTCTTCAGTTGAATCATTTTTTAAATCTCATACTATTCTATTTTTATGTATACTCTGAAATATTTCTCACTACATTCTAAAAAGAAATTTTCGGTTCCACAACCACTGATTCTTAGCTGGTGCCTTTTATTTGAAGCCTCTATGTACTAGAATGTTCTTCTGCCAGTAGATACGTACCGAGATAAATAAAAAAACGCAAGCGTTATTTGTGTAATACTTTATTTTTACTTTTTCGTATATGAAGTATTCAAAAAGAACGTACTGTAAACGAAAAAAAAAGAAAGAAAAAAAAAAGATTTGAAATTGAGAATTACAATACATTTTTGCAACCATGTCTGTCCGTTAACACGATAACGCAAAACCATTTTTAGCTAGGGGACTGAAATATGGCCTGCAGCCTTTACACCAAAATACATAAATTTCTAATTTCAATTGAAATGCAATTATAGGAACTGTTCAAAAGAAGTAAACACAGTAATTACAAAATATAAAGAGACAAGATAGATAAAATTTGTTACACAGATTTAACATCTGAAAAGTACATCTGCATCAAATTTGTTTACCTTAACTATATTAACGTCCTATTTTAAAGCAACACTAGGGCTATTTTGGAACGACCTCCTAATTTTAAGCCGCAGTCAGATGACGAGGACGACACCCGAGCTGGCAAACCCCTCTCCGAGCTTCTACATAGCACCAACAGGAGGACATTTGACCCCGACGGTTTTAACGTGCACCAGACCCGCTTACACGAACGGATCTTCGGTGGAATTTGATCTCGAATCTAAAACCCACCTGTTGCGAAGCCGAGACCTTAACACCAAGCCACCACGACCCGCATCAGATCTCGAAGATGGTCAATAAATTCGTTAATGTATTGACCGTCTGTGGGTCTGTGTTTTTTCACGAATATGAGCATGAGAACTAAAAAAAATCAACAACTTAATTAAATGAGATTTAGTGTACTGTTTTAACATTAAATGTGTCGAGTCATTTCATATTTTGATACTAAATTTAGCGAAGAATTGACAATCTGTCGTTCTGCAGTTTCTAATGTACATAAATCCGATGCTTCAACAAGTATAATTTTTGAATAAATAAAATTTGGTATGTGATTGTAGCAATTTCAATGCTGATCTTTTTCAGGTTTTTGATCATTTTATAGTTGACCATCTGCTGTTTATTCTTTTGCAGGCTTGTGAATGATCCAACATAATTCCAACATAATTAATAGAAATCTGATATGTACTAAAATTGTAATTATGTTAAAAATTTTAAGTTCGGTCAATTTTTAAAGAAAAGATATCCGAAATGCATATTTGGTTTTCTTAACCATACTGATAAGCCCAAAATTCCTATGTGTAGGACCCCGCTGGTGTGGCGTGGAAATTTAGAGAGGGAAGGGCCAGCCCAGGTGTCGTCATCATCATCTGACCGCGGTTCAAAATTACGAGGTCGGTCCCAAAGTAGACCTAGTGTTGCTTTAAAACTGGACGTTGATATAAATAAACTAAACCAAATCTAAAATCTGAGCACTTTAAAAATAAAAATCTGAGCACTCTTGGTATTCACGAGCATAAACAAGCATATAATTTCATGTGAGCATGAAAGTGACATGAGAAGTGTGAGCATGAGAGGGGATGACACTTTTATCAGACAGTATGGGCAACAATTTCATGAAGACTATTCCTGTTGTTTTATATAAGCGTTATTTTAATTAAGTGATCATATTTATTAAATACAACCATTAAATAAATGCCATAATTTTAATCATGATTGCCCAAATAGTAATAAGTGAAATGGCCCATTTTGATACCCAATTTTGAGAATGCGAGTATTTATCAAAATAAATATAAAAAAGGGTATATTAAATTAGATTATATATAGCAATGCGAGTTAAAATTTGATTATATACATTAATTGAACAGTGTAATAATTAATAGCGATTCGGATTCTTGATAATGTTAGTTTTTTGTCTTTTTCATATGTGGAATCATTTTTCATCTTATGAGTATGATGAAAAATCTCTCAAAATGCTCTAGAATAGTTCATTGGATATATGGCTACTTATTTAGCATGCTTCTACTTCTTAAATAATAAATTACAAAAGAATTACAAAAAAATTAAATAAAAAAAGACATTAAAATTTATTTATACTTTTAATCAAAAATTAATCGAAATTTTAAGCTTTGTATTCTATTAATTCCGAGCATATTATCGAATAAAAAACTAAATGCAAATCATTTTAAAATCCGAAAATGATAGCTGTAATAATACTAAAAAATAAATAAATAAAGCATCTCAGTGATGCGAGATTATTTTAATAAAAAATTTTCACTAAATACATTTTATAAAGCATATTTAAATACAATTTGCAACAATAATTTTGATTGTTTTAATTATTTAAACTCATGTGCGTTACAACAATATTAAATGCTTTTTTTTTGTTTTATCATTGCTAAATAATTAAAAACAAATGTATACATAAAAAAAAAATAGAATTTTACAAATCAAACTTAAAGCATTATTATGTTGCAATTTTTCGAATTAGAATAATTAAAATTTCCTTTAAACGCTTTTAGTTCACTGACTAGAATTCAACTAACTTCTATGGCAAAACAAACCTTATTTACATATTTAATGAGATAAAAAATAAAATTCTGGGTGTTTCTCTAAATTAAATGATGCGAGCAATTTTCATGCATCAAATGCGCGAAGAAAATTCTCACACGGCTCATAGATATCTATAATATTAAGTTGAGAATAACTAGGAGCTTTAGAATAAGCCTCAAAACACTTTTATTTCACTTTTCTTTTTCCCCCTCTGAAAAAAATCTCGCACGGTTGAATTAATCTTGAAAGTAGTTCAAAATGAAAATTGAAAAACGTGTTTAATGCTAGTTTTATTTATAATTGTCTGACTAATGTGACCTGTCGGTGTCCTAGTTAAATTCTATCTCTCTCTCGTATGATGGATAACTTGAAAAATTCTATAATATAAAGAAAAAAAAATGTATGCATTTGTCTACCGGTTACAGTAGTCCTACTAAACGGTGAAGGGTAGCTACGTGAAAATTCGCACGTACATTTCTAGGCCAATTGTTCAATTTTTAATTTTTTAAATTTATAAATTCTTGAGATATTTAATTAAATATCAAGGAGAAAATTAAGATAATTTTCACCGTATTTCATAAATAACTTCGAAACTATTTCTCAGAAAAATTATTTTTGCTCCATTGTAAAAAACAATAAATTTTTTTTAATAATACTATAGCAGTATAGTACATTTTTTTTCTAATTTTAATAAATCCTTCAAAATTCAGTTTAAATTCAGCTTGTAAGAATTAAATTCAAACCATTTTACTGTTTTATATTTGCATTTTTCCGTGATGCTTTCAAAAAATGTTATCTCACAAAAAGTATTTTTGCACCATATTAAATTTAAAAAATTTCTTTCACTGACATAAATTTCATTTTTTTTTCATTGGCAAAATTTCAGTTTTTTTGTGTCCTATTTTAGCAAATTTTAAAAATTAATTTCATATGCAATATGTAAAAATATTTTTTATTGTTGTATAACAGGAATACATAAGAAAATGATCGAACACATTAACAGAATTTTAGAGAAACATTAAAGGAAAATTTTAAAAGCAGACGATTTACAATTTATATAAAGAACAATTAATGATTTCGTTTATTTCCATATTTTTTATTAATAAAAAATTGACTATTAAATTAATTATCTAAAGGCAAAACTTTTCTTATATTTCAGCATTTGTGGACAAAATATGAAGTATTTAAATAATAAATATAAATAGTTTAAGAAGGGATTCAGCCAACGGTGGGTGTTTTTTTTAAATCAATTGATTGGATTGTAATTCTAAATTTCACATTTGGCGATCGTATTGAATTTATTCATAGTTGCCATACTTATTGTAGATTATAACTGGACATTTAAATGAACATTTTTCATTACGTCGCTCGTTGTTTTACTGGAATTACGTCACTGTCAAAGTTTCTAAAATAAATAGTTTCAAAATAACCGCTATCACTTTCTACATCAAAATCAGTGTTCTAAGATTGAAAATCAAATTCATCATTGCTACTTTCAATTTCAAGGTACATTTTTTCAGTGTATTTTATTTTTTTCCATTTTAAAGTAGTATTTAAACAAATATATGGAGAAATACTCGAAAATGTATAATCACATTTAAACACCTTTCGTGAAATATTATTTCAATTCTACATATTTCCAAAGCTTGTCGACTTGGTATAAGCGAGATTCTTTGCAATGGTGCCCGCAAGTAGTTCAGTCGTTAAAAAGGAATCTAATATTATATTTCGTAAAATAAAGTAAAGTAGTTTTTTTTTACATTAAAAAATACTAGCCATGTAATTACTTTATTTTGAGTAAGTCTGGGTATATCAGTTAGCACTACATAGATAGGAATATTTGTTCTTAAAAAATTCAAAATTCTTTTAGTGGTTATATTCTATAAAATTCTGATATATTCTTATATATTCTTAATATATTATATATTCTTAATAAAATATAAAATTCTTTTAGAGGTAATAAAAAATTATCAATCGTACAGCATTCAAGTTTTTTTTATTCAGAAATCGTGACTCATTTAGATATGAACAACATAATAACGAATAATATTTATTTTTTAAGTGTTTTTAATCTTTTAAAATTTAGTCGTGAAGTATCAATTAAATATTTAATTACAACAAGCAAAAAAAAAAAAAAAAAAAAAACCTTGAAACAATTCTTAAATGAATCTTTGTTTTGCATGTATTATTAACAAAATGTTAGCTTAGTTAAATATTTTTTTTTCATTTATAAATATCAACTATATTAAAAATATTGACTTATAACATGTTCATAAAATTTAATTTAAACAAATATTTTTTATTTATTTTTCCCCCTTTTTTTATCATGGCTTGATTTTGTATAAATTATTTTTTTATATCCAACTTAGGTAATATAAATATTTCATTTCGGGTTATATTTCTTAATCTCGATTCTGCACGTATAAGTAGTACTAGAAAATAAATGGAATCAATTCTTTAATTTGTTTTATGCTGTGTTATGAAATCACGTCCTTTCTTTTACGTTTCTCTAAAAAAATATATTTACATAACCGTCGATTAATTTAAAATATTCTTTTTACTAATGAGCTTGACATTGGCGTACAATAGTCACAAAATATTAAACTTTGGCATGATTTCAGCATTTTCATTGAATTTTTATCTTTGGCGAGCTTTTTGGCTATTAATCTCAGGCATGCAGTTAATAGTATACGAAAATTGTGTTTTAGGCGGGGTTTTTTCTAATTGATTGAAATAAAAATTTGACACAGAACTAAACTTGTAGTCACAAAAATCCGTACTAAATTTGATATATTTAAATCATGATGAATTTGAGTAATCTCGTGTACATGTTTCTGAAAATACAGACCGACAGACGATCAACCCTTCATCGGATTTGACTCATAATTTGATACATTATGAATATTAAATTTGTGTTACCGAATTTTATCTATCTAGCTCTCTTCGTTTTGTAGTTATAGTGTTAACTTATATCCGAACAGCAGAATAGACAGACATATTCTGATTCTGCTCAAAATTTGATAAAATCGGCAAATTTGATGTAAAGACCGTATATTAAATTTCATTCATCTAGCTCAAAGTGTTTTGTATTATCTTAAACACAGACAGATAGACATTTTCCAATAATTTGTTTTTCGAACTCTCGGAGATCTAAAATAAGAAGCTTATTCAAAGTCTCGTGTTCATTTTTTTTTATGATTACATTATTTATCTATACCTAATATACTAGAAAGCACGCAAAAAATAAATTCGGAAATGACTCAATACAAATTAATTAATTATCCGATAGATTTAATATTTTTATAATCATTCTTCTTTTCTTGCATATGATTGAATGCGGAAATTATTCCTATAACATTTTTTACCGGTCAGAGATATACTACGTAAAAAAAAATTACTTAAGCGGAAAATTAATTTATTAGATCAACCAACCAAAACTCATTCTACATCAGTCTATATCGTCATTTTAAGCATCTTCAGTCAGATGTGCAATATTAATAAGTTAAAGTTCCATGCCCTTATCTCTGTTTGATAATAAACTAAATGCTTTTTTATTATAACGTCGATAATTGTTCAAACTTAACCAGTTGCCAATAAATATAATCGAAAGATTTTACGCACTGAATAAACATTTTATTTCTTTGTGTAAATCTGTGCCGGTTAGTTCCATCAGATAGCTAATCAAATACATTACATTAATATGCTAGTTTTATCTGCCTCCATTCCGAACAAAATTTTCAAATTTTATTAAAGTCAGATTTTTATGAATCAAATATATTATATAAACATATAATATAAATCAAATATACTTTTTTTATTACTTTTTGGTTAACAATGTATAAAGTAAAAGTATCGTAATTGTCACAAAAATTCGAATTCAAGATTTTGATCCATCTTCATGTTTCAGTTTCCATTTAGAGTTCAGAAAACACATTTTTTTCATTACATTTGTCTCTATGTCCATCTGTCTGTGATAAAGATAACTCAAAAACACTTTGATCTAAACGGATGAAATTTGGTATATGATCTTTGCAACAAAGTTGTAGATTTCTATCGAATTTTAACCAAAATCCATACAGGCAAAGTCTGTCTTTCCGGCTTATCAAATATAAGTAAAGACAATAATTACAAAACGAAAACAGCTAGATGAATAAAATTTGGTACACAAATTTATCATCTATAGCGTAGGCACTCATCGAATTTTGTGTCAAATACAGCAAGGAGTTGGCCATCTGTCTGTCTGTACTTTCAGAAATAGTATCCGTCAGTAAACAGTACAAATCAGTGTACGTTGTATAAAACGATAACTAAAAAAACGCAATAACCGAAATTTATCAAATTTGATATGAAATTTTGTGACTACAATTGTAGTTATGTTTCAAATTTTGGTTTCACCCCCTTGGACAAAACTCGTCTAAACCATAAATTCGATTTTTTTTATACTATTAACAGCATGCAAGGGATTTGTCGCTGTCAAAGGTGCCAACGATTACGTGACAGATTCAATAAAAATATGAAATTTACTCCAAAAGTGATGTGATGTCATGAAAATACAGCCCAGTGAATAGGACAAATTTGTCTTTTAAATTTGTTTATTTATAACATCACAGTCCGACAAAACACACAACATAAAACACATAACATAAAAAACATTCACAACATTTAAACAACAGGAAATTCATACATTACAATATTTGTAAATCCATTCCCACGACCATTCTCTTAATCCACAAGATAAAACACCATCACCAGGCATCAATGCCTTTTACTTTCAACACCACCTAACGTAACGCAACATCACATAGCACAACACCACGCTGACTCCCGCCAAAAAAAAAAAAAAAAAAAAAAAAAAAATCTCCGTCTGCCAAACGTACTACCGGTGTGATGTCATCACATTTTTGATCTACATCAATACGGTGCTGCCATCTATCTTCTGGCAATTTTCCGGTCAAATTCTTTACAGTGATTATTTTTGCAAGTATTATACACCAGTGCTATGCAAGACATTCTCTGCCTTATGTTATGTTCACAATTATGTTTGTCTGTCTGTTTCTCTTCCTTACCATTAGTTATCTGTCAACACGATAACTCTAATATGATCTGAGTTAGAAGAATGAAATTTGGTGCACGTCTTTGCAACAAATTTTCTATCAAATTTTGAACAAAATCCATTCACAAAAATGTTATCTATCTAGCTATCCGATTTCAAATAAACATAATAACAACTTAAATGTAAAATATTAGATAGGAATTTCAATCTATAGTTTTAACATCTGAAATATAAATCCGTTTCAAATTTTGAAATTAAGGGGTTTCCATTAAGGGGTTTACCATCTGTCAAGCTATACTTTTCCTTATATGCAAACGCTATAAATAATAAAAAAAAATGAAATGAATTAGATAAATGAAATTTGGTATGTGATTTTTTTTACCAAAATATCAGTTCTAAATGAACATTTTATTTTAAATAGTCGGGGAAAAAAAGAGATTTCGAAATGCCATACTCGCTTTTCTTGATGATGATGATGTCTTGTCCGTGTTACCAAGGAAAGGGGGTGCAGTAGCTTCTGAGGGTAAAGACCCCTGAGTACTCGAGGACAGAAGTCTGATTTCTAGCTCATATGAAGATGAAACTCACACATTCGCTTGCACAACCCTTTTTTACAGGGGGGGGGGCACATTCACACACCTCACAGAGAGAACGCAGATGAAGAACAACCATGCCCGAACCGGGATTCGCACCCGGGAAGCCCAGATCATGAGGAAGATGCTCTACCCCTATGCAAGGACGCCGGCTACTCCGTTTTCTTCAATGTGTTAATAAAAACCGTTCAGTTTGGGGACTTTCAAAATAAAACTATGAATACTTATGACGTGCATTTCCTTCCACCCCATCCTCCAATTTTTATTCCAACAAGTCAGATAATATATTTTTTAAGGAACACGCGAAAAATTTTTAGGAAGACCAATCCCACTGATCCAAAAAAAAAAAAAAAAAAAAAAAAAAAATCCAAATTAAATTTATCAAATTATCATTTCCTTTCAATAATCAGCCTTGGAAATGTCTGCATTTAACTAAAGAAAAAATTATAATGCTGTGCATTTATATTAAAAAAAAAAATCGAAGATTCTCACTTTTCTACTTTTTACTTTGACTTGCACTAAAGAATAGCATTTATAGTCAGTACTAGCCGCCTTTGGCGACCAGCCGGTTCGCCAATCTTAGTGTTCGTTAAAATTTTAATAATTAAATATTTTATGCAATTCCAACTTCTTCAGCAAAATATTTTATTCTTCAGCAAAATATTTTAAAACTTCAAATTTTGATAGTCATATAATTCACTCATAATATTATAAAGGCTTTCAGTCATAACGTGATATGTATCTCTCTCATTTTCTGTTACCCCTCGTAGAATTTATGCTTTAAATTAAAGTGTAAAGGATTCATCTGCAATTAATATAACAATATTTTTTACTGAAACAAAGCATTTTTTTAATAATATGATTACTGATAATAGAGTCACTGAGCGTTTAAACTTTATGGGCACTAAAGAATATCTTTCTTAATTTATGTAATATCTCAAGCATTTGTCAACAAAATTTTCTCAGATTCATCATGAATGGATCGATTCATTAACAATGTTTCATTTTAAATGCATCAAACACTCAGAAAATAAAATGAATCGTTTAAAATAATTTGTCGAAAACAGGTTTAAAAAAACTACTTAAAAAACGATGTACTTAAAACTATAAGCATATATAAAAAATATATATAACTAACATAAATACAATTTAATTACAAAAGCATGCAACTAACCTAAAAATAATTTAAATCATTGAAAACAGGTTAAAAAAAACTACTTAAAAAACGACGTACTTAAAACTATAAGCATATATAAAAAATATATATATAACTAACATAAATACAATTTAATTACAAAAGCATGCAACTAACCTAAAAATAATTTAAATCATTGTAAACAGGTTAAAAAAAACTACTTAAAAAACGATGTACTTAAAACTATAAGCATATACAAAAAATATATAACATAAATACAATTTACTTACAAAAGCATACAACTAACCTAAAAGTAATTTAAATCGTCCGTTGATAATGGTTGCCATGCCAACGATCAGAACACAGTGCGCATGCGTGAATTTTCTTCGCCTTTTACGTAACGCAAATGCGTGAATTTTTCTACGCCAGTTGGGGTAACGCTATGAAGATTAGACATTTTTAATTTCCTTTATTCTGTGCTATTTTAATTCAAAAGTACTTCAGAATGAATCTGAAACATGGATTCATTAACAATGTTTAATTTTAAATGCATAAAACATTAAGAAAATAAACAGAATCGTTTGAAATAATCCGCCGAAAAATCTTAACCCTAGCCTCATTACTGTTGGGAGAAAAAAAGAACTAAAGCCTAAATCATTTGGCGTTGGGGAAAATTGAAGATTTTTTTGGCGGAAAAGTTGGCGTTGGGAAAAATGGAAGATTTTTTTGGCGGGAAAGTTAGTTTTTAATTAATAATTGACTACCCCTAACATTTAGGGGGATGAAAAATAGATGTTGGCCGATTCTCATAGATACCGGATAAGCACAAAAAATTTCATCAAAATCGGTCAAGCCGTTTCGGAGGAGTATGGCAACGAAAACTGTGACACGAGAATTTTATATATTAGATTAATAATAATATTGTCACAGTGATATACATTTAATTGTTTGTGTAAGTTGCAATTACAGAATCACAGCATCATGTTCATTAGCATCGCAATTTCATCTCAACTACTTTCTTGCCCCATTAGCAACCAGCTGATTTACCGGAATGAATGGTCGTTAAAATTTTCAATTAAATAGCTTCCTCAGCAAAATATTTTTAAGTTTCAAATTTTGACAGTCACACAACTCGTGCTATTTTAGAATCCTTACGTCATTCTGTTCGTTTAAATATGTATTTTTCATATTTTCTGTCTGCTTTTCCAAAATATGTGAAAAATTGATACTCAATGCTATTTCTGACCCTTTGGCAATATAATTTTATTTCTATCTAAAACAATGAAAACTTTCGTCTTTTTCTTCAAGCTAAAATGCTTCATAAAAATAAATTTAAATCTATTATAGATTCTTCTCGGAATTAAGTAAATATTACACTTACTTTTCTGAAATCTGCTTTGCCAATAATAATCTGTGTTACGGGCACAAGTTTGATTTGACGATTTTGCAAGTTTCATTATTTTTTAAGTTAATAACCATAATTATTTGGATTGAAAAAAAAACTACAACTTTAATTGTGACTTTTATGAATAACTTTGATGTTCTTCCAAAATTCTTAAGTTTTTTTTATTAACATTCGTGATATGTTTAATATTTGTTCAGAATTCTTACTTATCTTTGAATCCTTGCTGAAAAATATCCTTAAAAGTTTTTTATAATTGATTAAATATAGAAAAAAAAATTATACAAAACAGTTGATATAAGTAAAAAGATAATGCTTTGAATTTTAAGACGGTGTAAAAGTTACTTTTGTACTGTAATATTTCCGGAAGTTATATAAAAAAAAATCCAGAATGTTGCTTAATTTTTAAGTAGAATGTTAATTAAAATTTTAAAAAAGCTCCGAAGGGCATATTTCCGAAGTATATATGCTCCAAGATTGGTAGCTGTTCGAAGTCTTTCGAGTTACCTTCTTTAGCTTTATTGAAACCAAAGTTTTATAGATACAGTTTCGTCGGTGATATGACTGAGACGTCACATGAGTTGATGCCATTCTGAGTGTGATAATATATGAAATATACCAAAATGATCTGAATACCTATCTTATTCATCTTGGATTATTGTTATTTTGATATATTTCAAAATACGAAAATACCCTCTGTAAAATAATACTCTGTAGGTGGTTCCAATATTGCTTGAGATTATATTTCCTTCAATAGAATGCAGCTTTTTTAAGATAGAAAAAAATACCTGAACAATTCAATTTAGTTAAAACTTTATCTTTTTCTTTAATAACTTTTTCTATACTTTTGTTCCATTCTGTTGAATTTGAATTTGTCGTAGTGCAGTCGTCTATATATGGTGAAATGAATTTTCCTTAATAATAAAATCACGAAAAAACGAATATAGTAGAAATCACATTACCCCAATTAGGATTATTCAGGTGACCTTACGATAGTAAAAAAGAAATATGCGAATAAATGATTTTAGACTGAAAATGGGTGAAAATAAAAATATAACTGACTTTTATTGATATTTTAATGCAGTATGTAGTTATGCAAATTATAAATATTGTTTTTGCAGTCATTGTAGTTATGTGTTATAAGCAATATTTGAATATTTTTTTCTAAAATTTAACATTTTTCATATCCATTCTTCCATTACCCGGATGTCTGATAATCGGATAGCTCGAGTTGTATTGTATTTTTATGTTAAGCGCTGTGAGTTTTTTTACAAGAAAATATTATCAAAGTGGGTGGTTTGATTCGAAAACTTCAAAATAAGAATTTTCAGTTAAGTCATTTGATATATTATATATTATATTGAATAACACCAATTAAATCCAATACAATAATGAGATATAATATTCTCTATAAAATCCGTTAGCCTATAAAATTATTTTCGAATTAGTGGGGCACAAAAACAAATGGAATAAATATTCTATTCGGAACAAAAGGTTCTGTGTGTTCGTTCACAGGGCACAATGTTTACACGCTCGCCAAATTCACCTTTTTCGTGTAGACAAACGTTGAACTAAATCTCACAATCATTCTAATTATTTAAATGACATAAAGGAAAAAAATCTTTTCATTACTGAAAATGCACTATTAGGAAAAACGAAAAAAAAAAAAAAAAAAAAAAAAGAAAAAGAAAGAAAAATATAAAAAGAAGGGAACAATTAAGCGTGCTAACGTTTAGCGGACGAAATCACGCATCTTTCGTACGGTCCAGTGCAATCAAGGTTAAGGCCTTTTCTTTTCCTCTTGTTTGGTTTATGATCCTGCTCGAATACTTTTCAGAAAGAAGCGCCGAAGATGACGATCTCGAATTCATCCATTTATGACGATATTCCTTGTAGAATGAGAACAGAATCGACTATCGTTTGGTCGTTCGTGATCCTCTAAACCTTCCTCGACGTGAACATATTTCGAGCAAACGATTTCTTAAAAGAGAAGAAATAAAAAATAAGGGTTAGTGTCAAAATTGTTCTGAAGTCGCTAGAACGCGGTAATCAGTGGGTCAAGTGAGTGAATCTTTACGAAGATCCTATTTCGCGGGTAGAAAGTTTTTGAAGTTAGTGAATATTTAAATGAAAGTCTGCGCCTTATTAGAATAATGGCGATAAAAAGAATTTCAGTTTTGTTGTTTGATATTTTAATTTGCAGCTTATGGATGATGTTAACGGTAACTGGTAAGTACTACTACAATTCTTTTTCTAAAGTAAAGTAATTAGTTTTTACGAAAATAATAATTTTTTAATTAATTCTATAAATGATGAAAGGAATTATAAAAATTTGTCTAATTAAAAAATTTTACAATTATTTTTTTTTTCAGTTGTCTTAAAGAATAAATTTTCCTAAATAACAGTTTTAGACATATGCATTCATATCAGTAGTTAACTGAAATTTATATATTCCAGAAATACATATTAAGTTTTTCTGAACTAGTCTTTAAATTTAAGTATTGCTCGTCCAAATAAATAAAAAAAAAAAATAAAAAAAAAAAAACTTAAATAAAAAGCTAAAACTTTTGTAACAAATATAAGGTTAAATACTAATGATTTATAAGATATCAGTTATTACATATTACGATAAAATCATATTTTGTTAATAACTGATAAATTGTGAACATTTTAATAGTTCAGCGATATCTCATTAAAATATTGCATAATGTTGATTCTTTTTACTACGCTCACTCTGAAAAATAAACTTATAAGAAAATATCACAATTAGCTTGAAAACTTAAATCGATATTCGCTTTAATGAGCACAAATATCCAGTATTCTTATTAAAATTCCAGAATTTCAAATAAAAAATAAATAAAAATAAAGTTTTCTTCAACAGAAATAAAAAAAAATCGCTTGCCGAAGTTTTACAAACATTAACCGATTAAAATTAATCTTTAAAAGTCCGAATGAAATTCGCCGGGGACATTTATAATCTTTTTTTATTAAGAATAATTATTTATCTGTCAATAAATAATTATTCTTATTATAAATATTTACTAAAGAAAAAAAGGCATTCCAAAAGCTTCATTGTCTTGTACATCCTAAAAATGAGTAAAGATATTTAACAAAATGTAAGAACAAAGTTCATTTGTTTTTATTTCAGTAGAATGTTACGAAATCGAAGCTTGTCAAAGTTATTTTTTAATACTATACTTCAATCTCATTTTCTTCAACAGTCTTTCAAAATCGGGGAATTTAATTTATCCGCAATTAAAATATCATTGCCTTAAAGTATAAAATTTTATTTTGCAGCTCTGATTGTAAAAAGGGAAAGAAAACTTCTAAAAAACGTATCCGTAATGTTCAGAAAACCAACTTCTGAACACCGATGAAAAAAGTTATATATGGGAAACCATCTTTAAAATCATTTTGAAATACGTTTTAAAAAAACATAGCGGAAAAAATTCCACTGCGATTTTTTTTTCTTGCAAAATGATGAGTTCGAAAAAATGAGACGCAAATTCACAAATAATAGTTCCACAGTCCACAATATTATAAAGTGAGGTAGACATTCTTATAAAACCGTGAACCATTAAATTGCGTCTTTCTTCTTTCTTAAAGAAAAAAAAACTGTATAAAAGTAACATAAGTAATTATTTCTTTTAAAGTACAACATAATATTTGAATACTGTTCACACGTCTTTTAAATTTATTTGTCATAATAGCAGGGGGTTTTTTTGTAAAAAATTCGTGATTTTTTGAAAAAATATTATTGACTTTTTTTTATTTATCTTTATACTTCTTGATTTCCGTGGTAATAATTTTTGTAAGTTATAAAGATAGGGTTTCCCTCAGTTTTCAACATTCCATTAATAGTTTATAGTGTATGATTTTTCATTGTTGTTTTCAGAAGTCTAAATGATGAATATGTATTATATACCTGGTAATTTAAATTGAAATGTCAATTAAAATTATTGAATTGAGACCGGCTTAACTTTGTTTCCTAGAATTTAATAATATATTTAGATAACAATTACTTCCTTTTCTTGTAGTTGTTCACTTGCTTGAGGGATTTATTTAAAAAAAATTATCTGTAGTATCAAACTGAATATTTCTTCTTTAAATAAGGGCAATAAAATGTTACTTTTATAATATGAGAAAGGGAATTTCTTCATTTTCTCCACCCCGTTTAATTTTTAATTTTGGATTAATCGTGAAAGTGACAAGAGCCATAATTCGATATGTTATACGATAGCAAAAGATATGTTTTTTTATTTTTTAAAAAAATTTAATGGTTCTCCAATATTCTCCTTTTGTTTTGGGAGTCCTTTTTTCTTGACCCATATGTATATCTCCGATTCATCTGCAATTATAACATTTTTTTTCTCCGTTTTCTGTAAAAAAATGTTTCCCATATATAATTTTGCATCGAACTCCACATTTGGTTACAAGTTTTAGAGACGGACAATAGAAGCTATGTTTTTTTTGTTTCATTTTTAAGATTTTATTTTATTATTTTAAGTATAATCGAAACTATGCTGCTTACTGATTTCACAACAACACTTTGTGTTGGCTGACTTTATAATTTCAAGTTAAAGCTGTAGATTTTGAAAAATACACAGCCCATTCTTTATTTAAAGATATTATCTTGGAGTTTTTTTTTTCTCAATAGAATGTAAATTTTCATATGTTTTTCTTTTAATTTATTATTAACATTTGCACTGATTCCGCATTTTACATTTTTTTTAGAGTAACACAATTCGAATATTTACATTTGATAAAAAGGAAAACCTAGTGTCTTATCATGAGTTATTTACAGTTTTGTAATTAAAAAAATTTACATAATGTAAACGATAATGTAAACCTGATCCCAGGAAACAAAACGTTTTTAAACCAAAAGACGACTTTATATATTCCATTAAACTGATTACCCAATTATTTTTAAGGTTAAAGGAATCTACAATAGAAACCAAATACAAAACTTCATTGAGTATAGGCCCATGTTGTAGAGCGAATATGAAAATCCTCTACATAAAAAGGTAACTGAAAGAGAAACAATGGATTTCCATTTTAAAATTCTTAAGTCAAGATTAAATTTGAAATTAAAACATTATTCAGCAATGCAGAAATGGCAAACTTTATGGTAATTATTTAATAATTGAAGGTTTTGCTTTGATATCTCCAGTGAATTCTAAAAGAAATCAATGCGATTTTAACAATAATCAAATTTTAATTGCTCATAATTGTTTAGCGGCATATCAAATGTTTCTTTGGAAAAATCGTAAGATTGTGACTGTGTTACTGATGAAGAAAACATCGGACATTACATTTTTGGATCAAAGTACATATGAATTTTGAAAAAATTCTTCTCGAGCAGTTATAGAACTATGGGTATTTTAGAATTGGTTCAGCACAAGACTGGAAAAATTGAGATTAAGAACAATGAGCAGCGTTATGCTTTGCTAAGTTTATCATATATTAATTGTGTGTGTGTTACTTCTTCTTATTATTATCTTCTTAATATTCTTCTTATATATTTTATTTATACTATTATCTTATTCTTTACTTTTATTGTAATATTCATTTTATATTTTCCATTTCTATTGATCTTATACTTTTATTATCATTATTTTGTATCTTATATTATGTTTGTTAGTTTACATTTGACTTTCTTATTTCTATTTTTGGCTATTTAAACCTGCCATTACTTTTAAGTTCCATATATTTTATCTTTTCAAAATTCTGTCATGATTGTAAAGTTCGTAGTTTCTAACTTCTCACTTATTATATGTAAATTTTGTATCCTATTTATCTATACTGTTATAAGTTGTAACATATGAAGAGCAAAAAGCCTTTCCTGTATTTGTCTTTTTTGCTTCTCTATGTTGGAAGTTTCATTAAAACATTCAAAAGATGTTGGAAAGGCCTCTATATTTCTAATTTGGATGCAAAAAAATGTAAAGTAAAATTGAATAATATTTTAATAAATAAAATTTATTTGAGCTAAATATTAATATTTAATGACTTCAATAAATTCGTTACAGAGAGTTTGATTTTAACCTATTCCAAATTTATATAGAACTACATTCATTATATTCACTACAAAATAAACAAATTATTCATTTATTATTATTTTTTATTATTATTAATTTTATATTTTATTATACAAATAAAATAATAAATATATTTTATTATACAAATTATTATTTATTGAACAACATCATATTCATCACAAATAAATCGTCTGCTTTCAGTGAAATATATTTGTACACATAATAAAACATGAATTTTTTAATTTTTAAAAATTTTAATATCTCCTGCCAGATTCCAAACAAAATTCATAATTAAGAAATAATTAGTGATGTTGTTGATATTAATAAAAATTTACCTTCAATATTACAATTACTGGAAGTTATAACATATAGAAAACCAGAGAAAAATTTAACTTTAAAAAAATGTATTTTAAAATACTACTTCTGGTTTTTTTCGTTACTCTTATTACAAATAGTTTTGACAGTTATTCATTATAAATAGTTTTTGAAGCATTACATCGT
Organism: Argiope bruennichi; assembly: GCF_947563725.1. Classification (NCBI taxonomy): domain Eukaryota; kingdom Metazoa; phylum Arthropoda; class Arachnida; order Araneae; family Araneidae; genus Argiope; species Argiope bruennichi. Next base: position 43,848,487 of record NC_079157.1, read on the forward strand.
TTAAAAAGCTTTTGAAAAAAATAACTATTTTTGAAAATGCTTTAACTTTCTTGAAAAATTAATCATTTTAGAATGTTTACCATTTATCTTCGCTTGCGAAGGGCAATAAACAAACGGAACATTTTCGTCAGGAAAAAAAGCACTTTAACATAAATAAGTTAAATAATTCTGTTCAAAAGTATTTAATATTAAAGATTTCAAAAAATTCTTTAGAATTTTTTTTCATTCCCATTTTATTTTAACTATTATACTAGTTGGTTTTTAGACTCACAGGTTTGAATGTTCTGAAAATATCTTTCTACTCTAGATACTATAAACATTGCAAATTTGACTTATTTTACCTTATACCACTTCATAGCTGTTAAGGTTGCTGTAATAGCTTATATATAGTATAGACAGAGCTATTTATTTTATTTTTCAATGGATTTAATTCATGTTTACATGTTCATAATTTAAAACTTCAATAAGTAGTTTGCACGAGAAAAGCTGTAAAATAATGAGTAACCAGTTGATATGTGTGTCTGTGTTTTTCGTATATATGTAGCTCTACATAAATTGTTTCCCTCTTGAGAAATAGTTAAAATATTTTTTTGACTAAAGACTACAAAATGATTACTCCTATTTATAACACTGGCACGTCGAATAAAGTATTAAAATTTATACAAATAACAAACCATCAAACCAAATCTAAATATTTCTCAACCTTTTTTCTTGGCTCGTTTGACACTTGGGATAGTTATTAGACAAGTAGACTTTAAAGCGACCATCAATAAATCCAAAGTAATATGCATTCATCTGCAACAACTGATGGCTCAGAAAAATTAACTAGCAATCAAGCATAAACTTTCCTTTTATAGATCTACCATTTAGTCAGCTTTACTCAGTGTCTCCCCATTTGGGGTCAGTAGGTATGACGAGATTACATGAATCATAACAGCTTCAAAATTAGCAACTAATGAAAATTCTTCCAAGCTTTCCCAGTTTGGAGGTTTTAACATTCATAAAGTTAAACTTTTAGTAGATCATGCCCAAGATTATTTCAGCCAAATAATTCCAAAATTTGTCCCACATTTCAAGCGAACTTCTTCAGGAAGTTCTTGTTTATGAATAAATCTATTATCTCAAGTATTCCAAAACAGCTTCGAGTCATTTTGTAACATTCATCGGAACAATTTCTTACCTAAATTACAAATATGTGTGACTTTTAAATTTTTTCTAAATTGTCCCCAAAATTGCTAAAATGCGAATACTAAATTAACTTGAGCGAATCGCATTAATTTATGTGACCATAATTATTATTAATTGTTAACCAACTTTTTTCTCAACTTAAAGATAGTTTCTTTATAGTCTTGTAAGATGAATCCTTTTCTTCCATTAATTTAAAATCCTTATTTATTCATTGTATTTCATGAGAAAATTTGAATTTTCAATCATTCCTTATAAGAAAATATTCTTTTTGGAAAATGAATTAAATTTATTATCTATTTAAAGTAAAATTAAAATTTATATTTAAATTTTTCTAATTAAAAGTGGCAGTAAAAAGCTCTCATTTCACCAGAAGAGCATTGTAAATTTCTCTCCATTTCCCACTGCTTTAACCAAAGAAATGTGATTCATGATATGGCTATTTATTACACTTCTTTTACCTAAAAGAATAAGGAAAAAAATGCTGTATCAGATTGTTATTAAGAAACATTTTCTCAATTTACTTTATTGATCCAAGATAAACAATATTATCTAAAGGCTTTAAACTAGCTCTATTTTTTAATTTTGTACTAAATAAATAGACGGAGTTCTTACGTTTTGCAAATATCGCTTTCAATTTTGTTAGAAAGCTTGAAAATGGTACTTTTTACAAAAATCAGTTTTTCTTTATCAAAATATACGATACCAAAATTTTTTTAAATACTTCATTAAAATGCTGATCTAATATTTTATTTAAATAACAGTGGAATTTTATTATTAGCTGAGTACACTTTGATTTTATATTTTTAACACTTAAAGAATTTTTTCAAGATGTCCTGTAAAAATAATTGTCTCTTAACTTAAATTGATGTAATTTAGCGAATTCATTTCTGAAGTTTTCTTTTCTTAAAATATCACATATTGAACTTACTTAAGGAAATTTAAATATATTTAGTTAAATTCGTCTGTACGAATGATAAAAATGTTACCCAATTATCGTCTGCATTTCGAAATTTCATGAAATTTACATTATTTTTTACGAAATATTTTAAATTTTTGTTTATAGCTCAAGCAAAAAATGTGGCTCTTTAGGAAATATCTTTTAAAAGGTACTAAATTTTCGTAATAAATTTAAGAATAACAAATTATATATAGAAATTAACTGGAAATTCAAGTTTCTGTTTAGCATTGAGATTTAAATTACTCTATTACGTTACTTTGATATCATTTGTAAAATGAAATATAATACTCATATTAAACGATGAATTTATTTATATTACTATTTAATCAAAACGGAATCGATAACAGATTTATAAATATACTTTAAAATTTTGCTTGTCACTATTATGGGGAAAAAAGTGATAAATTTAACTGTTTAGAAAAATTGCGTTTGAATCACATTTCATATATTTATTCCGTACATAGCAATTCACTTTTGAAATACAAATTTAAATGCTAATTAATGTTTGAAAAAAAAAGAAAAAAATTAGAAATAAATTTTAAAAATTTTAATTTTAAATTGATTTTTGTAAATTAACTTTTCTCAAATTTAATTTATGGAAATCATAACATTGAATCGTAGAAAAAAGTATGAATAAATTATTTTCAAAATGGCCTTTTATGTTATAAGATTTTATTTTTGAAATAGGTTTTATCATATCTTCTTAAAATTTTAAAATACTCATTTTATTATTAAAATAAAGTTTCAAAGACTTAAATCACGAACAATCCATCTGAAAATAGCCAGCTAATATTTTATGCATACCGATTTCACGAAACGAATGGTTTTTTTAGAACCGTTTTAGTGAGTTCATTTCACTTTTAACACGCAATAAATTCTGTTTCTCAAAATAACGTTTGCTTGGAGTGGAATTCCACAAAAATTATTTTTAGAATACTCGCTCTAGAAAATATTAGGCGTATTTCTGTATATTTTCACAAACTAATAATAACAAACTATCTTGTTTGTTTTTAACATTATAAATTATTTGTATACTAAATTGATTTTCACGATTGAAAGTAATTACTAAATGTTTTAATGTATTTATTTTCAATTGCATCAAATTGTTTGCTCTTTTAATGTTTCTCAATTAAACCAGTAGGAGGCAAAAGAGAATTCTGAATTGGCAATCGTGTAAATGTTTTCCTTCAATTTATATTCATTAAGTTTATTTATTGAAAGTAAAACAAATGGATTGAAAATACTACGAGTCGTCAACCTTTCTGTATTCAAAGATTTATATTTAATGAATACAAATATTTTGTTCCGAATTTTAATTTTTTTTTTTTTTTTGCTATATTTAATGATTTATATTTGCATTACAACTGTTATTTTGTTCTGAATATTTAATTTTTTAAATTTAAATTTTAATCATTCAAAAATTGATTTATAAAATTATTTATTATAATATACTTTTTGGTAACAAATTTTTTAAATAATGTTTTTAATTAGTAAATTTTGGGTAAAATTGTTTTAAATTTAATTTTTCAGAATTTTTTTTCTACATTCATTATTTTCTATGCGCTTACATAGATTCATGGAACTTGTGAAAAATGTAAATTTTGGTTCGTATAATTATTGTTCATAAAATGTTTTTTTATTATTTATTTAAAAGGATTTTCTTAGAATAAAAGAAAATAATGAAAGCTCATTTCCTTTATTTTAATTATCAAAAGCACAGAGTGATGTTTTTAAGAAATTAATTACAGATAAACATTAATTAAAGAAAACATTTTATGCTAAGAAACGGAATAAATCGACATGATTTCATAATCGTATAATAAATATAATTCATTTAAATTAAGATTATCTTTCGTTTTGCCGTGACATTATTCATCCATTCCTTTCTCATCTATACTTATATAAAACTCAATGTGTGTGTGTGTGTTGGCGCTCTACAAGCCAGACCGTTCGACCTACAGCTACCAAATTTGGCACATGCATACCTTGGAGGTCGTCAATGTGCACCTAGGGTCCCTTTTTTGAATTTTTAATTAGGATTTTAATTATTAATTAAAAACTAACTTTCCGGCCAAAAAAATCTTTTCATTTCCTCACCGCCAAATGAGTAAGGCTTCAGTTTTTTTTCCCATGCTAAAGAGGATAGGCTTAACAAACTTTCGGCTGCTTATTTCAAACGATTCTGTTTATTTTCTTAATGTTTGATGCATTTAAAATTAAACATTGTTAATGAATCGATCTTTCAGATTCATTCTGAATAAAAATAAAACGGAATAAAGGAAATTAAAAATTTCAAATCTGCATAGCGTTACCCTAACTGGAGTAGAAAATTCACGCATTTGCGTTACCATAATTGGTGTTGAAAATTCACCCATGCGCATTGTGTTCTGATTGTTGACAACTATTTTCAACGGATACGGACTTGGTTTTGAAGGCTTAATATGTTTTCGACAGATTATTTCAAACGATTCTGTTTATTTTTTTAGTGTTTGATGCATTTAAAACTAAACATTGTTAATGAATCGATCTGTTCATGATGAATCTGAGAAAATGTTGTTGACAAATTCTTGAGATATTACATAAATTAAGAAAGATATTCTTTAGTGCCCATAAGGTTAAATACTCAGCGACTCTGTTTTTAGCACTCATATTTAAAAAAAAAATGCTTTGTTTCAGTAAAAAAAATATTATTATATTTATTGCAGTTTAATCATTTCCACTTTAATTTAAAGCATAAATTCTACGGGAGCTAACAGAAAATGAGAGAGCTACATATTAAGTTAAGGCTGAAGGCCTTTATAATATTATGAGTGAATTATATGACTATTAAAATTCGAAGTTTTAAAACATTTTAATGAAGGAGCAATTAAAATGGGAGTTCCATAAAATATTTAATTATTAAAATTTTAACGTGCATTAAGATTGACGAACCGGCTGGTCGCCAAAAGCGGCTAGTTAATGAATAAGAAAAATGAGTAAATATTTTAATAATAACAAAACTTCAACATCGATGTTTTGATGAATCTTTTATCAAATATTAGAGAGAATCCATAATTGGAAAGTCTATTTATTTATCAGTAAGTGTACACGGAAATGTGACAGTAGAAAAATGCAACAATCCAGATATATGAATTTTGATCCATTCATTTATTAGTATTTAAATTTTATTTAGAATTTTAAATTTTTATCAAATTTGGGACTGAATCTGTCAAAGAATTGACTGCTCATCGATCTGTTTACGTGCCCTTAAATACACGACATAGCTAAAAAACGCAAATGTCTGGCAGATAGATAGATAAATGTTAACATATCACATTTTAAATCACATTTATCACATATCACATTTATCAGTTATTAACAAAATCTGATTTTATCGTAAAAATTTTAGATCTGTGTCTAATTTCCGATTAAATCCAGAACTTAACAGAAGAGAATATTTACTTTCATTATTTTAAACTTCCATGTTAATTTGTTGCTAGACTAACATTAAAATTCTATAAGCCAACTTATCCTAAATATACTTCATAAAGCAGGCGTCCTGTCATAGTGGAAGAGCGTCTTCCCCGTGATTTGGGCGTCACGCGTTCGAGTCCTGGTCTGGGTATAGTTGTTCTTCTGTGTTTTATATGTGAGGTGTGTAAATGCGCCCCCTCCCTCTGTAAAAAGAGGTTGTACAAGTGAATGTGACGCATGAAGGAGTTATGTCATATTTTTGGTGCTACTGAAAAAACAAGAGACCCTCACTCGGCTTAAATCTCTGACCGATAACTGTCGGCGGGGCATGTAAAATTCCATAAGTCCCAACAAAAGGCATTGTCCCTCTTCCATTCACGGAAGGGTTCAGAACATTTGAACTAAATAAAGACAATTAATATAACATAGCGTTAATGTCAGACAATTTGCGGAATCATGGATATGAAGTTATACCTAAATTATTTATCTGAATCAATTATAACAAATGGTCTCGTTGCCTGAGATCAGTAAGAAACGAAATAAAGGCTAAAAAGTGGAAAATAATAAATTTAAAATTTAAAAAAAGTTTTTTTCTGTGTATTGAAAATGAAAGATAATTTTTTTTTAAAAATCTGGGGGATGAAACAAAAATCATTCTGTTCCTTTAATTAGAGAACTCTGTTTTAAATTATTCAGTAGTTTTCATTAATTAGCATTTTTCTACTTTATACTAGTAACAAAACAACCTTTCAGTCTCGATTGGCATGCGCCCTCTTTTTTAATCCATTGCAACACGCAATTGTCATTGTAAATTCACATGCCCTACAAACTGTGTGAATAAAGGCATTTGTTTATGCTATTATTTGCATGTAAGACAAAGAAGTTCCTGCTATTTTGATATGCAATCAAATTTCGTTCTTTAAAAGTTTCTTCATCCGTTTTTTTCCCCTAGAAATTTTTGAAACCTAAATTTGAATTTTATTCAAAAGGATTTGCTTTTACGTTTGCATTCATAAATTTTTAGTATATAATTTAGTTTTTCAAAAAAAAAAAAAAAAAAGACTGATTCGTTTACCCATTTTATTTTATTTATTTTTCATATCGTTCATAATATTTACATCGAAACTGTTGAATTTATGGACTCGAGTTTTAAAAAAATGGTAATGTTTTATGTCCTTAATAATAATAATAATAGTAAATGACGGCTTGAAGACAAGAAAATTAATTAATTTGAATGTTAGTTCACAGTATTACAAAAATACGAAGTAGAATTATTCGAGAAGATTTTTTCACTTTAGAAAAGAAACTATAGACTGACGAATTACGTGGTTTTGATTCGTTACGCTATTTTTTACTTTATTATAACTTACTATTTTTTCTTATTCGATTTTTTGTTGCATTTATATTATACTTTCATTCCTTCGATTTTAAAATTCTTCCTAGCGTCTCATATTTTTTTTTTCTTTTTTTCCTAAATACTTGCTTCGCAGGGTGTTTTTCTTTAAAAAATTTTCTCCGTAATTTTTCATAATAATTTTTTATAGTAATTCATCTATGCATTTGTTTAAAATCGATTTTATTTATTAGATTAGCATTTGGTTATTATTCGTAACCATGTTATAGAAAAACTTAGTTACGAATGTGTTTTATTAATTACTACAATTTTTTTCCTCGTACATGGAAAAAAAAAGATATTGTAACATCCCCCATTTCCCAGTACTGATAAGGCATTTACAGCCAGCTGTGTCGTCGCTGTTACTTACTAAACTCCTCGAGATAGCCAGATGGGGGATCTTTTCACCTGGGTGGTCTCGCATCTGTTCATTAGCGACTACAGTGAAAGACCACATGTGGAATTCCTCGTCCAAGTGGTATTGATAGTAACTTCAAAGAGAAAGGGGTTCCAAACATCTGGAAGCTAAATGTTTCTCTTTGTGAAAGGACCTTTAGCTTTAGGTCTTCCTAAGTAAGACAAAAAAAATATATATCTTCGTTTCCGCTTGCGTGCATGTGAAGACAATAATTCAAAAAAAAGTGCAAGCTATATCGATGAGATTCGGTATGCATTCTTTATACCAAAATCATAAGTCGGTAAAAATTTTCATAAAATTCGCCAATTAGAGGAAGGTTGTCTGCTAATGTTTATTGAAAATGGTGCAAAAAAATGATGATAAGGATGAAGGCAATGGGCCAGATGAAAGAATTTTGACCTATGGTCTTACTTTAAAAATTCTGGATGGGTATAAGACTAATGTCTATAAGTATAGTAGACTAATGTCTATAAATATAGCTAGACTAATGTCTATAAGTATAGCTAGAAGTAGCTAGACTAATGTCTATAAATATAGCTAGAAGTAGCTAAACTAATGTCTATAAGTATAACTAGAATAATGTCTATAAGTATAACTAGACTAATGTCTATAAGTATAGTTAGAAGTAGCTAGATTTATGTGTATAAGTATAGTTAGAAGTAGCTAGACTAATGTCTATAAGTATAGTTAGAAGTAGCTAGATTTATGTGTATAAGTATAGTTAGAAGTAGCTAGACTAATGTCTATAAGTATAGCTAGACTAATGTCTATAAGTATAGCTAGACTAATGTCTATAAGTATAGCTAGACTAATGTCTATAAGTATAGTTAGACTAATGTCTATAAGTATGAATGTAAAAATAATATCCCAAAATCACAAAGTGCTTGAACAGTAAAATTTGGCTTGCGTGCTTTGTACATTGAAGATTTGAATAAAATTTTAGACCACATGCCTCTACAACGAAATAAACTTTCCCAAAATAAGGTAAAGTATTCGAACAAATCAAGGGGCGAACACTTCCGATCTTCTTCAAATCAGTTCATTAAAAAGAATTTATTTTTTAAAAGCAACTTTATTAGAACCAGGAATTAATGACTGACTAGTTGAAGGACAAGCGTATGAAGATTCCTTATTGACACAAAAATATTGCTATGGTGCCTTCAAGATAATGTGCAGCATTCACAATATCGAACAAAATTGAGAAGGTATCTTACACTATTTTACCAGAGAAGTGATACTTTAGTATATCACATCAATTGATTCCATTTAACAATACAAATGTCGTCATTAAACAAGTACGGGAAAAAGTGGTGTAAATGGAATGGTGAGTTTCAGAGAAAAATGAGCAACGTACAAATTATGCTAATATAATAAATAAAATCGATTTTCCACGAATAAATAAATGAATTATCATAAAAAAATCTGTTATGAAAAATTATGGAGAAAATTTTTGAAAGAAAAATACACTGCGAAGCAAATAATTAGGGGGGGAAAATGAGATATCAGGAAGTGTTTTAAAATTGAACGAATGGAAGTATAATATAAATACAAAAAAAAACGAAAGTAAAAGAAAAAACAATGTTAGAAGTAAATAATAATAACGGAAATAAGTTTGCGATAAAAAGCAAAAAAATAATAAGTAAAACAAAGCAATTTTTTACCCCAAGCCACGACCAGGTCGTGGCCCAAGCTTTGTGCAAATTTTTTTTTTCAGATAGATGTGCTGCCATCTGTTGTTTATATTTACGGTTACTTTTGAAAAGCATTATTATTTTTTTAACATAATTATCAATCTTATCGAAGTTAATTTATCTTCTTTTAAAATACTTTTCTCTTGAAATATATTTGAAGTTTTCTTTTTAAACTCGACATTAGAATGGGTAAGCATAATTAAAATTACATGAAAATTATAATAAGTTTATAGAATTGTTTTTTTTCCTCCAAAATCTGGTAATAATGGGGGGGGGGCATAATTATCAATCTTATCGAAGTTAATTTATCTTCTTTTAAAATACTTTTCTCTTGAAATATATTTAAAATCTTCTTTTTAAACTCGACATTAGAATAGTTAAACATAATTAAAACTATATGAAAATTCTAAAAAGTTTATAGGAATTTTTTCCCCTCCAAAATCTGGCAATAATGGGGGGAAAAATTACAATATCTTCTTTCAGTACTTCAATATCAATTCAAAAAATTACAATATCTACTTTCTTTTCAGTACTTCAGTGATTTGAGTCTTTGCAATAAATATAAAAGTTTTATGAGTATTAATTTTAATTAGTGAAAGTTTAAAAGCCGTTATTCATTCAGCTGGTTTTAAAAAGGCTTGTTTTTCGTTCCTTTTGATTTGTCAAAAATACGATCTCTAGCAATGAAAGTGGTCTTATTTAACAACAATATAACAACTTCAATTAAAATTTAAAAAAATATTTTTAATAAAAAAAATTTATTGTATTATTCGTATTATTATTCATTAACGTGAAAAATAACTATTTAAATTATTTTTCCCTTCTAATTATATCTGATCTCAACAGTAGTCAGGTGTCCTTAATAACAACGAAAACGAATAAATACCTCTGTCGGAACTTCACAGAGGAAACAACCTGAATTACAGCCTCCAAATTTGAAAAACTATATTTTGGAGGGTGAGATTCTGCCTCTCGGAGAGAGTTTTCTGAAATTCTATTTAGATTTCAATTAATTTAAAAATAAATCTTATATCATTCAAAAATCACAATTCTTATGGTATTGAACTTAAAAACTTATTTGCATTAATTTTGGAATCTTAATTTTACTGTATCCCGTTAACAGCAAACAGGCTTTATTTTTTTATAATTTTTGTAGACAATAATTATGTCAAAAATCCTCTTTCTCAGGCAATTAAAATTTGGAATCTTGATTATGTAATACATTTCGAAAATATTTAATGCATTTTTAAACTCAGGTGGGGGCCTTACACTTTAAATTATCTTTGAGTACCTCGACCGATGAAATATATCGGAAGATATTCTTAAAAAAATAAGCTTTAACTTAAAAAAAATATATTTATAAGTTTATGGGTGGCTGTACTTAGTTATGGGTATAGCCAAATTTGGTTTCCTTGATCCTACGTTGAAACTATAACAAAAAACCTGGCAAATGATAATCAAGATGGATATCGTTTTAATTAACGATTCAGTTGAATTGTTTGTGGTGTTTCATAAAATTGTTGCCATTCGTGTAATAGTAAATAGTTCGTGAAATAGTTCCGATGTGCTGAGATTAATCAAAATGTGTGGACTAAGACGCCACGACCTTGAATTGTATGGCAATGGAACTTTTTAGAATTTTAGTGTCTATTTGTGTATGCACAATATCACTACTTCCATATCAAGTAAAAGACTTTATGTGAAAAAATAAAGTACCTTCTTCAATATATATGATTCTGTGCTTTTATAAAATTTCTACAAATAATTCGAAAATATTACAGTAGGTAAATTGACTTTTGTAGGATATTAAAATTTTGAAAAATTATCTTTTTAACGATACCAAATATTTTTTCATGTAAGATTTTTTTTCTGTGTTTTGTTAGTTAACTTAAAAATATTTTGAATTTAGAACAGTATATTTAGTTGTTTAAGTGAAACTCAAATCATTCGCATTGTTGCTATTAATATTTCATTCTACCATTTTTCCAAAACTGTGATCAAGATATGAAAATTTGGTTTATTTTTTTATATTGAGAAGTTTTAAGTGTATGGCCAGCTTTTAATAAATTTTTAAAAAGAATGTCTTATACTGAGTTCTTATTTAAGTACTTGTTGTATTTATAATTAAGTTCAAATTCAAAATCAGGCAATTGTGGAACAATTTTAAAATGTCTCCATCTTAAAATACCGCTGCTCTTTTCTATGAAATTGTAGAATGTATAAAGATACAGACAGAAAATTAATGAAATGCAAAATCCAATGAACAGAACTGTGTAAGGATGTAATTAATAATTTAAGTAATGTAAGTTATATGTATATCAAAATTTGAAATTTAAAAATATTTTGCTGAGGATACAATTGAAATTTTTAGAAACTTAATTCTGGCGAACCAATTGGTCGCCAGGAGAAAATGTTAAATAAATAAAAACATAACCATTTTTTACAAAGATACTAGAATAAAAAATCAAATTAATATAAATCATTAATTGGTCATTAAATTAATCAATTCATTAAAGCAAGGTAGCTGCGTAATGTACTTTGCCTAAAGTCTCAAAATGCCTAAATCCACTACTAGGTATATCAAAAATGGTTCTTATCCTGAAGTTCTTACCTCTTAAAATAATTTAATTATTTTTCAAACACTTTTCCGTTTGCGAAAGGACATTGGGTCAGTCTAATAATGCAGATTGTTCCATGTTGTGTTTTCTCAAATACTGACCGCACCCGACTTAATTGGGTAATCAGATGAAAACGAATGCCCACAGCATGGTATTGCGGTTAGCACCGATCTTCTTTGGCATAATAACCTTATATAACGAATAACAGCTTTATATTCCTTTTTATTGCAAAACTGGATCTTGAAGAATCTCATTTAAAGTGTCTGAAATTACTGTTTAAAATCAAAATTTTTATCGAAAGTTGTTTTATTTTCTAGAGTTTTCACGACGATTTAATTCACTAGCGGCAATAAAAAAAAAAACAGACGAAAAATATCAGACCAATCCGAATTCAATTTGCAAAGATCGTTATCTCCTTAACTGCTTTCATCAGCATTTGCGATTGTGCTCAGTGAAGCAAAAAGTCGTCTGCGCTGGGAAATGATTTTGCTGTGACGTAATATGCTGCATTCGTGTTGAAAAGGTTGAGTCAGAATGAATGTGTGGAGCAATATACAATTGCATTTAATAAACAATTCTAGTGTTCAGTAGTTCCATTCTTCCATTGAATAAATTTGTGTTTTTTGCGGTTGTTTTTGATCGAAACAATCGAAATTTGCTAGGAAACAATATTTATTGCATGTTACTTAGAACGATTACATTCGAATTTTAAATTATATGGATTTCTTTGTTTTTTCTGAAATTTTATCGCTGAAATATTTAGAGACATATTATGTACATGCATTTTATTATGTACATGCATTTTAATATTTAGAGACATGTTATGTATTATGCATTTATATACATAAATGCATAATACATAAAATATTCCGAAAATGCTTGCTGTGTGATATAAAAACATTATTGAAATTAAATTGTTTTTGGTTATTTTTCATATTTACTTTTATTGAAAGATCTATCAAATCATTTAGGAATTTTCCTTCACAGATACTATTCATATGCAAGAACAGCGTCTAGAAAATTCGTAGTTGCAGTGACTGAATTTTTTTAAAAAAATCTTCATTTTGAAAAGCAATGCAAATACTATAAAATGATTTAAACAAGGCAAATTACTCGGAAATTATTTTAGGATCATAGAGTAATTTATCAAGTAATTTTATTTTTAAAATGACTTTTAAAGCATATTATTTAAGATAAATATATTTTTATCTATTATTATTATTTATTTATTTAAAATAAATATAATTATTAAGATATAAGGTATTTAAGGTATTAAGATTAAGGTATTTAAGATAAATATAATATTACAAATGTTTTACACCATCATTACTTTACTTTATAGAAATCTAATTTAAAAAAATATTTCTGTAAAAATATAATAAGGAATAAAAGGTTTTTGACTGTTCTGTAATTTTCTCTTATTTACTAGCGAAATAGAATAAAGATATTCACTAGGAAGTCCAGAAAAATATTTTTTTTCAGCTCATATGAGAATTTTTTTATCCATTTATATATGTTATAATCTTATAGAAAAGGCAGATTTTTTTCAACGAATCCGTAATTTTGCTATAAACCATATGCCAACTTGTCAGAAATATTATAAAACGACACTAGTAAAAATAAGGTTTTAGGATAAATAATTTTCAGTTTGCCTAAAAATTAATAATTAATTATTAAAAGTTAAAATATGAATTTAAAAAAATGACTTATCGGCATTATCTTTTAAGTGATTCGACTGTTTTCTAACTTTCAAATTGGAGGTTTATATAATCCGAAATTTGTATCCATCACTCGGATTATATTTTATCAAAATTAACCGATTAATTAAAGACCTACGCTTACAACAACGCACGGCCGGATTATATACCTAGAATTCCATGGGGTCATAATTATTTATTTATTCATATTTTAAAATTTGTTTAATATTTTGAAAACTGTATACAAATATAAATATCGTGCTTGGAAAAATAAGCGGATAAATTTATAAATTTGGTGGAGCGAATAACAATAAAAGAAAATTATTTTTCACTGAAATTATTATACTTGAATGTTTCATTTATATGACTGAGGATGCCAGAATCAGAAATGAGCCCTGAAATTACTGAAATATCCCAGTATACATATTCATTGATCATCACAATCAATAGATTTGTCAAGTTTCGATTTCTTTTTAAGGGTACAATACTAAGGGATATCATATGTAATACCTATATTGATTATGAGTAAGATATTATCAAGAAACTTTTGAGATTTTTCGAATGAAGGGGTATTTTCTAAAATTTTGTTATCGGTAATGGTGACACTAATATTAATATCATTCTTATGAGTATCTTCTAGAAATAAAGGCTATTAACTTTTTTATTTGATTGGTCACAGTCACTAGTGTTTGAAATGTGACAGGCTTTGATACACTGATAGAACCTCGAGAGAATTTCCCCCTGGATTGTCTCTTACACTCCCACGATATGAAGTTTTAGGCTTAAATTTTGGGGAACCAGATTAGAGAAGTTCCTCTTCACCAAATCATTCCTTAATTTGAAATAAATCTATAATTTTGATTCGATGACTACATTTACATTCATTTAACCCATTCTATTTAAGATATATTATTTTCTCATTCATAAGGACATAATTTTAGAGGGCAATCTATCTATTGATGGATTGAACCAGTTTTATTACAGAGATCTACGAATGTGATGCAAATACTAAATGCCGAATTTCATTCATTTAGCTTATAGTATTCTTGATTATCGTGCTCGTATTCAAATGCACACGCAAAAAGACCTGTGCATTTGTCTTTCTACTACGTACTCCACATTAGCCAATAAAAGGCAATAGTTATTGCCATATTCTTGGTACCGGGTATAGTAAAATGACCATGCACTAAATTGCGAGATCGATTACAGCGCCAATTTAGGGGAAGCCATGCCATTCATTTAATTAGGGACGGGGGACGAAAGAAATAAAAGAAATTCATTTGTATCAAAGCAATAAATATTAAAACAAAATATTTAAAAAGACAATATTTTGCAATCATTTTGAACATTCTTTAAGTTTCTTTTGTAAAAAAGCACCGCCGGAAACAATGCAATACTAGTGGTACAGTAATCAAAAACAACAAAAAATGGAACCATCTGCAACCTTGTTATTTACAATCGAATTTCCACAGAATTGGTATACATAGAAATGGCTTAAAGGGACAAGTTTTTTTGTGGTAGACAAACTATAAACCGAGTTAATTAACATAGTTAATTAATTACTATCCCAAAATTTTTCCATTACGGTAATCAAAATTTTTTAATAATTTGATTTAGCAGGCCTTTTTATGCATGTGTATCAAATTTTGATCCAAAATTCTCAGCATTTCTTGAAACATATTTAATTTTGTTATCTAAAAACTCACTCAAAAAGAGCCAACCGACTGGGGACCATATTATTAAGTAACTCTCAATTTTTTAATAACTGCCGGTAAAGTGAAAAATTAATTAAACAGTCTTACTGCTAATCTATCCTGCAATCAAATTTTATACCGTCTGAGTGAAAAAAAAACATTTTTTAATAATTTGATTTAGCAGGCCTTTTTATGTATGTGTATCAAATTTTGATCCAAAATTCTCAGCATTTCTTGAAACATACTTAATTTTGTTATCTTAAAAACTCCACTCAAAAAGAGCCAACCGACTGGAAGCCATATTATTAAGTAACTCTCAGTTTTTTAATAACTGCCGGTAAAGTGAAAAATTAATTAAACATTGTTACTGCTAATCTGTCCTGCAATCAAATTTTATATCGTCTAAGTGAAAAAAACAAACAAAAAACATACATTTTTAAAAACAAATTTCATGTTAAAATAAAACAGTCTGATCAGAAAATAAATTTATTATTTAACTAACTGCGATATAATAATTGCCGTTGAAGCTTGCGCTTCATAAAAATTAGATCCATCAATACAAATAAATTTGATATACGCGGTGCTTTAAAAAGTAAGCATTTCAAACAGACTGCGAGAGTTTTATAATTATTGCGAATATTTCGAAAACTAGTTGAAATAGGCACACAATTTTTTGAATTCCAGCATTTCACCATGTCAGCTTTGCTCATATTAAAAAAATTTACTATGTTATAATACACTTTTTTTCACATTTACATTTAAAAATTCACAAAAAATGTCACATTTGCATTATTTCTGCATTTTTTTTCACGATTTTATGAAATATGATAATTTGCTTTAAATGAGAGAAAAAAAATTGGGAAACATTTAATAGCTTCCGAAATATCATCGAAAGTTTATAAGATACATTTAACATTTTCAAAACCATGTAACTCTCAAAATTATCATCAAAATTCCATAAAATTTTATTGAGAGTTTGATTTTATGTCGAAAAATCGATTCAGTGAAAAAAAATGATATCCGTAATAGAAAAATTTAGAGAAAATAGTTAATCAACTATCTTAATTAACTCGGTGAATCAGTTTGTCTATCTCAAGAAACCTGTACCCTAGAGTCATTTCCATCGACACCAAATTTGTGAAATTGCGATAATAAATTTTAAAAAATTACAGAGGTGTTTCATTTTTTTTTTTTTTTTTTTTTTTGTTATTGTTGTTGTTGTTGACGACTTTGCATATATCAGATTTTGACAACTTCTATTAAGTAGGTACATTATATATGTATAAAACTTAAAGGGATATTATATATTAAATAATAAGTAGAATCTTGTCATATGTTACAGTGAAAATTATTGCAGATAAAAATTAACTTCATACGATATCTCGTTCGACTTCGGTGTATTATCTTTTTAAAATACTTTTATTCAATGTTACCAGAATATTGAAATCGTTTTTTTTTTTTTTTTTTTTTTTTTACTCACTTGTTTATATCTTTGAGTTCTGAAAATTTTGCTCAGTTATTAGATCCCGATGACGATAAAATAGATTAATAATCTTAATGCTAAGGAATTAAGAATATTATAAGAATCTATGAATTAAAATATTTGTTCTTAGAAGAAGAATATCACAAATGAGTTCTAAAATATTTATTGTTCTAATAGAATAATAAATATAGATTATGTACGAACTAGAATGTTTATCCTTAAAAGTCTGTAATATAATAGAAGGTAATTCCTTCACAATTAACATTTATGAAAAAAAATCCTGTCGATTTTGCATAATAGTTTGAATTCAATTCCAAAATAAGGCTTAGGTATTTAATTATTTTTCTTCCTTGAAGCGTAAAGAATGTCGTCTCTCTTTATTAATAAGAATTATGAAAGTATATTCGGGGGGAGGGGTAAACGTTTTGAAGGTCAGACCATTTGGCTTAGAACTGCCAAACTTGGTACTTATATGCTTTGGAGAGTGGAAATGCGGACAAAGGAACGAGTTTATTTAAAATTAATTAATTAAAAGTAAGCAAAATTTTGTTATTTTTGGCACTTCCAAAAATATTATCGCACACAAAAATTTTTGTATCATTCAAAAATAAATTTTGCATCATTTTAAAATTAAAAAAAAAAGTATTTTTTAATGAGACCAATTAAACAGTTTTGCAATTTTTTTTCTGAATTTTGGCAATTTTTAAAAAAATATTTTTTTTTTAATTCCCAGAAATAGATTACACTATGGCCCTGAAATTCAATTTGTTTTCCTTATTTAATCAAATATTTAATCGCGTGGTTTTCTTCCATTGTTGTAAGCTAAAGAAGGATTCTGTTTAATATCTGTGCAGTTTACAAGGCAAATGAAAAAGTTGAGTAATAATATTTCGAAATTTGGAAAATAAAACTTAATTAGTAAATAAAACCTAAATAAGAGAATTAGCACGGCGTTAATATTTGAGAATTTGGCAGAATCAGGGATACGAAATTATGTCTAAAGAATTTATCTAAATCAAATAAACAACTATTTTTGGCTGACTAGCTGGTCACCTGAGATGTCTAAGAAGAAATAAAGTATAAAAACTGAAAAATGATAAATTTAAAATTCAAAAACTCTTTTATCAGTGTGCTATAAAGAAAAAATATTTTTTTAAAAATCTAGAGGATAAAACAAAAATCATAAAAACATGAATACATAATGTTTTCTTTCCCTGACGAAAACATAATCAGGAACAGAAAACAATTAAAGAAGATTGTAAAACCACAATTAGTATCATAAGAAGCACAAAAGATTCCAAACATTCATCATATAAAATTTATAATAATATAAATGTGTTTATAACTTTAATTACACACTACAGCTATCTGTGGCTCACAATCTTAACACTTTTATTTTGACTTCTAGAATTTTGATAAAAAAAATATTGGGTGGATCCTAGCACAGCCCACCTCTTGGCGTCTTTTTGAATTCTCGCCAAACGAGTGGCGATGAAGTCGCCAATGTGGCAACCTAGACGGATTTTTTAAAATTTTTATTTTATTTTATTTTTATTTATTTATTATATTTATTTTTTATTTATTTTATTTATTTATTTTATTTATTTATTATATTTATTTATTATATTTATTTATTATATTTATTTTTTATTATATTTTATTTTATTTTATTTATTATTATTTCTGGCCTTTAAGTATCGTTTTTTAATTGAAAAATAATAATAATAATAACAAATATTCAATTAGTAATCAACTTGGCGAGATTATAAATAAGTCGCCAAGAGGTGGGCCCATCTAGGATTTTACCAAAATATTATTTTTTTTTTTTTTTCTATTTAATACATTTATAAAAGATTTTTTTTGTTTTAAAATCTTATCTTAACTTTAATGAAAAAATATTAAACCATAAGATTTAGGATAAAAGAGGCATAGCAAACATAGACATTCATCGTTATATTTTGCATCCTAACATACAAATACTACTCTTAAGAAATAAAGGAAACTAATGAGAAGATATGCGATTTCTTCTAAAATTTATTGCGAAGGAAGTGTTGAGCTTCTTCGCAATAAAATATTTGACTTGATCGTTTGTAACATAATTTGAAATTACTCGAGCGATACTTATAACAATGGTTGTGGAATGTTGGATCTATGCGCCGGATAATTTATGCACGTTTCCTGAAAAAGCAATGAGTATAATGTAGAGGATGATCCTTTGAATTATTTGTGTTTCAATATTTCTTATCTTTTGTTTTTATTTATTTATATAGGAAATGATGTAGATTTGAACAAGCATTTCGAACCTCCTTCTGATTTTCCTTTCTTAACACCAGGGACTCACACAGGTGATATAATATTCTTGGCTATATATGATAACTTCTTGTCATGTAATTTGATTTAGAAATCTATAATGTTATTCATAAATGGTGCAATTCATTTATATTTATATTCAGAATATCCTAAAAATATGGAGCTAATGTTTCTGTGCTTAAATATTCCACCTAGACATATATTTCCAGTTACAAAGTTTCTTTGAATAAGGTGTATAATTGTAAAAATATAAGCTTCTAAGAAGATTGCTAATAAAAATGTAAAAATATTTTTTATATATCTGACATAGGGTAAAAGAGACAATTAACAAAATGTTTCTCTTACTTTCATACTTTCATATATGTATTTATGCAGAGTCATTTTTCCACTCAAATAATTAGCAAATATTGAAAGACAAATTATATATACTCGTGGTTATCAAAATAATGGAAACACCTTAGATTTATAAAGAATCCTTTATTAGTATGGTGTAGGACCGCCTTTGGCATGTAATAAATCCTAGGAATCAATTCATTCAAGTGTCGAATAATGTTTAGAGGAATATTGTACCATTCTATATGTAGATATTATGAAAGTTCTGGGAGAGATACCGGTGGAGGATATCGATTCCGTATTGAAAGCTCTAAAATAAACCATAACGGTTCAGTTATATTGAGCTAGGATGACTGTACGGGCCAAGGCAGATGTTTAACTTCATCCTCGTGGTCGTCAAACCATGATTGGACAAGTCTCGCTGCGTGAATAGGTGCATTATCATCCTGGAAAATTCCATCTCTTGCAGTAAATGAAGTTTGCATCCTAGGATGGAACTGGTCAACTAAAATTTCTCTATACTTCTCCCCAGTGATCCTTCCTTTCAGGATTACGATTGGTCCAGCAAAAAAGCCAAGACATGGCTTACCATATCATGACAGATCCACCTCCATGTTTGACAATTGGAAGGAGACAATCACGATCATATGCTTGTTCTGGTGTCCTCCAAACATACACCATTCCTATTGTAGGGAAAAGTGTGAAACATGATTCATCAGACCATATTGCTTTCTTTCACTTATCAATCGATCAGGTTTTGTGAGTGTGACACCACTGTAGACGATATTTACCATTAAAATCTGTGACACGTGGCTTAGGAATTGAGGCTCTGCCATAAATAATTTGTTTATGAAGTATGTGTCTCTAACTGTAATCACTGACACTAAAAATTCCAGATGGTTATTGAGCTCTGCGGTCACTTTTGCTGCAGTTGTTCGCTCTTTAGACATTACAATCCGCTTCAATATCCGTCGGTCTCTTTCACTGAGCTTCTTTTTTCGCCCACTATTTTGCTTTGCCGGGCTTGTCTTGCCACGCTGCGTGTATGCTGTCATGACTTTACACACCTCTAGAAATGCCTAAAAGTTGCGATGTTACGGTCACACTTGCTCAGTCTAGACGGGATCCTACAATTTGGCCTCTTTAAAAATCTGAGAGGTCCGAAATTTTAGGCTTCTGAAAAAAATCCAAGATTACAGAACTTCAATAAAGTTAACACATACTACCAGAATATATACATTTCTATTTATAAAAAAACTGGCGGATATTATTATATTTTAATGCTTACGAAGCGCATTCAAAAATGTCATTTTTATTCACAGGTGTTTCCATTATTTTGATAACTACCTGTATATATATATATATATATATGTATGTATGTATCCTTATTTTTTTTATCTTTAATTAGCCCATGCTATTTTAATTTCTAAAGTTTTCTCTTTTGTTTTTGTTTTTCTAATCGAAATACTACTTTTTTTATTTAATTATTTCTAAAACGCGCTCTAAAAAATGATGACTGTACAGTTCTCACCGTGCAAGCGCAGGAAAGATATCAAAGATTTCCTTTCCTGAATTGATATGTGTCAAAGAAATTCCAATAAGTTGCTTTCAGTAAAAGCTCTGAGGGGAAAAACTTCTCACGCTTTTTCACTTATGTCCCGGTGCAATCGGGTGCGTTTTCATTGTTATATCTGTGAATAAATAAAGCCCTTTCGTGGAATTATAAATTGAAGTTAATTTTAAATTTGTTTTCTAATCGACCTAAAATCTGGACAAATATACTACACACACACACACACACACACACGCAACACACATTTATATATGTATTGAAAAGTTACAATCGATAAATCCCTTTTAAATTCAATTATGTTCCTTTATTTTTCAGTGTTACTTTGTGAATTTATTTTTCATGCGTTCTTTTTTCTTTTATTATATTTTACAGAACCTTTATCCCAGGGTTCAATAACAAGTCCAAGATCGTTAACATCCAAGTATATAACGCCGGGGAATACAGGCAGCGATATCTATGATCAAATACAGCCATCCAGGGATCCAACCACGCCGCTTTCCAGGAGATACGTGTACAAGATTTTGAATAAAAACCCTGTTCCAGAAACATCTTCGACTCTTGCAACGACTCTGCATGCTCCTCCGCCATTTTACCAAAGTTTTTAAAGCCGGTTCATAAACCTGACAATGAACCAGCATAAGTTATCAGCATTTGTGGTTTTCTGTGGTGCCTCCAGATGGTGTCTGTGATATTTCATTGAAACACTTAACAAAGCATTTTAAGGTCCTATTGTTTATTTGTCAAAGGACAGATTTAGATAATTACAATCGGTCTTCAATAAAAAAAAATTAGCTTTAGTGGAGAAATTATCTAAATCTAAGACAAGAAATAATTTTGGAGATTGGTTTAGCTATTATAAATTGCATTTCAGCCATTCTAGCCAAGAATCTCAGCTGGCAGACTGCCAAGAATGTCGGGCTAACATCACGAACTAATTGGAATTCAATTCAATTCAAAGCTTGTAAGTTGCTTTGATATAGTTTAAAACTGTTACTAATGCCAGTTGTGTTAATCATAAAATGCCACGTGTGTTAAACGCAACACGCGTCGGATTCCATGATTTTTAAGCTCCCTCCTGAAATATTTGCTTCTAAAAACTAAATTATATTTGAGGGGTAAACCCGAAGATTTCCATTCAATGTATATTCGCTTTCTTTGCCTCCTGTCTCCCCATTGTAAAGCCACTGCATTCAGTAAACAACTTCGATCCAAAGAACAATTCTTTGTTCTTTAATCTTTTAGGAATGTTCTGAGTTTTTAGTCTTCAGCCATGCTTCCAGTGCAATAAGAAATTTTTTGTTATTATCGAACAATAAATTTATAAAGCATTTCTTAAAATTTTAAGATTTAAAGTTACAAATGCTTTCTCGGTGGTTTCCACTGATACAATAAATCCCAAAAGAGGAAAATCAATCGTGCCTTGTTATTGAATTCCGATTGTATTTATTACATAACTAACTCTGAATAACAAATCATTTATAATATAGGAATAGCAATACTTCTTCATCACTTGAAATTTACAAACTCATGACATAAGTCTCTGTATAGATCATATATATTAAAATAAAAATATATATATTCATTGTAAGCGATATTTCTTATTTTTCCATGTGCTTGTTGCTACTGAATTTACTCATTTTTTTTCATGATAATTTTTAACATTATTTTGATATTATAAAACATTTTATATGTTGAAAGAGTACTTTAGATATTATAAATTCTATGGCCATTGAAAGACATACTCGTTCCGTGAAGAAATCAGGATTCTTAACATATTTTCTTAAGTTTTAATTAGATTTTTAATTTATTATTAAAATTAACGAGATTTTAATTTGTTCCATTATAGCTGTAGAAAATACTTTTGGACGAAACTAAACTTTTTATACTATTTTAAAATTAAGAAATTGTGTTTTGAATTATTCGAATTAATTGCATACATATATTGAATAAAACGTTTTTCTTTAACTTTCAACAATGGAAAAAAAAATCACACGATCAGATAGTTGATGAAACATTGAAAACAATTTGAACTTCGAGACAACAATGCAATTTATTATTGGAAATTAGGTTAAAAAATTTAGCAAAATTTTTAATGATTATTAAATTAATATCAATAAAAAGATTTTTTTAAATTTTAGAATGACGAATAATTTTTAAAAAAATTCATTTTTGTGTGAAATATTTTCTGAAATTATCACGAAAAAAAGGCAAAATTCAGATTTTCAAAAAAATTGCTTCCAGGTTTACATTCTCACCTCCAAGGTACCACTCCGAGGTATATGCCATATTTGATAACTGTAAGTCAAACAGACTGACATGTCGAACTACATTACATACAGACCCACACATTCATCTTTATTATTAGTAGAGATAATGCTTCGTACTAAACTTTCATCTATAAAAAAAACATGTAGTAAAATATTTAATAAAAAATAGAACACAATTTAATTTTTTTTTTTTTTTTTTTGCAACAATGAAATGTATTGTTGAAAATTATGCAAGAAATATTTGCAAAAAAAAATTGAAATTCAAAGGAAAAGGTAATTAATTGATATCAGTAAAAAGAATTGAGGCCTCTCATTTAAATTTTAAAATGTTGTAAATACCAATCTTGTGCAGTAATATTTTCAGCGTCAACGATTTCAAATCAAAATCTCATTTGATATTTAATTAGTAAAAATTGCCAGAATTCTAGTTTCGAGTTGTACATTCTCACACTCCAAAGTATATTTATGCCGAATTTAATTTCTCTAGATCAAACGTCCGTCCTGTCGGAAGCCAACATATTTTCTTCTGTATTATTAGCAAAGACAGCAACTTAAAACAACTCTCAGCACTCATTCATTTTCATGTAAAAAACAAAATTATAACTAAGAAAATGAAACATTAATTACTGGTAAATATAAATAAATTAAAGAGTTCTTCCTTCGACTTTCGTATAATTGCATAATATGGCTGATTTTAGTGTTTTGTATTATAACGAAGAAAATTGGTTATAACTTTTGAATTTCTTCTCATTGATCTACTCGTTTTAAAACCTTCTATTGATGTAATATTTTTGAGACAAAATTGCACACTAAACTTCATTTATCTAACCTGTTGCTTTTCCAGATTCATATAAATACGGATAAGATCGATAGACATTTAACCCGCTGATGGATTTGGACTAAAATTTTTAATTTTGATCTACAATATTGATACCTCACCCACATTTCATCCATCTAACTTGTAACTTTTCGAATTGTTGTTTTCTATACACATACAGATGGACAATTAGATATAATTATCGGAAAGAAATTTTGACGTATAAATCTTCATTTTTTTTAAGTACGCATACCATATTTTATCCAACTAATTCATAGTACTATTCGCTTTCTAAATTTCCGGGTTTTTTTTTTTAAACTGTATCTCAAAAATCATAATCAAAAAGAAACGCTGTAAAAATATTTTCTTTTTAGAATTCAAGAATGTTTAGAATAGAGAAATTCATCTGAAATTTTGTGTTGACGATATTTTTTCTACATATTAGGTTATAAAAGTAAAGTTATAGAAAATCTAACATTAAAAATTATCCATTATCTAAAAAAAAAGATTTCGTCAAATTAGTTAAAAACTGAAGAGGAACTAATGAAAAATATTGATTAATTAACATATCAAGTGATATAGTTAAAAACTGAAGAGGAATTAATGAAAAATATCGATTAATTAACATATCAAGTGATATTTAATCTCTCCCAATCATGAAGATATGTGTGTGTGTGTGTGTGTGTGTGTGTGTGTGTGTGTGTGTGTGTGTGTGTGTGTGTGTGTTGGTGCTCTACAGGTGAATATCTAAATTAAGCATATATTAACTTTGGAGATTTCGAATATTCACCTTAAAGCATTTTTTTAAAAATTAATTAATTTAAATTTTCCCCTTAATTAACATTTAAATTAAAAAAAGAATCATTTTTCAGTGATAATGGGCAAAAACATTATTTCACAAAGCTGATTTTTACACCATTTAAAAAAATTCAATTAATTGTCTCCTGAAGATAATCAATTAAATTACTAAACGTTTTCTTTTTTTAATTTTTACACTTTTAAAAATACATTTCTTATAGTTTTCATTAATACAATGATATTTGAAAAGTTTTCATTGTTTCATCAAATGTTCAATACTATGAATCTATCATCGTTGAAAACTAAGGAAGAAAGATTGCCTCTATAATCAGCACAATTTGCATGAAGAATAAGAATGTGAAGTTACAACACCTTGAAAGACAACGAGCAATTAGAAGATAGTTGATCCAGACAGTTACGTTTTTTTTACGGTATTATAATATCATCTGACTTGGTTCAATTAGAGAGATTCATGTACAAAATAAATAGAATAAATGCAAGTTTGTTAAAATAACAGTGCTTTGATATATATTGCAATTAGATTCTTAAAAATTCTTTACTTTGCAAGTAAGGAATTTCATTGAAATTAAATACAATTAATATTCTCGGCTAACTAGCTGATCGCGAAAGTCGGCTTGCTTCAAATAATAGGTTCTGCAATTCTAGCGATCAATAAAGATTTAGGAAATGAAAAACGAACTGATTCAAGGCTCATCATCTATCTATAAATTTAGAATTTGTTCATTAGCTAGTTAAAGAAAGATGCCGTAAAGTCACTGCGTCATTTATTGCCTCAGTTATTGGATACTTTATTTAGAAGTTTCAGTATCAAATATTTAGTTTCTATTTTAGTCGCTGTAAGGCTTAATTTGATGTCGGATAGGATTTCTACAGTGCGATTGATCAAGGCATTGCTTTTGAAAAATCGAAAGAAAAACGATCAATATAGTTTCCATGGCATTAAATTTGTTTCCTCTGAAGAAACATTTCATGTTTTTTGCTTATTTAAAGGCAAATATAAATATCGCAACTGGAAATTTTCGATATCTATGATAACGCAACTTTGGTTAAACAGGATCACACAAAGTAGGTAAGAAATTTCGTTTTCAACTCTTGGGTGCTTTTCTTTTCTCCCTTATAGAAGTGTAAATTTTGTTTTTATATCATTATTTTTATCCATTAAATATACAATAAAATGAATCAATTAATTTAATTGTTTCGTATGTGTTTTACTACATTTTATGATATCTAAATCAGTGAAATTTTAATTGTTTATTTTCAAAGTGCAAACGATAATTAAATCATCACATTTAAAATTAATCAATATTCATAAAAGAAATGTGTGTGTCTGCCATTTGATAGTAAAATCTTTTGTGGGCAAAATTAATTAATATTCGAAATGGGAAATTTTTGTGCTTGTGCGTATGTCTGCGCTATGCAGACAAATCGACCAGACAGTCATAACATTTGGCAACTTATTATAATAGTGACTCAATGCCCGAATTTCAAAATTCAATGTAGAATTTTTTAAAAAAATATTTTATACTATTTTGAATGAGTTTTTGCATGTATAGTCCATAATGTCGTTTTTAATAATTAAAAATACGATTAAAAAATAATTATCTTAAAGGACAAACAATTGTCTGCTTTGCACCTCAGGTATAATCTATTTAATTTTGAGAAATCCTTACAAATAATCATCTCTTTCGAAAAATTTATTAATTCTTATAAATTTATTTTGCCTAAATTTTTTGAAGTCATTATTTAAACATTTATTTTTAATTCAAAACAAGAACAATCAAAATATACTTTTTCATCGATTTTCAATGAAATGTTCAAATTCAAAGACCATTTCAACGGTTTTCGGGCAGTGAAAACGGATTTTGGAGATGTTTTACTTTGCCAAATCAAAAAATCAAGAGAACCATGAAAATTAATTTTATATGTGGAAATCTAGGCGAACTATTTACTGGCCAATAATATCTTGGAATTCATTGTTACAGATTAATTAAAGTTGTTGTAGCAAACCTCATGTTCCTCGGCAGATGCTTAAGAATTAAAAAAATATATGTATTATTGGTAATAAATAAATTTTGGATGCAAATACATAGAACCATTAAAAGTTTCGTTTTTATGCAATGGGTTGTTTTCTATTCATAGTGATCAAGAGCGCTCAGATCAAATCTAAAATTAAAATCCGTTTAAAACAAATAATAATCTACTTATAGAAAAAAAAATGCATTGCAAAGTGCAAAATAAAATAATAAAAATTTCAGATCTCAGTTCATTAATCTTTGCTACATTTCAGCATAAAAAGAATATAAGCATGAAGTTTAAAAGATAGGAGAGCTGGATATTTACATTTTTAACGCACTACGACATCTTTGGATTGATCTACGTTAGAAAGGTTCATGTATTCAATAAAGAAAGCGTATGTAAGACAAAGTAACATGAGTTTAAAGTTTGATAATTTCATGAACATGAAATTATGTCTATGCGTTTTAAATAAAATTAAATATAAAGAATATTCCCTGCCAACCAGTAGGTCGCCAAAGGCGACAATTAATTGATAATGATAAATTCCTCAGTAAAATGGTCATCTGAATAATATTTTAGAAATTTATCTAATTATCTTTTGTCCGAAAAGTGAGCTTTAACAAAAGAAAATTAGTAATTGATAAACTAAATGGGTCTCTGTTGAGACAATAGAATCGAAACCGAAACTAGTAAGCAGCAAATGAAAAAAAGTAAAAAAGAAAGAACGGAAAAGAGAACGAGGACAAATTTTGCGAGTGAAAATAATAATAATAATAAGGAATCATTTGCCCGTGCTCCAAGTAAGATCTGGTCTTTCTGAAGCTCTAATGCCTCCAAATTCAAAATCGTTTCCTTACAAAAAAATATATCGTTTAAGAAATGATCATAATCAACGATTAAGAGAATTTTTAATTATGGCTGTAATATTTGTTCTAAACGGCTCCCTGAAAAAAAATATTTTGTATATTCTCCTATACACAGAAGCGAATAATAATACAATTTAAAAAATATGCTATATTTGTAAATTTTATTTTTTTAATGAATTCCCCCCCCCCTAAAATGTTATTCTTGAAATCTGGCAATTTTGGAGTCCCTCACAATCCCATATATCCAATAATATTATTGCTAAAAGGATTAGTCACGAAAATACTTAGAAGAATATTAGAGTATTCTGATTTTCCATCATACTGAAACTATATTCTTGACTAGTTTAAGTAATCACGAAGCGGATTACTTAAAATAATCAATTAATGGACCTGTGAAAAAATTTCGGGCATTGAGAAAATGTCAACACGGCTTCGAACAAGAATAGGACACGAATTAATTAAAGTACTCTCCTTCATTCTGTACAAAATATTCAAAGATGCATTTTATCCCTCATTGGTCTTGTATTACGATGATTTTCGTTGCTGTATTTCTAATAAAAATATCTAAACTCTTTTAATAAACTGGCACTCATAGGTCCAGAACATTTCAATCGAAATGGATGTTCGTTTTGTTCGATTGAAATAAAATTCCAAAAAATAAAGTTCATCATTCAATTTTTGTATAACAAGTTTGCGCACAACGAATATACAAAAATATATATCCTTTAAAAACGATGCAAAATTTCTTCATATTTAAGTAATCGAAAGAAAATTTTAAAACAAATAGCAATTTTATGACTACATTCAGAAACATTTTTGTTACAGTTTGCTATGTGAACTTCAAATTTTCATCGAAACCTTCGTAGGAAATGTCTAAATAAATAAAATTGATGAAAATAAATTGAATTTGATGAAATTTAACAGCAAAAGAATATGGTTCCTTTTATTAAAAATTACTTTGTTAAGATTATTTTCTGTAAGTGTAATTTAAGGGCATGGAGACTATACAAAAATTTAGAATTCGTAATTGTTTCGTCAATATACTCATTAATTCAAAAAGAAAATAAATAAATGAATAAAAAATATGTTCTTAATTTAAAGTATTTTTTCTAATTTCAAATATATTATCATCTTCAATTTTTTTGAAATTATGAACACTGTATATAGCAATTGTATTGATTTGAAAAGAAGTTGTTTTAAATACAATTTATATAGCCAAACAAAATTCACTTTATTATAGTAGTAATTGATCTTGCTAAAAGTAAGAATTGAAAAATATTGAGTATGTTATAAAAACTATATATGTGCATGTATTATATGAGAAACTAATACACATTCTTGCTTTATACTACCAAAATAATAATTTTAAAATTGTTATGTTTAAAATATGGTGATAATTTATAATAAGCATTCTTGCTATTTAAGAATTAATCGTTCTTTGAACTTCTGAGTTAAAAAAAGATTTAACTTTAAAGCTGAAGAATTTCTGGCAAAGAATTAGATAGGGATTCATGTATACAATTTGGCGTTTTAGCAGACGACTTGAAAACTCGCACGAAGACAGCTAATTTCAAATTCTCTTTGTCTTCATCTGCCAAGAACACGCACGAAGCGAGCGTAAATGTAAAAAAACTCGGCACGAGAAGCGTTTTGAAAACAATGGCAGATAAACGCGAAAATAGAATTTCTTTCCTTCTTTTTTGAAAGCTGAATAGACCGAAGAACAGTGAATTTCGGATTCCAAATTTAAGTTTTCTCAAACTAGTGTTTCAAGATGAAAAAAAGAAGGAAAAAAAATGGCAGAAATCTTTTGGCTTTTTTTTTTTTTTTTTTTTTTTTTGTCAGCGCAAACGATATATTTAAAGTTGCGAAATATTACTCAAAAATTTTTTCATTTATTTCAAAATCCTCTGTATTTCTTTTAATAATAAAGAAGTATGTGTGTGAGTGTTTGTTCTGCAATTCTACAGGACAGCGGAGTTACCGAATTTCGATCAGAACCTAGAGAATAGGAATGTGCACTTGAGAGCGATTTTTTAAATTTTTAATTAGAATTTTAATTAACTAACATTTAAAGAAATTTTGAGGCTGTTTTCTCCATAACTGCCAAAAATATTATAATACAAAAGTAGAGTTTACACTACCTTAAAATTTAAAAAATTCTCTTTTCATTGACAAAAATTGAATAGTTTTACAAACTTTTAGTTATCTTTAATTTCAGAAAAAATGATTTAAAGTATATTTTACAATAATATATTATATTATTGTGATGAAACTCAAATCTTTTTTCATAATCGCTAAAATATTTCAGCTTGTATTTTTTTTTCCCTTCCATTCCTTAGGAAGAAATTATGAGAATATTGCTTATTTTCCCATATTTATCAACTTTTTTTATTTAAGGGTTCTTATTATAAAATTTTTAGAATTTAGTTTTATTTACAATTAAGATTAAACTTCAAAAGTAATTAATTATGAAAGATTTTTAACAGGCGTCCATTTTTAAACATTACTGCTCTTTTGTGCTATTTAATTGGATGTATAAAAATAAGATATATTTTGAAAATAGCTTAATTTGTTTGAATTTGAATTTATTGTTGAATCGAGAAATTTTAGGTAGTATATAGTTGCCGAACTAATAAAAAAAATTACTTCAAAAAATATTTAGTAAGCAATACCGTTTGCAAGGTATCTGTCCATCTCTAGTATGTACATAACAATACTATTTATCTAGTATATATATGTATAATTATATCTATACGCATTATAATTACTATAATTTGTTTAATTATAATACAATATTACAATATCTATATTTAATTATAATAAAATATTATAGTAATTATAATGGAACAGAGTTTATGTACATATAAAAGAATATTATAGAATTTTTGTCTTTCAGAAGCTTTAAAGTTCTAAAGTTAGTTTTATTTGTTAAATATAAAATTGTAAAAAAAAATACTATCAATTATTTTCAGCGATCTTTTTAAAAAAAATCTGTAATATTTTAAAACAAAACTTACAAAATTTTTTTAATTTATCTAATTCATATTTTAAAAAATGCATATTTCTTTCATATATAAGAATATCATGTGAATCATCATTTGATAAAGAATTATTAAGTGGTAATTTTTATCTTCTCAGATTATTACCAATACATTACATCCAAAATTAATTTTATAATCATATAACTAATCAAGTTTATAATTTATTTGCTGTAAGTAAAAATTTGAACATGTTTTGATTTAAGTATTTTTATCAGTAAATATCAGACGCAGTTTCTATCAAATATTTTGGAAACTACTTGGAACTGTAGTCTTTTTTTTTAATCGTTTTCTCGAGAAATGCAAAGTTAATTGAAAAGTTGTTGTGTGATAAAGAGCAAATTATAAAACGACATTTCGATAAAAGCTGTTTTTGAAATAATTATAAAAAAAATTCAAATGATGCCTTTTCTAAAATTCATTATTTACGTAATAAACAGTCTATTCTGCTATTATTATGTATACAAAGAAAATTACTGACATTCTTTCCTTCAAAGAGGAAATAAATACCAGTAAGCCAAACTCCACACTTCAAATCGATTGACAAACTAAAAAAAAATCTTCTAAAGTAATTTAAGTATTTATATCAAAATTAAAAGTACTGCTAACTTTGTTTTAATGTTAATACTGAAAAAATTAGCATTGCATACCATTTTTTATATTCATTTGACATTGCCATTTGTTAATAACTCAATTTTCCACTTTAATTTCATTGGCGAATTAAAATCTAAAACAGTCAAACGATTATGATAAAACAAGTAAATCGTTTGCAATGAATTAATAATGTTCTATAGTATCAAAAAATAATAGTATTTTAATTCAAAATATTATTTAATACCAAAAATATTTTTATTTTAATTCAAAATATTATTTAATACCAAAAATATTTTTATTTTAATTTAATTAGAGTAAGAATAGACAAGAATATTTTGCATTGAAATATTAGAATTTTTTTAAATTAAAAATTTTAAAATATCAATGCAAAACAAGAGTTTTTTTTTTAAATTTTTTAAATCGAAATCAAAATTCATGACGTTATAACATTGTAAAACATGGGACACCGGCAGTATAATTAAAAAATTAAATACTATAACAATAAAAATATTAATATAGCCTTAACATAAAAACAATGATTTTCATTCGATACAATGTTAGGAAGTTTCATTTAATTTGCAATCAACGTC
Source organism: Argiope bruennichi (assembly GCF_947563725.1). Classification (NCBI taxonomy): domain Eukaryota; kingdom Metazoa; phylum Arthropoda; class Arachnida; order Araneae; family Araneidae; genus Argiope; species Argiope bruennichi. Next base: position 43,880,306 of record NC_079157.1, read on the forward strand.
CAAATTCCTGTTGTTTTGTATTGCTTATTTAATAGGTTTCGACATCTAAAGATTAAATTTAGCAAAAAAGATTATTATGAGCTTTATCAACTGCTGTTTCACTATAACTATCCAAAATTTTAGAGAATTAAATATTTGCCTGAAATTAATCAATTCATCAAATAAAAATAAAATTATCTCATGTGCTTATTATGTAACAAAAAGACAAAAAAGTAATATTTGAAATTTAAAGCTGACGTTGTTGCCATTTTCAAAAAACGTTGATATTTTTTTGCATATTAAAACGTGCAATTTAAAGTGGTAAACGAATATTTTCCCCATTGCTATTCGCTTCAATAATAACTTTAGAACATTAAAGATCATTTGTCTGAAATAAGCTTATTCATTAAATAAAAATAAAATTATCTCATGTGAACATATGTAATTTAAAACAAAAGAAATAATATTTAAAATTCCATGACGACGTTATTGCCATTTTAAAAAGACCTTGTTATTTTTTTTTCAGAAAAATTATATGTAAATGTGCAATTTAAAGAAACCAAACGAATATTCTTCCTATTATGGTTCGTTTCAATATAAGATTTTCATGGAAAAATCATTCTTGTTTGTTCTAAATTTTTTTTATCGTCTCAATACAACGAATGCTGGTTTTATAAATGTCTTTTGCAATCACAGCAGAATTGGAAATTAACAACTGGCAGTTGGTATTAAAAAATAAACAAAATAAGCATAATTTTTTCTTGTGTATTTGCAATTACATTATAAATTGTTCTCAAACTATAAAAGGATAGTTCTCAGAACATTGTTTTATAAGCATATATTCATCTTTTGCTGTCCTTGGTAAGTAATTTATAGCTTAAAATTATCTTTTTGTAGTATTAGATTAATTTCGTTGAAATCATTAAATTTGATATATTATAAAATTGTATATTTTATAAACATTTTTTCGCGATAATGATATTTATTATATTGTTCATTTGGAAATATCTCTTTACGGAGTAGTATAAAATTGTCTCCTAATATTTGGGGAAAAATTATATTTTAGTTATTGCTTGACCTATTTACCTGTTAAAAGTTTATTTAAATTTTAATTTTATAGGGAACAAGACCATGTTTATGTCATTTTAATGACATTTTTGCCACTTTCAATGCAATTGCTGTGATATTGAAATTAACATGTCAAATGTTACTTGGGTAAATTAGTCAAAATGCTGGGTTCCTCAATTTAATAAAATATAACGTATCCACACTTTAATAAATTTAATATATTAATACATTATAATAAATTATACATATATATTAAAAATAACCATATTACCTAAAATTGTTAAAATTTTTATTGGCATTAAATTACAGATTAATTAATCATTACAGATTCTGGACTGTCAGTAATCATACTAAAGATTGTGATTAAAATTAAATGGCCAAAATTATATCAGTTTTATGAAAAATAAGATTTTAAAAATATTTTTTTAAAGTTAGGCTTCTGCAAAAAATGGAAACCTTAATAGATTTAAAATATAATTGAATCACCTCACGTGACGACGTTACATGAAAAACATATCTGCACGTATTAATTAACCTCACATTATTTTTAAGCTATATGTGCATATTTTTTTTTTCTAATATAGTACTTGCAATGGATTTTGAGCTTAAATTAGAGCTGTAAATTTGACACGGGTCATGGATTGAACTACGCTGTTGTATTATCATTGATTCAATTATGCTATTGTAACAAAATATCTAAAATTATTCTTGTGTTTGTTTTCTTACATTCAAAAAATTTAATTGCGAAAGCTAGAGCTCCAATCCTTGAAATATTTCATAGATCATTAAGCAGAATAGTGGATTCAGATTTAGGGTCACTAACATATTATAGACTATATTAGTTTTTGTCTATCTAGCAATAACATTTGTACTGTATGAATTAGATCTTGTTTGTTATTGTAGCTATCCTTCAGCAATGCTATATAAAAAACAATCGATTACGACTTCGCACATTATTCATTAGCATTTGTAAAAATAGATCCTTGTAGCATGTTTACAAATCCTAGGTCATTCACTTCATGAAAATATTTTTACTTTTGCACCTGCCTTCACCTTCAACAGAAGCAGCTGCCATTATTTTTTTTACGAATATCACCAAGACTGTACCATTTTTTTTATAGCCGTGAAAATCTGTGGCAACTGAATGAAAATTCAGAAAATAATAATAAAAAAAAAAAGAAGACCTAAATTTAGATGCTTTCCTCCCCAATTCTTTTCTTAAACATTACTGTATATTTATTTTAAAATTTACGATATTTCACGCTGCAAAGAAAGGAAATTTAGGGAAGAGAAAAAAAAATGTATTTTTTAATGGTATTTGGCTCCAGCCCAGTTAACACAGAAGGCAGGTAGTATTTTCGTCTTTAGGGAGACTTCTGCGACAGGCTCTACCTAGCCTGAAATGTTGCCGTCTGTATTCTTCTTTTTCAGGGTCTGTGCAATTAAATCCGTTCGAAGATCGTTTGGTAGGTTTTGTTTGAGAAAAAATGTTGTTGCATGAGAAATAACTGTAGACTAGTTTTTAAACAGTTTTTTTTAAAGTAATAGTTATCGTTTGTTTGGATTATATTGCTGGAAGTTTATGATTATTTATTTATTCAGCACCAAGGTAACATTTCTAACACATATGAGTCATATAGAAGATTTCAAAAATGGATCAATTAACTAAATCTATAATCACCCTTAGGTGTGATATAATTTATTTTGTTCCCTAGGAAAACAATACTGTTTAAAAGCTAAAAACAAAGGAATGTATTGAAATTTTTGTTATTTTTTTAAAATGTAGGATAAAGAAATTAACAATCGATATAATACTATTATTTTTTATTAGTTTATAAAAAACAAGTATTTTTCGTAGTACTTTTAGTTTTATCTAAAAGAAGTTGTTTTTTTTAAAGTTAATTTATTACGATGTTATACACCAGCCTTTCTAAAACTAGTATATAAAACAAATAAAAGAAGTGGAATGATTTCTAGTATTAATTCGAGCCGGTAACATTTGGCGTTACATTCAAGAAAAAAAGTATCTAGTGAAAAAAAAAAAAAAAGACTTCAAAGGAAATAATATTATGCCATGTCAAGCTGACATAATGTAATATTATACAATCTATCGAATCAACGGCGAATTAAATAATGTTTTGTAGGCTATACCAAGAACTTGATAAAATTGAATGATTTCTATTTTTACATTCTAAGTTTTAAAATGCACATGTTTGAAATTTAACGTTCTTATGATCTTCATGCTTCACTTTTTGGGATATGAAGTACAAAAATATTGCTTGCTAAAAAAAAATCTAAAATTGCATGGATATCCTCGTTGTTAACCTTCTTCAGTTGATAATACTAATTTTTAGAATTTTTTAAGTGCTTCTGTGAATAGGATTATTTAAAAAAATTAAAGGGATGAGATTTGATATAATATTTCTCATCAAAGAAGAACATTTTAGTTAGAATTTGACGACAACCTATTTAAAGGAAGGCCGTTTATCTGTCTCTCCATGTACTTGGGATGATGTCTGCGTAAAAAAAATTGCAAAGATCTTGACAGATGAAATTTGGCTTATGGTTTTATCATCAGACTTGAACACCGGAATAAAGTCTTGAAAACCAATCAAAACTTGATTTTCCGACTATTTGCCTATTCTTGTCTCTATAAGCGTGAATTAATCTTAGTATGCTGAATTACATTAGTCGCCGATTCGAGTATTGGTTCGTTTGACTTCTAGTGTATATATAAACACAAATACTTAAAATAACAACGACTCAATTGTCGATTTGTTTGTCTTTTCATGTGTATGTAAACACAATGGTTCGAAACAACGATTAGAAATATGAAAAAGATTTGTAAATAATCTTGACACCAAAGTAAATTCAGCTTGATATTGCAAATCTACATAAAATTTTAGATTGGATCAATAATTCAGAATATATTCCAATGAATATTCAGTTCTCTTAAATATACTTCGAACTTCACACATAATAAGGGCATATTTTGTGAGTAAAGAATGAGGAGGTAAATGACATCTAGTATATATTAGTACATTTAAAAACACTAGCATTTATAACTAAATTTAGAAATGTTGTAATAAGAAAAGACGAGAAGAAATTTTTGACAAATGTTGTAAAATAGTTATATTTCAGGATTTTTACGTTAAAAAAGATTGAAAAAATCATGTATGGAGCCAAAATATATCAGTCATATGCCAAAAGTTTTTTTTTTTTTTTTTTTTTTTTTTGTCTAAAAAGAAATATGAAGCATAGCTTTTTTTTAGATTAGAGGATTATCAAATGTTTTGCTTAAAATTTTGTAGGTCGAAGAATTAATATATTAAGAAATATATTATCTAGTTCCTGAACTAAAAAATAAACTGTATTTCTATCAACTTTTTAAATATTAGAGCTCGACGGATAAATAACACGAACTTTCCTTTTTATTTGTATTGTGAAGCGTTAAAACATTCATAAAATATTCCTAAATAAATAAAATACTTATTCTGTAGATCTGGAACTGCAGAACATATTAAGAAATTATAATATCAAATTTTAACTAAAGAAAATACTCATTAAATTTAAATTTTCATTGGGTTTTCGTAAAAAAGTTCTGCCAAAATTTAAATTTGTGACAAAAACATTTAAAGATGTAAAATAATATCAAAAGATATATAAATGCAAATATAAAAATGGTACTTTTCCGTTAGTCGGGCGCAAATGTCACCAATTGTGAACCAAACGCAAATTTAGCCTAAAAAATTTAGAGGAATTCTACATTATTTGGCGATTTTTCGCTTGTGTCCGGCTAATAGATTGTGAACAAAACGCGAATTTGGCGTAAAAAATTTGGCGGAATTCTACATTATTTGGCGATTTTTCGCTTGCACCCGGCTAACGGAAAAGTACAAAAAAAAATCTATGTAATTTTCCAAATAAAAAGGACATAGAAACAAAATTCTAACGGTTTTATAAAAAAAAAAAAAAAAACTATTTGGAGACCAAAAATTTAAATCACAAAAATTTCACATCATTTCCTAAAAAAAAACAAAAACACTACTTTTTTAACGTAATTACCTATTTTAAGTCAAATATAAATTTCTTTTATATACTTTACTAGCACCATATTTAGAACTGTATAATTAGACATAATGATACATCTTTATGTGTTCTGTCCATTGCCACCTTGCCATTGACTGTAGATTATAAACAACAAAAATGAAGAAAGTTAAATATTTATTGTTTTGAACTCTAATTTCAAAATTTAGAGCATAATCTTAATTTTATATTAGACGCTTTAGCTTTATGTCATACGCATATTTTTTTTTTCTCACAGAAGTGAAAATATTATTATTATTTGAAAGATCGAGGAATACTTGATTTGTTGAAGATTCAGAATGTCTGTTACAGTAAAAGAAAAGAAAGACGATCGAAAAAAAGCAAATGATCGTAAGTTTCATGTTCTTTTTATTGCAAATACTGTATATTCCTGATATTGTAAGCAAGGCCACGAACATCAATGGAAAAAGAAGAATTCAAACCTTTAATACGAAACCTTGAAGCCTAATAATGTGTCATATTTGATTCTTCTATTTTTATTTCATTGGTTTGATTGCACCAGTTGTTGATTACCACATCACTTGATTTATAGAATGAATGCCATCTTGAGAACATCATCATGTTAAGAAATTTACCCTGCTCCGAAATAATTTAAGCTATCTTTAAATAATAGTAATTAATTCACATTCATCATTAGTTTCATTCATTCTATTTCGTTGCAGGTCGTTTATATAAAGGAAAAGCATAGCTACAAAGTTGTAATTAAAAATTGTTATGAAAAATGTATTAAAATTAAAGAAAAACTGCACAGTAAAAAGCTTTTTTTAACTTAAAACTGAAGTAAAAATGCTTCTTACGTGATAATTTGTTCCCGAATTATCGCGGAAAAATATTAAAATATCCATTAAATTTTAAACAATTGAATTTCTACTTACGTTTTGAAATATCCTCCTTAATCCTCCTTATCAGCCAAGAAATAATTTTAAACGAAATTGTATAGCTTTAAGCCATGATCGATTAAGCCTTAATGTTTTGAACGTTGTATTTTCCTACGCATGCGGCTTGGTTTTATAATCGCATCACGTAGCATCACATAATTTAGTGATAATATCCAGTCTATAACTATTATTATGCTTTAAAACACTAGTCGCCTCTGGCGACCAGTTGGTTATCCGGGATAAATGATTATAAGACTTTTAATTATGTATTTTGAGCTATTTGAATTTAATGGCTTCTTCAGCAAAATATTTTTAATTTTCAAATTTTAATAAATATGTTCTTTATGCTGTTCTGTTCATTAAACTATGCATTTCCCTAATTTTCTGTTACATTTTTATACATACGATTGTATCGCATGAAGAAGTAGCAGTGTTTAAAAACTTTAAACAGTGTTACTTTCAAACTTTACTTTACTTTTACATTTTAAGCTTGATATCTTCGATGATCGATAGCTTTAAAAAAATTTTTACCGGTTTGCATTTGATTAAATTGCAAATACAACAAAACAAAAATTTTATTCAAATATGCATTTTACTGAAACTTGTTCAACACTAAGTATCTTCTTATCTAGATTATCAATAATAGGAAAAAATGCAGAATGAAAATTTAAGTTTTATCTCAACAATAAAATATTTTGTTGTAAAATAAGCTTTAAATATTTTTTTTAATTAACTAAAGATTTAAAAATAATATAAATGGAAACATAATTTTTTGAATTTTTAGATAATGCAACATCCATTTTTAAGCTGCAATATTTTCGATAGTTATCGCGAAAAAATGCCAAAATGTAGCTTAATATTTATTGAATTATAACTTCAAAAAGTCTTTCTAAGGTACATAGCTCCACATTCTAAAGTACATATATGCCGAATTTGGTAGCTCTAGGCTTACCAATTTGCCTACGAAGCACCAAACACTCAAGCACAGACATTTATCTTTATTATTACTAGAAATGCATGATAATCATCACGACCCAGTTTAACTTGCATACATGGCTTATAATGAAATCAATATTTTGTCTCGTAATCTTTCGTTCAAGAATTTCATAAGCCGAAAATCGATGGCTTCGATTAAACACAAATCAATATGCAGATTAACGATACCTTAAAAGTTGTCAGACAGCTTAGCATTTCTTTCTTCTTGCAAAAGAGAGCAAGAATATGTTCTTGGAGTAGCTAGGGCACTCATTCACATATTCACTCACATGGCATACGTGAATTAGTGCACGTGCTACTCCAAGAACATTTTTTATTAAGCCACACCTATAAGAATACCTCTACAGCTGTTCTTCTAACTAATTAAAGTATGCATTTACGTGGCATACGCGAATTAATTAGCTGGGGGAAAATGTAACAGGATAATACAAATTATGTTTCATCCTTAAAGTCTTTCAAAAATCCTTGTTTTCTTTAAAAACTTTGATTTTGCTGCAAACATGATTATGGAGACAATTGAAAATATATTCAACCCCACATCACTGTTCCTTGAGCCTTTCATTTATGCCTTCACTAATGTGCAATTTTAACATAAAAATTATTTTTACATAGAATATCACCATTAAAGGACATATAGATTGAAATAAAACATAAATTTAAAAAAAGAATAGAGTAGTGTATTGCTAATGTTAATTTTAGTGCGTTTAACTTTTTAAAATTATTATAATTGAAAAGAGTATTGTGCAGAAATGAAATTGTTTTCATAGAATGTTAAAATTTTAAAAGGTTTGAAAATATTTCTCATGCAATAATTTCCCCCGAAGTTACGGCGTGAAAAATGGCGAATTTCGGTAAATTTTTAATTAAATTTATATTTAATTAATGTTTGAACTTGAAAAATTGACATTATTCTTTCTTTTGTCTTAAGCAATAAGTATGGAAATTTGATTCATGTGAAAATGCACTCGCGTGACATACGTATTTTGCATATCACTCAACATCTAAACGGACCACCGCCAATAGTTTAGTATGAAATATGGAACACACCGACACACACATTTATAGTCTAACATTAAATCATTTGGAATATAAAGTTTAAAAAAAACTTTCTTGTATACGAAGCATACAAAGCGAAAGCACTGTAATCATTAAAAAAATATTTAACTGGACATTCTAACAAATCTCCATGTTTCAGGTCTCCACGAGACCAAAAAACACACTTTTGAAATCATGTCTTACTGTACATCTATGAATACGATAGCCCAAAAACAATTTGAGCTAGGTGGATGAAATTTGGTGCGTGCTCTTCACAGTAAATTTATAGACACCTATCAAATATCCATTCAGAAAAAGTCTGAGTATCGTATATATATATATATATATATATATATATATATATATATATATATATATATATATATATATATATATATATATATATATATATATATATATATATATATATATATATATATATATATGTGTGTGTGTGTGTGTGTGTGTAATGATATTTTAAACTTTAATTTCAATTTAATTAATTTCCAAGGTTTTATCTTGATTTAGCCCATAGTAACTTCATTCTAAAATATTCTCTTATTTCGTGATCCAATTCCACTTTCTCTACTTAATTAATTCAAGAGTAGCTTTGTAAATTGCTGAATCGGCTAAAAGCCTAACTTTCCCACACTCCGCGTGAAGAGACATAATACCGCTGATGAGTCAATTCTTTTTTTAAATCTCCCTGTATTTCCCCTACCTCTTCGACGTGTGTAACGAAAATCCCTATCAAAATCTTAATAATATATTAGCGATGTAAAGAAATATTTTCCCTATCAAAATCATAGGTTATATAAGACCAGGGATAAAATGTCCAAGAGCTTTTTCCTCATTCCTTTTCTGTGTCGCTCTGTGTGCTCATCGCTTGTACATATGCCTGCTTCTTCAAAATGAAATAAAACGACGTCACGAAATCAAAAGTATCTTCATTGTCTTCAAACTGCATTCTGCTTCACATAAAATAATGCTTACATATCATATATATATGAGCATAGTAACTACCAAATATAAAGAGCTAGATAAATGAAATTTGGTACACAGTATTAATATCTAAAGTGTAGAATTTTATTTAATTTTCAATCAAATCTGTCAAAAATTTGACCCTCTATCATTTTGTGTTTTCGAATGCATGTGAATGGAATAACTCAACAATTTAAAATATATAAAATCGAAAACTGCTATCGCAAATTTCGAGTTCTTATGTGAGAACATTATTAGTTTTTTTAAGTCATTGTTTATTTTAACTAATTTAAGTCCTTAATCAGTCTAAATTGGTGATTATCGGTGATTAAGTCCTTAATCAGTGTTAAAACAATCACGTGATTATCAGATTACGGATGCATCGATATGTGTGTGTGTGTGTGTGTGTGTGTGCGCGCTTCTTTGGGAGTTCATTTCTTACTACCCAGCTCTTTATTGGCCAGACAGAAGCATCGGGTACATGGCGGACATTAACGCCAAGTTGTAACTTTTTGTTGGAAATAAGTCGCCAAATGTGACAACATTTTTATTTTTTTCTAATAGTCAATTTTCGGTCCGTACTTCAAAAATCCAAAACCAAAACAACATTCTCACGTGATAATAAACGAAATCTGATATTTGATCTTGATGCTAAAACTGTGGTCCCGCATTAATTTTAGCTTCAAACGATTTACTATGAAAGCAACCCAAATACTATATCCCGAAACACAAAATGCCCATAAAATGAAAATCTAACAGACGGATGTGTGTGCTTCTTTGGGCGTTAATTTCTTACTACCCTGCTCTTTATTGGCCAGACAGAAGCATCGGGTACATGGCGTTCACGGCTAAGCCCAATTTTATACGTGAGAGAGAAGAGCTCGTACCTTTATTAGACATTATGCGAGAACGTTTTGAGATACCACTCTCGGTAGGTTTTCTAAAACTTTGTCTTAAATGAAGTATACAAAAAGAAAATACTAGAATCGTCAAAAATTTTAAGGATTAATTAATATTGAATTAATTTAATATTAATTAAATTAGAAATTAACAAACATTTAATCTTTTTTACTCAGTAACACCAGGGAAAATTATTTCAGAAGTATTTTTAAAACTTCTTAAAATTCACACTTTTATCATTTAATCGATAACAATTTCTTTTCTCTACAAGATTTTGATAAAGCCTACATTTTACCCTCTCCGGAATTTTAAAATTTTTTTGCCTTTGAATAAGGTAATTTTAAACATCACTGAGCTTGAGAGATAAAATGGGGTTTGGTTTATGTCTTTACACATAAATAGTAAATTTCCGTGGAATTCAAAAATGAGATCATCCTGAACAAATGTGTATGTCACCCCATGTGCTTATGAACATCTTCAATCAAAAATTCAATGAGTTCGAAAGATGAAATTTGATCTTTTGTTTTATCATTAGAATTTAAAACGCATAAAAAAGTTCTGACCAAATCTAATGAAAGGATGGCTATATATTTATCCATCTATTCTTGTGCACATGTTCGCTATAAATCAAAAACACAACATTCTAAACGGACGTATCTAAGTACAAGTGTGTTTTACATTAAAATTGTAGATATCTTTATGATTTTGTACTAAATTTATTACCTAGCATATATTGTCGATTTGTTTACCTTTTATGTGTATACGAATGCGATGAATCAAAATAACATTTATGAAATTTGGTATGTGGAGTTGATATCAAAATTGTAGATATGTGTTAAATTTTGGTTTAAGTTTGTGGAAGGGAGAAAAATTCCAAAATATATTATCTTTACTTTATAAGACGAAACTAAACGTAAAATGGACGTATAGTACAAATATACTACAAAATCAATGACAAAATACTCCCTCTGATTTATTTTAGAAATATATTGTAAATGTCATACTAATAATATCTGCAATTCAAATTAGAGGTCAATCAGTTCGAACCTTTTCCATTACTATGTAATTTGACAGCAGAAGCTTGATGCCAAGACTTCGCGCATTATTTATAGTTCTCACCATTTCTCTCTGCTCTTTGAGTTCTGGATTTGGACAGCGACCAATTTACCAATTCAGCCCTCCAAGCAGTGGTTCCATTCTTCTTTCTCAGATAAGATGTTATGAAATTTACCACCTTGCATATTTTCTTGACTCCAAATTTCCGGTTCACTTTTTAAAGTGGAGTAGACAGCTCATTCAAAAATAGATCCTTATTAAAAATGCAAATGTCAAGACGAAACAGTCTATCTCCCATTATGTTGTTGTTCGTCCTGCCGTTGCTGTTGATTCGAAATGCCAGAACTTTTAATTTAGGGGAGGTGTGTCTCCGGTTAGGACAATTCCAGAAGTGCCTGGCTATATTTATAGGAAGAAAAGTTGAAGTAAACTTCCACGTGGCTTTGCAGAGCTGTTTCATTGTTGTTTCAACTGTGCGTTGATTTTTTTTTTTTTTTTTTTTTTTTTTTTTGAATAAGGATAAATGAAACCAACGGAATTGTTCTTGCTTGAACGTTTTAAAATACAACCTCGATTAAAAAGGAAAAGAGATATTTTGAATAAGAACTTTTTTTGGTTAAACTATGATTAATTCTAATTACAGTATGTAAATCTGTAATTGTAATCTGTTATGTGTAAAGATAATTCAAAGCTCTCTTTTCAAACTAAACTTATATTGGTAATTAAAATTAAAACTACCTTTTATAATTAGACCAATAGATACTTAATAATAGTTTATACCATATAATTATTCAAGATATTTAGCAATTTTTATTTGTTTCTTACGTCCTTCCCAACATTTCTGAGGGCCGCGGTAGCCTGGTGATAAGGTCTCGGCTTCGGAACCGGAGGGTTTCAGGTTCGAGACCCGATTCCACCGAAGAACCGTCGTGTAAGGGGGTCTGTTGCACGTTAAATCCGTCCTGACTAAACGTCATCCCGCTGGTGTGGTGTGGTGTGGACAGAGGGGTGCCTGCTCAGGTGTCGTCCTCGTCATCTGACCGCGGTTCAAAATTACGAGGTCCGGCCCAAAATAGCCCTAGTGTTGCTTCAAACGGAACGTTAATATAACTAAACTAAACTAAACCCAACATTTCTGAATAGCAATCTCACGCCATTTTTTCATTAGAACGACATCAGCAGTCGTTGACTCACTGTATTGTTCAACAATATAATCTATAATAATAATTATTCCCTTGCAATATAGCAAGCCGGTCTGTGATTTCAGAGGCATTTAGGATAACACTCGTTTTGTTTAACAGCAGTTTTAGTGTATTCCTATAACACTACAAACCAACCATCTATAGTCAACATATTTTAGATACAGCATCATTAGATTATATTCAATAAAGTTATCTGTGGATTTTAGATCATTTTCAGGTGATTAATTGAGTCTAAAATGTGGCATAAACAACTGCTTTGATATAAAGACAAATAAATTTTGGTAATTTATCATGCGTGTCGTGTTTTTGAGTTATTGTTTGCTGTTTCGTTATCACAGTAACCTGCCCGATGAACAAACAAAGCCTTCGATTATGCATTTCTTTATTTTAACAAATAAAATCATATATCTGATTTTCAATGTATTATTTGTCGCTTTTTTTAAAGTTATGGCACATGCGCGCGAATAGATGGAGAAGCAATCTATTTGTAAATTGAGCAAGATCAGCAAAAAATCTATAATTTTAGAGGAAATGAGTTTCATTTTCACTTTTTAATCTAAGAAGCATAAAAAGGGTGCTGGGAGAGCCTGATTGGTAGGGTATTTGACACGCATATCTTGGGTAATGAGTTCGAACCCTGCCGGCCGAAGACTCCTCGTGTGTGTGGTGGCTGGCGCACTTATAAATATGTCGTGGTCACAAAGTCCTCCATGTCGAAAGTAATACCACTGGAGGTACTGGATGAGCGGTAATCGTTCCCTGATTCAGGTCTAAATTACGATCTGTGGATAAGTGAATGAAATGCATGAATGAAGTCCGCCCCGTAAAAAGGGTTGTGACGTGTGTGTAGCTAAGTCGTACTCTTGACCCTAAATGGCGCTACTGAAAAACAAGATACTCACCCTTGGCTTAAAATCACTGACTTCTAAAGTCAGTGGGCTTGTCTATGACAAGTGCCCCTAGAAACAACAGCAACAATATTAATAATAATAAAAAAATAATTATAATCGAGATTTTGGCAAATCTCCAAGTTTCAAACCTCTCACAGTTCGAAAAATTATACTTATGGAACTGCGTCTGTCTGTATGTGAACATGATGACTACAAAACGTTTTGAACTATTAGATGATATATGGTTTTCAAACCAAATTTTGAAAATTCTATCGAATTTTGAAATTGGATGCTGATCATTTTGATAGACCCCCAAAATTTCAGAGTGAGTCTATCTGGTTTTCTATCCAAATACAATGAACACGATATTTACAAAACTTAAAAAATTCAATGAATAAAATTTGATACACTTTATTACATTTATAAAATTCTAAACTAAATCTGTTCGCTTGCACTTTCTCGTGCATGTAAAAGCGATAATACAAAAACACAAATAAATGAAATTTGGTACTTTACCTTGTTTCTAAAACTGCAGTGTTATGTCAAACTTTCATTTCAACCGGGTAGAAACAAGTCGTACAAAATAATTATTCACTTTTTTTTACTATACTACGGCGTACAAGACGTTCAGTTGTGGGACTCAGAAAATGAAAATCTGAGCACTCATTTCGTTAACACTGAAGTTTCATACTTTTTATCCTTGGGCAATTAGAGGAATAACAACAACTTGAAAAAAACAAACTTGAAGTTATCAAATTTTTTAATTTATATCTATAATTTAAATCCTATTTAATTTCCTAACTTTTATCTTAACTTAGCCTATATTAACTTCATTCTAAAATATTATCTTATTTGCAGATCAAATTCCCACTTTTTATTTAAATACTTCTACACGCGCTCTATAAAACTGTTGGCCTCAGCATTTTCTCATGCTCCGAGTGAAGGAATAAAAATCCTTAATGCTTACAACATTCTTTTAAAGATACTTATGATTCCCACCCCTAAATCGACAAGTGTCAAAGAAATCCCTATCAGAATCTCATAGTAAAATCACTGAAGGGAAACATATTGGTCTCTTCTGCTCTCGTGTATCGCGATGTAGACTGATTTATTGACATCTTGCTTATTCTTTGTATGAAAATTATGCCACCTGTTATGAAAAAAAAAAATCGAAGTTTAAAATTTAAAAAGTTTCTTGTATTCGACCACACAACTAGTCAATTCCCCTAATCTTGGTAGATTTCATTAAAGCAAAATTTTAGCACTTAAGTTGAGTGAAAAATCAAAAATTATTCCTTCTCCAGCTCGCCATTCCCCTTGTTACGCTACAATCTGTGAGTATTATCATCCTAATTATAATTCGAGGAAATTCTTGTGTAATAATATTTAAACTCATCCAGATCATTGATTTATCTATATTATATTATTTCATTTGTGATACCTTTGGTATAATAAAAATGACAAATGTTTAACATATCCAAAGCGATTGGCAAAATTGTATCGAAATTTCTTTTTAGAACATAATTAGCTATCATTAGCTAGATTGCCAAGAGAGCTATAAAGAACTCTACAATATGGTTTACACTATTTAGCTTATATTACTTTAGCTAGTTTCATAAATGTTTTAAAAACCAAGCTAAGTATCTCATCAAAATCAAGCCTTTATAAACTTTTTTTTGCTGAAGATTTTAATGTCAGAACAAATTAAAAAAATATTTACTGTTCCATTTTCTTTTCAATGCCGTCATAGGTTTTTTATCGAATAAAATTTCCGAATATTACTCACTGCAATTCCGTTTTCGCAATTAATTTGATTGTCCTTTAGATGGAGAAATATTTTTTTTAAAAAAAAGTCCGTGTTTGTTTAATTGGGAAATACATAAAAGTAAATGCAACTTATACGTTTATTGAAGCTATGAAAAGCTTCTTATTAATTCTATTTCCATTTATTAAGTTTTTTTTATTGTCAACATCAAAACTATTTTGGAATAAATAAAATCAATTTTGATGACATTACAAAAATATAATACAAAGAATTTTGAAATATAAATTAATTTTAAAAATAAAATTACGAATATTTAGCAAGTTTTAAAATAATCGCTTTCACAAAGAAGATTTTTATTTCATTATTTCATTTACTGATGATAAAATGTTTCGACGCAAACTGTATTTATAATCATCTTTTGCATTGTCAATGAATTATTTCAAAAATAATTTCTTTTAATAGAAAAAAAAATATTATTTACGCGTCAATATAATGTAATATAAAAATTTCTTAAGCTAGAATGACAAAATTAACATAAATATTCTTAAGTTAAAACACACATTAATTGTAAAATTAATCTCGAACATACCATCAGAGTGTATCTATTAAATTTATCAAATATATATATAATTAGTCATTTTAAAATATTTAGCAGGAAGTAAGCTTATCAAACAAAAGTAAAATTCATTGAATCTTTTCCAAGAAACATTGCACCGTATATCAATCCATGTGGAACTATGAACCATGGAATAATTCAAAATGTTTTTTGAAAAGCCTCATAAAAAAGGAGTCTTAGGAAGCTTTCATTCATGCATACAATACTGCACTGTAAAATTCGTAGAATAACTGTATTGAATTGTTGTTCAGATTTTTCTTTTCTGCCTTTTTTACATTGCAAATAAAAATCAGAATATTTAGTTCAGCAGGCAGACGATAAAAAAAGAGCCTGGAACTGTAAATTTTCCCACGAGTTTCGAAATGAATAAATGTCAAACATCATAAATTCGTTATTCATTCATACTCGGAATATATTTTCGAGAAATATTTTTGAACAAAATGAATCTTCTTACTCTTCTGACGCTCTCAGAGACTTCGTAAGGCGAAAAATCGTCTGTTCACAGGTAATTTTTAAAATCGTCTGCAGAATCTAATAGATATGTTGATGTTAACAAACAAAAACTATGACTAACTGAACTACTTATATAAACTTTTTATTTACAATTTTTTTGTGGCACTATTAGGGCGTAACTAATCTTTCTACCTTTCTACCTCGTTTTGTAATACTGCAAGTGAAGGTTTTTCATATTACTAAAGTTACCTAACTATTCGGTTTCACCTTCAG
Organism: Argiope bruennichi; assembly: GCF_947563725.1. Taxonomy (NCBI): domain Eukaryota; kingdom Metazoa; phylum Arthropoda; class Arachnida; order Araneae; family Araneidae; genus Argiope; species Argiope bruennichi. The sequence goes on from NC_079157.1 coordinate 43,896,505, forward strand.
ATCTATGCATGAAAGTCTCGGATAATTACCAGTTCGCTTTCCAGGTCATGTTTTGCTTGTCAAAGGTCTATTCCTCTTTAAATGCGTGAATATAGTGGACGCTTTAGAATACAGAGTTTGCCTTTAGAGTAAAGATCGTTGTCCTACTGACTGGGCTTTACAATGGGGTCTATAAGTGATATTTATATTGATGGTAAGTGAAAGTTGAGAGCATATTTTTTGGCAAATATTTTTATGTTGTAATTTTGGGAAAGATTATTTTATATATACTTTACATTTTTAGACTTTTTTTTAGGAATTTTATTGATTAATAAAAAATTTGTTCTATAAATCTATATGAATAATGAATTTTTAAATGCAGCTTTGGTTCTTAAGTATATTAATAAGTTTCAATTTTAATGAACGTAAAAAATATTTTAATTTAAATTGTGATATAAAATTATTTCATATTTTGAGAATTTATATGTGTATTCGTTTTCCTTTATACTGTACCGTAAAAAATAAATTATGCTTTATTTTTAACATCATTTATGTTTCTTGAAAACTGTTAAATAATTTCATCGTCATTTTTTTAAAGTATCATCTATTATTTATTTTTATTTATCGATATTAGTTCATTTTTACTTTGTTTAAATTGATTTTAGTTATGAAATGATCATTAAAATTTTTTTTTTTTGCATTTTATAATAGAAATAATGTATCGTCTTAAAAATTAGTGCAAACTACATGTTTCTCGATTTGAAAAAAAAAGACAAGTAAATTGTTATTAAATTATTAGAATTATTTTTATTTTTTGCTTTTGTTTAAAAGGGCACATTTTTCACTATATTCAAACTATTTTTAAGAGTATCCTGTAATAGTCATGAATGAAATTCCTCTTCATATTCTTTAAATGCCACATGCAAATTGAAATTTTAAAATGAAACGTTGTTTTTTAATATTGGGAAAATTTTAATTAATTTTAAGAATTTTTAACTTTTATTCGGCTTTGATTTTAAGATATGTGATACTTTTCTATTAATTTCTCAAGAAAAAGTAAAAACATTTTTTTTGAAATAATAATAAAATAATAATCATAAATATTTCGAATACTTTAAATAAATACTGATGTAGGCAAGTTTATTAATACAAAATATTTGTATTTACACTTTTACTCTGAAATTTTAGTTAAATTCTTTCTAAATCAGGTCAATAAATAAAGTTTCACTCGTGCATATTTGATAGCATATTTTACATTTCTATTAATAACAAATATTTTCTTGAGTTAACTTTAAAAAAGGATAGAAATTCTTAATTTTAATGATACACGAAGAGATGAAATAAGTTCTTGTGGGAAGATTTCTCTTCATAAAGTATCTTCAAGATTCAGTTTTTATGCGATGCGTTTCAGAAGATAAGTATTAACTTAAATTTAGCAAGTTTTTATTACTTTTTTATTGTAATAATATTTTTGGATTGGCATTATAACTGATTCTTGATAAAAAAAAAAAATATTCTTTTTGTCATTAAGCGAATATCAGAAATTCTGAACTGAATGAATTATTCAATTTTTTAACTAAATGAATATAAGCTTTTTAAAATATTGGCGAAAAATTTTAGATATTGAGCTCGAAAAAGGAAACATCAGCAAAGTTTTTAATTCTCTTGATAAATAAATGCTTTATAAAAAATTAATTTTTATAAAATTTTACTTTGTGCTATTATATTTTCTATTTTACTGTATAATAGCAATAATTTATAAATGTTAGTTATATCAGTTTAATTTAAAATATTTAGCATTTTTGTCTGAAATTTTGAAACGTATAGGTATTTTTAAAAATAAGACATATTTGCACATCGTTTTTCTCTTCGTTTACTTAAGCATTGTATTATTATGCTCTGTGTTCATTTATCTCTAATATTTTGAGTCTTAATCTTAAAGACAGGTGGGATTTTTTTTCAGCATTCGAATTCATACTTCTCAATTTAACATAATAAATATTTTCTAAAACTTTTAACGGCACAGTTTCTATAGAAATTCTCTTATTTAATTTAAAAATATTTTTAAAAAAATTATTTTTTCATAAAATATTCTGATGATGCTTTACAAATTTGATTTTTCTCAGACTTTTGAACATTAACTAATTAAATATTTTCGAGAATTTAAAATTTTTGGATGACCAGTAACATCTCTTTTGCATTATTTTGCAGCATAAGTAAAAGTGTTCAAATTTTTGGTTTATATCTGAAAATATTTGTTTTTATAACTTTACCATGCTAATGAAAACGTGGACATTTTCATAAATTGACATTTTAGACCTTCCAAAAAAATTAAAAATTATTTTTAGAATAATATTTTTTGGTGTGATCTTTATGAGAAATCTGAAATTTAAAACTTAACTTTTTCAGCACTCATAAACAAACAAAATCATAAGATTTTTTTCAGAAAATAATACTTATAAATTTTGTTGAAAGATAATTTCTTATAAGAGTATTAATAATTAATGTTGATTCATAATTCCTTATAAAAAGTTTTTATATCATAAGAAATTATTTTGGTTTGTAAATTTCTGATAAAATAATATCACTTGTTTCGCAAAGTTCTAAATAATTCACGAAAATTATCCTCAAATGTTTTTTGTTTCAATATTTTTTAAAGCATAAATAAAATTATTTTCTTAAAAGCAGTCGCAAATCAAATTCAAATATTACTTTATTTAAACATATATTAATTATGAATGAAATAAAGTTTTGCTTTTAAAACTATATAAATAATTCATTAATATATGAAATTAATTCAATTCAATTATCACTTAAGTCTCACATTTCAACTTTCTTATGCATTTTAAAAGTCTTGAAACCTGTCAAGCCGCACTGATTGTTCAACAATCCAAAAGATAAAAGATTCTGTGTCAACTGGGATCACCTGGTAGCATTACCTCTTCTAATTTAGATACCATCTAAAGAGAGACAATTAATGAAAGACAAGCCGAAATCTGTCTGTACACAGCCTGTTCTTTTTTCATTCTCCATTTGACATCCACTCCAAACCCAGTGAAAGAGACGCCGGCCCTAACAACGGGAAAATTTTCCTTTCTTTTAGAATGGTGCAGATCCCATTCTTAGGTACCTCTCTCAGTGGAGATCAGCCAGAGGTCGTCGTAAGAGAAGAGGAAGGAAAAAAAGGAGAGGTGCACACATCGGAAGATTCTAAATTTATCCCCTTTTATCCGAGCTGGAACTTTCTGTTTCTTTTCCACCCATCCATCCGCGGCTGTGCTTACTCCGAGCAATTTCGGAATTTTTATCCCGCATTTAAACATGCACTTTTGGCCTTGGTCTAAGTCATTACACGTGTCGCTGAGCACTTTTTCAATTGAAATTTCAAAGAATTTGGTAATGATTCCAGCGGCATGGTAATGACTGCGTGAAACAGTCAGATCAGTATGCTGTAATGCTAAACCTTGAATTTCCATTTGCTGTCTAAAACAGATTTGCCATGCCGGTAGAGTGGAAAATTCAGTTCTGAAACGTCTTATATTACAAGCTGGTAGCATTCATAATTTATATTCGTTTTTCAGTGGACAAATGATGTTAGGTACCATCCTGGATATTTCAGAAAATTCAAAATTGTTTCTTTCCAGTAATTCTCGAATAGTTTCAGACTTGAATTTTATGATGAAAATTAGAAAGAAATAATTTAATATTCCATGCACGCTTCATTTCAACACTGAAATAAATGTATCTTGAAAGACAAAAAAAATATATTATATTTAAAATTCTTTAATACTATTTTAAAATATAACTTTCTGTCAGTTTGAAAATTCTATGTAAAAGATCGTGACATTTAGTCCACTTTTCTTCCATCAAACCGCTTTGATGGTGAGTGTGTGTGTGGGGGGGGGAGATAGAATAGAACATCCGTTTATCAAATTGGAAAATACAGCTAACATTCTAAGGAATTCTCATGAATAATTTTATTTCTATCAGTTTATATTTATTTTATAGATATGAATATAATATAAAATTATTAAATAGTATTAGAAATTCGTCTTTTATTATTATATTTAAAAAATCACATATGACTAGATAATAAAAATGAACTCATATCATAGGGCAAAAATAAGACATAGAAAACATTTTATAATACAAAATAACGTGCATAATGCATGCCTTAAAGTGTTCTAGTGATTGCTATAAAAACATAAATTCAATTTGCCTCCCTACAGTATTTGAATAAATGTTACATCTTCAAATTATACTGTACACAAAAATATATTTAAAAAAATGAAATGCATAAATTGATTTAAGGAAAATCGATTTTTATTGTCTTTTTCGGAAAAAATAAGTTGTTTGAACTTTAAATTATTAAGAATAGCTGGAAAGACCTTAAATATTCAGACAATACAATTTCGGAGAAAATGTTTCTCAATGATTTCACATTTATTGTATTCAGGTCGACAAATAGAAAGACATAACGTTTATTATTTTTAAATTAAGAAAGATTTAACTTTCTAGTCCGAAATATAGTATCATGATAATATTTTAAGCTTGATTCGTCCACCTCCATTTTATCTTTGGATTTCTTTTAATAATATCGCAGAGATAAAATGGGATATCATATATATTATAGTTGCACCAAGCTTCTGTGCAAACAATGAAACAAAATATTGTAGTAAAGTATACTTACAATTTTTTCAAAATAAACTTTAATGTGATACGAAATATTTTTTGAGCGTTAATATTTAATATTCTTTAAAAATTTCTAAGAAAAACTTAAAAATTTTGTGTTATTTTTTTAATTAAAAACCTGATTTAAATTTTGAAAAACGTTTCTTTGCAAGCACTAGCTACATATGAAATACTTTCGTGCTAAATTTTATACCTGTAAGTCCAACAAAATGCCTTTTATACCATATAGAAATTTTTTTACTAAACACGTCACCTGCTAATGTTAATATAATTACAGGTAATTGGCCATTCTATATTCATTATCATTTTAAAGTATAAAGATGTGATTTTAAAGTATAAAGAAAGAGCTGTGTGTATTATATCTATTTTAAAGTTTACGTTTATTACTTCTTCAATGATACAGCGATTAAATGAGTCAAGATGAATGGCCAACATAATTTTGTAGAAATATAATGTTGAAAATTGTAAAATGTTTCATAATTCGAAAATGTATAGCTTTTTATTATTTCGATTTGATCTTTTATTTTTCCACGTGAATCGTAGCTCCAAATTATAAATATTCATTGAGCCTAACGACATTATCTTGCTTTGTCCTTGGAAAATTGGAGATGGAATTATGATTTGACAGCTTTATTTTCTGAAATCAAACTTTATGGTTTGGAACACTGCATACCGTGATTCAAAATGGCGCGAATAAGCGAATAAAATAAGTCAAGATGACAAACGAAGTGCCATACTTTATTGCATCATTGCGGTAAAATGCAGACAATGAGGAGCCAACCGCAAAGTTTACAAGACTAAGAAGAACGGCCAGATAACTATGAAGACAATAGCAAAAGATTCTTAAATGACAATAAAGGTGCTTTGCAATAGTATAACTGTAATTAGAATTTTAGGTGTTCAGAATAATCAGAATTGTCAATTCTATAACAGATGGTAAAGCATCCTTGTTACTATACTATGCATGAAATTATAAATTAGACACTGTTGTGTTTTAGAGTTTCTAAGTTAAGAGGTTGGCTCTTAAATAACTTCCCCTTTTTTTTATTGGAGGTATCCGCAGGTTTCCCGTGAAAACTATTAAGCAAATTTTCTATACAATAAATCTAATTTTCTATACAAACCGCGATAAATACCGCAAAAAAGAAAAGAATGGAAGAAGTAGAAACAAAAGTCGCCAATAGGAAATTTTTTTAGATCTATTGGGAGGAAAACTTTAATAATTAACAATAATTAGAAAGAATGCAAAAAAAATTATTAATTGTTGGCTAATAATAGAACCGTATTTAGTATGAAACTCACACAAAATAATCTAACATTAATTAATATTAAGCACTTAGAGACAGTCATTAATGATATTTTAATTCTTACCATACCTTTTGCAACATTTTCAATAAACTTACTTTTCCTATATATAAAATAAAATGAAAATTTTGGTACTTATTTTGTATAGAATTAATTTCCTTGTGCTTTCAATTTTCTGTATTTTACCTTTGATTTTATTCCGTTCACTCATTTTAATAGCAGATACCCTCAAACAGGGAAAATTACTGCATTCTCACCCTGCATTATAGACTTTTATTTGAGAAGCAACATAGTTTATCTAAGACTAAAATTGTTTGATATTAAAATGGAAAGTAAATAAAAAGCAAAATCGTTTAGCCTACCACTTTTTATAGATATTTAGCCACTTAATTTGTATCATAATTAATTAGAGCTAACGAATGTGTAAAAGGCATAAACGTCTTTTATTATGCATAAATTCTACTTTGCTGTTAAAAGTCTTCATTTAAAGAGAAGCCAATAAACAAATAAATATGAAAAAATTACAAAATACACAGCATTCTTAACATATATAAATATATAGACAATAGTACAAAGAAAATAAATGCCACTGAAGAGGATTGATTGCAAAAGATGAAGAACTAGTAATAATAATATTCTTCCATTTATTTAACGTCCATTCAAACATTAATAGTTTCACCCCAAGAAAGTCGGTCATGGGAAAAATAGTTTTAGATTTTGAAATATCGTGCCGGTTTCTTATGAAAATAAAATCCGGAAAAAGGAAAGTATGAATTTTACCAACAAGTTTTTACAATAGGCATTTTAAATAGGTCAGTGAATTCAACTAGGTAATATCTTTGAGCGTCAGACATTATACAATAGTTGAAGAAGAAAGCGAAAATAAATAGGGTTGAGAATACAAAACTGTAATAAAAGTGATCGGATGAGTTGGGTTTCAAAATTCGTTTCATTCCGTTTGCAAAAAAATAAAAAAATAAATAAAGATTTCGTGAACTGCTAACAGCTGAATGAACTTTGAGTTCACTAAAAAAACTGGCATCGATTTAAATACGTCATCTGAAACCAGTCTCGTCATTTTAATAAGAAAATGAAAGTCTAAACCAGACTAAAGTTTAAATAAAAAGTCTAACGCATTATTTAAAAACAAGTTTTAAATCAGTTTATGAATTGATCTATCAGCATAGGAATTAAAGCTACGTTTGAAGTGTTGTTATAATAAAAAGTGTGTCTGAATTGGCGAATTTTTATAATTTTTAAATAATGTTTAAAATAACGAGAGCTTCCTTGAATGTTTGAATATGATTTTGAGGTTTTCTTACTATTATTTATAATTTTTCAACGAATATTTTGTATACGTATTTACAATTAGTTAATTATCTGCTATAATCGTAACCAAGTCTTTTAATTTCTTTTAAATTTCTTAAGTTTTTACTGCCAATAAATTGCATATCAGTGGTAATACTATTGTACATCAGTGCAATAGTATTTATAAATCTATTGCTTGAAATATTCCATTTTTCTTTCGATTTAGTGATCAATATTAACCACACTATTTTAAAAAAATAAATTTTTAGCTGTACCAAAATTATGACACAAGATTTTTTTTTTAATTGGAAATAAAATGTGCTCAATAAAATGTTTCTCAGATTTGTAAGAAACTGAAAAGTAAGTAGCAGCTCTCTTTACATTAAAAAAAAATATTTCAAAAGAGTCTACAAGAATCATATCTAGTCAACCGAATGACTAGATAATAATTGGATAATTTTTTTTAATTGATATATCTAACTTTTACTAAGAAAAAAAACGTTATCGTACTTCCTGCCTCTATTTCCGTTTCAGAAAAAAGCAACATAAATAATAAGAAAAAAGAATATAAACAACATAAAGAAGAAAAAAAAGGAAAGTTTGATAACCATTAATCTGAAATTTGAAAAAAAAAGTTATTTTAATGAAAAATTGGCTTTTAACACAAACTAACATTTTTCTTTTTATTCTAATTTCATCTAATTCACTATCTGTGGTTCTTTGTTCGTTGTTTTTATAAGCTTCAAATTTTTCGACGATTTTAAAACAGCTCATTCTAGAAGCTAAAACGAATACAAAATTGGTACCTTTCACGATTTAAAGAACTTTCGATCTGTATGAGTTACATACTTCATTCACCATCACTTTCGAAAGAGTCTCATTATCTCCCCTCGACCTTCTCGAAATTTAATGAATTTATTCTTCCTGACAATCGAATGTTCAAGCCAACATTTTGAAATTAAATTTTTTGGGGAATTTTTAAGTAATTCTAAGTAATTATTAAAGATCCATATTATATAATATTACTTCCATTGAAATGGAGCAGCCACAAACCAATGTCTTATTATGAAGTATTTCTTGAGTAATAATAGGAAACTCGTATTTAGAATTTTTTTTCCAGTAAACTTCCATGAAAAAGATAAAAGTGGTTTTTATTACATATAAGGTCTGGAATTTTGCATCTGTTCCGCCTTCTGGTTTCGGTTTGCGTTTGAAAATATTGCGGTTTCTCATTTCCTTCATTCGATGCAACCATTCATCGAATTCGAGCATTGACTTTAACATCAATAAACATACGCAAGATTTTGCTTTCACTTCTGTATTAAGTGAAAAGTTACATTTTTTTGTTGATGTTGTTGTTGTTGAAAAAAAGGTTAATGGTTTTCCCCTTCGCTCCACCCACGTGCAATATCTTTGCACTTTGTACTATAAAATGTAATGCAAATGTGCTGACTGTTTCCGTCTCTGCATATTTTATCTCTGTCTGTCCTAGTCTTTGGAAGGTTATTCGTCAACTTTATTTTCATATATGCCTTGTTACGCTACTAATATTTCTTCTTTACAAGATGAAGGATCTGATGAAGGTGATAATTGCTTTATCTTATTACTTTGTTTGTGACATTTAATTATTTGCAATTATTAAATACGTCTTATAATATATTAACTCCAGAATGCTTTTATATAGTAATTCCATCAAGTAAATGACAAAAGAACATGCATACATTTTTCTTATCATTGACATAATCTTTTTTAAGTATAATTTTATGTGATTAATCAAATAAGGCTTTAATAATTTTAAACTTTATTAATTAATTTTCTTCTAAAATCTATATTTAATAATCTGGTAAATAATAATTAATTAATATTTAATAATCTAATAAATAATAATTAATTAATTTTAATAATCAAGCAAATAATAATTAGTATTTAATAATCTAGCAAATAATAATTAATTCATATATAATAATCTAGTAAATAATAAAATAATTTTAAATTTATATTTTTAATTTTTTTGTTTACAACTTAGAGGGCCTTTCCTATCTGAAGATTACAAAAATCTGAGCGAAAGTCCACATTTAGAATTTGTTAAGATGTCATAGAATGAGTAACAAAATATGTTTTTAGAAGTTATAGTGACTTACTGTTTAGTAACAACTATATTCATAAAAGTATGAATGATTTGAAATAAAATAATTTTATAAAATAAATATTTTTTTTAAAATAAGAAATGGGTTATATATAAAATTACAATTTTTAATAAGTCAGTAAGTGGGAAAAAGTCAAAAAATTCCAGGCAAACAGACAGGGTAGGGTTATAGTACCTATCAAAAAATATTTATTTGTAAATGTTGAAAGGGTTCGAACTATTTTATACTTTATGGAGAATTTAGTATATTCGAACTTCAAATTTTATAATTATGTTATTTCTTATATTAATGTCTTTATATGTTTTATATATATTATATATTTTTTTAGCTGGCTGTCGTAAATACTTTTTAATTAGTCTTTAATTGGCAAATAGTGAGAAGCTAAAAAAGTTTTGTGCATATTATTTCTTCAAGTTTTATTATGTTATTTTATACTTGCCTCCGAGTGTAAAAATGTTTTATATAGTTCATATTTATTCTTTGGATTAATTGACATAAATATTCATTTAATTAACAATAATATCTTAATTTCACTTTTGGTTGGCAAATGCGAAATTTAGTAATAAAACTTTTTCGATTGCAGATTCGAAATAAGTAAAATATGTAAAATATATTAACGCGTTATTAAAAAGTTATTTTGATTAATTAATTAATTTTAATCTAATTGGTTCTTATAACTTTATTTTAATTATTACCCAGAAAGGCCCATGTTTCAAGGCATGCTTATAATATCCATGCAAAACATTTATTGTAGATATCCCATAAGAACCAAGGAAAAAATTGTTGTATATTAAAGTATGTTATAAATTAACAATAATGACAAACTCACATGTAGTACTAAGTACATGAAATACTAAATTCTAAATAGCAATAATTAATTAATAATGACAAACTCACATGTAGTACTAAGTACATGAAATACTAAATTCTAAATAGCAATAATTAATTAATTAAATGAATAATGTGAGTAGTAATAATTAATTAATAATTTAAACACAATTCCATTTTAACTGAATACCATACAAAGAAGAAATTAGAATAAAACGATACATTTCCAATATATTTTAATGTATTTTATACCAACGATAACATTTTATTTTCTCATTATTTGTTTCTTTTTATAAATATCCAAATGAAACAATCTAAATTTATATGATTTATCCCTATAATTCAACTATTAACTTCTGCCAATTGTCGCACAAGGAACAATTGCTGTCACTCTCAATAGCATTCTTGAAGTTACGTTGTCTGAACGAAATAAACAAAAGCAAATTTTAAAAGACAAGACCCCATCGCTTTCCAATTTCAATGTTAGAAAAACAAACTAAAAACAATGCAAAAAAAAAGTGCCCACTGACGCAGTTCTGTTCAGAAAAAGGTGTAGAGGAGACGACTGGGAAAATTTACCCACAAATCCTTACCAGAGACAATAAGTCTATAAATAAGACCCCTACACTCGGAGGCGACACCATTGGTGAAAGAGCGTTCAAAACTTCCAGAGCTTTTACATCAGTGCCTCTCAACTTAGTTCTATTTCATTTCGCTAGCCACCATGGTTGATCAAGCCACCCTCGATAAATTGGAAGCCGGATTCAAGAAATTGCAGGAGGCCAGCGACTGCAAGTCTCTCTTGAAGAAATATCTGACCAGAGAAGTCTTCGATGCCTGCAAAAACAAGAAGACTGCTCTCGGAGCTACTCTGCTGGACTGCATCCAATCCGGTAAGGATCGAATTCTTACCCTTCAAATTTCACCTTCCGCCTTCGGTCGGAGCGGAACTGAATCGCCGGTTTATTGATTTCGATACTCCGTAACGGATAAACTAATATAATTATTCTATGTTATGTTCGTAAAGTGTTCGGTTTTGGAGAAAGTTTATTAAAACTTCTTTGATAAGGAAACTTCGGTGCTAATGGATGGGTATTAGTTTCGTTTTAGTGATTTCGAAAAGATCGATCATTTTTGTGCCGGTTAGTCATTTACTTCAGAAAGTAAAGGGAAATTATTAAAAGAGATACTTAAAGTTAGTCTTTTAATCTCTTCTAATTTTAAAATTCAATTTTCAGATTAAATATGATATTTCATTTCAGATATTCGATTAACAAATAAATACAGATCAGTAGACTAAATAGATTATAATAAAAATATAGCAAATTAATGCATCATAATAAATATAATAATATTTATTATAATACTATTATATTTAATATATGTTTATTATTAAATATTTAATAATAAGCAAACTTACTATAATAGTATGATTTCTAATATTATAATTTAAAAATTCCATTCAGTATAAAAATTACTTACAGAAGATATTTTATCCACAATATTTTGAATTTTTCTTACATACTATGAAAAAAAAATTATTGTCTTTATTCCGTTACTTTCAGTTATTGCGAATCAACATTTTTTTTTTGTCAATATCTTGATATAAATTGAAAACTTTTTTTTGATTTTACATTTTTCTTGTTGTTCTTTATTACTTTATGATTAAAAAGATTTTGTGGTTTATTTCTTAAAATGCAGTCTTTTTGTATAGTTATTGAATTCTTTATCATGTCAATGAAATAGATCATGCTCTCACTTAAGAGATTTGAAAGATGACGAAAAAAAAATGATTTTACTAACTACTATCAAAAAACTAATATAATAATGAAGAGTATTTAACGTTTGTAATACTTAATAAATGCATTTTTGATGTAATTGTTTTATTAGCATCAAAGGTCTAATTTTTAACTAATTACAGATACTGATTTCATTTAGTTAAATAATGTGCCCTCTCTTATAATATATATTTCTTTATATCTCTTATATATTTCTTCAAGTGAATCGAAATGGAATCACGTATGAAATAAGGCATTAAAATTTTTTTGCATTAATTTATTTTTATTTGCCAATTACTAAACAGATATTACATATATTATTAGTTAAATGAACAACTAATAATGTTTTTAGTGTTGAAAAAGTAATTTTAATTATTCGAAAGGGCATTAAAACTGAAATTTCTTTGCTAGTTTGGAATTCAGAGATGTGCTTATTTAATAATTTAATTATCGCTAAGCATGAAATTAGTTTCAATATTTGAAACTTCTGTTTTCCAATTCCAAAATACTTCAAGTGATTTTATCACTAACATTTCTATGTGAGAAATTAATTTTTTTTCATCACTCAAGTAAATGAATGTATCAGAGATTGTGAACTAAAGCATTCAAATTTTCAACAGACTAAACATTATTTTTTTTTTAAAAAAACTATATTTTGCACAAAAGACGTTATTCTTAGAAAGTAAGTTTCCTGATTTTCTTTGAAAAATGACAAATTTTTTGCATAATGAATAGGAAAATAAAATATCCTGATCGAAAAGTAAATAGCATACAAGAATTCGGCGCTTTACGTATTCGCAATAATTTTTCATATTCATTATGACAATATAATAAAAAATTAATATTGAAGAAACAAAAATAATATTAAAAGGATAATGTAGTTAATAAAATTGAATGATGGAAAATATTTTGATACAAAAGTTTAGTAAAAGATTCATTGAATCAATAATAATAATGGAATGCAATAAGTTTGCTATCTGAACTAATTTCTGTAACTGGTTTAATTAGTTAATTAAAAATATTTTACACATTTTAAAATAACTATGAAAGTGACAGATTAAATAATGTGTGTAGGAAGATCTGTCTTTTTGTAAAAATAAAGCATTTCCAAAATATCGGCTGTCTAAACAAATTAACAAAAACAAAATTTTAAATTGACTAGAAAGAGAAGTTTTACAATGCATACTTCGAACCGGAACATTTATCCAAGTAATATGAGACATATTTCTTAAAAAGACAAAAAAAAAAAAAATCGTGTTCTATATAAACGCCCATTCTACGAACAATGAAGGGAAAAAGAAAAAAAAAAGAAGAAGAAAATCGCTAGTCATTAGTCTGGTAGCCATTTATCATTTAGGCCACTGACACACAAAACTTACAATGAATAACTTAACTGGAATTCATAGGTTATGACATATTAACTTTGTCTGCTAAATGAAGAAATATGAAGTTAAACTTTATTACGACAAATCTGGAATTTGAAAGACAATTAACTAGTCTCATAATTCAGTTCAGAGTTATCATTAAAGTATTCAGTCAAAATTATTATTTCGTCGAATTTTTTGTTAGCCAAATACTTAATAAAGCTCTTTTATGTTTCTATATCCTGCTATTTTCAGTGATTTATCATTTTATCAAGATCTCTCACCTATATTAGATCCCTAATTTCTAACAATTTTACATGAAACTGTCAGATTACCATCAAAGCAGGGGACTTGAAGAATTTCAACTCTGAAATATTTTAGCCATTGAATTTATCCCCAAAAAACATTCTAATTTGATTAAGTTAATAAATTAACTTTTAATGTTTCCAAATTTAATTGATTTATCCTCTGTGAGTATTAAATTGTTCTAAGTTAATAAAGTATTTAGCATACAATATTTATTTTTTTTAACTTTTATTAACTTTTTAAAATATATTTCATTATTTAATTTCTTATTCAGCAAATATGAAATATTAATAAATTATTCTTTAAGTACGATGTCAGAGGCTAAATAACATGGCACCTTATTTATATTAAATATCTTAATTTATAAGATAAAGATTCAACCATTTCTTAATCAGAAATATAAACAAATTTATTCAATCTCTAAATTTACTTCCTTCAAAGCAGTATTTATGCTAATAATAACTGCACAAAGAATACTAATATTTTAATTTTTATGAGATTTAAACAAACAATTCTTATTTAAAGAAAACGAAATCATTCTTCAAATAGAATCATTTTAGGGGCGATTCTGATTTTTATAATCATTAAATATTCATCTGCGAATTAAAAAATGGCAGTCCATAATTTTTTTTTTTCATGTATACTAATGTACCAACTAATGAATCTACATTAAAAATTTATTTTACAATTTTAATTGTTTTACAAAATAAAATAAAAAATTATTTCAATGCACATTATTTTCATGAACATAAATAATGATATAATCTGGCATTTAAAAAAGTATTCTGATTATTATTTCTGATTCTAAACTCCATTATTCCACATCTTTCGAACTCCTCAATTTCAGAATGGAATCCCTTGAAAGAAAAGAAAAATGTCCATCGATTCTTTTTTTATTATTTTATTTCTATTTCTGCTGATTGAATTATTTCTCTGCTCAAAATAACAATGCATTTGGACATAATATTTATCTCTTATTAAAACTTTTAAGCAAATTTTATCCGCCATTTAAAAGATTAAATAGTTTTATCGAAAACTTTAACTCCAATTTTTATTCCAGGTGTTGAGAACTTAGACAGTGGTGTCGGTATCTATGCCCCTGATGCCGAAGCCTACACTCTTTTCGCCCCAATTTTCAACCCCATCATCGAAGACTACCATGAGGGATTCAAGCCCACTGACAAGCATCCACCCACCGATTTCGGTGACACCAACACTCTAGTCAATGTCGACCCCACTGGAGAATATGTCGTTTCCACCAGGGTGCGATGCGGTCGCAGCTTGAAGGGATATGCCTTCAACCCTTGCCTCACCGAAGCTGTAAGTTAAAAATATTAGTTTAAACGTTTAAGAAACAAATATTTTGTTCTTAAGAAGTTTTAGAACAGAAATTTCAACAATATATCTTTAATTCATTCCATAGATTAATTAAAACCGGGTTCCATGACTCGAATGGTAGCAATAAAGGCCACCTATGACCGATGTAATACAATAAATCCTTAATTAAAACAAATCCAAACTAGAATTCAAAGTACTTAATTTGTTGGGGATATTTACTGAATAACACATCTCTGCCTTCTTACAAATAAGTTTTAATAACTGAGACCTTTATGAGCTCACTGTATAAAATTGATAAATTTATTCATTATTGAATGCTACAAATGTCATCTGAAAAGTTCGCTAACCAAATTCCTGCTATTGTGCCGCAAATCGACAAAGAATCCATGCATTAAATATTCAGATACCACCAACAATTATGTGACGTCCCAACATTGGATCTGAAGTTTTGATTAACTTCGTTATCCAAGCACAAGATGTAAATTCAAAAGCAATAAATTCATCACTGTAAATAATTTTTGTTTGAATTTCCTAATGATGACGATGTTCTGGATGAGGGTGAAATCTCTGAATAATCTCTGAGGAGCTCTGGAGATGATGAGTGAAAAGAATGGAATCAACTTTTCATTACCGTTTCAGGAAAGTAATAGAGAAAGATACATCAATGGAGAACTTTGACATCTTAAGGCATATAAAACTGATCTCAGACCTACCTCCCTTTCTAATGTCTTAAAATCAGCCGTTGGCTTGGATTGTACCGTTGTACTGTGATATACATCTAGCAGATTCTAGGACTCCCATGGTCTCGAAACACAATGCTAGCTCCTCCAGAGTCAGGGCAAAAAATCATCATAAACCACATCAATAGGCCATACTTGAAACCCATATTCAGAATTATGTGCATATGAACAACTACGTTAAAAAAGAAAACAGTTTATTTAACGACAAATTCAAGCTGCAGTATGAGTTTGAACTTTAATATGTTTTTAAAATTTTAAGTTTTTGAATAATACAAAACAAATTGTTTTGTTATGTATTAAGTCTTAAATGTTTCACAATCTTCGATTAAACAAAATGTTTCACAGTCTCTTATCTCCAAAAGTTTTTTCCTGTTAACTTTATAGAAAAATAATTTAGTATCTCTCTGTTAAAAATCACAGACAATCGCCATTACTTTCATTAAAGTTACCCGAGAATCTAGATAAAATCTAGATCTCATGTTAAATGTTTATATTCCACACTGCATTTGCTTTCTTTAATTTGTTTTCGAAAAATTAAATTATACTTAATCGTCATCAGCATTTTGGAACTTTTTTTATACAGCTATTAAAATTCGACATGATGAATGAATAGTAGATTCAAAATCAAAATGGCGCAACGAGACATTAAAGTTTATGACTATTTTTTATGACCAGACGGAACATTTCCTGGACTCCAAGAAAACAAAACAAATACCTAAACAAAACTGCAAAGATGATTTATACAAGGTAATTCTTCCTGGAATGAATTTATATGTTCCAGTGTATTCTAAGTGACTGACAGGAAATTTACAAAATGACTGACGAAGAAATACAGATGATCCAAAATGCTCATACAAGTCAATTAGAAAGACTGTTGAATCACTGTCATCGTATTGTTTCGTTTTTTATTAAAATGTAGAAACTCATTCTAAAGAAAGGCAGGCAGTGCAGAAATCATTGGCTGTTGAAACGACGGCGTATTATTGTAGACCAGACAATAGAGAATAAATAATCTCGTCAGCAGATGCTAAAAAGCTGAGGTATGCGATACTCCGAAACAATTGTCTGGTGCACACGAAGCAATAAATATGCTTTGAAATTTTTAAGTTAGCCACCAAGCGTTTCTTGAATAGCAGCAAGTTGTGTATATACAACGTGGCTATGAATTTATGACTCTGAGCTATCAAATATCTCGAATGTAGGTTTATACATTAAACGAATTGAAATTTAAAAATCCGATATATCTTTTTTCATTTTATGTTTAGTTCACCTTCGTCATTTGGAATGATTACATTTATTTTTATAAAATAACAGTAACTACTGAATGTAATTTATCATTTAAATATAACAAAAATGTTCGACGTCTGTAAATAAATTTTATTTGTTATGATTTCTGGTTTCTGGTCCAGACAAAAACATAGATTTACAGAGACTGATTGCAATGGTAATTTCTAATATTAAACTCGAGAGCTAATCAGTAAGTCCCTATTCATGAATCGTAATATTTTCGGTAAAATAAATATCACTTTGAGAGAAGTTTTGCATATTTTATTTATCTGCATTTTTCTTCGACCTTAACGGGAGAAAGATGGTAGGGAGGGTGAAAATTCCTTGAGTGAAGCAGATATGAGTATGGATCCAACTCAATGAAGAAGGAAATGCTAGTACTGCACCCCAGAGCCCCACCTAGATCGGCTGTAGGGGATCGTGCCTATTTCTTTTTATAATTATTTCCACAAATAATATATATTTTACCCTCAGAATCATTGATTTTCACTTATTGGAGCATTTATTGAAAACTTTGGGAATAATTTTTTGGTAAGGTAATATTTACAAATTCCGAATTATAAAATGTTACGTAGAGGTGTTTTAACACCAATAAAAACTTTATAAATATAATACAAATCCACCCAGTGACAAATAATATCTCGTGATATATTCAAGAGAAGCAAATTCGGATTTAACAAATATTCGCCATCCGCTTAAGTAAATTTTGGATTTTCGGCATCATATAATATTATATAATACTGTGTAATATTATGCAGTATTACATAACATTGTTTAATATCAACTAAAAAAATACTGTTTATTATAAAATTCATTGTTTCAATATTGTAAAAACATTTTATAATATTTCTTTTGAAGATTTTATATTATACGATATTATGTGCTACTTGGATTGTACGTCTTTTACAAACGTACAAATTAATGACGAAATTTTATTCACTTACTTCAAGCCCTTACTTATTTAAATAATAAGGCTCCCGTAATGCAGAGATTCAAAAGATGTTTATTATAGAGAAGTTGTGGTGGTAGATTCATAAGCCAGTTAACAAGTTCCGAATACAAGTGATCGCTTTTGTCTAGTGGTTAAGTTACGCGACTACGAACCCTAACGTTGCGACTTCTGCCCTCGCATTGCAACCACAACAAAGTTACATTTTTTTTCACGCTTTTATGAATTACGAACATTCGAGGCAGTCAATATGGGTTACAGCATTGCCATCTATCAATCATGTCTTCGCAGAAAATTTTATTTTTAGGAAGCAGCAATCGCATCTTAAAGACTCAATCAAATAAATTATCTAAATAATTTTTGCTCACAGTAGTACAATAACATTTTAAAACAAGCAAATTTATCTAAACGTTTAATTATTTGACAATTATATATTTATTGTCGTACGCATTGACTCTAACTTCTGACTATTAATATCTATCAATTATTTATTCTTATATTTATGGCTATCAACATATCCTGAATAAGTGTAAGACCGCTTAAACTTTCCTGTGCACGATCTATCACAATTTAAAAATAGTTTTGCATTCAGTAAGGTTTACTAATTTGTAAATACAGTCTCGCAACAAAACGATCAACATTAAAGTTTTGCTTCCAGATGTCTTAATAATTATTAAGTTTATATCTTTAAGGGACTATATTATTTCGGATACTTCAATAAGTTCATATTCCGTAGTAACTTTTAATTGTTTCAAACGATCAATTGATGTTTGTTAATGAGGATGAAATTAATTTTAAACAATCAATTAGTATTCAATGATGAGGATGAAATTAATTTTAAACAATCAATTGGTATTCTATGATGAGGATGAAATTAATTTTATCATCCTCATGCATGAAATTCTTTTGTTTTTATAAATGGGAAAATTAGATTATATTGATTAAGTGTATGATGAAGCAAAATTGTTATCATTTCAGAACTACAAAGAAATGGAAGAGAAGGTCGTCGCCATCTTCAATACTTTCGAAGGTGAGCTGAAGGGCAAGTACTACCCCTTGACCGGCATGGACAAGGCAACTCAGCAACAACTTATTGATGACCACTTCCTCTTCAAGGAGGGTGACAGGTAAGGATCTGAATGAGTGTAAAATGAAAAGAAAGATACAAACATAATTATATTTCAGGGAAGAATGGATAATTAAAGAAATAAAGCAGATTAAAAAAGCTTATGTTATAAACCAGAGATCTGGGCAATTTGTCGAATCTCTCAAACAAAATAAATTTTTGATTTTCGAATTTATATACTTCACAATGTATATGATATTTGTCATACTATAGTTCTGCCTGGATAACATGAAAAATTGGGAAAAATAACTGGATAACATATTTGTCTGGATAATTGAATAATTGTAATATTGCCTGGATAACATGAAAAATAACTAATAAATATGAAAAATTGGGCTTAACGTTTATATATGGAAATATTTCACAGTAACATGATCAATTATTTTTTAATCTTATATTAACCTATTTTGAATGCCACTATAGACGTTTCTTTCACACCTTGTTGTCTTATTTCTGCATTACCGCCATTACAAATTCTCAGCGAATACATTATAATCTTTATGGATAATTAATTAAAAATTATGTTTTTTCCCTTAGAAAAAAATTTTAAAGTACCATTTTATAATTTTTAGAGCAAATCCAAATAATTACATTTAATATATGAAATGCAACACTTAACAATAAAATAAAAAGTAATTACATTTAATTATTGGTTTGAGAAAGATTTTTTTTTTTTTTGATAATTTTTCTAAAATGTAATTTTTAAGATGGAAGCTTGATATAAAGACATGGAAAATGCATTTTAATTTATTTACACTTGTACTCGTTCTTCAACATATTATAAAACTGTGTGAGTGCAAAAATCAAGTTAAAGCTCCCTAAAATGCTTGTAATTATCAAATAAAAGCTCTTACAAATCAAATCAAATGACAAAAAGGGTTTCCCTGA
Organism: Argiope bruennichi; assembly: GCF_947563725.1. Taxonomy (NCBI): domain Eukaryota; kingdom Metazoa; phylum Arthropoda; class Arachnida; order Araneae; family Araneidae; genus Argiope; species Argiope bruennichi. Next base: position 43,916,540 of record NC_079157.1, read on the forward strand.
ATATATAACAAAAACTCGAGATCTCTTTTCCCATATGATCCTGTTTAAGTAAATGACAACATTACGCGCATATTCTTTAAACATATCGAGTCTACTTTTGATGCAGCCAATTTAAAATTCTTAAAAACTAAAACGAATTTCTCTTCTTTTTAGATTCTTGCAAGCTGCTAACGCTTGCCGATACTGGCCCACCGGCCGTGGTATCTTCCACAATGACGCCAAGACCTTCTTGGTCTGGTGCAATGAAGAGGATCATCTCCGCATCATCTCCATGCAGAAGGGAGGTGACCTCAAGGCCGTATTCGAACGTCTAGTCAAAGTAAGTTGTCCCAAGACTTCTTCTCCGTCAATTCTTTGATTTTCTGTAAAAGGCACTAGATGACTTCAGTGACTCTACGTCACACCCCAGTTATCATTGACAAAAAAATGAATTGAAGTTTTTTTTTAATATTCTCTAACTAAAAATGGTTGAGTAGGATATTAAAATTTGCTTTTTAGTTTATTTTTGTAACCAAGTGATACACAAAATCACCTTTAAGCACTTATGAAACTCTGGAATTTATTCCACTTATTTCTTCGACAATCGCTTCATAAATTATTTTTCATTATCCAATAATTATACAGTACAATCCCGAGTAACAGATTCGCGATTATCCGCTTCCTTATTATCCGGCCGTTTTATTTTATCGTAATTAAATGAGGAGGGCATTGGCAACATTGCTAAAGTCCTGGAAATGTTGCCAATGCATTTTAGCCCTAAGGTTGAACTTAAATGCAGAAGCAATCATGTATTAAGGACTTTTTCAAAAAATAAAATCTGTAAGTCAACCAACTAACTCTCCTACCTGCCACGAAGGCACACGGATTTAATCCATAAGGCTGAATGACCGGACCGCCGCAACAGCAACACTGGTGGGAACTGTGGTTGAGTCCTAAGGGCCATCACCGGCCACGGTACAACTCTCCCCGAAGGAAATACGTCCCGTCATTGATGGGAGGAGTGAGATCTCCCACCTATTAGTGTACCCTCCAGGGTGGCGAGATCCAACCATCATACCGGAAGCATCTCATCCTTATTTCGAGGTGCCCCCGGGGGGATAAGTAAAATCTGTAAGTTTTGGCTCTTATATTTACGTTAATGTTTTGCTTATCTTTCCTGCATGGAAGTTAGGCATTACAGAATTTATGTTAAAATGTGAACACTTTATATCCTTTAACTTATTTTTCCTCTATTAAATTCTTGAAATGTGAAGCGTAATATATAAACTGCCAGTACAGAGCCTTCTATTTTAACTCGACACGTTACCGGCAACTGCTTCTATGATTCACCTTGCCGCTGCTGCGTTCACTTTCTACGTGTCTTGAGATTAATGGAGGACTCAATAAGAGGTGAGAAAATACTTAATATGAGTTTTGGTATAAAAAACTTTGTCATTTGGTATTGGTGGGCAAAGAAATGAGCTCATAGACCTCCGGTTTGTTTCGTTTTCAGCCTCCGCATCCATCACATTGGACTGAATACTCGGGAGTGTACTGTATATTTCTTATTCCTCTCCCTCTCTGAAGTCCCTTTATAAAGATACAGTCCAACATTGGCCAGACTGAAGTTGGATATTAAATAGGACTCCTAATGAAATCAAAATATGCCTCCGATTTGGTGCATATGAAAGACTAGCCGACACCAGTACTAAGGTTGGCTATATTACAGAATCACTAGTCCGTGAACTAGCTTCCCACGTAGGAAACTACAACACGCTATCTAGATATACTCAACATAACCACACCATTATTGCCAGACTTTTCAGAGAAGTCTTTACAAAGAGCCGATTAATTATCCGACAGCTTCTGTTGTTGTTTGTTGTTTGTAATGGCACTTGCCATTATAAACAACAACAGATGTCCAACGAGCTTGTCCACTCACCATGGACAAGCTCGCTGACGAAGTCAACGATTTTAAACCAAAGGAGCATCTCTTGCTTTAGTAGCGCCAACTAGTGCCAAGAGTACATCTTAGCTACTCATGCATCACATTCGCTTGCACAACCCCCTTTTTACCGGGGGGCACATTCACACATCTCACAGATAGAACAGATGAAGAACAACCATGCCCGAACCGGGACTCGAACCCAGGACGCCAGACCACGGGGAAGACGCGCTACCCCTATGCCAGGTCGCCGGCTGACCATTTCTTATTCACATAATCATGGTTTCCCCTCCTCAAAAAGGATATAGATCTTAAAGATAATTATTGAGCGCGTTGATTTTGAAAACGAAGGCAAATCACTCCTGTGTATAAACACGGACAAGCATTATTGCAAAGAATACTAATTCAGATTAAAACGAAGTATCTTTAAATATGAAAATAGGATTTTATGTTTATTTAGAATTTTTAGTATCTAGTTACCTGAAAAATTTCCATGTATAAGCTGATTAAAATGAAGTATCTTTAAATATAAAAATAGGATTTTAATATCCAGTTACAAGAAAAATTTCATATATAAGCTGATATTAAAGGAAAACTGGTGATACTAATCTGCAATTCATTGGGAATTAATTAAAACGTCAGGCAGTTCTGGATGGTATCGTATTTATTATAATATGATTCTGTGTTACAATAAATACGATACAGCTGCAGAATTTCATATAACATTTCGAGAATTATCAGTTTTTCTTTCAGGCAAATTTGTCATAAAAATAAGATTCTATTGTAGCATCTCTTTTTTAATACCTTTTTTCTATTAAAAATGGATAATGAAGTTTACGGATATATCACTAAAGAGTTTTTAAAAAAGAAAGGAAGTCTTCAACATAAAGTTAGAAAATAATTAATTCATTTAGATTTGAATACAAACAATAAAACTCTTGTAGAGCAATTGATTCAGTGTAAAAATGTTTTGCCAGTAAAAAAGCTAAATAAAGAACTTTTCAGTAATTTTCTAGTTAAAAAGCAGCTGTTAACATTTCTCAGTTTATAATCTCAAGCCAGAACCGTAAAATGAAACTTCAAGTTCAATGGAATTTGAAATCATGCCAATAAGAACACCAGTGCAAAAACGCGGACTCCATCAGGTGTCTGTGCTTCTCTTGACATTGTAAAACTATTCTAAGACACTTGCATTCGTTCCTTTGGCTGCGAGCCCACTAAGCGATTAAGTCCTTATCTCAGTTAATTTCAGCGCTGTTCCATCTTTCTTGATAGGTAATGGCCCAAATACCACTACTAACAACTGCTGAAAGAGTTTCATTTTTGATTTTGAACAGGTGCTTTTGTTCCACAAACTTCAATTGTAAACTTTGTGTCTTTGTCATAGCACTTCTAGAAATAGTTTTTCGGAAACAATGCGAAGATGTAAATGAGAAGACATTTTTAGTATCAGGCAAATAAAATATAATGGATGCAAAAATTCTTTGGTGACAGATATGTTAAAATGCAATTTATAAAGCCTCACTAAATAGATAAATAGAGATTTTACAATTTATTTGATAAAAATTATTTAGTAAAAGAGAACATAAAAAATTGAACGCTGTAACAGCTTTCCCCTATTAGCAAAAAGGCTCAAAAATGATATCTCTACGATTATATCCAACATTAAAAATATCGAAAAGCATCGTGGAGGTGCCGAAAAATATCTTGAGCTAATAGGGATTGTATCACTCTTCGGCTAGCGGATTTAGGAATGTGTTGTATTCATTCAATGGAGTTGTTTTCCCTCGAGTATTTCACGCATTTTTGTAATGAGGTGCATTTTATTTTAACTTCGCATTGCAGTAAAAACTTACATTTAGTCCAACTTACATTTTAGACATCTAACAATGAATCGATTGCATCGAAAATCCAATATATATCAACAATTTTGTTGCCAAAATGTCATACAAAATTTAATTTTTCTAATTTGTTCCCAAACAAAGCTTTCGAATGAAAAGACTGACAAAGCACATTGAATTTTAACAAATAAAACATATTCACATATGCATGGACATAAAAATAAATCCTTTTCGCCTTTTGAGTCTAAAATTATTCACAATTCAGATGGAAACTATCTAGCTTGAATGAAATTTTCGAATTACTACTCTCACATACAAGTGAATCTGTAGAATAACAGACGATCTATTCAGAGATTCACAGATTTAACCGAAACAGAGATAGATATCTAAATTGCTAACATTAATAGTAAATATCAATTTAAAATTCGAAGTTTATTAAATTCCTTCCACAATTAGTTTTTATATATTATTGAGCAATTTTTATGTTACTATTGATTTACATCATTTTTAACAATTATTTTACATTGTATTCCAACAGGCTGTGAAAACTATTGAAGCCAAGCTTCCATTCTCTCGGGATGACCGTCTGGGCTACTTGACTTTCTGCCCCACTAACTTGGGAACCACCATCCGTGCTTCAGTCCATATCGCCCTGCCCAAGCTCGCCAAGGACAAGAAGGTTTTGGATGACATCGCAGCTAAGTTCAATCTCCAAGTCAGAGGTGAGAATAAGTCTATTTCTGTTTCTAAGAATATTAAACTTTTTCTAATATATTCATTGCCACAGATTGAAAAAAAGAGGTTTTCATTCTAGCAGATGATTTAAACAGTCATGTACACTTTTCATCCAACGTGCAACACCTCAACTATTACTATGACGAAAAATGTTTCCAAAAAATAAATGTTCATTTAATAACAATATATAATCATAAAAATGATTTTAAAACTGTAGTGGGTGGATTTTTTTAAAATAAATCTGTAAATGGATAAAATGTATTGTGCTGTGCAATATAGTTTCCTTCACCATCAATCATTTTTTAGCTTGTTGTTGTTTATAATGGCACTTGCCATGGACAAGCTCCCTTGGCTTGATTTTAAGCCAAGGGAGCGTCTCTTGTTTTTAGTAGCGCCAACTAGGGCCAAGAGTCCGTCTTAGCTACTCACGCATCACATTCACTTGCACAACCCCTTTTTACAGGGGGCACATTTACACATCTCACAGATAGAACAGAAGAAGAACAACCATGCCTGAACCGGGACTCGAACCCAGGACATCCAGATCACGGGGAAGAAACGCTACCCCTATGCCAGGACGCCGGCATTTTTTAGCTTAAAAGTATCAAGCTTATTTTAAACTTGCAACTTAGAGGGTTAAAGATGGAGAGACGCATTGAACGAGAATTTCATATCAAAAAGAGGGTGAAATAGGAAATGGCAACTTTCTAACAACTCTGAAAGTGGATTACCCCAGTTTTTCCAATAGGAGATTCTTTTAGGGAGTCCTTTGATATATATATATATATATATATATATATATATATATATATATATATATATATATATATATATAACATTATTTTGGTTGAAGCAGAGTAAAGGTTTGAAGACATAGATGAGACATTGTATTTTTACTTTCGTTTTATTCTCTCTTTAATATCCATCTCGGGAAAGCAATTTATTTACAAGCAGACGCAGTGAGGCACAAAAACAGAAGTAAGAAAGAGCAAAGAGGGACGAAACAAATGATCACTAGTCTTATATAACATGGGATTTCCGACCACACGCCAATTCATTACACGTGATGACCTTTGACACCTTTTCAAGGGCACCGAAGAGATCACTTTCATTTGATACGTAGTACTACTGATGGCGCATTATTTTTACAAAGGAATTAATTAAACCGAAAGTGGAATTGGATCACGAAATAAGAGAATATTTTAGAATGAAGTTACAATGGGCTAAATTAAGATAAAGTTTTGGAAATTAATTAAATTGAAATTAGAATTAAAATATCATTATATATATAAAATTTATGTTCTAAGTATTTTGTCATGTTTTGTACAAGATGGCATGATTCTAAATTAAGTATTTTTTCCTCCCCACAGGCACCCGTGGTGAGCACACCGAAAGCGAGGGTGGTGTCTATGATATCTCCAACAAGAGGCGAATGGGTCTGACCGAGTACCAGGCCGTCAAGGAGATGCAGGACGGCATCCTCGAGATGATCAAGATGGAGAAGGCTGCTGCCTAAGTTCATTATCAGTCACACGATGTAAAAACCTTTCATACGAAAACATTTGCGGCCTCTCATATCAAGGACATTTCTTTCTGGGGAAGGAGGGAAGAGAACCACTCTTAACCGTCGGCAAAAGAAAACTAAAGTCATTTATGTTATTTAAAAACTTATTTATTTAGAGATCTTATTATATTTAAAAAAGAGGGGGGAAATAAAGATTCTTTTTGTGTACAGATGTGGTTATTTTTTTGTGCAGTAAAAAAACATTGTGTTATATAGCCATTATTACACCTTACATATAGTACTACAATTTACCAAAATATGTAACCAGTTCTGTAAAGAAGTATGAGAAATAAATATATATCTTTTTTCTTTTACATGTGTAGCTATTTTCTCAGCATCTAATGAGATATCATTTAACATTATTACATTTGAAATGCGACATTAAATTATCTACAAAAGAACTAGAAATACAAATTTCGCAGTATTGCTTGAACAACCGATATGCAAACAACTGGACAGTTTTTAACGAAATAGCCATTTCTAAATGTTTTAAAATTTCTGCAAAAAGTTGTTTGAGATTAAGCAACTTTCAATTGAAATACTTAATTAGATTATACGATAAAGTATTTGAAGCTTAAAATTAAACCGTGCCCTACACATCGATTCTTTTAGAATGCATTTAGAACTTAATTAAAACTGTAACAAGGTTGGCCATGCCAGTATATTATCAGACTTTGCTACCAATTGGCTGTAAAAAAATATAAACTTCACTGCTTATTTAAATTACATCTATTCGAATTTATTTCTCTTTAAAAAAATACCGGTTTAAGAAAATATCGACAAAGATCAGCAACTGAGACTAAAAGTAGTGAAGCAACTGAGTATCGTAGATGCTCTTACTACTGTGAAGATAAAAAATTAGCCCGCATATGCCACTTGCGAGTGAAACATCATGAAATGGTTCAAAAATAATTTTCCCGGTACCAATTGCACTTGCTAATTCACTAATGATGACTGGGAATGAAAAAATATATTATTACCCGGACACCGATTTCCCTTGCTAACTTATTCGTTACCGACAATGAATAGCAATAGTATGTATGGTCAATCTCTCTCACTATTTCTTGCTTTTTCTTATTCAATAGAGAAAACGATTTGGTCACTAAGATAACCGTTACCCAGAGCATCAGTTGTTATACAGGGCAACTGTCCTAAGACACAAAATTATTTCCTTCTTTTTTTTCTTTTTTTTTTTTTTTGTTTACATATTTCTAAAAATGTCTTTAAAAAACGTTTGCGCATAATATTTAATACATATTAATTAATTAAGTTTGCACAATAACATTTAATACATACAACTTTGATCTTTTCTAATTAATTAAATAATAAGAATTTGTAATACGACTTTTTTTTTTCAGCAATGGCAATAATATCCGGAAGTTAAGAATCAATAAAGAACATTCCTTTTAAATTCCAACACATTGACAAAAATGAAAAATGAATATCAACATATTTAAAATAATTATAAAAACCATAGAACCAGCAGCCAGTCCAAACCACTGATCCGATTTCGTCAATTTTTATTTGTTTCGAAAATCCATGATCCCTAGATACATCAACAGTTATCATTCGTCTGCTCTCTGACATTCAATTTTCTGGATATATCGCTAAATAAAACTTTAATAAACCCCTCATATTCAACAATTAGACCGATTTCACCAAATGATTCCTCTAATTTGCAAATATAGCAAGTCAATTAGAATGTTCTATATTTATTATATTTTAAAATAATTATTTCATTTGGTGTGATAAGATTTAGCTTATAAAAGTCGCTTGACATAACCAAATTAATAATATTAGCTTGATGAGCAAACAGATGGTCGCCGAAAGTGACTAGAATTTTTTAAATTTACATGTGCGACTATCTCTCAGCATTCTACTGGAAAGATATTACTGAAGAATTTCAATAGTTTTTTTTAAACTGTTTTTCGCAAGAGCCTTAAAGAAGACATTCTGTTCATAAAAATCTTATAATCACAAATCATAGAATACTGTACTTTTCTACACTTATATAAAGCTCAATGCGTGTGTGCCTTGGCGCTCTACAGGCCAGACCATTTGATCTACAGCTACCAAATTTGGTACATGTATACCTTGGAGGTCGGGAATGTGCACCTGAAGTCGCTTTTTTGAATTTTTAATTAGAATTTTAATTATTAATTAAAAACTAACTTTCCCGCCAAAAAATCTTTTTATTTCCCCCACCGCCAAATGAGTAAGGCTTCAGTTTTTTTTTTTTTTCCAACAGTAATCAGGCTATTTTTCGGCCGATTATTTCAAACGATTCTGTTTATTTTCCTAATGTTTGATGCATTTAAAATGAAACATTGTTAATTAATCGATTTTTCAGATTCATTTTGAAGTACTTTTGAATTAAAATAATACAGAATAAAGGAAATTAAAAATTTCTAATCTGCGTAGGGTTACCCCAACTGGCGTAGAAAAATTCACGCATTTGCGTAACTGGCGTTGAAAATTCAAGCTTGCGCATTGTGTTCTGATTGTTGACAAAAATTTTCAACGGATGTTGAATTGATTTAAATTATTCTTAAGTTAGTTAGTTGTGTGCTTTTGCAATTAAATTGTATTTATGTTAGCTATATATATATATTTTTGTATATGCTTATAGTTTTAAGCACATCGTTTTTTAAGTAATTTTTTAACCTGCTTTCGACCGACTATTTTAAACGATCATGTTTATTTTCTGCGTGTTTGATGCATTTAAACTTAAACATTGTTAATTAATCGATCTGCTCATGATGAATCTGAGAAAATTTTGTTGGCAATTTCTTGAGATATTACATAAATTAAGAAAGATATTCTTTAGTGCCCATAAGTTTTAAATGCTTAGTGACTCTGTTTTCAATAATCATATTATTAAAAAAAATTCTTTGCTTTAGTAAAAAATATTATTATATTAATTGCAGATTAATCATTTCCACTTTAATTTAAAGCATAAATTCTACGGGAGCTAACAGAAAATTAGAGAGATACATATTTAGTTATGGCTGAAGGCTTTTATAATATTATGAGTGAATTATGTGACTATTAAAATTTGAAGTTTTAAAATATTTGATGAAGAAGCTATTAAAGTAGAAATTACATAAAATATTTAATTATTAAAATTTTGACGAAGCATTAAGATTGGCGAACCGGCTGGTCGCCAAAGGCGGCTAGTCATAAATAAAAATATGATTTCCGAAAGACCCAATCACATAACTGAAGAATGAAACTTAGTCTTTTTATTGTTCATCGCTACACAATGGATATTCGGATGAAGATACGGAAATAGCATTCATTTTTTTCTCCCTCAATGAAATATTACATATAATCATAAATAACAACAGAGCGCTAAATAAAGGAATGTATGGAATAAATTATATCTCCAAAAGTGTTTGCATCGTCGGTTTTCGCTACTACCATGTCCTTCGAATTTCTCTTTCGGAAGTAAAAGAATAATTTATAAGAGTTTATTTCTGATTTCCATTGTTCTTTACTGCATTTCCTAATTGTGTTATTATGAAAAAAAAACCACCGGAAAAGATCTCTCTGAAACTTTCTCTCACTCCCTCTAATAAATAGCCCCCCCCCCGTCCACCATAATGTAAATTTTGAAAAGGCCCTGAGTGCCACTAATGTTCAATTTTTATTCTCAGAATCTAGCCCATAAGAGTTCTGTTCTTGAATGCGTATTAAAGAAAACAGAATATGCATCAAGAACACTTGTTTTTGAACCGATTGAAACAAAAGCTTCATATTAAACTAATTACAATCTCAGAAATCAGGTCACATACCAAATTTCATTTATCTAATTCATTGCATTTTTAAGTTATCGCGTTTACGTGCATGAGAAAATACACACCGACAGATGCCAACCCCTTGACTGATTTAGTACAAAATTTAATACGTATTTACACTTCAGGTGTTAAATGTATTGCAATCTTTTACCCATCTAGCTCACAACATCTTGAATTATCGCATGTGCATTATCTTACTTGGACAAAAAAACAGAATATTCCATCCTGTAATCGTATTTCGTTTAAAACTTGACAGAAAGCTGAAATTTTAGTGTAAAGAATCACAAACCAAACTTCACCCATTTAGTTCAAAGTGTCTTTGTATGATCGTGACAAACATAATTCCTAAAATATGTTAGATTCAAAGGGGTCTAAACCTTGGAGATTCGTCAAAATATGTAAGTAAAATTTCTTGGCAATTACAAGCTTTTATCTTTGTACAAGAGAAAATAAAAAGCGGGAGTATTCTTTCTTCTTGTTAACTTGCAATTCACAATAAAATTATTTAGAATTGCTGCAAATTTGATCAAGCAAAATGCATTGTATTAAAAATTTTATTCGGTTGAAATTCATTAGATTATTAATTTTTAACACATTTTCTAAAAAGCTAACGGTTGCCAAATATCTAATACCAATTTTTGACAATAAGAATTCATGAATTCCTTGATAAAAATAGAAATTCGTTTAGTTTTTAAGAAGTTAAAATTTAATTGTTATCACTTGAAACAGTGAATAAGGGATTTACAATAATAAGGGTTGTTATCGCCTATTTCATGATCTTAGCAGTGAATACTTTTTTTAGTCAATGCCAAATATCTGCTATCCCTCGTATGCAAGGCAGAATACTAGTCAATATCATGTTAACTTCATAAATCTTTTTTTTTACATTTAAATGGTCCGAAATGTTACATTAAATCACTACAAAACACTGCTGAATAAATAATAAAAAAGTTTTTCCTGGCCCTTTCTACGGCAAAGAGAAAATATATTTACATCGAAATAGATAAGATTTTAAATTTTCAAGCTAAGTTATTCTTTCACCTCTTTTTTGATCTGCTATCTATTAATATCTTCAGAAAGCATTAAAAATATTAATAAAAACAATTCCACCACAAAATAGGTTTTTAAGAATCAAATCAACTATCAATTAATTTCTGTTTTTTTATAATTTAGAAATAGTAATATTTCTACATCTATAGTTAAAAATATGGCTAGTGTGAGTTCTCACTGAATTTTTCAATCAAATGAAAACCTAGAACTCCTATTTCTTATCTCACACCATAGCGAAGTATCTTGGTAGTCAGATCTTGGTTTATTATTTAAATATTAGTTAGTGAAATTCATTAACGATTCAGATTTATTTTGTAAAACGAGTTAAAAGAATTTCTCTTCTTATAACATTTCATATCAAAGGTCATTGAATATGCCATTTATAGATTTAAACCAGTGGGAGCGGTCAATTCAAAACTTTATCACGTGCTCTCTATTAATGATGAATTTTTGCTTTAGAAACTTTTTTCCCCAATCGATTAAGATTAAAATATGACGCAAAACTACGACTGTAGCCACCGAAACACATACCAAATTTCACATATTTAAATTAATGCGCTTTTGAGTTATCGAGTTCAGTTATGCTTCTGAAAATAAAGACCGACAGACGGTCAACCCTTTGCTGCATTTGGTTCAAACTTTGACAGGTTCAAACAGCACTATAGATGCTTAATATGTGGACCAAATGTTATTCATCTAGTTCTCTTCGTTTTTTAGTTAACCATTTTAATCTATATTCAAACAGCTGGACATATAGATTTCCTCTCAATTGATGTTGCTCAAAAGTTAATCGAAATCTATACATTTTGTGTATAAATCGAATACCAAATTTCATAAATCTATCTCAAAGCATTTTTGAGTTATGTTTTCACAAACAGACAGAAAAACATAACGCCAAAATTGTGTTTTCCGAAATCAGAGAGGTCTAGGAAGTAAAAATTCGTCAACATTTCGATGTCGAATTTTTTAATAATTGCAATACTTTCTCAATACTTGATATTGTTACAAATCTGTAATTTTGCTACCCGGCCCGAATAGTGTCATCGTAAGAAAGACAATTGTACGATCTGTCCTGTGCATGTTGAGTGGATGCCGCGTCAATAACCTCGGAGCTTGGCGACAAATTTGGCGAGCATTTGGCAGTTTGGCGATGAATTTGGCGAGTTTGGCGACTAAATGGATAATACCGGAAAGTTCGAGAAGCTTCACGAGCCATCCAGTAAGACCCGAGATACAGCCAGGTACGCCCTGATTGGTCTGCAGTTTCTAGCCCCGCCTCCCTGAACTATAAAAGACGAGCAATCTGAAGCTGCGAGGAAGTCGTGTGTATCGGAAGAAGTCGTGTGGATCGTAAAAAGAGGCGGTGTGTGGTGAGAGTCGGAGTCGCCGACACGTAGAGGTCTTGGAGGATTAGACAGCAAGAAAGCTGCTGAACTATAGCAATTAAATGTGCTGCGCTATTACAATTAATTAGCGGTATTTGTTGTAGAAGAAAAATTTTGTAACAATATATAAAAAAGTTTTTAAAAAAATTATAGTAAAGAACATGGAGAATGTATAAACGCGTATGTAGTGTGTTTCACCTACTAAGTTCCAAATTGAAACCGGAAATACTCGTACGTAAATGGATAGGCAAAAATGATGTAAAGCAACTACTAGTAACCACAAGATTTCACCTGTTTTGTGCAACCAGTGTTAATAAGAACTTAGTAGTCATTAGCAACCACCTATGTTTGCCCAGAATTTTGATTTTCGTAGTTTTGAATTACAATGGAAGCTTGAACATATCGGACTTTCATAAATTGAAAATCTCTATCGAACTTTTTTAGAAAACATGGGTTTACAAAGAACAGTTTCTCTATATTGTATTAAATTTCTCTATACCATATAAAACTTTTTGCATAAAAAATTACGTACTTATTGCAATCAAAAAGCAATTTATTTCTTTCATGTAAAGCAATATAAATTAAGGAAATAAAAAAAGTTTTGCTTCATTGGTTTTTGCTATTATAGAAATTCTCGGAACACTGAATATCGATTGCAAAAACGCACTACGTTCCACTGAATCAGGCGTTATTTTTAGCTTCTGTTCAACAAATCTCTTTCCCAATATACGTTATGCGATTAAATTCGTGATCGCTTTTTTCCGAAAAAATGCGATGAAATATAAATATTTTGAATTTTTACATGAAATAAATTTTTAAAAAACATTTATGAAATAAAATCATTATTATTAAGAGTATTTTTTAATTACTCTTAATTTTAATTAAATTTTAAATTATTTTTTTAATTTAAAATTTTTTAACTTGAAAATAATTAAATGATTTGTTTTAAATTATGGAAATGACTTCTAGTTGTTGAATTAAGAAATAAGTTATTTTCCGTCCGATCTTTTAATGCAAAATTTAATTATTTTTACCCATTAAAGAACAATAAAATAACTGCAAAATCTGTTTAAATAAATAAATTGCTTATTCTGTAGTTCAAAAACTGCGAAGTGTATTGCGAAATTATTATATTAAATTTGAGAGGAAAACGTGCATTACATTTTAATTTATGAGATTTTTCATCAGAAGACAGGCTAGAATCTGAGAAAATAGCATTTGAAAATTAAAAGAGCGTTAAAAATATATTACGCAAATATTAAAATGAATGTATTGAATATTTCATTAAATAATGGAACTGATTTGAATACAGTTGATACGAATTTGATAAAATAAAATCAATTTTACTACAAATTAAATTACTTTAAATTCACATTTTTTTAATAATTAAATGAGAAATTATGGGATATTCAAAAAGGCATTACTAGAAAAATAATTTTCCGAATTTTAAGATCTTAATTCTTACGGATACCCGATTTTCATGTTATTATGCAAAAATGCACCGTAAAATATTAATAAAACAAAACGTTAGAAGTCTTTGAAACCAGCCTGAAAACTATTCAATCGATTTTCTCGCTCACTTTTGCATTATGTTTATAATGCATGATTGCATTGTGCAACTTTGTATTTTATGTTCAGCTTCGTATTACACTTAAAATCACTGGAAGTGATCCATCCAACACCTTTTTCCCATAATCTCTAATAAACGTGTTTCCTTCTCCTCTCAAATGTATCTGTCGATCTTGTACAAAGCAACGAGCAATAGGAATGCTCATATTTTTATTTTCAGAGCCCCACATATTAGTGTTTTTTGTTACTTAATATAGTGAAGAAAACAGAATATGCTTGTTGGACGATTATTTTCCGAACAATTGAAACTATGATTTGATCTAAAACTATAATTTTGGTGATAAGATACATACTGAATTTCACCTGTCCTTGCGCTTTAAGTCCTTGTGCTTTTGAGTTATTGCGTTCTACAGTCTACACCTTGACGAAATTGATTCAAAATTAGATAAGGATCTATACTTTAGATTCTAAATCTATGTATCAAATTTTATGTATCTAGCTCTTTACATTTAGTAATTATCGTTTTCACTTGGTCAGCCAGGCTTCTGGTGAATAAATGGATTTTGTTCAAAATTTGATAGAAATCTACAAATTTGAAGCTAAGACAATAGACCAGATTTCATCTGTCTAGCTCAGAGCATTCTTTTATTTAGCATGTTCATAGATAAAGGTTCCTTGAAGTCCAAAAAGGACCTATGGAAATAGGGAAAATAAAGATTTATCAAAATTTTGAATTCGATCAATAATTCGAATTTTTTTTCTTTCACAACTACTTTCTCTACGTACATGAAAAAGTAACAAGTATAAACGGTCTCCTCGAAAATATCTCGGATATACTCTAGTAAAAATATCACTCTCCCCCACCCCTTGGTTTAGTTTAGTTATATTAACGTCCAGTTGTGAAGCAACACTAGGGCTATTTTAGGACGGACCTCGTCATTTTGAACCGCGGTCAGATGACGAGGACGACACCTGAGCTGCCACCCCTTTCATGTTTATTTATCAAGAATCCAGCATTTGATAGCTGTGTGCCCCCCCCCCTCTCCATACCAGCAGGAGGACGTTTGGTCTGACGGATTTAACGTACAATAGACCCCCTTACACGACGGTTTTTTCGGTGGAATCGGGTCACGAACCTGAGATCCTACGGCTCACAAGCCGAGACCTTACCACCACGCCACCGTGGCCCCCCCCCCCTTGAATAAAAATTGTGGATTTTCAGCAAGTGTGGGAAAACGTCATGAATGCACCGATTTTTATTTTCAGAATCCCGCACATGAGCGCTTTATGCTTCGTAATATAGTGAAAGAAATTCATTATATACTTTAGAAGTTTTCTCGTGACTGATTGAAATCAATATTTGACACAAAATTGCAATTTTAACAATAAGATCATACATCAAATGTCACTTATCTCACATGTTGCATTTCTGATTGATCACATTTGTACACATGAATTAACAAACCGACAAACGATCAACTCAAATAGATAAGCAAACATTATGCGTATGAATTTCGCTCAAAATTTTATAAAATTTACAAATTTTTTATAAAGATTACGTAAAAAATGTCTATCCTAGCTGAAAGCGATTTTGAATTACGTGTTAACCAGACAAAAATATTTCCTTAAAAAAATGACCGATGTTCAAATCATAAATAATCGTAATCGAATTTATTGATGATACTTTATATACGAGAACGTAACAAATTTGAATGGTTTCTCCAGAACTGTCTCATAAAATTATCCCAGAAAACGCCTTACATGACATTTACGTACAATAACAGGCGAAATATTAACCTTTGGCGAGAATTTAGCATTTTCACAGAATCTATCGAGTCATCCTATTGAATCGTTGGCGATTTTTTTTAACTCCCTGACATATGGTTAATAGAATTCGGAAATCGAATTTATGTTTTAGACGCGTTTTTTCTAATCAATTGAAATAAAAAAAAAATTGATATAGAATTACACTTATCGTCACAAAATCAAAAACCAAATTTGATATATTTAAAGTTATCCCATTAACATATTCCTGAAAGTACAGACAGACAGAAGTCATTCCTTTGTTCGATTTGGCTCAAAATTCGATTAATGTTTGGTGAATGGCATATAAGCCAGTCAACAACTACGCTACAAGGACATATGCTTTCGTATAATGGTTATGTTACTGGACTGCGGACCACAAGGTCCCACGTTCTATCCTCGCGCATTCCAATCCGCTAAATTGGTGACCTCGGACGATGAACCTTCAACCTTCGTACAGCTGTTGTGGCGCCATCTACCCGCAACCAAAGTCGTCAGACTCACTTGACGCAGCAACCACTCATCCACACACGCTCGCCATAACGCTTGGCGCTACTCAACTGGGTACAGGCCCATTAGACAACAGCTAAAATACATCACCACTCAACACCCATATCGTTCGACTCACTGGAGGGAGAGTCTGTGGTGAATGGCATGTAAACCAGTTAACAACTACGCTACACGAGCATATGCTTTTGTATAATGGCTATGTTACTGGATTGCTAACCGCAAGGTCCCAGGTTCTATCCTCGCACATCTGATACCCTCAAAAATGACTACACTACAGAAATTAAATCTCTATACCAAATTTTATTTATCCAGCTTTTTTTATCTTTTTGTTGTTGTTGTTGTTTTGTAAATATCATATTCGGACAGGCAAACTTGCTCTGAAAAGAATTTGCTCAAAATTTGGTGTAAAGGCCGTATATCAAATTTTATCCGTCTAGCTTAAAGCGAGTTTGAGCTATCTTTGTCACAGACACACAAAGTCTATTTTTCAAAGTCAAGGAGGTCTAAAACATGGAGATTCATCAAAATCTCAATTTCCAATTTTTTTTATGATCACAATACTTTCTCTTTGTAATCGAGAAAATAAAAATTCAACCTGAATGTCGAGCGGAACTGAAAGTACAATGCGTTCAGTGCAATCTATGAATAGTTGTATTTAATCTGGAACTAAGTTTATTTATTGGCCTCATTAAGGATCAAATTGACAATTTGTCAGCACGGATTTAAATCTCAGATAAAGTAGCCATGCTTCAGTTCAGACTATGGAACTTCGCCAAAATGAAAACGAGCCAAAGCAGAAATTCAAATTAAACAATCAGTCAATTTGTCTCGAAAAGCACATTTTTCAAGCGACAGAAGGAGAGAACATAGATAAATGCTAGGCTAATCTTCTAATCAGTACTAATAATAAAAGAGAGCGAAAGTATGTTGGTGCCTTTCATTAGAATTTATGTACGAAAATACAAGGCAGGAATAAAACTATTCCAATAATAAGCTTTAATGTCTGAAACAATTTGCTTAGAATTACATCATGATCACGTTATGCACAAGAAATTTTATTGAAATTATATACAACCAATATTCCGGGCGAATCAGCTGGTCGAAGTTTCGCTTTCGGCTGATTACCTAACCGGGGCATATACTTCGCATCCCAGGGCCCTCGGTCAAGAAAGCAGATATCAGCACTGTAGGCTTTGGCCCACATTTGGCTGTCGTGCCATTGAGTTTAGTTTTATTAAATATTAATCATTAAATAATGTTATTTAAAAATGTTTTGCCATGGGAAGACACCATCTAACAGTAGGATGTTACAAAAATAAAAACTAATCAAACGTTACAGAAGTGAATCAGTGGAAGTGGCATTAGTGGCACTTTTTCTGCACACGAAAACAAACGTAGAAGAAATGTGTTATCCCTCCTTTCGTAAAATTTTGGAACGTGAACAAAGCTGTAGACGCTGTGAGAATTCAGTGTTTATTTCCAGATTGGTTTAGTTATAATAATGTCCCACTTTAAAGCAACACAAGGGCTATTTTCGGACGACCTCGTACTTTTGAACCGCTCTCAGATGACGAGGACGAAACCTCAGCTGCCAACCCTTTCATCTTTATTTATCAAGAATCCTGCATTTGATAGTTGTGTGCATCGTAATAGAGTAAAGACAACAAAATAGGGATTTTCGAATGTTTTTTTTTTCTTTTCTTACGTTTAAATTTAACAGTAACAACAACTTCAGTAACATGATTACATATCAACTTTCATTTATTTAAGTCACTGGATTGTCGAATTATTATTTTTACATGCATATGAATATACGGACCAACAGACGGATATGGTTTAAAATTTGACCTCGATTTATACTTTGAAAGGTATATCAGTATACCAAATTTTAGCCATTTAGTTCCTTGCGTTTTGTAGTTATATTCACTTGGATTCGAACAACCATAGAGACAGATCACGAATTTCATTCAAAAGTTGATAAAAATCTATAATTTCAGTTATAAGATCACATACCAAATTTTATTTATTTAGCTCGAAGCGTTTGTGTATTATTGTATTCTCAGATATACAGATATAAATTTAAAAAAAAAAAATGATTTTTTTTTTTTTTTTTTTGAATTTAATAAAGTTTGAAATGTGAAGACCAGACAAACTTTCGAAGTCGAATTTTTTGACAATTACAACTTTTTCTCTTTACAAAGTAAAAAAAAAAAAAAAAAAAAAAAAAAAAAAAAAAAAAGATTCTAAATTGTTGGTCTAAGATAATACTATAAATGCAAAAATTTGAAATAAACATACCAATGAAATCACCTTAAATAAACCTTTATTTGACAACAGGTTTTCATAACAATAAAATCTAACTTTCTTAAGTTCACAGTCAGTTTCATATCTTGAAAAATGTAATCACATACCTATTTCATGTATTCACGTACCAATACAGATTTTATAAAAAATAAATCATCCGTGACTAGAATCAAACCTTCACACACTCTCAGCTGAGAAATAATTTCACCCCATTAACAAACCATCATAAATAAGTTCAATAAATATTTACTAAAAACAGTCACAATATGGGAAAAAAAAAAAATGATAGATACAAGTAAAATAATTTATTCGACTTAAATACCACTTGTATTAATACTGAAATAAAAAATGAGCGTTTTCTAAGACAAATGGGTAAGACTTAAGAGTGCAGTTCTTTGCCATGCATGCTAAAATCATACCAAACGACCGAAATCGAAACGTTTCAGCATCATCTGCCATCTTTAAAACTTGCTAGAATTACAACATTTGGCAAGAAATCATCAGAAAAATATTGGACGACTGCACCTTAATCTTAAATCGAAGCCTTAAATGACAATACATTAATAGTAACAACCAAAATATAAATATAAATAATTTTCTTAATTAAATTCACAATACATAAGTAATTAAATTACAATACATTCACTAGAGTATAGCATTAATTATACAAGTAAACGAACAAAGAAATCTAATTCTCAGTACATCACTAAAATATAAATAGCCTGTTCAGAGTTATAAAGGTGCCTTAAGAGATGTTATAGTCATGTACTGAGCTTTATTGTAAAATAATTAAAAAATAATAAAATTGTTAGTTTTTTTAAATGTACATAGTACATATGTCACCTATGAAATTCATCATTATAATCAAATATAAAACAAGTCTATGATAGCCTAATAAACAAAAGCCCATAGTTTCAAATTCAGACATATAATTGTTGAAGATTAAAAATGGAAACCTTTCATATTTATGTACAAAATATATTTTGAAACATTGAAAAAAAAAATATTTAATTGAATTCAATTCATAAGAAATAGATTAGAATAATATTTAATGGAGCTTTTTCAAGACATAAAATAACAAATTAATTTTGCACAATTAGATTCAAAATGCTTTTCAAAAATCATGTAATTTTAAATTTATTATGATTATTTACAAGATTTATTTAAATTAAATTTTTTTATTTAAATGTAAAAATATAATAGTAACATCAGTAATTAATAGCAGTATAGGAAAAAAAAAAAAAAAAAACGGTAAATTCATAAAAATGGATAGGAATATAATTTTTTAAAATGTTAAACTACTCCACGGAAATTTTTGTGTCATAAAATAAAAACATGAATTTTGTAAAACTAGATCCCATAATTATGCTTTTGAAAAAAATCATGATTTTAAAGTTATTATGATTATTTACTGGATTCATTTATATTTAAATTAGAACATTTTCCACTTCTGATCTAAAAATAAAAAGAAATTTCAGTGATTATTATAAATACAGTTTTAAAAAAAGTAATTTTCAGCAAATATATGATTTTACTTGAGCTAGATTAAGCAATAATAAATTATAGTTAAATGTTAGATTATATGGTACTTATCTGTTAATACGACAATAGCCAAAATGTCTGCATTGCAGGCTAAGTGCAATAACATTATGGAAACACTTTTTACCATAACTGTTGTATTTACACACATTTTGGTGAATAGTAGACTAATGGAAAAATAACATTTTGCTGTGACATTTAATACTCAGCAACAACTGCAATTGATTTACAGTGTAAAATACTGTCCATTTCATTCTGATTAGTTTCAAAATATTACATAATCATTGTAATTCAAGCTTGTGATTTAATTCCAGAAAATAAATTCAACTGAATAAGGTAAATTTATGTTCATACAGCCTAATATAATCAACAGAAATCGATTATGGACATTGAAATGTTATAAGGAGAGGGGATTCAGAGACATATTTTGAAACTTTTGTTGATTGTCTCATCTAGCTAAAAAAACTAATGCTTTCAAAATTTGTACTTCAACAATTCATCTAGTAAATTTAATGTATTTACATCATTCTTTGCTTTAAAAAAAGCAAAATAAGGTTTACTGCTTTTTAGCTAAAATTATTTTAGTATAAAATATAAGTTCTTGCTGATAACAAACGGATTTCTTACTTATTCATTTCAAGCACGTTCTATTCTAAATTAATGCAATAACAACTGCAAGATTATATTAGATGATCAAAGACAGAATTTTTTTTTCTCAAATTCTACCTCAGAAGAAAGAATAACAGGTATTGGGAAAATATAGATACAATAATTTACACAGATGTGAATACTAAATAAATATATTAATCTTTCGCTTTAAACAAAAATTTTTAAAGAAAAAAAAAGCTTTATTAAATTAAACATTCATTTACTTCAGCCATTTTAATCAAAATTTGTTTACTGCTGTTATAAATATAAAAGTAATCAAAATAATACTATGCAAATAATTTCAATTTATGGCAGTCTTTTAAAAATTCAAAAACATTGCTTGATATATCTGTTTATCAAACTCTATAGCATATTTCAAAACCAGGATATGATATAATAACCATAAAATTTCTAGCGAGTTTTGCATATACTTTTACTACTTGTATATGCTTCAAATAATAGAAAATGACTTGACAAACTAAATTGTTTAATAAAATTTGACAGGAATTATCAATATTTGGTGTTTTTTTAAAAATGTATACACCATAAGAAAGAACAAAGATGCTCCAGATATAAAAAAAGAATCATTTTAGACAAAGAAAAAATAAATAAATAATCAAAGTAATTTTTTTTTTAAATTCTAAAGGACAAAATGCTAAGCTAAATTTATTTTTATGTAAATTAACTCCAGAAAAATTATTTGCTGCAATTTTAGATTTAGCAAAATTTATGTTTATTAAGGAAAAAAATAACAGTAATAAAAAATCTACCACAATTTCAGAAATATACTAGTAAAAACCTATTTTTCAGAATGCCCCCTTAAAAAAAAAAAAAAAAAAAAAAAAAAAAACAATTCCATGAATTTAATAAAAGTGTTAAGTTATAAGACTGCTCTAACTTAATTCTAAAGCAAGTTACAGATAAATTATTTACGATATGAACTAAAGAACTATTAAGTTAAAAACAGTTTTTTATTGAAAAAAGTCTTCAAAACATAATGCATTAAATAATCTTAAAATTTGGCAAGAAATTACTAATAATTTAATTATTAAATTCAATAATAAGAATTAAGTAAATATATAATCACAAATGAACATAATCTTAATACAGATTTTTAGTATATAAAGTTTTCATTTAATAACTTGTACATATATTGAATTGAATTCATAGATGTACCATGAATTGTCTTTTCATAAACAATTAGAGAATTTGATTTTTAAATAAAGTCCATTGAAGTCATAAATTTGTACTGACACTTTTCCACTGATTTAGTGCTACAAAGTTTTTAATAAATTCAAATGAATTTATGTTTTACTCATTTTCAATATTACTCTTAAATTATTCATGAAAATAAGTATTCACCAACACACAATACTAAGTTGAACATATTTTACAATATACAATATTTACAGAAAACTTGCACCAAAACTACAGTTGGAATAGACCTGAACAAAAATATTAGCACCTGAATTATACAACATATACACATGAAATATTATAATTAAGAGATCAATTAAAATGGAAGATATAAAGGGCATACACCGTACATTTAAAAATGACATCAAAATATACAGTTATTTTCAGTGTTAAAAACTATATATATTAATAATATAATTTCTTGGAAGATTAAATAAAATAAAATAAAAATTAACATCCATGGAAATTTTTTGAAAGAAATTAATACAAAATATCTAGTACAAAGTTCTTTGTGTGCAGTGCTAGAGATACAGATTTCGTGCAGTACATATTAATTACAATTTTCAGTCATTATCGAAATAGAAATAGCATAAATATACATTATCATTCCAAAATATAAATATTATTTATAGGATGTAAATCTGTAAGACAGCATTCAAAAAGACAACTTGAAACAAATTTTAGCTCAAATATTCTGTCAATCTTACTTTCTATAAAAAAACCTACATAATATTTCGATTTACTCTACCAATACTTCTCCAATACAGGGCTTCTTAAATTTATGGGTCAGAATCTCATTTTGGATTATACATCAGCATTTCATGGTTAAAAAGAATTTTGAGAGAAAGGTTAGACAGAATGCACATTTAATAACTTATTCCAGAGAATATCATGAAGAAGAATAGATTTCAGTATGAACTTGCAGGGATTCATATCTGTTATACAACCGTCTATGTTTTTTTTCCAATTAATTCAAATGGTCATTTGGATGAATTCGTAGCATTTCCTTCATAAAATTTAAATAAAATATGTTAACAATTTATATTTTGAAATTAATTTTAATCAAAAAACAAGGTCACAATTTAAAAATTTTCATAATTTTTTCTGCATGTTTTGGATTAATTAATATAAAATTAAAGAGTTTCTACTGAAAATTATTTTAAAATATGCATTGCAGGTCTAACATATTTAATTAAATCTGCTTCATAAACAAATAGGACAGAAACAATTTCCGAGGAACTTTGTGACCAGTTTTAAAATTTAAGTAGTTATCAATTCTAAAAGAAAAAAATTATTCCTGTAAACAAATATTAACATTCTTTTCATTTTTAATACATTGTGGTTATCACAAATGATTTAAATCACATGCATTTTTTATTAATATCCATTGTTGGCACAAAATTTAATATGCAAAGACATGCATTACATTAAAAATTTCCAGCTGAATGGGAGAGCAAAAGTTGGAAAAGTTTAAAAAACCCAGTTTGAAGAATTTACAATCAACCAAATCATTCACACCAATGTATATCAAATGAAAAATTAACATTCATTTTCGAGTTTGGGAAATTTACATAGCTCATTTCATTAACTTCTCGCAAAATTCAACACCAAAACTAAATATATATCAATAGAAAACTTCAAAAAATCAGTATTATATTAAAATTAAAATGGAGGGATCAGGTCAAAATATGGAAACATATTTGTAGAGAGTTGAATCTAAGAATGAAGTAATATAATGAAATATGCATGCTTTGAATAATCATTGAGTTCCTAAGCAATATGATTTTCTATTAAATCTCATTTCTATATTGCTCATGAAATATTTTGAAAGAGCTAAAAAGGTTCTCTTCTTTTTTTTAAAGATTAATAACTATTGATCTATTGAGAACAGATCCTATGTTAAAGTACATGAAAAATTGAATTTTAATTGCTTTTTGAGAATTGGCAACATATTGTTACCAAGTTCACAGAAGACAACACAATTTTTTAAAAACATTATTCAATTTCACAATTCTAAATCTATTTTTCAGAACTAAATTAAGGCATGCATAAATATGAAGAAACTAATTCTTATTAAATATTCGTATTTAAATGAGTCACCCAAGCTCCAGTTATGCTTTTAAATAATACATATTACTAAATAGCACTATTTTAACAAATACATCATTAATCATTTAATGAAAAATGATATAACAAACATGCTCTTAAATAAATACAAAAACATGTAGCAAAACAGCAAAATATAAATAGAAGGAGTTGCAAAAATTTCAAAATGATCAACAGCAAAATTTACTACATGATGATTATTCAAAATCTACACTTTTTACAAAAATTATTAAATACTTGATGGCCTTGATAAAAGTAATGGTTTACACTGAGAAAACCATTCATGATCAATTAAAAAAAATTTAATGTGGTTGACAGAAAACTGTTCAAAAATTTCTACAAAAGCTTACAAGGACATTGTTGACAGATGATCAAATTTCTAAATCAGGCAATTCCTGTATATTGTATCAGATAGTTCTGGTAAGCCTCTGCTGCTTGGTCTACCAAATCGTAGAACTTAATACCATAAAATCATGCATGCCTGGGCCAGCATCAATGCCACATTACATCAATAAAAAAAATACTTCAATTTGAATTATTTTAAATAGATCATTTCTTCAAGTTGATTTCATACCTAAAATATTAGTGATTACATGGAAAGAAAATAATTTGTTTCTACACATTTGTTTCTACACAATGAACTTCACCTAATAAAATTTGAGAAGAATGCACAATTAAAAGACAGTTCCAGAGTTTACATCTTTTTTGCAACTAAAATATGTATCAACTCATGGGTGGTTTTATTAGTACAAACCATTATTTTTGGACAGATTCAACCTAAAATCCTAGAATATAATTAAATTATGCAAAATGTAAGACAAAATGCAATAAAAAATTTTACATTTCTGTTAAAACATTACAAAAAAGAAAAAAAGAAAAAACATATCTATAATTTTTAGAAGAATTTTTAAACACTTTAAGTATATTAAAAAGACACTTAAAAAGAAATTCTAATGAAGACTTTTAGCTTTAGTCCAAAGAGAATGATAAATTAATGATTTTTAAATGATATAATGTAAACAATTCTGTATTGGCAGGTTTGAATTAGAATCACAGAATAAATTATACAAAATCACAGTAGAGCTAATACGATAACACAAATTATAAACAATGAGATAAAGTCATTAAAAATTTAAACAAATTATACTATTGTAGTAAAATGTGCAAGGTATATCTATAATGGCTTCAACTGGTCAAATACAGAAAATAAATAAAGTGGTGCAGAATTTCAAAAGAGTATTTTTTAATTATCTCCTAGACATTAAAATTTCTCATGTGAGAAAACTTAAAAAGCAAAGGAAGATTGAGACCTTTGGCAAGTGTAAATAATACACAAGCCAAGTGTAAAATATTTTGTAAAATAATCACTAACACCCAAATGGATTGCTATACAGACCAGTAGAACCAGTACGAAGCTAAAATAAACCCTAAATTGAGCAAGAGGAAATGCCTGTACATAAATAACAGGGAGCAAAAAATAATGATCTCAAACTATACAGCTCTACTACCATTCAATTTTTCAAAATGTTTCCTTATGTAGAAGCAGATATCACAATACCTGGAAAAAGAAAAGAAAAGAGCATATTTCAATACAATGATACAAAAATCCTCAAGAGATATCAATATAGCAAAGTGATTTCTGCTTTATGCAAAATAACGCATGTATTCAGCAAAATTAAGTTCTATAATTGCTTTATGGAGTGGTTCATTTGAAATGAAAGCATAGCAACTGGGCAACACAATGTTTATTCTTGACTATCTATATTGTTAATAAAGACAAATATGTGTACATGTTGGAGCTGTACAGGCCCAATCATTTGATCTACAGATACCAAATTTAGTACATGTAGGTGGGTGAAAACATGCAAATTATGTCTTTTTTTTTTTTTTTTTTTTTTTTTTTTTTGAAATTTTCATTAAAAATTATACTGAATTTGGGTTTTCTCTGCAGTAACTTCAGGAAACATTGCACAAAAATAAATTTCACATTGTTTCAAAATTTTTAAAAAAACTGTCTTTTAAATGATACAAATTTATAAACCATGCAAATTTTTGAGTTTTGGCAATTTTTTAAGAAAATATTTTTGCTTGAGTTCTAATAGTAGATTACATTTTTGCCTTGAAATTCAAACCATTTTCATTATTTCATCAAACATTTATTTATTTGCTTGATTTCTGTAGTTGAAAGCTAAGAAGGATTCCGTTTAATATCTATGTAGTTCACAAAACAGATAAAGTGAAGTAAGTTTAATAACATTATGTCAGAATAGGGCAACTAGAATGTTCTTAATAATAACACTGGTATCCATTAGAAAGATTTATATACATAATAAATGCAGTATATGCAAGACAATTAAAATAACATGGGCTTAATGTCAGAAATTGGGCATAAAGTTTAAAAAAAAAAAACAATTTATCTGTAATCAAATACAGCCAATATTTTAGTGTACCAGTTGGTCGTCTAAGGTGAATATAGTTCAAAAATACACTACTAAATTTTTTTTATTCTTGAGCTCACTTGCCTCAGTTCTAAAACTTAAATATGTCTCCAAGCAGTCACTTGATTAAAAATATTATTTTAACTGTCTTAAATAAGTATCATGATATAGCACATAGTCTATTTTAAAAAGGTAAGAAACATCGATATAAACATAAACATTATTGTGTTTATTACAACCCTCTTTTTATTATAAACATCATCCACATTGGGGGATTCCTGACAAGACTGTTGCGTATGGTTTTTAGGTTGAGAGGGTCTGCAAGCAGATTGACTTAAAAATTAATTTTTACAGTTCCAGATTATTTTATCTTTAATAGAGTTGGTAAAATATACAAATTCTATTAATGGCAAAATACAGGGTTTTCGTAATTGGATATCCTGAGTTTGCGGAATTACTGACACAGAACAAAACAGAGCCTTGTTGAAAGTTCAACTCTTATGAAGAGCAGCATTTTTAAGAGTTTGGGAAGGGTCAGAGTTATAAATGAACTTAACCAATGAAATGGAAAAAGTAAAGTAATACAAAAATTGCCTTTCCTTTTTATAACAGTGCATATTAAGACAACTCCCTAAATTTTGTGGTGAATCATTTCAATTGTTTTATTCCATATTACTTAAAATTTCACATTTAGAGAAAGTTGATAGTGAAATATTGTTTAAAATAAAAATTTAGAGCTGAAAAAAGAAGAAGAAAAAAACTGTACACTTGAAAAAATTGAAAATGATATGAAAACAACTTTCCACATGCAACTTCATGTATGAAAAGTAGGATGTTTATATATTTATATTCAGACTTGTGATTTGTAGATGGATAGTGGATTTCTTGTATATGTTTTATACATTTGATGTTTCTATTCTTTTATATATATATATATATATATATATATATATATATATATATATACACACACACACACACACACACACACACACACACACATGAAAATCTAAAAACAGAAGTCAGTCACTACTACAAATATGATATATCTAAGCTGTTACTTTTCATAGCATGATAAGTAAGAAAGAGAATTAAATTGTAGAACAATAGATTTGAAATCAAAAAACAAATACCTAAGTGCAAATAAAGATTTCAGAACTGATAAACTTACTTATATCTCAGGGTTCTTTTTATCCTCCCATAAGCTACCGTAAGAATGAACTTGCCCATCTTGGAGGGGAGTTTGCTCGCGAGAAGGAACGCGATTTACTTCTTGAGAAATCTCAGCAGAGGCCAATTTTTCTTCGGCATCTTCAATAAGGCTGTGGGGCCCAAAGCAGCCACAAGGATTCATCCATGCAATGAGGGCAACGCAAAACTAAAATTTACATAAAATACCATTTGATGAATAACAACAAAATGACGAGCCAGAAATTTTGCACAGTATAATCAGAAATTAGAATAAATCTAAATGACTTTATTTACGAATAAACTTGTGTGAAACTTTTTACATTCAATATTCACCTCCTACAATATGCTTCAGTATAAACTATGCTATGTCAGAAGTTGATTTTTTAAAAAAAAAACTACTAATATTTAATTTATTATCATTAGTTTTGTATAAATTAGAAAAAAAAGATGTTAGAATCAGAAATAATAAAAAGAATTTGTCAGATACAGGACAGTATCTGACAAATAACTGACAACAGTATCTGAAGCCATGAATAATGTCTCATCCAATCATCATTATAATTATCAAATCAATACTTGGGGATGTGACCGTGAATTAGTTTTAAATTATTTTAAAATAAATGAAGTATCCTATGACATAAGCCATAGACAAAATCTCCTATTTATAGATTTGATATCTCTTACTGCGGGTTCTGTAATATTTTTAAAAAAGAGGGTTGACAACAAACATAATACAGGTTAACAAACTTAATATCAGTCTTCTTAATATTCAGTCTTCTCAACTTTTAAATAACATCCAATTTCAAAGGCAAGGTATTATCACAAAGCCACTAAAGCTGCGATGAATTAAAGGAGGGAGAGGGATCTAAACAAACCAGGCAAAAAAATATGAAAGATATAGTTCATTTGGAATAAAATTCAAATAATCCGAATTGTATTAATAGTTTACTTTAATAATATATCTTAGGCGCAATCTCAGATTATAATTAGAAAGTGTATTATTGTTCAATAAGTTAATAATCTGTACTTAATATTTCAACTATCAAGAATATTTTTATAGGTTTTCTTCTGGCTGGTGCAAGAAATACGTAAAACACAAATTAAATGGACTAAGAATGAATCATAACTAAATAATGAAAATTCAACAAACATGTCATTTAAACTAATAATTGTAAAGCCCTGCCATAGTATATGGGTTAAACTAAATGGCAATATCAATAGCAATATTTGGAATTCTACAGTCGAAATGCATAATACCTTCATTATAAGATACAATGACCCCTCATACAAAGGTCATTAGCAACAGACATAGAAAAGCAACATTATTATTGCACCCACCACAAAACGTTGCCACTGCTACTCAATCTTTTATCTGAAGTGCTCCATGTGAGAAAATCCAAACTAATAACTTGTAAAAGCATATTATCTCACTTTCAACTTGTTTCAAAATCAAACCATACAACAGGACATTCATTTATTGGATTGCTATGCAATTGAGTATGAACTAATATTTTTGAAATTATAGCTGCAAAGTTATATATGGAAAAATATAACAGATTTATTAAATAATATTTTAATATATAATTATACAAAAATGTGCACATTATAAATTATTAAAAAGGCATCCAATTTAAATGCTTTACCTAATTTTTAAAATTTAATTTTTAATTATAGCTACAATAACATGCAGACAAAGAAGTATATAATGCTGTTGTAATGAGGGTATTTTAAACACACTAAAACAATAAAAAATTTAGTAAAACATATTTAAAAATAAAGGAAAAAACTATATGGATATAAAATTGATATCACTGTAATTCTAGCTTTCCAAAATAACACAAAAATATTTCTTATACAATAACATGCTCTAAAATTATTAAAACATTAAAACATTTAATAATTTTAGAGAATAAAATTTTTAAAAAATTCCATTCTTTCTAGTGAATACATACTACTGAAAATGCACTCACTTGGTAAATTTGATAGCTCTAAATCAATAGTCTGCCATTTACAGCATTTTGCATAATTTTTAATCGAGCATGTCGCAACTGTCAGATAGTATGACAACTTATAATTATAGTGTTAATATGAGGGCAGTCTAAAAAGTATCCGACCTTGATTTCTCCTGCATATGGTAATGATGCTAGAATTGTGCCACTGTGCACAGTGGAAAATGTCTTAATGCGCATGCTTGCATTTTTCTTCATTTTCGAGTGTGTCAGTTGCTGCTAGCTGTTATAAATTTTTGTTGGATTTGTTATTTCTCTCAAAATGAGTGAATGAGTTGAGAAAATATATGAATCAAATTTTGTCAAAAGCTTGTCATTTCTCAAACAATGGCAAGAGTACTATCAACAAGTTCTATGTCGACTCAGAGATGTAGTTTGGCGCAATAGACCAGATCTCAGGAAGACGAAAATCTGGCAAACCATCATTACAATGCTCCGGCTCGTTCATCATACCTGATACAGACTTCCTTGTGAAACAAAGAATTACAGTCGTCTTCCAACCTCCCTACTCTCCAGATATAGCAGCTTGCGATTTCTGTTTGTTTCCAAAATTGAAGATGCCATTGAAAGAATACCATTTTGAGAATGGAGAAGAGATAATGCAGAATCTGACAACGAAGATAAACATCATTCCAAAAAAAGTCTTTCAAGAGTGTTTTAGCAGTGGATTTCTAATTGTGTGATGGTGAAAGGGGCCTACTTTGAGAGTGTTAAAAGTCACAATTTCTGTCACGTAAGTAATATATCTTTCCTGGCCAAAGGTCAGATACTTTTAAGACAACTCTTGTAAAATTTCTCATTCATATTCTAAAGACCCAGCTCTGAACCTAT
This sequence comes from Argiope bruennichi, assembly GCF_947563725.1. Taxonomy (NCBI): domain Eukaryota; kingdom Metazoa; phylum Arthropoda; class Arachnida; order Araneae; family Araneidae; genus Argiope; species Argiope bruennichi. The sequence goes on from NC_079157.1 coordinate 43,946,981, forward strand.
TAATCTCTATTAACTAATAAAATAATTTGTTTTGTCATTTCAGTTATTAATCTTTACACTTAATCTTCATGCTAATTTTACCTTTAAAACTCCATAATAATAAAATAAAATAAAAATATAAAAATAAATAAATAATATTTATAGCATAATAATACATAGATAATAAAAGCATAATAATACATTTACTCACCGCTGCTAAAGTACAAAATGCCATTAAACTTGATGCTTCAGGAAATGTGAAGAAATCTGACAGTATACCTCCCAAAGATGGTCCAGTAACTTCACTAGAAAAAAAGTTTAGATCATGTTCATTGATATCTTTAAAAAAATAAATAAACAAATATGAATCACAAATTAAAATAAGCATTTAACCTACCCAAGAGAATAAATACTATTCCAAAGACCAGAAACGACACTATATGTATTTATATCATCCTCCAGACCTCCATTCCTACATTTTAAGAAAATTATAAAACTACTTAAATAAAAGTTATACATAAAATTATAACACAAAATTATGCAACATTTTCATATATCTATTATATTTACATAATAATAATAAAAAAATCTAAACAGCCAAACTGCCAATATAACAATCACCAGATCCATCTAGACATTATTTTAAATGCCAGATTCAAACTACAAATAGAATATGAATTTGACTTTTTTTACAACCATTTGACTAAACATTCCTTAAATAATTAATATAAAAAAGTGACATTAATTTGAATCCAAAATGAATGCAATTAGAACTTCTAAATTTAACTTTAAATATTGAATGAGAGTAAAAAAGCAATTATAGCAGCCATTTTGAAAAGAAGGATTCAAGTTATCAACTAGCCACTTTTAGATGATGAACTGGTTTGTGAAAATATTGATAATGCTTTATTTCAATTAAATTTCTTTTGTATAAACTGTCCATGGCTCCCTCGACAAAGTATAAAACCATGTTATTTTTAATAGCCTTACAACTGTTCTATTTATTGTGCACATAAACTCCTATATGAAATCGAGTTCCCTGACATTATAATGCCATTAAAAATATAATTGTGCAAGTAATCTATTTTCTAATTGCAAGTTTTATTTCTATACTAATCTAACTTCACTTCCATATTTCTTGTTCAAAATAACTTTTTTTTTTTTTGCTTAGTTTTCAACAATGAAAGAAAAAGCGATTAAATATATGACGAAGCAATGAAAATGGAATGAAATTCATGGCGGAAACAAAATTATTGCAGACAATTATGCAAATATTATTCATAAGCATCAAAATTCAAAACAAAAGGTCACATAATCACTAAATTGGTTTCATTCAAAATAAGACTTTTTGAATTTTAAAAGGTACTAAAATCACTTTTGTGCAATAATATTTTCAAAATTTATCGTAAAAAAACGCAGAAATCTCACATGTTTTTTTTTGTAAATATATTTGGAGGATCTTGTTCCTACCCTCCAAAGTATATCTGTAAAATTTAGAAAGAAATCTTAAATGTTCTGACTTGTAGAATATCAACAGTCACACTTTCTTCTCTTATTAATAGCAATAAATATTACAAATTTGAATTTTTTAATTACAGAAATAGAAAAAGCAAATTTGTCATAATTTAATTTAAAATGAAGCCATAATAATAATTAAAAAACATCACAAACTCTACAACTTCATAAGTAAAGTGCAAGAAAGTTGAAAACATTAGTCAAACTAAAACAGTAGATATCCAGCTATAGTGCCAGAAATTTGACTTTTCTTAAGTTAACAAAATGGTTAATTTATTCATAGATTTGAAAAAGGAACAATAAATAACACAAATAAAAAAAAACCCAACTATCTAGTGACTTGATGTTTTCAATTTTTTATAAACTTTTTTTTTTCATTTATAAATATGAATTAGAATAATAAAATATCTTCCTCTCTTTCTCTAGATGACATTTATTAAATTGAACAATAAGAATTGTTTATTTATAATTACTTTCTCAAACAGAAATAACAGTAAATTCATTTATATAAACTTCCTTTAGATAAGATTCTTAATATTAAATATGGAATGAAATGTTGTTGAAATAAATTAATTCTTAAATGCAATGATAATAAAAGAATTTTCTTAATTTTCACAAAAATAATAATTAAAAAATAACAGTTATTACTTACATAGCTGCAATGAACATGCTTTCAAATGTGGGGACATATGCAGCAGCAAAAGAAAATCCCAAAATAGCTAAAGCTACTATACTTAACCATACACTCCTATAATAATAAAGATAAAAATCAATCATATTATTTTTAAAATTAAAATCTTCATACTTCTGAAAATTATTATTTTTTTATTAATAAATAAGTTTTATTATTATAAATGAACCTATTAACCCTTTGGGCCTCACGCACTGATGATACTATAATGAGCCTATTAAACTGCTGATATTTTTAAATCATCCAAAGGGAAAAGTATGTGGGTAATTTATTGAAGTTCATATCCCAATGCTTTTCTGTGATTACACTCATATGTTAGTGTAATTATTAACTATAATGTAGTAATAAACAAACCTGAAAATGAAAACTATATGTGCCACAAGTAAAGTTTTCCACAAAAACAGTTTTGCAATATACCATACATAGAAATGCCATGAATAATGATGGATAATGTAATACTTTCCAATAAAATGTAAATACTTTCTTGCAATGTTGGATAATGTAAACACTTTCTTGCAATAAAAGTGTTTTAAAATATAAACACTACAGACTCAAATTTTCACTGTATTTTATATAGTCACCTCAACCCCAATGGAACACACACATTCCATTTAAAAAGACCATTGGGGCACATATGATCCACCTAACAAATTGCAACTATGGTTAATTTTTGTTTTTACTTTAGCAAAATATTGTTGTTTACACTTTATTTGATCCATTAGAGCCCTAAATTATCTAAATTTTGGAAAAGAAAAAACTGATATTGAAAGGCTTAAGAGATAGGACGATGTTGCTTTTTGTTATAGTTTATTATAAATGCAAACAGGTGACAATTATGTAAAATAAAATAATATAAATTTAATAATGAGTGACACAATCAATAAGATTCTTACCCTTGTATTTGAAGAAACTCAGCAGGTCCTATTAAAAGCATGGACAGGGTAATAAGTGATAGCCCAAATATCATAATTGGATATTTGTTTTCCTGCAAAATAGTATTTCACTCATAATTTTCATTTCTGAGAGAAACAAGATACAAAAACATTTTTGATGGAAAAAAAAATGCCCAAAGGAAAGACAATCTGTTATTTCAAAAGTATAACTTAATTCAAATATGAGGTAAGATACAGGATTGAGTTATAAATCATAAACTTTTTTAAACTTAAAAATGTATTCAGAAATAAAATATACTGGTAAAATGTTTTATATTATTTGAAACAAAATAATATAATGCTCTACATGATAAAACATTTTTATTTTATTCTATTTTTTACTTTGATTTTTATGGATTTTCAGACTATTAAAATGGAATATCAAATGGACAAAATTGAGCAATTTTGCTCCTGGCATATAATCAAAGCGTTAAGTTTGTCAAAGTTGCCTAGGAGATTTGTGAAGGGGGAGCAATGCTTTAAAATAGCAAGAGTGATCTTTCTGAAATTTGCTTACATACACCTAATAAAAATGTCAATCCACTTTCTCTATATAAAAATTGTGGTTTTTAGGTAAAACTATGAATGCCACAAGTGCATAGAATTATTTTTAGAATTCTGTACATAAGTACTTTATGTCTTGTATCATTGTGAAGAAATGGAACAAAACGCCTTTAGATAACTTTCTTATACACAGATTGAAATTGAAATTTGACACACAACTACTATTTTAGTAATAAAGTAACAAACCAAATTTCAATTATCCTTGTATTTTAGAGTTATATAAACATCTACATGCATTAGAATAATGCATAGTCAACTGAATACATAGTGATGGATTTGGTTTTAAATCTGATATAGATCTTCTCATTAAAGAGTAAAACTATGTATTAACTTTTATTCATCTAAATCTTCTTGCTTAAAAATTACATTATAATCTTAAAAAATATTTGTCTGTATATTTTGCAAAGTAAAAAAAAAAAACATTTTTTTCTTTGTTAAAATCTGGAAAAAAAATTACAAAAGCATTCTGTAACAATATAAATTCTTTTAATATATAAATTCTTTTAATAAATAAGTTTAACTAGAATTCATATTTCAGTTTTTAATGAAACATTTTAAGATTTTCTTCCTGTGACTTTTATTATGGCGTAATTTCCTCACTGTATAGCTAGTATTCCGTACTGGTCCTTTTTATTTCAACTTGAATATTTTTATTCAAAATATTATTTTCTGAATTTTAATACACTAATAATTTTTATTATTATTTTTAACTCTTTAATTTTCAACGTATTTCTTAACTCAATAATATTATTAATTACAAATTGAAACTTGTTATCAACGTTCCTTAAATTCACTAATAGTGTTTCTCACTGAATGCAGTTAAATAAAAATTAATAATTACACTGTGAAAAATTCTATTATCAGTAAAAACTCCCAATTATACAGAATTTCAGGACTTCAGCAAAAAAAAAAAAAAAAAAAAAAGATAGTAAGAAATTAAATGAAAAATCAATTACAAAACATCATCGCTATTGCATCATAAAAAAATTGGTAAACAATTATTTGATAAATCTGAATTAGTTAATTCTTATTAAACATACAATACAACATTCAATGCTTATACAAAACAATGCATACCATTCTTCCACTAATCCAACCAACAAGTGGAGAAGATACGGCATAAACACCAGATAATAAAAGAAACAGAAGACCAACAACACCTGTATCTAAGTTATACTGCAATAGAAATAAATTTATTTTTAATATACAAAATTCTAATTCATCTTAAAATCCATACTAAAATGCATTTTAAATGTTTTCAATTAAATATGTAACATAGAATACTTGATAAAACTAACCTGCCGCATATGAGGTTCTAATGTAGGATCAATAAAACCCTGAGCTTGAGATGCAACTGCTAGTATAAAACACACAACAATAACATGAGGCATTGAGAGAAGTTTTTTGTAGGATACAGTTGGATTTAAAACTACAGCAGGATCTATTGGTGGGAAAAAAGTAAATGATAATCATTAACTCCACAGTTATATAATTATACAAAGCTACACAACTATGTAATCACATCTAAGGAATTCTCTCAGAAATAGATTTTAACTTTATTGGAATACATATATATATTGGATGATTAAAAAAATCCAGAGATTCCTTAAAAAATTATCATCTATTTTTTTTTTTTTTTTTCGAAAGAGAATTCTATATACAAAATTGTTCTTTTGTCACAAAATGAATAAATATGCAAAGTAAATGATAATTTTATATTTTTATTACATTAATAAATGTTTTTCATGTCTTCACTATAGACCAGTCTGAAGTGTGAAGCCCCTTTTGGAAAAATATAGTTAGTCGTAATGCTTTCCAGTAAATTTGTAATGCAAGATTTTTCTCATTTTAATCATTTTCAAATTTGAAGAGTATTTAAGAGAGATGTAAATTAAAAAAAAAAAAAAAAAAAAAAAAAACGATTTTGAAATATTTCTATAATTTTTTAAACTGCTGCCAGACTTATTTCACTTCTCATCTAGTCTGTTTGTACATAATTGTGACTTTTCCATTAAATTAAACTCAGTAGAATGATAGTCCATGTAAGCTAGGGCCTACAGTGCCCATATCTGCTTCCTTGACCAAGGGCCCTGGGGTGCAAAGCATATGTCCCGGTTAAGTGGTCAGCCTAACGCAGAACCCCCAGTGTTTAGTTCCCAAGCATGCTTGGTCCTCAGTTTATCGATTCACTGAAGGGATGAAAGGCTGAGTCGAACTTGCCCAACCTGAGGGATTTTTCAATTACTATTACTAAAATGAAGTAGTGAGAAAAAAGTTATTCAAAATGTTAATGTAACCAAGATTAGTGAGCAAAAAGAAAAGAAAGTAGTAAACATTAATTTGTTCTAGATTTGGTTTGTACCATTTTTAAGAAATTATATTGAACTAAAAAAAGATAGCTCTTCTAAATCTGTAATATCTTGCAAGGGTCCTAGACTATATGTCCTGTTTCACTCAAGATGCATCACAGAACTGAAGCAAGAATATAATGTACTTTGATGCCAGATTCTTTTAGGAGTAATTGTCTAATTAGTAAAAAAAGCAGGTCTTGCAGAATTACAAAGTGCAACACATTCTAATTACAGGATTGTGATGTAGTTTCCAAATAAGATTTTATAGAATGGAGTTTTTGAAAGCATACAGGTCCATAAATACTAATCTAACTTGCATATTTTAAATATAATTGTCCTTTATGTTGTCACAATAAGCTCTTTTTTTTACTTTATTAAAATAAAGTCCACAAAATAAAAATCCCTTATACACATTAAAATAAAGTTATTTATTAAAATAAAGATCAAAGAAATTTTATACAAGTTTTTTTATACAAATTTTCTACAAGTTTTCTGTTCACTTTGTATTTCAAAAAACTCAAAATTTTATAGTATAAACATTAAATTGTAGAATTAAATATCATAAAAACAGTTCAATAAAGATTTTATTGAAAATTTCTATTTAAATTTGTTCAATGTAACCAACATTTTTGCTGTTTTGATTTTTCCCTGACTTTTTTTCTAAAATCTTCAAAATGATTTTGCTTCATTTTTTTCCTCTTATATACAACACAGTAACTCTTAATAATATGCAATAAAATATGTCTCCACTCTTTCTTATGAAAATCAATGAAAAATAAATATTTAATAATATTATAAATATTAAACAAAAAAAAATCTTTTTTTATCATTGGGCTTCAGATAAGCATAATTTTTGTAAATATTTAACCCATTTTTGCAAACATACTAATCAACATATACTGAATACTAGAAGATGTATACTAGTCCAGATGGACTTTTATGAGAATTGGTTATCCAAATTTATTCATGAAAGATGTAATACAAAATCACATGCATATTAGCAGAGTATACTTAAGAATGAAATGATATATTTTCTTTTAATGTAATCTTCTCAATTTATACTGTTTACTTACACTGAAATCAAAATAGAATAACAATACCATATAATGATAATAGAAAAGTTATAATTTACTAACACAAAATAAAAAAAAAACAGCTACAAGAAAATACTGGCAATAATAGTATGCAAAAAGATGTAATATTGCATCAAATTAAATAAAATTATTCAGTGATAGCAAAACTGCAGTATCTTTTAGATTGCCAAATATAGTAAAAAATTGCCTGCACATGGTTAGAATAATTAAAAAATTCATATTATACAAAGAAAAGTGGAAATTTGTTCTTATCACTCTATTTTCTTTATTGTATAAAAAATATACTTCCACTAAAATGTTTTCAAAAATGAAATGAATAAATTCTGTATATTTTTATCAGTTTCAATCCCTCCACTTTAAGATATAGAAAAACCTAATGCTCCTGTGGCAGAGGGCATTGATTTTACCTAAATAGGGAATATATGAAAAATAGGAGAGATATTTACATTCTGTTTAACAATATAGTAAATTTTGATTATAAATGGAATTAGAAAGAATGGACACCATGGATAAAATGTAAAAATTAACTATTCAAATTAAGAATAAATATATGCCTTGAACTAAAACAGTACGGATCAAAATGATAACAGGAGAAAAAAAATGCAGAAAATGCAACTAACGGGACAAAAGAAAAGCCTAACAAGGAAAAATGAAAATGCACTAATATTATTCATCCATCAAAAAATGATTATCTCAGGCATCAAACAATCAATACATCAATACTCATAAGAAAAATGCTAATATTTTTTTTAATATTATTTTCAGAAAATGGAAAATATTGTATAAATATATATTTGTATAATATATCAAAAAAAAATTATGTGTTTAGTATTACTTTTTTCAGAAGAGTTTTATTTAATGTAAGAAGCTTTTTAAAGATAGATAGAAAAATAATTAAAAACATTACCAATAGCATTCGTACGGTATTTTAAAGATCTCATAATTCAACAAATGATTTTCCCTTACTTCCCAATACTCAGGAAAACAAAGCATACAGAAACAAAACAAAACAAAACAAAATGTTTAAAGGAAATATAAGCAATATGCCCAATACTTCCTAATTCAATAAAAAGTTCCAAGAAATGGGAAAATAAATTAATTCTAGTATCTAATATATTTATTTACAATAAATTAGTCCTAGATTTTAATGCTGGAAAACATCATATATGTAGTTTAAAATTAACACAATAAACACGAAATTCATACTTTACAACTCATATTACAATCGACGATGTATAAAAAAGAAATTAGCTGGATTGATCAAAACTTATTCACACAGGTCAAATTTGATAGAAATCTAGAAATTTGGTGAAGAGGCCACATGCAAAATTCCATCCATTTAGTTTAAAGTGTATTTGAGGCAATATGTTCACAAGTACACTTAAAAAATTCCAAAAACATATTTTTCAGATTCCGGGAGGTCATGAAGGTGTTTTTCAGATTCAGGAATGATGACTTGTCAAAGTCTTGAAACAAAATTTTTGATGACTACAATATTTTTTCTTTATATAATCCGTACATGAAAAAGTTTTTAAAAAATGTTTTTAATTATAATATACCTATAAAGCTGAAAATCATAGCATTATTGTGAGTTTGGCCTTAGTTATGCAACATTTTTCATGGAAAGCATAAGCAAAACTATTTTCATTAACTATGCCATTATTATAAGTTTTGCATCTTGACGTGTTTTTAAAAAATTTTTACAGAAATTATAATCCCAGCAATAAATTAATTATGGTGATTAATTTTCTTTCCTTTCTTCTCTATTCCAAATCCAAATGTTAATATAGCTAACTTTATTGTTTTTATTTTGACTAAAAGCATGAATGCTAATCCGAGCCTCAATTTCGATTCGATTCAAAAACAATGAATCAACAAATTATAATATTATGGAATTATCATGGTAATATAAACCGTATAAAAAATTGCAATGAAGGAGGTTTTATTTTTTTAATAAGTAATAAAACAAACAAAATATAAGACAAGTAATGAAAGCAGCTTCAAAATCAGTCAGCAGAAGCAGAATCCATCACACTAAGTGCATGTACTTCAGAATTGAAGGCACTTATGGTGCTGACGATCCTGCACAAAAGAAAATTAAGATACCTCAATACTTTTAAATGTATATATCTTGCCGCCAGGTATATGCACAGAAACACTGATGGCCTCCATTTCTGATTTCAGTTAACTGGTCAATGGTTGTCAACGATGTTCCATTCTACTTATACAAAAAGATCAGCCAATCGTCGACTACAATGATAATTACTAATTTTTTTAATTCCAGTTTCAGAATAAATTTCTTTGATATTTCTTGATCTCTTGGAATTCCTTGACCATTCTCGGCTTTTCCTCTTTCTCGGTAAGATAGCCAATTTGTTTTTCATTTTATGTCATCTCAGTCATGGAATTGAATCAAACTTAATTGACTCATTTTATTTTTTTAAATACTGTTCAAGTGGATTTCATTAAATCATTAATTTCAATTCATAATTTCTATTCCTTTTATTATGTGTATTTTCAAATGAACATTACTTTAATTCATTTAATAAAATAGTAATTAATGTGGCTGTGTTGTTTTCTCAAATTTTAAAATTACTCTTTTAAAAGAACATTTTTATCTCATAATCTTTGGATACACTAACAGCCTGTAAAACTATTTTAAGCATATAGTAAAAAGCTTGAGATCCAGGATTTATTTTATCAGTAATTTGATACAAGTCCTTGGAAGGTAACCATAATAATTTATAATATATTTACTAAAATTTATTTCCTGTTATATGAACAAAGTAAAATTCTTAAAAAGATATTCCTTTGATCAAATGAATGCCACTATGCAAATGGAAATCAACCAGCATTTTATGGATTTTGGGTGTTTTGAAATGGTACATTTATGTTTATAATTTGCTGTACAAAATTCAATTAACTTTGCCCTATGAAACCGTTGATAACTTACAGTACAATAATTAATTTTGAAAAAATGCTTTTTTTTTTTTTTTGCACAAATTGTTATATTTAAAAATATGCATTTTACAGATGGTTCCTTATGATATAACAATATCCAGCCTGCTTGGTAATCAAATTTATACACAATATATGTTGATATGGTAAATGTCATATTAATGTGATTAGCAACATTCTTTCTTTTCAATTCTTACAACAATTATTTGAGCTAACATTAAAAATTAATTTTAAAAAAAGCAATAATACATTTAAAATTCAACTTTCTCAACTGAATTCAGTGAAGGAAAGTTAAATAAATGGGAGCATAAATTTAAATAGTGCAGTGAAACAGAACTAAATAAATGGAAACACAAATTCAAACAGTGCTATATATTGCAACAGAAAAGGATAAAACCTACCTTTAACATTTCTCAGTATATACCAACATAAAGGAACGATAAGTACAACAAATCCACCAAGGGCAAAAAATGGCAAGCCAAAACCACCAACCTAAAATATTTTTTTCTAATTAAAAATACTAAAGTGCAATATGTATATAATTTTTATCTTAATTCTCTAAGAAAATCTCACAGAGAAGAAATTTTGGTACTTATATAATAATCACATGCTACTAATGACTTTTGGCCTAACCGTAAGTGGCAAAAGCAAAAATGCTTGAAAATAATAAAAAATTGTTCTTACTAGACATAATAATGTTCATATTCTACTGAAAAAAAAACCCACCAAGTATTTTTCATATTTTCACATTTGTTACATTATAAAGCAATGGTCATTTGATACTTTAATACCAAAAACGGTGTTTGAATTTTTTTTTTCACTTACATTAGTTACCCCTTTTAATTTTCAACTAATGCTTAATTTCTTTCATTTGCGTTCCCAATATTGGGCTTCAATAAAATTTCTTTAACAGAAATGTAGACATAAGTTCACAAGTATAAGACATTTTCCCTGGGAAAATAATATACAAAAGCTATTAAATCTCATTTTTGAAAACAATTATCAATGATACAAAAACACTAATGAATGAAAATATCTTAAAAAGCAGAATTTTCAGATATTTAAAAAGTTCAACAAGAAACTTACCGAATATAAAGCACCACCAATTGCAGGACCAATGCTCATACCGATTCCAATGCATGTCTCAGTAAAACCCTACCAAAGGACAGACCCAATTTTATTATATGGTTAATACATTCAAGAAAATGCAATTATGTATAAAAAAATCAGAAAAATTCCATTTATATATGAACATATATGCAATAAAAAATCAATTCAAAAATTTATTTAATATTTTGCAAATAACATAACATTAAAAATATTCTGTTAAAAAATGTAGCAAACCCATATTATAATAAATCAAAAAGCAGAAAAAAATACACAGAAAGACAATCTATTAAATCTTTTAAACAGAAGCAAATATTAATCTTTTTTCGGAAGGGGAGGGGGGGGTAAAAATAAAATAGGAAACTTTAAGGGTGATATAATTAATATTAAGCTAATTCAATGTTTACATCACATATTGCACTCGGATCATTGACAGATTTCCAACTAGGAATAGCATACAATCAATGAAGGAAGGAAGAGTGAGCAGTAAGCAGATTAAGAAAATTTTATTAATTAGTAACCAAATTAATTTTATAAATTATAAAATAGAATGATATTAATACTTTACCAAGCATAACTGGTGAGATTCTAATCTGCTTTATTGAATTTACTTACAATAAATATTAACAGCAGGCATCAATTTAAATACAGTTCTGCACAAATGATACGCAGTCATAAATGTAATGCTGTGCAGTCATTAGTCACAATATACATATAAATACAAAAAGAAATTTCCTAAATAAAGTTTTAATTTTATTTTGTTTTAATGACATTTAAATTTTATAAATTTTCTAATTATTAAATTAAGAAATTAACTCAAATTAAATTATTAAAAAATAAATTAAGCTGAAAAGTAAAACAAAATTGACAGCTTATTTAAAGAAGGGTCTTATAATATGCACTGGCGAAGGCCCCAAAATAAATCCACCACCAATTTAGATATTGGTAATTAAATAATATATGATTTTAATATACCCTGATATTATTAATTTTTTTTAGAGTTGAAACAGCCCTAAAGCCACCATTCAAGCATCCCGGTCTAAAGAAACATGAAAATAAATTACTTTTCATATTATTAAATTAGCTTAGTTTAAAACTGGTAAATTCAGTCCAACTGAACTTAATTTTTGAAGCACACAATACTGCATAAAATCCTTCCAATAAAAATACTTCAAAACATTTTTTAAATATTTTGATGAGGAGAAAATATACATGGTGTATTTAAATTGAAAAACACTTACAAATATTGTACCAATATCATCAGGAAACTGATCAATGAGTATTGTGCAGGAGGCAGTGCAAAATGCAGCAGCACCCAAAGCTTCAAAGGAACGTACAACAAAACACAGAACAGCAAACTCTACTTCACCATCCACTTTATCAAGCAACCTGCAAATCAAGCACTTAAATAATTAACTTTTTTCCTCTACAAAAAGTAAATAAATTTTTAAAAAACAATAACTTAATTAAAACTACAAAAATAATATAAACATACCCAAATAAAACATTACACGAACCACAAAAGCCAACTCCACTCAGAAACATGAATTTAGCACCAACTTTAGGAAGCTAAAATTAAAGATATGCTACAATAATAGTTTAATTAAAAGTATGTAAATGCAAAACTCAAGTAAAACATATTAGTATGAAATCATATGGGCTATTAAGAAAAATCATCAATATTAAAAGAATATAAATGGAGGTTTTAATAAAAGCATTATCGCATATCAGTATGAGTTTTAAATTGGACGGTCATAGAAACATGAGTCTATTACATCAAAATATATCCCATTTTTACACTTAGACTTAGTTCCTATTCTTTTCTTATACTGATTCCTATATTTTAGATAAAAAAAAAAAGATATAGTAACAAAAAAATTAATCCTTATTTTTCTCATATAAATATTTTTCCATAGTTAACAAACTATTTCATACAATATTTAGTATTATTTAACACATAAGTCCAGAAATTAAGAAATCAGCCTTTCTTATGATTCAATTTAGTTTATATTAATGTCAAGCCTGGAAGCAATACTAAGGCTGTTTTAGAACGGATCTCTTAATTTTGAATCCTGACCAGGTGACAAGGAGAATGCCTCATCTGGCATTACCTCTCCAAATTTGTACACCACACTAACAACAGGGCATTTGGCTTGCAAGTTTAGATTTAACATATGACGAGTCTATATACACGAGTGAATGTTAATGGAATTGATTACAAATCTGAAGCCCTCAGGCCCCAAAATTGAAACTCTACTATCAGTTGGTACAGTCTTATTTGATCATTACTATTTTAACCCCGATAGAGGTAATAACTGGAATATTTTACTTTCACTTTAAACAAGACGAATTGAAATGCGTTTATTTTTACTAAAATTTTTCCCTGACAAGTTTAAAGATTTTTTTCTGTAAATCTACAAGGGTAAAAAAATGGTGGGAGTTTGTTACTTTGCTGGACTATTTTGGACTTTATATGACATTCCTATCTAATTTTGACTTGGGAAAGAGCCAAATGAGAATTAAAGAGCCAAGAATTACATCATAGACAATGCCATGCAGGTACCATAATTTTTAATAGCAAAAAAAAAAATCAAAAGAGTAGACTTACTATTTTTCCAAAGAAAGGAGAGGTTACCATGATAATTAGGGCATAAATACTAAAAACAAATCCAGATACAGCTTCCCGCATTCCTTTTGCAGAAGCCTACAAAAATCGATTTTGTTAATTTCACATAAATCACTTTCACAAACATATTATATAACTGTGATTTACTACTTAAATGGCTTCAAAGAATTGTTTTGAAGTATATTCATATATGCAGCTTTATCAAATATCATTTCTTATTACAAACAATAAAAAAGCAAACACAACAACATAGTAAGAGTAGGCAGCTTGAAACTTTCAATAAAGAAAAGCCCATATAACTAAAAATTATACTAAATATTTAGCTGTAATTCATCAAAAGATTATATGAAGCAAAAGTTGAATGAATTAAATTGGCAATTAAAAAAACAATTTACTCAATCTATTAACTTTTCTGGTTCAATTCTCAATAATTCACAATGACAAATTTGGAAACTAAGTTATATTAGTTTAATAATTATTAGCAATTAAATTGATACTCCAAAAATAATATTGGACAGGATTCAACAGCTTTACAAGAAATTATGCACTTAATACTTAATATGAGTCATACTATGCACTTGAATTTTAAAAAGAACAGTTTAATTTTTATTTATTGACTGTTTTAATAGGTTAATAAATAAAATAAATTCAATATTTAATAAAAATAAATTCATATTTATCAAAACAAATAGAATTAATCTGCCATTTGCTTTTAAATATATTCACAGAAATATCTCTCCCAAAATCTGAGAATATAAGGAAAGCATTTCCAAAAGCTGCGCAAAAAACTAGCACTGCTTGTGATGTAGACAGTACTCCTTATGATGTGAAGTTAAGAAACAATCAAAGTTATTGAAATAATTCAAATAAATTAAATTTCTAAAATAAGGCTAGTCATTTTGCTTTCAGGTATTTGACTTACATAAAACCAAAACATAAAAATTACTTTTACTGAATGTTTATTGTTTCATTCTCATAAAAATTTAATACATTGAATGAAAACACTAATTTTATAACATTTAATTATAAATTAAATGATAATTCTCATTTACCAGCTAAGTTTAATAAATACCGACATCCTGTTTTAAATTAACACTAGGGCTATTTTTGAATGGATTTCTTAATTTTGAATCATGGTCCAATTACAAAGACAATGCCTGAACTGGCACACTCTCTGCAAATTCCATTCCACACTAGCAAATGAACCTTTTCCTTGTGACAGATTTAGTGTGAACAGACTCACTTATGCAACAATTTTTCAGTAGATTTGAACTTGGAATCTTACTGGCCTGAAACCAAGGATTTGCCACCATTGCCCTTTTCA
The DNA here is from genome assembly GCF_947563725.1 of Argiope bruennichi. Classification (NCBI taxonomy): domain Eukaryota; kingdom Metazoa; phylum Arthropoda; class Arachnida; order Araneae; family Araneidae; genus Argiope; species Argiope bruennichi. The sequence goes on from NC_079157.1 coordinate 43,962,122, forward strand.
TTTAGCAGGAAGCAGTAAAAATACAGATACTTGTACTAAAAAGTATATGTTTTATGCTTTTGAAGATGGTGAGAGATTTCTATTGCTATTTAATAACTTTTTATTAATTGTTATTACAAAATAAAGTATTTTTTAAATAAATTGATATTTATATTACCAAGCATCACTTTTAATTTAACATAAACTTGCTCCTAATTTCAAAAACAGCAGTTGCCACAGAAAAAAAAATACAGTTACAATAGATTCAACATCAAACTTAAGTTTGATTTATTACATAATTTGATTTGATGTAGAAGAAAAGGTTAAAAACCACTTAATTTTGTATTTATTACTGTTCAAAATTAAAAATAAGAGTCTAGATTAAAAAAAAAAGATAAATAAAACAAGGATTATTTTACAAAATTCATAAAAAATCTTGTACAGTTTTAAAAAATAAAATTATTAGATTTCATAAAAGTGCAAACATTTTATAATCAAAATTATCATTCACAGGATATTTCTAAAATCATAGGACAAACATTATGGTAAATCAGGCATACAAAAGCAAGTTGTTTTAACAATAAAACAAATCAAAAACATAAAAACTGAGCTCTCTGTCAATCAATAGGACAATTTTGAAAAAATTGTTAATATTCGATCCCTTGGTGATTATACTGTTCTAATAAACAGAATAAAGTTTTTGATTCATTTATTTTAAATCATGCTTCAAGATTATGTTAAAAAATAATGTCTTAGTTCTCTGTTATAATTACAAAATTTTGAAAATTTTAAATGGCAAACACTTTATGGTTGCTGTATATTATGGCAAATGATTTATTGCATCAAAATGTAATCTTCACAATAAAAAATTCATAAATGATATTAAAATGATACTATAACATGAGAAACTTCGACATTTAGTAAGGATTAAAAATAAAAGAGTGAAAACTTTTACTTTTAATACTTACTAAAGATAAAATTTTCTACACAAATTTTTCACATATATTCAAAATCATGCATAAAGACAGGCTTTGAGTTTTATATAATCAAAGCTAAAGAGGTAATTGAGGCTAAAGAGTTTTAATATAATCAAAGGGCTATGGTAACCATCATTTGTATTTGTAATACTATAACCCATACTAAAAAAATGCCTCTTTTACTTTTAAAGTTTAATACAATATTTTAGAAATACCTCATATGTAAAATACCAAGAAAAATATTTTTACTTAACGATTCTATGAATGTTCACTTTCTTGTTACTACCTTTACAAATATATAAGGGGGAAAAAAATCTTTTACTTTTATCTTGGTATTAAAAACATTATTAGAAACTACAAACATAAAAAGTTTTTTTGGCAAAATTCATTCAATTTTTTTAATATAAAATTATTTCATTGAACAAGTGAAATACACTTTAATTATACCGAGTATAGAAGTTTTATAACTCATTGACGATATGTTACTTCTATTCAGGCTACATTTTATCTAACTTTGTCAAATTACCAACTAAGAAGCCTGAATAATTTTCACATCAACTTTGAACTATATATTAACAGAAGGATATTATATATATAACTTCAATATAGTTGTTAATATTATATCAATTAATATTATATTAACAACTATATTATTTTTTATACTGTAATCAGATATCAAAAATAATTTGATCAGGTGTTATGTAACATTTTAATCTATTGGCTTAGCAATTTTCATGTTTTCTATATAATTTCTTCCAATATAATTTTTCCCAAAATATTTTTATGTCGTCTTTCAGCTAAGCAATTTTAATATTTTTTCATCAATAATTTAAAATCTGCCAGGTTTTTTTTTTTTTTTTTTTTTTTTTAAGCTTAGGACATTTTAAAATACAAAATAATGTCTATTCAATTGTACCAATTTGAGTCTTCAGTTTGACTGTCATGCAAAGTTATAAAAAATATATCTTACCATTGATTGATTTTATTTCAAACTTAAGGCAGAGCAGCAATATTTGGTTAAGAAACACATTTCGTCTATTTAACTATCATTTTTAGTTTATCTTGCAAACAGCCATACATAGAATATTTAAAAAATTTTAATAGGAAAGTATAAGATATGAGAAGGCATTAATTCTCATGACATAAGAAAGTAAAAATGAAACTAAAATACTTACTTCTCGTGGAAAAAATGGAGCAATAATAGACATGCTTAAATAGGCTGTAAAATCCACCAAGCATAAGCAAAATGCAATAGATTTTTGCTGTTTGGTAAACTTTCCTTTCTTTGGCAGTATTTCTTCAGTACTGGAGATTCTAGGGGGCCCTCCAAAAGGAGTTTGAGATGTCGTTGATGGGGATCTTACAAGCTTTTCACCAGGACGAACTCTGGGAACTCCCATCAACTTTCCTTTACTCGATGATACAACAGATATCCTTCGCTGTAACGTTGCAGATGTTGTCTGCAGAATATCCTCAGATACACTCCGAGTCATGGTACCAGCATTTTGTTGAAATGACTGAATAACATCATCATTACAGTCATAACTTTTAGAAAATATGACTTCATTATTATCACCTTCATCCTCCATTGAAAGAGATACATGGAAACTTTTATTGCCATTTGTCAAGGACCCAGTCTTAACAAAAATTTTACTATCACATAGGTTTCCATTTATTTTAAATGGAGACTCTGGAATAAATTTTGATAGCTTAGTTCTAGGTGATTCACTGTATTCTTTTAAATGATTTGATAATGCAGAAAGCTTTGAATTTTCCTCTGAATCATCAGAGTCTATTAATTTCTGCACTTGTGAAACATCTGAATAATAATCATTTTCCTTTAAGAAATTAAAATGTTTATTAGGCTCATCAGTGTCTTCATTTCCTATATCTTCCTTGGGAAGAGAATTCTGTTCAGTCATGTTTTCTTTTTCAGAGTCTAAGGATCACTGTAAGAAAAAAAAAAAATTAATATTAAATCAAATTAACAAATTTATACAACTTTAAATATCCAAGCAGCTAATTAATTGATCAAACAATTTTCAGATTCGAAAAATGGTTGTTAACATGAATAATCTACACTTTTTGGGGATGCAATTGAATAACTGAAATACAAAGTATAAAACCCTAACATAAATATATAAGAGTAAATAGATTTTAAGAACATATAAAAATAAATATGAATTACCTACTTTGGAGCTGAACAAGAACAAAGAGTGGAAATTGACACTTAAAGAATTAATTTTTTTTAAAAAAATAAAACAACATACAGTATACTCCCGATTATCCGCGGAATTGGGTGGCGCGGCCGCCGCGGATAACAAAAATCGCGGATAATCCGAAAAAAACTAAAATCGGGTATAGCAAAAGAGTAAACAGTCATTCCAACTTTGAAAAATCGTTTTATGTACAATGAAACGTAAAATAAACAGCAGGAAATGTTTAACTAGCTCTTAATATTTTAGTATATCACTCAAAACTAACCTAAAATGCATTTTGTTAAGGAAAACAGAAAAGTGCTTTCTACTTACGAGAGGCGTCAAGGATACACAGAAAAATTAATACATATGTACTGTTTTAATACTGTAATGTATCATGTAATTACAAAAGCATAACTGTAAAACTACACCTTTTTGAAGAAATCAGTCATTTGTGTTTGCTTCTTGCTTTGGAAGCATTTTTCCTTTGCTTGTAAACAAACAAACAAAAAAAAAAAAAAACTTAGTGCGGCAGGCGCGGATAATCCGCACCTCGGATAATCGGGAGTCCACTGTAAATTAAAATATTTTTAAAAACCAGCATTACATTTTAAAAATATTTATACTGAAAATAATTTCCAAAAAATTCATTAAAAAATAAATAATTGGGAAAAAATCACAAAATTAAAAATCTAATTAAACACATTTTAAATCAAAAATTAAATGGCAGACACAATAACACTAAACTTACAAATTTATAAAACATTTCAAAATTTCTTTAATATACATATCCAATGAGATTTTTCCTAAAAATTTAAGAAAAGGAATTAGAAAAAAATTAATTTGCTTTAAAAGCAGGAATTTTAATAATGAGAATCCCAAGTCATAAAAGACAATAAAATTCGTTGTTTCATTACTCTTAATATATAGTTAAAAATCAAAAGATAATACCTGTAATTATGATTAACATATAAATATCATACTGCATCAAGGAATTACATAAAACAGAATTGTTCCCAAGAATAAGAAACACCCTCTGATGCCACTTATTTACAATTCATAATAAGAAATAGAGTTGAAAGATGATCTACTAAGCATTTCATCAACAAGATAATGATTCAGCAATAGGTCTCGTGAAACACAGCTAAAATTTATCTTTGAGCTGATAAGAATATTTCTGCTTGCCTGTTTCGAGTGGATTTCAATCATATCTTGTTTAAAAAGCATAGGATAAGTGATAAGTTTCATTACCCAAAGCAAATACATATTTTAAGTAGAATGCACTTTAGAGAAATACCGCTTAGTTGTTATGGAGAGAAACCAAAATAGCAATAACTCATTGCAATGTTTACACACTTAGTAATATTTAGTTTCTAGAAAGAATAAAATCATAAAAACCATTTTGAAATCATAAATTGAATTAACATTACACATAATTTTAAAAAAAGCAACATTCTTAATGGGCCGGTTTTTAAGAAAAGTTAAAAACAAAGTGGTTTGATTCAACATTGAAAATTAAAGTGATTTATAAAATTTGAAAACAAAAAATTATTATTATTAAAAATCAAAATGAAAAATAAAATAGTTTATTTAATGCCATTTTAGAAGAATAATTTGGAATGCCTTAATTTAACTATTATTATAAATTTTAAGGCTATAAAATATAATGATAAAATAAGAATAATAAATCATTTCAGATAATTATCTTGTTTGATTCAAAATCAAAACAATTATTGAATAATATCATAACTACATAAAGTTGAATTCATATTTAAACAGCTCTAAGTTTAATAAACTTTTGTCTTAAGATAAAAGAACCACCATTAGCACTCTAAACTGTAAAAAACACCTAGAAAATATATATTTGAATTTTGTTGCCTCTTTTTTTAAGAATACTTTTAAAATGCAAGGAACATAAAAAGACCAGTGATCATGGATGACCCAATCTACTATACTAACATTCTGTTTTGATATGACAGAAGGGTTATCTTGAAACAATTCAAGTAGTTTTTATCCATCTTTCAGATATTCACCACCATACCAACACTTCCCTCCCCAAACTTTATCACACTAATGTGATACACAGCAAATTTAATAAGCACTAAAGGGCCATATTGTCATAAATTTTTAATAAAATGATGTTCAGGAAAACGTAAATGAATTTTAAAAGTCGTGAAATCATTTAATAAACAACTCATGACTTCCAAAACTAAGACCTATAATCAAAACAAAGGTTACAGATAGCCAAAATTCTATCATACAGGTCTCACTTAAAAATCATGATTATGTTAATGAATCAACAGAGTGGAGGCATTTTTTATAGTGGTGATGTCACTTATTGTTACAAAAATCTGACTTCTGGCCACTTACTATAAGTTAAATTAATATAATGAGAACATAAGAGTTTTATAAGGAAAATAAATATAAAAATATAATTCCATGCGTGCTGAGTCTTATTTATTATGGATAAGAAAGTAAGGAAATAAAATATTGTTCCTTCGCCTAAATCAATAAATATAATGGGCTAGAGAAGCTTATCCATCAAGCCATCTTTTTTTTTTTTTTTTTGGCAGACATGATTGCAGTTTTGGTTTATCAAACAGAGTCGAAAAAAAATCAATCACTTATATGTCCACAATATGTTTGTTATAAAAATCAAAACAGATAAGAAAGAATTTATATCAATCAAATGCACAAACTATCAATAAATATAAATCATCCACGGACCCCAATAGTTTAACTGTTATGGCAACACATGGATGAAAAGCATCAATCTCAGGCTCGGCTCCTAACTAGCATTATTCAAAAGCTGGTATACCAATGTGTCCTTCAGAAGCATTATGCTTGTTGAAGCAAGCTGGCTGTTGAAGATTTTCCACAAGTAAAACATTAATGCGAGTCAGTTACTTGTGAAATTCCAACATGAAGCTAATTAATTCTCACAAATTGAAGCTAATGTCAGATTTCTAATGCAGGTGATGTCCCTATCCAGGGTTATTTTGAATAACAAAAGCTATTTCATGCTTTCTTTATCATGAGTTCCTGAAGTTATGAACTGGGGAAATATAAATATTGAAAAATATTTGGAAAAATAAAATTCATTGAACTTTCACTACTAATTTAAGTTCCAATTCAAGAGTTGAAAAGGAAAATACATATGATGTATTTAAATTTACAAAAAGAAAAAGCAGCCAATTCGGTAAAATTCATTACTTATTGATTTATAAAGTTTTTTGTAGTATTACATAATGACTTGCATGGTATGCTTAGTAAGAATTATCAACAGGCCAAAAAAATTTCCTCAACAAGGCAAATATTCCAAATGTCATTATGAATTATCAATGCCACATTTGAGTACATTAAATATATAATATTTAACTTAAACTCTGAAACAGAAGATTCTGTTAAGATTTATAAACAAATTTTTATTGTGTTTTAATAAATAGAAATTTGAAAAAATTTATAGCTAAATTTTCAATCAAAATGAAACAGTAGATTTAATATACATTAAAAGAAATGCATCTGACACAAAAGTGATATTATACATGACTTACAAGGAATGCCTCAAAACCATTATTTAGAATTCAAGCTATTTTGTTCTGATACCTTTCCTTCCCTGCCACATAAATGTTAAAATATAATAGATTTGAAAATATTTTTTCTTCATAATGCCTAAAAACTTAATATCCAGGAAGATTTCCTTGTCCTTCTTTCCTTTCTTCCTCTACAAGACCTATCTTACCTTTTTCTCTTTCTTTTCAGGAAATATATATATTGTAGATATTGTTGAAAGATGATCTACTAAGCATTTCATCAACAAGATAATGATTCAGCAATAGGTCTCGTGAAACACAGCTAAAATTTATCTTTGAGCTGATAAGAATATTTCTGCTTGCCTGTTTCGAGTGGATTTCAATCATATCTTGTTTAAAAAGCATAGGATAAGTGATAAGTTTCATTACCCAAAGCAAATACATATTTTAAGTAGAATGCACTTTAGAGAAATACCGCTTAGTTGTTATGGAGAGAAACCAAAATAGCAATAACTCATTGCAATGTTTACACACTTAGTAATATTTAGTTTCTAGAAAGAATAAAATCATAAAAACCATTTTGAAATCATAAATTGAATTAACATTACACATAATTTTAAAAAAAGCAACATTCTTAATGGGCCGGTTTTTAAGAAAAGTTAAAAACAAAGTGGTTTGATTCAACATTGAAAATTAAAGTGATTTATAAAATTTGAAAACAAAAAATTATTATTATTAAAAATCAAAATGAAAAATAAAATAGTTTATTTAATGCCATTTTAGAAGAATAATTTGGAATGCCTTAATTTAACTATTATTATAAATTTTAAGGCTATAAAATATAATGATAAAATAAGAATAATAAATCATTTCAGATAATTATCTTGTTTGATTCAAAATCAAAACAATTATTGAATAATATCATAACTACATAAAGTTGAATTCATATTTAAACAGCTCTAAGTTTAATAAACTTTTGTCTTAAGATAAAAGAACCACCATTAGCACTCTAAACTGTAAAAAACACCTAGAAAATATATATTTGAATTTTGTTGCCTCTTTTTTTAAGAATACTTTTAAAATGCAAGGAACATAAAAAGACCAGTGATCATGGATGACCCAATCTACTATACTAACATTCTGTTTTGATATGACAGAAGGGTTATCTTGAAACAATTCAAGTAGTTTTTATCCATCTTTCAGATATTCACCACCATACCAACACTTCCCTCCCCAAACTTTATCACACTAATGTGATACACAGCAAATTTAATAAGCACTAAAGGGCCATATTGTCATAAATTTTTAATAAAATGATGTTCAGGAAAACGTAAATGAATTTTAAAAGTCGTGAAATCATTTAATAAACAACTCATGACTTCCAAAACTAAGACCTATAATCAAAACAAAGGTTACAGATAGCCAAAACTCTATCATACAGGTCTCACTTAAAAATCATGATTATGTTAATGAATCAACAGAGTGGAGGCATTTTTTATAGTGGTGATGTCACTTATTGTTACAAAAATCTGACTTCTGGCCACTTACTATAAGTTAAATTAATATAATGAGAACATAAGAGTTTTATAAGGAAAATAAATATAAAAATATAATTCCATGCGTGCTGAGTCTTATTTATTATGGATAAGAAAGTAAGGAAATAAAATATTGTTCCTTCGCCTAAATCAATAAATATAATGGGCTAGAGAAGCTTATCCATCAAGCCATCTTTTTTTTTTTTTTTTTGGCAGACATGATTGCAGTTTTGGTTTATCAAACAGAGTCGAAAAAAAATCAATCACTTATATGTCCACAATATGTTTGTTATAAAAATCAAAACAGATAAGAAAGAATTTATATCAATCAAATGCACAAACTATCAATAAATATAAATCATCCACGGACCCCAATAGTTTAACTGTTATGGCAACACATGGATGAAAAGCATCAATCTCAGGCTCGGCTCCTAACTAGCATTATTCAAAAGCTGGTATACCAATGTGTCCTTCAGAAGCATTATGCTTGTTGAAGCAAGCTGGCTGTTGAAGATTTTCCACAAGTAAAACATTAATGCGAGTCAGTTACTTGTGAAATTCCAACATGAAGCTAATTAATTCTCACAAATTGAAGCTAATGTCAGATTTCTAATGCAGGTGATGTCCCTATCCAGGGTTATTTTGAATAACAAAAGCTATATCATGCTTTCTTTATCATGAGTTCCTGAAGTTATGAACTGGGGAAATATAAATATTGAAAAATATTTGGAAAAATAAAATTCATTGAACTTTCACTACTAATTTAAGTTCCAATTCAAGAGTTGAAAAGGAAAATACATATGATGTATTTAAATTTACAAAAAGAAAAAGCAGCCAATTTGGTAAAATTCATTACTTATTGATTTATAAAGTTTTTTGTAGTATTACATAATGACTTGCATGGTATGCTTAGTAAGAATTATCAACAGGCCAAAAAAATTTCCTCAACAAGGCAAATATTCCAAATGTCATTATGAATTATCAATGCCACATTTGAGTACATTAAATATATAATATTTAACTTAAACTCTGAAACAGAAGATTCTGTTAAGATTTATAAACAAATTTTTATTGTGTTTTAATAAATAGAAATTTGAAAAAATTTATAGCTAAATTTTCAATCAAAATGAAACAGTAGATTTAATATACATTAAAAGAAATGCATCTGACACAAAAGTGATATTATACATGACTTACAAGGAATGCCTCAAAACCATTATTTAGAATTCAAGCTATTTTGTTCTGATACCTTTCCTTCCCTGCCACATAAATGTTAAAATATAATAGATTTGAAAATATTTTTTCTTCATAATGCCTAAAAACTTAATATCCAGGAAGATTTCCTTGTCCTTCTTTCCTTTCTTCCTCTACAAGACCTATCTTACCTTTTTCTCTTTCTTTTCAGGAAATATATATATTGTAGATATTGTTGAAAGATGATCTACTAAGCATTTCATCAACAAGATAATGATTCAGCAATAGGTCTCGTGAAACACAGCTAAAATTTATCTTTGAGCTGATAAGAATATTTCTGCTTGCCTGTTTCGAGTGGATTTCAATCATATCTTGTTTAAAAAGCATAGGATAAGTGATAAGTTTCATTACCCAAAGCAAATACATATTTTAAGTAGAATGCACTTTAGAGAAATACCGCTTAGTTGTTATGGAGAGAAACCAAAATAGCAATAACTCATTGCAATGTTTACACACTTAGTAATATTTAGTTTCTAGAAAGAATAAAATCATAAAAACCATTTTGAAATCATAAATTGAATTAACATTACACATAATTTTAAAAAAAGCAACATTCTTAATGGGCCGGTTTTTAAGAAAAGTTAAAAACAAAGTGGTTTGATTCAACATTGAAAATTAAAGTGATTTATAAAATTTGAAAACAAAAAATTATTATTATTAAAAATCAAAATGAAAAATAAAATAGTTTATTTAATGCCATTTTAGAAGAATAATTTGGAATGCCTTAATTTAACTATTATTATAAATTTTAAGGCTATAAAATATAATGATAAAATAAGAATAATAAATCATTTCAGATAATTATCTTGTTTGATTCAAAATCAAAACAATTATTGAATAATATCATAACTACATAAAGTTGAATTCATATTTAAACAGCTCTAAGTTTAATAAACTTTTGTCTTAAGATAAAAGAACCACCATTAGCACTCTAAACTGTAAAAAACACCTAGAAAATATATATTTGAATTTTGTTGCCTCTTTTTTTAAGAATACTTTTAAAATGCAAGGAACATAAAAAGACCAGTGATCATGGATGACCCAATCTACTATACTAACATTCTGTTTTGATATGACAGAAGGGTTATCTTGAAACAATTCAAGTAGTTTTTATCCATCTTTCAGATATTCACCACCATACCAACACTTCCCTCCCCAAACTTTATCACACTAATGTGATACACAGCAAATTTAATAAGCACTAAAGGGCCATATTGTCATAAATTTTTAATAAAATGATGTTCAGGAAAACGTAAATGAATTTTAAAAGTCGTGAAATCATTTAATAAACAACTCATGACTTCCAAAACTAAGACCTATAATCAAAACAAAGGTTACAGATAGCCAAAACTCTATCATACAGGTCTCACTTAAAAATCATGATTATGTTAATGAATCAACAGAGTGGAGGCATTTTTTATAGTGGTGATGTCACTTATTGTTACAAAAATCTGACTTCTGGCCACTTACTATAAGTTAAATTAATATAATGAGAACATAAGAGTTTTATAAGGAAAATAAATATAAAAATATAATTCCATGCGTGCTGAGTCTTATTTATTATGGATAAGAAAGTAAGGAAATAAAATATTGTTCCTTCGCCTAAATCAATAAATATAATGGGCTAGAGAAGCTTATCCATCAAGCCATCTTTTTTTTTTTTTTTTTGGCAGACATGATTGCAGTTTTGGTTTATCAAACAGAGTCGAAAAAAAATCAATCACTTATATGTCCACAATATGTTTGTTATAAAAATCAAAACAGATAAGAAAGAATTTATATCAATCAAATGCACAAACTATCAATAAATATAAATCATCCACGGACCCCAATAGTTTAACTGTTATGGCAACACATGGATGAAAAGCATCAATCTCAGGCTCGGCTCCTAACTAGCATTATTCAAAAGCTGGTATACCAATGTGTCCTTCAGAAGCATTATGCTTGTTGAAGCAAGCTGGCTGTTGAAGATTTTCCACAAGTAAAACATTAATGCGAGTCAGTTACTTGTGAAATTCCAACATGAAGCTAATTAATTCTCACAAATTGAAGCTAATGTCAGATTTCTAATGCAGGTGATGTCCCTATCCAGGGTTATTTTGAATAACAAAAGCTATATCATGCTTTCTTTATCATGAGTTCCTGAAGTTATGAACTGGGGAAATATAAATATTGAAAAATATTTGGAAAAATAAAATTCATTGAACTTTCACTACTAATTTAAGTTCCAATTCAAGAGTTGAAAAGGAAAATACATATGATGTATTTAAATTTACAAAAAGAAAAAGCAGCCAATTTGGTAAAATTCATTACTTATTGATTTATAAAGTTTTTTGTAGTATTACATAATGACTTGCATGGTATGCTTAGTAAGAATTATCAACAGGCCAAAAAAATTTCCTCAACAAGGCAAATATTCCAAATGTCATTATGAATTATCAATGCCACATTTGAGTACATTAAATATATAATATTTAACTTAAACTCTGAAACAGAAGATTCTGTTAAGATTTATAAACAAATTTTTATTGTGTTTTAATAAATAGAAATTTGAAAAAATTTATAGCTAAATTTTCAATCAAAATGAAACAGTAGATTTAATATACATTAAAAGAAATGCATCTGACACAAAAGTGATATTATACATGACTTACAAGGAATGCCTCAAAACCATTATTTAGAATTCAAGCTATTTTGTTCTGATACCTTTCCTTCCCTGCCACATAAATGTTAAAATATAATAGATTTGAAAATATTTTTTCTTCATAATGCCTAAAAACTTAATATCCAGGAAGATTTCCTTGTCCTTCTTTCCTTTCTTCCTCTACAAGACCTATCTTACCTTTTTCTCTTTCTTTTCAGGAAATATATATATTGTAGATACCATATAAGAAATCATTTTTTCTAATCTGATTCATGGCTAAAATGTAAACTTTCAATCTGATATGGTTTATAACATTTTCATATAAAATGGTAGTTTCTTAGTAATTAAATACGATATTAACAGTTAAGGCACAAAAATGAATCATTGACTTTAAAGAGAAAACATATATGTTCATTTCTAACACCAGATATAATTTAAATTTTTTTAAAAAACATTAATACTGGATCTTTTAAAAAGTTAAATAAAAATACCTAGTAAACATATAAAAAAATTGCAAACTTTTCTGAATAATTTTATTTTGTAAAATTCTATTGAAAAGATATGTTGAAAAGGAGAATTCAAAATTCTCCTACCTTTGCTCTTTTATAACACAATTCAAGTTTACAACAAAATCAATTTAATTAAAACTGAATAAAATGTATCTAAACAAGAAAAAAAGATTTTATGGATTTTGTAATGATTTTATTAGCAAAATTTTTCAGAATGTATAGACATATAAAAATAAATATTGATAAAATTGAAGTTTCTTATATAATAACATGATGTCTCTGTTATACAATAATAAATCAAAAGGTTATTCAGTTCTTCTGATGTTATCTTTTTCCATTTGATAAAATTAATTATTTTTAGATAAACTATCAATTTTTTTAGGCATTCTACAAAAGTTTCATTTACCAAAACATGTATTCAAATGATAAGCATGTGAACAATAGCTTTGCAATATTGCATTTAAATATTTAAAATATTGGATTAAAAAAATTTGGTACTGAATCTTTTTTTTATTATTATTATCCGCTTCTTTCTGGAAGCCCTAATCTACAAATCACGACATATAAATGCATTAAAAAGTACTGGAATAAATTATTATTTCTCTACTCAAAAAATAAAATAATGTAAATCACTTTTTTGTTACTTAACTGCTTAAGGAACAATTTATTTTTTATTGCCACAGACATTCATACAAACATTGATATTTCACATTTCAAAGTTTCTTTTGTTATTATTTAGAAAGTGGCCAGATTTCATAAGTCTTTCCTTTCAATTTATCAGAAAACAGTGGTGGTAAATAATAATAAGTCAAAGAATAGCATGCTCACAAAATGCCATTCATAATTTATCTTTTTGAAAGAATGTTTTTTTTTTTTTTTTTTTTTTTTTTTTAATCTGTTTATGGTAAAATGCTAAAATCTAGAAAGATGAAATTTCATACAAATCTGGAGGAAATTTAAGTATCCTTTGTGATGAAGATATTAGGCCAGTAATATGAAAATGAAAGAAAAATAGTCAGCCATGAAGAGTTTAGCAGAAAAGGCATTAATATTTGTTTCATCATGCCAGAATATTTGTTTAACCACAGGTGCTTCAAGTGTCATATTTACCTACTAACAGCTTCATCATAAGTCATCCTCTGCATACTATTTCACAGTATATAATTACTGTCATATCCAAAACACACACTATTCTTGTGATATGAAATGATTGGATGTGTAGATGCATCAAATAGCTCCCAGCATGTTTCAAAAAATCATGAAGCAATAGCACATATTATGGCATTTATATACATGCAATAGACAATTCATTCATTCAGTAGACAAAATAAACTATTAACATTATAAAAATGTTTAGTTGTACAATGTTGAAGAAACTTTTAATCTATGTGAATGATCAGAATTGACTACAACAGATTGAAATGTAATATTCATCATGCCAGAGTTAAATAGGGGAAAAAAACACATATGTGATGTATCATAATTCTCTTAGAATTATCATAATTCTAAGAGATTAGTACTCTTTTATTCAATTTGAGTCAAGTACATAGGGTTTGCACGCACACAAAAAAGCTTACATGCAAGTGTGATTTCTCAACATTCTAAAAACCTTTAGAGAAAAATATTTTGATAAAAAGAATAAATTACTCATATAGATGATAAAAAAATTATTGTATTTCTTCTTGCGCACAGCCAACAACCCTGCCCTCACAGAATGAAGCAATATCCATAGTTGTATTAAGAGATAATTTTCATAATAGTAAAATATAAATACACTTTCACAAAATCAATAGGAGTTTAAAAAATAGATTTCAGTCAGCAGAAAAGAGGAAGGCTAATATATAAAATAAGTATTTTACAACTTGAAGATGGGGGGGGGGGGGAAGCTGAAGAAATAGAAAACAACCAAATAACACAAGCACCGCCCCCCCCCAGGAAACAGTTGTTATTATTGAGAAAAACGGCTCTTATCGTACAAGTTAAACAATACTTTCAATTTACAGCAATTATAAATAATAACCAAATATCTTCCTAAAATATTAGTAATGTGTCTACTCATATGAAACAATTCAGTGGTGTTTTTCTTTATTTATGTGTGTATGTGTGACACTTTCAATCTTAATTCTCTGATTACAGCTGGATTAGGAAAGAAAGAATTAAAATTGCTACCATATAAAATTTTGAAACAGTAACTTGTATCATTTTATCATCTAAATGTAGACTTTATTATGATAGCAAATAACACAAAATATTTACTGATTTGTTTTAGTTACAATTAACTTGGAAGCTTTTATTTCAATAGATATTTAAAATATTATATATAATTGCATATACTTTTTAACTAAGTAAATTTTATTTTTCTCATTGATTCATAGTTTTAAATTACTGGATTTAGAATTCAAATGTTTTTAGTCAAAAAAAATTATGATTTTTATGTTACATAATGCAAATAATTCCCAATAAATTTTAATAGTTAAATGTAATTATGATCACAAACAATCAATACTTAAAATTTTTATGATTAAATTTCTGAAAATGTTTTAGGCAACCCAAAGAATTAACACAAATTAAACCATTTAACCACACACCATTTAAATCTCAAACAA
This sequence comes from Argiope bruennichi, assembly GCF_947563725.1. NCBI lineage: Eukaryota > Metazoa > Arthropoda > Arachnida > Araneae > Araneidae > Argiope > Argiope bruennichi. The sequence goes on from NC_079157.1 coordinate 43,977,357, forward strand.
TTATCAGAAAAGGTACAAGTATGCATATCAGTAATCAATTTGCTAAAAAAATTGCCAAAGATATCATTTTAGAGTATTGATTATGTTTGCCAATGACATGTGATTTAGCCTAAAGTTCACTACTGGGATGAGGTTAACACGCAAGTATCTTAAAAAGAATATTTTGCAAAATAAATATGAAGGAGAGAAAATTAAGAATCATTCATTCTAATCAACACAAACAGAATAATTTATTGTCATAAACTATTTCAGGAAGTTTATTGGAAAGGTTCTTTTTTATTTTCTACAGAATTTATTAATGATTTAGTATATAACAATAAGTAAGAAATAGAAAAATTTCCCGATTTTTATGTTATCTAAAGCACTTTACTTCTACTAAGTTATTACTTCAAATATTTCAAAATGAATTTTTCTATAATTGAAAAAAAAAGCAAAAAAAAAAAAAAGAAAATGATAAAGGGCTAAAAAATACAAAAAATCATTATTTTTCATATTAAAATACCAAATCAGAATACTTTATAATATGATAAATATGGCAAGTAGTTTTCTGAGTAATTCAAATGAGCATTAATACGGTTGTCAATTTGATTTCCCTTTGGAATGATTAAAGAGTTTTTTGCAATTTCCCAAACATTTCCATTTTGGCACTTATTACATCTAACACTTTTAGTTTTCCATTAATAAACTTCTTATTTATATAACTTGTGTGATAAAATCATATAAAAATTTTATATAGTCAAAAAATGGTTAAAAACATAATAAACATAAAAATCTAAATATAAATACCACAATGAGCAAATGCTATGATCAAAATACATCCATTTCATTTTTAAAAATACATGTCAGATTTTTCTTTAAAAAGTAACTCATCTTATAATTCAAATAAACTGTTTAATAAAACATGGAATAAAGTTTTAGAGTACTGAGCACTCATTACAATAAACTTTCAAAATCACTATAAAAATATTAATTTACAAAAAGATAATATAAAACCGACCAAATTATCATCTAAAGAGAAAATTTGCAATTTTTTTCTACACTTTAAAAAAATCACATTTTACAAATCTATACCATTAACTATATAAAACAAATTTATATAGAAAATCGTTGAAATCTAAGAACAGCCCAATCTACTAAATAATTGTACCACAAATTTATGTACTTTAATAACTAAACTCTAAATAGATAACAGTACATTTGTTGAACAATATGAGTAAATCTAACCTCTTTCTTAATTTCTTAAGAAGCTAATTCAAAATACAAAGAACAATTAAATTTCAAACTATACACTTTATTTTTAATAAGGAAAAGGTTGTTAACATATTAGTAATACTTTGTAATTTTAAAAAAAAATTGTACTTCTCTACCTGAGCTAAATAATGCTTGAAATGGGCATTTAAAATTTTCAAAAGTTATATAATTAATTGTATTTTGTAAATTAAAAGTTTAATGTCTTTTTGTTAGAACTGAATAACAGTGGCATCCAGGAAAATTAAACTGTATAAAGGCTGTTTCACATCTAAAGCAAGGAACTTGACAAATAAAGGTTTTGAAATGGCAGTAGTTTTGCAGCTGTCACGATAGAAACAATTAAAAAAGATTACTATCATAGGAAACAATAGCAGTAAAATTGGATCTAAACACAAAAGTTAAATATAGATTCGTTGCTGCGCAGAAACCATAATTAAAACATTTAATTCTGACCTGTATTTAGCATTTAATAGACACTAAAAATAAAATATACTTACATTGAACAATGATTTAATACAAAGTGGAGATGATGTGCTTCCATAAATTTCAAAGCTTTTACTTGTTTAATTTTAGTCATTTGTACTGCATTTCTTCCCCTTACGAAAAGCATTGACAAAATCCTTCCCTTTTCGTAGACAACCGAAACAAATCTTTCCCCGTCTGCTCTGCAACTTTCCTATTCATCTGTTGCCGTTTGATAATATAAAGTCTTAAAACATTGCAATAAAGTGCACAAATTTTAATATTGTGGAAAAAGATAAATATATAAAATACATAATGGAAATATTGTTAAATATTTCATTCAATCCTATAACATAATATTTGAATTCATATTTTGAAAGGTTTGCCCAGGTAATAAGCATTCTTTTCTTTCCAAAATGAGTTTGAGAGAGCTTTTCTTTTATTGGCAACAAAACTTACAGAAGCAACGACACGACAGCGGTTTGCGTACAAGCGGCCGGTAATTTTATTCTGATTAGATATAAGCATGGCTTGGAATAGTAAGTTATAATATTTAAATCTTTCAATACTAAATAATTATAATTTTATGCCAAATCCCTATAAAAGTAAAGCTGAGCAAAAATTTATTAATTCGTTTTAAATATACTGAGAGACAAAATGATTGTTCTATATCTGCGATACAAAAACTCCTCTGAGCAAATTGATAAGCTTACTTTGCTCAACTTTAATTTTAATTAAAACTTGTGTAGCTCACATCCATATCGTAATAATTATTTTATATTATTATTAATATTCTCCAAGATTGTTTTTAAAAATGTTCGTGGATTTGTTTCACTGTTAAGTTTATAAAATTCATCATTCTGTTAGTATTAATCACATAAATTCGAATTACTAAATATCATTGTATTTTCAGGGAAAATATTTTTTTCCATATTTGCCTTGATTCTATTTTGTACAACATGCAGTTCTCTGACTCCATCAACTTTTTTAACTAATGCTGATCAACAAAGACTGAAAAAAGTCTTAACATCAGCTTTTCCTTTGAATGATCTTACTACAGCACACTATGCAGTTCTTGGATATACACTTCTAAAGGAAAAATTGCCTGAAGTAAGGATGTTATAATTTATATCTTATTTCTTATAATATTGTTTGCCTAGTGATAAAACTATTCACTATAAATCACACTTTTATGCAGCATATATTTCTAAGATTTTAGAAAATATATGCTGCATATATTTCTAATATTTTTTTTTTTGTATTTATTTAAAATAAGATGTAAAGATAGAACTTCAGTCAAACTAGCAGAAAAGATCACACTTTTATGCAGCATATATTTCTAAGATTTTAGAAAATAAGGTTATCGTTTCAGTAGTTGAAAATATTTCAATTGATTTTTATTCCACCAAGCCATATATTTCATTGATATTAATTTATTAAAGAATTTTTTTCATTAAAATTGTTCATTTTTATTTTAATTATATTAGAAAATGATATTAAATTTGAAAAAATGTATTAACAATGTCCTTTTTTTTTTGTATTTATTTAAAATAAGATGTAAAGATAGAACTTCAGTCAAACTAGCAGAAAAGATTTTGTTCTGTTTTGATTTGTTTGAAATAATGATTATCAGAAGCTTGCGAGATCTATTTGGGTATTAAATATCTTAATTTGCTTATTGTGACTGAGGGCTTTAATACTTTTTAGTTGGAAATTCAAGATTCTTTAGAAAGTCTTGATTAATATATGCCAAGTAATTCTCTTCTCTTAGAAAAAGAAACTGTCCTTTTTTTAAATTCAGAAAAAATATTCTGAATGGACGCCTCGTACTCAAACACAATGCACAACGAATTAAAAGGAACTTTAAGTTGTTTAATTATTTATAATTGTTGGATTTGAATCAAAACTCTCTAGAATAAATATGATTTTTACTTATAAAACTCATAAATTATATATATATCACCTTTTTTGCCATGGCTACAAATATCCTCCAATACTATAAAATTTAACAATCCATGAACTAATTAATATAATATGGTTTGTAATAAATCACGATGTGGAGAAAGACCTCCAACTCGCAACAATAATAAAAAGCTAAATAATGACTATGAAGACCTCAAAGAAATTACAATTTTATGCCAATCATCCTAAAAATAAGAAAAAACTTATAAATTAATACTTAATATGTCTTATTGCACCAATGTGTTCCCTGAATGTTTAATGATCTGCCAATATACAAACACATGATTAAAAAGCATTCAAAATACCTTCTTTATTTTTTCACTTATTATTAGTTAAATTGTATGATTAAATATTAAAATTAATATGACCCTTCCAGCTTGTTTTTATAGTGCTATTTATTTATTTTTTTCGAGAGGCAAAGAACCTTTGAGTTCAAGCACTCCTTTAGCATCTGTACATAGTTAGCTAACAGTTTCTGTTTGTTAGTTGGTTAAAAGCTGCATTTACTTCACATCAAATTCATTTAATTTCGTTATAGAGAACAAAATTGGAAAATTTATGTTATTGCTAAAGTAGAAAAGGTAAAAAGAACATTTGATCTTAGATGTGTTTTTATCAATGTGCTAATCACAGTAATGGTAATTGAAGATAAATGTATATTTTACATTACTTAACTTTTTTTTTTCATGTTTGATTGTGACTTAAAAAATGAAGATTATACAATGAATCAGTTCTTTTTTTTATTTTACACAGATGCTATTGTATTACTTTTAAAAGAAAATAATTTATATTTAAGAAATTTTCACTATTGACTTGTTACAATTCCAAAACAGTATATTTTAATTAAAAAAAGTATTTTACAATAATTATTTCTTTTTCTCTCATCTAGAAAAAAGAATTATTGTAAAATACTTATTGCTTTGTTGAAATATTAAGTATTGGGCATAATTGTTATTACTTCATAAAACATTTTTTTTTTTTTTTTAAATTACTAAATTTTTCATATGAATGGATACTATGTACAATGTGAAATGAATGTTGCCAATATTTTCTTATTGCATTTTTAAAATTTTGTGTATTCTTTAAATTCCCCATATATTCTACAAAAGGCTTTATAATTTAAAAATAATATGAAACGCGAGAAATTAATTTGTGTACATTATAGGTGCACATGCCTCATAATTTTTTGAAAAAAAAATTTTTAAGAGAAGGATAGTATTTTTCTTATATACATCAAACCAAATAAAATTGTCTGCCACAAAAATTTTAAAAATTCATTCTTACTATCTTTTTTGAAATTTATTTATGTATTAAAGGAAGAAAAAATTGATAAGGATCAATTTTCTATTTTTTTTTTTTTTTTTTTCTCTATTTTACGGGTTAAGCATTGATTGATTCTTATTATTATTATTATAATTGGTGAGCTAAAAGTCAATGCAATTTTGATATATCATTGAAGGATTTTTCTTATTTTGAAGCAGAGATCTCATTTTGTATTTGTAAATGGTTTTTTTTTTCTGTTAGTAAAATTACTGTTCAATTCTGATTGGCATGCTGGTATACAGCATGAATAGGAGAGACCGCACTGAAAGGAAACAAATAATTTTTTTCTTAAGCACTCTGCCGATGTGTATATATTTTTGTATTGCATTTTTTGTGAGTAAATTTGTCAAATAGTTCTGATAAGTATAACTAGTTGGCTAAAAGTCGGTCTAGATGGAATTGTATCTTTTAGTGTTGGTTAATATTGTTGCATATAGATGTACTATTTGTATTTCATTCGTTTTGTTGATCTACTACTGCTGTAATTTTTTCTTCATGCTCTTCGGAAGGGGAATTTGGGGATCTTCTGTTGAATTTCAAAAACAATACATAATATCATTGATTGCACAATAATTTAGTTTGCTTCTACAATCTCGGAAAAGATGTCCCTTTTTGAAACATAATAATTGCAAAAAAGAGGAAGCATTTTACTTAATGAAAGCTTATCTGAAATTTAATAAGCAAAAATTTTGTTTGTTTGTTTGTTTTTGAGAATTGAATTTTATTTCAGATTGATTTTAGTTAAAAGAGTAGAATTTTTTTTTTTTTTTTTCAAATACAGTTAAGAACATATTGTGCAATAATTAAAGAGAATAAAACAAAGCAATATTGTTCTGAAGGTTTTAGAAACATCTGAAAAATATCAGAAATTTCTAAAAACCTGGAAAAATCAAGAAAGTCCAAACAGCAGAAATGCTCACTACCCTGAATAGCCTTTTAATGTACATGTTATATTTGATGCATGTTAGAAAATGAAATTAATAGTATTATATCTGCTGTTGAAGAAAATAGAACTGATTGTATACAATTTGGAAATTATTTTCATCAGGTTTAACTATTTTTATGCTGGATATAATGAAAAATCATATTAAGAAATTTGATTGAAGAGAGCTTATTTAAGAGATGAGAGTATGAGTTTAAGAGAGGATTTCAAAGGAATAAATTTAACATGATTGTTAATATTAATTTTGTATTTGCGAAAAGCACTTATAAAACATGTAAATATTATTTTGACCAATTTGAGATAAAACAATTAAAATGAACATATATATGAAAAACCTTGAAAACAAAAGATGAATTTTAAATGTATTAACTACTTAAGGGCACAGCTAAAATTAATTCATTCGGTGCTTTTATGAATATCTGTGATAGTAAAAATGCAATTTGGCTATTAAGCAGTTAAGAAAGAAAACAAACCATTTGTTTTAATGAAGTGAATAATTTGAGTTAATATTTTCATCTGCATTTATATATGCTTAACATATAAGAAAATGTATCGAAAAAAATACTTTTTAAATTTATGTTTAAAATAAAAAATATGGGTCTTGTTTTGTAATTCAAAATTTATTTTATAAACTTAAAAAGTTAGATGTTAATTGAATTTTTATTTATTTTTAAAAAGGTGGATGTAATTTATATTCTTCAGCAATGCAATTGATATTTTTCAAACTGTTTAAATCTGGTTCTAAATATTTTTTTTTTTTTTTTATTTTTTTTTTTTGCTATTTAATTGACTAAATCTATTAGCTTGAATAATTTGATCCTCAATATCAGATGGTGGATTTCTTTCTGTGTATGAGTATATCTAAATATTTACTTGAACTAACTGAATAAGAGTCGTATCTTAATTTATATAATTGCTTTAATTAAGATATTTATATTTTTTTCTTAATAGGACCCATGTAAATTCTTTGATTCTAAAATTGACAAAAAGAAATTAGATACTGTTTTTCATGCTTCAAGTGGAAGTAAATTGCTGCCTAATTGCAAGGTAATTATACTATACATTTCCCATTATAAATTTTTGTTTTGTTTTTATTCCACTGATTACTATGATTTTTTTTTTAATTAGTTGACTGTTACTGGCTTACAACAAACATTAGATGCTGCTATTTCCGAAGATTCTTCAATGCAGGATATATACTATGCTGTATTGTCTTTGCATAACCTTAATCTAAAAAGTAATTGTATAAATTTTTGCTTTCATTAGATTAGTAAGTTTTCTTTGAGTTCATATAATTATATTTCCATTTGCATTATAGTTGACTCTACAAAGGTAGCAAAAGTAATTACTGCTCTTCTAAAGCGAGATGATAGTGTTGTAAAGTAAGTATTATCATATATTAATAGATTTATTACTAAATATTTATGTCCTAAATTGTGCACTAAACATTTTTTAAACTAAGAAACTGAATTAAATTCAGAACAGGGGAGTTTAAAAGATTATAGGATTTAAAGCTTGTTAAAAAAAAATAAGCTGCCTGATTTGTAGTGGATAAAACCACTGTAGAATTTCTTTGCTAGTTTTGATCTTGAGAGAAAAAATTTCATTAAATGCTTTATCAAACAGTTAACTTACAAAATTATTATCAACAAATCAATAAATTTATATAAAACATAGATTTTAGATGTAAAAATAGAAATGATAAAATTCTATTTTTGTAATCGAGTGATATATTAATATGTTGTACCAAACACATGGTAAAATAGTCATCACATATTATCAAATTAATTTGTAAAATATTGACTTGTAAGAACTAAAATCATTAAAAGGTCTTTGTTAATTATCTTTTTGTGTGTGTGTGTTTGCATTTCAATATCTTATTTTTCCCATTTAAAAAGTGTAAAAACTCATTTTAAAGAGTCCATTTTTGCAGTGTAATAAGTGCTATTCTATTTCTCATTCAAAACAAATGTTTGTATTTAACTGGATATTTAAATTTATCTATACATTTAATTTCTTTTTCTTAGTTATTTCTTATTAAATGAAAACCCTCGACATAGAAAAAGGTGATAAAATTAATGTAATATTTTACTGATATCAGAATTTTTTAAACAATACATTATTTTAATTATACATTTTATGTTAACAATGTGATTTTTTTTTTTTAAAATAGCACGGTTGCTATGTGAAAACAATGCAAATTGTTAAAATAGAAAAATTTTTGTTGCTAGTTAACTCTATTTAGGAATTGTTTTGTAATTATATTTGCATATCATATTTATAATCTTCATCTTCTGAGATAATGATCTGTTATATTATTTTTTAAAGCCTTGGCTATGCCTTTAATGTTGCTTCCGTGCTCCAAAAAGATTTTAAACCATTTTTTGAAAGAGTTGAAGATGCTGTTGTTCAAGCTGATGAAGTGGATGGGAAATACTTACAAGTTAGTAATTTGTGTTGTTTTTCGTAAAAAATAAAATAACTTTTTTATAAAGCAATTTCATTTATAAAGGAATTGTATTTGAGTGATGGTATGCCAACTTTTAATTTTCATTCACTGTGATGAGTTCAACTAATACAATAATTGATATACTATATTTCTTTTGGGTCTTTTCTAAATTATATGATCATTGTTTTCTGTAGTGAAAGAATAGAACTAGTTCTCATGTTCTACTTAAATTATCCCATTTTTCTTATGTAAACAAGTAAATGTACTCAGTAATCAATGCTTGATCTTGCATTATTGTTTTTATAATGCGATTGTTATCATTAAAAGAATTGATTTTTTATTATTTTCTCTAATTGATAATTCAATAAATACCTGAAAAAAGTCCTAAAAAATTAGAATAGGGAATGATTTTACTGGTGGGGAAAAAAAATCTTTATTTTCTGTTTTAGATAATAAGAAATCTTTTTCAAATATGTTTAATACATTTGGCTTATTGGGAGCTAAGTATGAAAAATTTTTGTATATTTAACCACAAAAAATAATAAAAAAAAATTGCTTTTTTTTCCTCCTTGGTTAAAATTTAAATTTCCCCTTCCCAACACATGAATTTACAGAATTCAAACCTATAAAATAAATTCTAAAAATAATAATTACTGGATTGTATAAATAAACAAGACTGTTATGGTTTTAGCAATGTTCTTATTTTTTAAAAAAAGTTTTAACATTCCACTTAAATCATTTATCTTCATAAGAAGGATTTAGAAGTGCTTTTGGAATTTTCTCTTTTTTTTAATGTAATTAGAATTTGAATGTGCTTTGATGTGCGTCTGATCTATAAAGGTTTATGAGTGTGAGGTATGCATGTTGTAACAAAAATTTTAAAACCTTTTGTAATAATAATAATAATAGTTTGTTATTAATCATTCTAGTAAGTGACTAGCCTTTTTTTGGTGATCATTTGGTTTGCTAGGAAAATTATTGTAAAAACTTTCAATTAAATTTTGACTTCCTCAACAAAATATTTTTAAGCTTCAAATTTTGAAAGATGAATAACTCATTCTATATTAGAAGCCTCACGCCATTATGTTCATTGTGTCATGCATTTTTCGTAATTTTTACTCCTAAATAAATCACTGTAAAGAGTAAAAGTATGGAAATATGGATGCACTTTAAAAAATATTTCACTATTACTTGGTTCTGAAGTTAAACTGTAAATGTAAAAGTAACAAAAAATTTAAAAAAAAAAAAAAAAAAATGAAAACATACCTATATAGAAAGCTACTCAATTTGGAAGAAGTAAGCTGAATTTTTATATCTTGATATATTGTAAGATCTACTTAAAATGCTTTTTAAAACTTGAAAAGAAATTATTCTACAAAAAATTGGTATCATTTAAAAGTTAACTTTTTGATGTAAAAATCATTTTTGAGCTACTATATTTTTAAAGGTTACTATAGAAAAATGTCAAAATTTTGCTTAATTTTTAATTAGTTAAAATTCAAATGAATTTTTTTTTTAAATCGATGAATGTTTACATTTCCACCATCTAAAGTATACATCCCAAGTTTGGGAGCTCTAGGCCAAACATTCAACCTGTAGAATGCCAATACACACACACATTTTCTGTTTTCTTATTATTAAAGATTAGTTCTTTAGTAATTTCAGCAATTTTAATGGCCATTTTAGCTTTAAAAAATTTAGTATGACTATCATTGTAATGATCTTGATTGTTTTTACCAAGATAGTAATAAAATCCTCTTTGCATTTTATAATTTAAAAAACTGCAATTGAAGAAAAATATAATTATATCGAAGTAGCTTTATTTTTTTCTTCTATTTATTAAAAATAGTGCCTTTTTTTTTTCAGTTTGAAGGTGGATTGGGTATTACAGCCACCACTATTATTGGTGTTTATAAACTTGCTGACGTAGTTAAAGCTGCTCCAGCAATGACTGCGGTATGGAGATTTCTGTAATTGTTTGGCAATTTTTTATTTTTTTATGTTGTTATTTTTTGTATCGGGCTATATTTATTTGGAAAAACATCTTTAGTCTTTGAAAGTTTAAATAAGTTATTTGTAGTATGATTGATGAAGATTATAAAACTTAATGAACCATATTTAAATGTTTGATTAATATTTAAATTGTTTATTTGTGTCTCAGATCTAAGTTTGTTTAAAATTTATATATAGTATAATTATTTACACTCTGAATTGCTCCAATTGTACTAAACATTTTATGTTTTCCTATAAACCTTTAAACATTGATCTATAATAAAAATTTATTTTTTAAAAAATTGTTAAATTATATAGAAAATTTTTACTAATGAATTAAGATTATATGAATAATTTACCAATGAAAATATTATTTACTATTCAAATTTTGAAAACTGCTTTGTCATTGAGTTTGCATTCAGGCTACCTAATTATTAAAAGAAATGCATAGTTAGAAATAAACCTAATTTTTCTAAATGACTTTCTATCATTCTTTTTTATCAATTTCTTCTTAATTTTGCTATATCTGTATATTTTACTTCTTTTTATTCTAAATATCAGTTTAGGTTGATTTTTTTCCCCTTTGTAATAGATTTATTTAACTCAGGAATTTCATTTTAATCTGCATTTTTCAATGTTTTATTATCTGTACTTAATTTTGTTTTATTGAATTTTTCAGGATCAAGCTATTAAGTTTGCTAATTATTTCTTGAGCAGAAAATTCGTACAAACTGTTAAAGGAGCTGCTCAACTTCTTGATGTTCTAAGAGTATTTACAACAAACAAAGTAATTTTCTTATCATTGTTACTCAGTATAACAAAAATATTCTTTATAAAATTAAGTCAATTATAATTTCCTGTATCTTTTTTTTAAGTATCACATTCCTGTTGCCGTGACCCTTGCCAGTAATAGTGCCTTATCTGATGAAAATCCAAATATTCAAGTACGCATTACAAATGTATTAGGAGTTTCACTTGGCCCTCTAACCGTCACAGTGGACGCTGCTAAAAGGCTTGGTGATGATGCTGTTGTTATGAGCAAAAAGGCATTTCAACCTGTCAAAGGCAGCAAGTATGTTTCATTTCCATTTTTCATATCTTATATTGTCTCTACATAAATAAATAAATTACAAAAAAAAAAAAATCGGCATTTTAGTTACAATTCTATTTTTTAATCATGAATTTCCGAGTTTTACTAGTTGTAATTCTATCTGTTGAGTTTTGGTTTGAATTTAATATTTCAAATTTTGTTTTCTATCCACTATTCTATAAATTTTACCTTATTTATTGTTAATGCATAAAATTGGTTCTGTATCATGTACCAAAACTTCACTCAAACATTTAAATCACACTTTTTAAGTAAAATGATTCTACAGTTGCAGAGATGTGCTTCTGCTCCAGTTAAACTTATACAATTTTTAGCAAGATATTGGGCAATATTCAAGTGCTTCACTTTCGGCATTGTCAAAGTTTCAACATTTACTCTTAAAATGATAGGAAAAGGCTGCAGTTTGTTCGTCAGTGCATGGATAATTCTGAAAGTGCTTCCCCCTCCCCCTTTACCCAAGGAAATATTTTCCCACTGCCATCATTCATGGCACTGAGAATACATAAAATTTAAAGTTCCTCAGTCTTCCCCCCCCCCTCCATCTAAAAAATGCCGATCTTTGAATGTTGCAAGAATAGAAGGTCATAGTCACAACTCAAAAAATGGAACACCATTCATGTCTATGTATTAAAAGGAAATGATCTCTTTTTCCTCTTGCTCCCCTTTTTTTCTGTATAATCAGTCTCATTAGGGTTTGAGAGATGTTTTTTCTTTCCACGAGATTTTCGGATTACAGTTAATGAGCATATGTGGCTCTGCTATAACTTAATGACAGAATAGAATTCATTTTTCTGGTAGAAATAGTAGTATTTAATCTGCAGAAGCATCACAGTGATGTTTAGTCACTCGCATATGAGTTTATTGAATAGTTTGTTTACGGTTAGAGAAATTAATTTTTTCATTGTAGATTTTTTTTTTAAATTAAAACAATGAGTGGCTCAAAATTTGTATTTAATATGGTTTGGAAAGATAAAAATATGATTCCTAACTTTACAGAATGGCTTAGTTCCTCAGAATCCATTTTGCTGTATATTCTTGCTTTGTAAAAAGATGCTTAAGTAATATCGGAAAACAGGCACTTATTAGTCATACCAAAAAGGGAAAACATATAAAATTGCACTCTATTTCAAAAAAAGCCATCATTAATAATTGACTAAAAGGAATAAGGAGGAGATAACACATCAGATTTGAAAATAAGCCAATTTTGAACTTTCTTGTTCAAGAACAATAATTTAAAGCTGAATTTTTATGGGTCTGTGTCATTCATCCCTTACTGCTTCAAAGATTATCGAAAATGTTTTCACATATGTTCACTTTTAATGAAATAGCCAAACAATTTGCATTAGGTCATACAAAAATGTCATATGACGTTTGTTATGGATTAACTCCATTTTTTTTTTCTATGAAATCTTAACAAATTTCTAAACAAAAACAAATTTTTAATATGCTTTCATGAAGCAGCTTATTTCTGATAGCTTGATGATCTTAAAAATCTAAAACAGAAAAATTGTCGATATTAGAATAGAGATTACAAGTTACTTGCTTACTATTGAAGATGAAAAAAGATCTTTATAACAGCATGTTTATATTTGTGAAATACTATAAAAAATATCTGAATGCATGTCTAAAATTTGCTGTTTTAAAAGCTGTATCTTGTTTAAATCCATATTTATGGAAGAAGCAATGCATTATTATGTGAAAAACTAATGGTTCATTTGCTTCAACTTCTTTATTCCAAAGCACTGATTTTCCTATCATTTTCAGAATGTACAAGGATTTTTGTAATTTGAAATTTTCCTGAAAAAAACTAAAAAGGCAATACAAAGAACAGCTTAATTCATTTAGTATTTTTAAAAAATCATTTAGAGGATTTCTGTTTTGATATTTTGATCTCCAAAGAATTTTCTGATTTTGGAGAAGTTGTAAAAATAATTCTTGTGTTAGCAGTGGGCTAACACAAGAAAGTGGATTTAGTATCAACAAAGATATGCTTATTGAAAATCTGAAAGAGGATCCTTTAATTATGCTGTGTATAATGTCACAAACTTTTATGGAGGTGTTCAGATTCCAAAAGTTTGCTGAATTAGTAAGTACAAGATATTATATGTAGCTTTAGAAAAAACAGAAAACTGTTTAGGGTGGAAAAAAAGAAAAGTCCAACAAGCACAAAGTAGCATTACAAATGAAATTTTTTGCTAAAGAAAAAGATGACACTCATGACTGAAAAAATTGATGCCCAAATATATGATTTGGCAAATATATATATAATATTAAGTAATCATTAAATGGTTTGTAACGAGATAGCAAAAATGTTTTTTTGTGTTTTAATTCAACCTAGTCCTAAATTTTGCAGGACTTCGAATTAAGGAACTTGAGAGGTTATCAATATGTCCCCCTTACTATATAAATTTTGTCTTGCTAAATTCTAGGCAATAAATATTGAAATTTTTTTATGCATGTAAATATTAATTTTATTTTCAAGTAATGTTAAATTATTGCTCCATTTCTTTGTTTTTTTTACTCGATGAAACTATGGAATATTGTTATTCCATTATAACTAATGCATAAGTGCTGCTGGCACATTTCCCCTTGTATTTCATGTAGCTCAGGAAAAACACAAAGGATTTTTTTTTTTTCTTTCAAATTTAAGCCACAACCCTGTTTGCATTTTAGAGTACTTTAAAATTGAATTTCCTATTTCACCAAATATATATATATTCAGACTACATTAATGAGATAAACTTAGATGATATTGCAAAATATAAAAGTAAAATAAAATACATTCCAAAAATGTTCCATCTTTCAAAATATTCATGCATGCATTTTTGTGACTAAATATGCAGCCTAAAATTGATCTGCCGTGTAATTGCATTTGTTAATACCAATCCAAATAGTTTTCTGATTTTCAACATAACATTGCAAATATTGTGCATTTTCATAAACTTCTCACTAATGAAAAAATTTAGAACAAAATGAAATATGAAATGATTTGTTACTTAACAGCTAGAACATGACTTGTGTTGTGCGGCCATGTGTCTATGCAAATAAATGGCTTTCTTTGAATATTCAGAACTTCTATTAACTGGTGTAAAATATTTGCAACCAGAAGAACATCTTCCAATGTGAAGTGTGCTTGATATTGGAAACATATATTGAAGCTTTGTCACATAATGCTATAAATTATGAATCATTCAACTTGGAAAAGTGTTTGTAGCATTATGTAGTACTGGCTTAATTAATTAAGTCAAACAATTTTATTTATTAGAATTTTAACTTTGTTGGTAGTTACAGTATGTTTCATAGCTCTTGTATCAATAAACTCCAACAAATCATATCAGCATGTCTTTTTGTTGTAGTTATATCATTTAAAAATTAAAATATTCTACCAAAAAGTGTTGTTTTGTTTAAAATAGTCTTTTGATATGAAGAGGAGGAATTTTGAATTATTTTAGTATTAAATATTTAACACTGAATTTATTAAATATTATTATATTATTTAACAAAATTTGATAATACCTGTTCAAAGTTTTTATTTAAAGAATCAAACATTTCATGTTCCTTTTTTTTGGTAGGGACACATTTAAATAATAAAAGCTAAAAATAAATCTGAATTCATTAATTGATTGCATTTAATTTTTATAAAAAAGACTACTGCAAAAAAACCAAAAAGTTTAGTTTAGTTTTTTTTTTTTTTTTTTTTTCTCTCTGCTAATGAGATTGTTTTAAATTGTGTCAGATATTTGTTTTACAATAATTTTCAGTATTTTTATAATGGTGTGACAACTTTCTGTTGAGATTTCAGTATTACTTCTCATAAAAATTGAGAAATGCATAATTTATTTAATTTTGGGAGAAAAGTTTTCTGCAGTATTCATTTTGCAGTGATCTGAAGATTTAATAATAGTTAGTACATTTTATTTTGATTTTTCCAGCATATTGTACACTTTGAACTTTATGGATATCAAGCCTCTACGAGGATTTTATACTGTTTCAATAAATGCTGTTCCAAATAAAGCAGATCCTAAATTGATTGGAAATACTGGAGCACAAGTAAGCAGAATTCTTTTGTTTCTTTTCCTTTATTCATATTAGGTACATGATAAAGGCCTTCATTAATTTATTTTTATTTTAGATTAGCGTGAAGGTTATGACTGAGGTGACTGTTGAAGCAGTAGAAATTGCAACAGCTTTTACTGATCAAGTATCTTCAGCAAAATCCACCAGGTAATATATATATGTAATGATATTTTAAACTTTTAATTTAAATGTAATTAATTTCCAAGATTTTATCTTAATTTAGCGCATAGTAACTTTATTCTAAAATATTCTCTCATTTCGTGATCCAATTCCACTTTCTCTACTTAATTAATTCAACAGAAGCTTTATAAAATTGCTGAATTGACGAAACGCCAATACTTTCACACGCTTGGCGTGAAGGGGTAAAAAATGTCCAGTAAGCACATTCTTTCTTAAAAGATCCCTGTGTTTCCCTTACATGTGATTGACATGCATCAGAATTCCCTATCAGAATCTTATTAATACATTAGCACTATGAAGAAATATTTTCCCTATCCAAATCTAAGGTTATATAAGGCGAGGGATAATTTATTTCGGCCCTTCTTCCCCACTTCTGCTTTATTCCGCACTGTGGCGGACGCACAATGTCCGCGTCTCTGCTTGTAAATAATTATGCTTTCCCAATGGATTAAAAAGATAAAAAGTCCCTTCACTGTCTTCAAACTGCATTCTGCTTCACATAAAATGTTACATATTAAAGAGCTGACAGGATTTGAAAAGTATTATATATATATATATATATATATATATATATATATATATATATATATATATATATATATATATATATAATAGAAGAGAATATAAGAGAAATATATAAACCTTTAACTGCTTTCAATTGATGAAATATGTGGCATTGATTTTTAGAATTTTTTAAAATAAGTTTTATTTTTGATCTTGGACAAATTTTTGATTAACTTTAATTACTGATTTATCTTTTAACTTATGAAATTTTTAACTTGCGACTCTTATTTTAAATTATTAAATTTGGACATCTGCTTATATCTCATATGAAATTTTAATCTTCTATAAGAAATGTAACAGTTTTATGTGATTAGCATTTCACTTTCTTTAAAGAAATGCTGGAAGAAATTTGCACTTGACAGACTTTAGTGCAAAATTTATAAAATCTTTATATCTCTTGGAACATAATAAGTCGAATTTAAAGGCATTTTTTATGGTTACCTGATTTAATTAAAGAGAAAAAGATATGAACAAAATCCACTTAAAAGAATATGTATATTGAGTTTAGTTTTTCAGAGAACTATTACGAAACTGGAAAGTTAAATTTTATTCAGTCATAAATCTGCATTTTCACAATTTCAATAATCACAATATTTTGTCTTCTATTTAGATGCGAAAGATTATTCTGTGTTAAGATAATATAATTTTTTATTCTTTTGAATCAGTATTTCAAAACACTGTTATATTGAGAGAGAAAAATGTTATGGCCATTTCTAACTTGATTTGTAAAGTTAAGAATTTGAGTTTGTATAGTTAAGAATTTAATTTTGGAAAATTAAGATAAATTCTTATTACTGGTTTTGATATTTTTTGCTGTTTGTCATTTAATTTTTAAAAGAATTTTAACAACACTTAAAATTTAGTTTTATATTCAAGTAAACTAACTATTTATACTGAAAATTAAAAGAGAGAGAGAGTATATACATGTCATTCTTAAATGAAAAAAGGGACTCTCCCCATGCTTATATTCTGTGTAATTAGCCATAATGTTACCATTGATTTAATCAAATAGATTTTAGTAGTAATAAATCTAACAAAAAGAAATTAAAGTGTGCAATTATTAATTGACAAAAAAGTAGACTTTTTAAAAATTTATTTTGTTTTTAACTTGCTACAAAATTGGGTTTTATGACTAATTTTTTGTACTAATTTTTGAGGGTTTTTTTTTTATATTTTTCATTAAAAAATAATTTATTAAATTGAATAAGACAAATTATGCAATTGTAGTGGATTAAAAGTGTAAGCCTAGTATGATATTGGAATTTAAAAATAGAAATAATTTGAAAATCTTAGATTTACCCAAAAAAATGTGAGGGAAAAAATGTTATACATTTTCTTTTAATCATAATTTCAATCGATATGAATGCAACCTTTCTATCAGTAAGCATCAAATGCAATTTTAATTTATGTTCTAACAAAGATATAAACCTATAGAAGGCTGATAAAATTCAAAACTGCTAGTTTGTTAATATATTAAAGTGTATAATGCATTTGTTTTGTTTTTAAAAATTTTAATGTCTTCTTTTTCTTATCCTCTTTTCTGTGCATATAGCATTGCATATCCAAACGAAAATGTAAACCTTGATGTGGATGTTCACCAAAAAATATCTTTGAAATTTTCTTTAAAAGACAAAAATGCAAAATCACCAATGATTGCTCATCAGGCATTTGTGATGTTTGTTAATCAGAAGACAAAACAAGAAGTAGTATTCCTTGCAGAACCAGAATCTTCAAGTGGTGGTTACAAATTTGATTTAGTAAGTTTGTCTGTAAAAAATGTGAAAAAAAACGTAATCTGTCTACTTTCTCCTGAAACTATAACTTAACTTTTAAAATTTTTTCTGTCTCTCTTTCCCTCTTAAAAGGAACATAAATATATATTATGACCAAATATCTATATTATTACAATTATTTTTGGTGACAAAAATATTATATACATATTGTAAGTACATATATTAAGTATAAAATGTATTCCAGACCAAAATTATTCCCATTATAGTGTCAAAATAAAGCACAGGAAATCGTTTCCTATTTGTTGAAATGTATTATTTTGTCTGTTGAGATCTGCATGATATATTTTTTCTTTAGTGATAAATATGATTGTCTTCTCAAAAAAAAAAAAAAAAATCGGAAGTTGTGCATTTGCTCTTAAGTGTTGTATGGAAAAATAATTAGTCACTCTATAATGAACTATTGTTACTTGTAAATGTACCATTATTTTAACCATGAAGGACTTAATGGAAAAGAGGAGTTTAATTTATATATCAGTGCATTTATAATTGTTGCTCATTGATATAAATAAAAAATAAAGTATTGTCACAGATCTTTCATGTAAACTATAAAATGTGTTCTTGTATCAAAATATTCATTATAAAATTTATTTTTATGATTTCAACAAATTTTAGTCAGTCTTGTCTTTTTAAGGAACAGTTTGGCTCTTAACATACTATAAATAATACTGTCATAAGAATGATTTAAAGCTTTGGACATGATGCAAATTTATGGAGTTTTGTAGAAGTTTGATTTCAAAGTGATGTAGTTTATTTATAAATAATAAACTTATTGCGTATATTTTTTACAATTATAAAAGGATTTCTATTTTTTAAAATTAATTTTGTTCATTTTTTTATTAGTACTTAAAGAAAAATAGAAATGCTATATTGTTCATTGATCGATCACCTTAATTTTATATTTTTGAATTCTAATTATTTGTTCTTTCATAGGATGTTAAATTAAAAGAAAAAGACTTCCAGTTTGCTTCTGGTGTGTATGATATGAATTTGATTATTGGAGATCATGTTTTGAAGAATCCATTTATGTGGAAATTGGTAATTATATATATTTATTAAATGTTATTACTCATGTTTGTAACAATGCAATATTTGTTGTCTGATTAGATTGGCACTTTTTCCATTTAGGTGCAATCAATTCTATGTTATTAGTGTTTACCAAAAGAAAAGAAAAAAACTTGCGTAACCTTCAAATGATTAAGATATTTGTGAGGAAAAAAAATCATTTAAATATTAAAGAAATATAAATGGATATATCACCAGGTATTGATTAAAACTGTAAAATTTTAAATACAATGGGAAAAAATAAAATGCAATAATAAATTTGAAATACAATAAAAAATTTATACTGCTTTTTTAGTATGGATGATTATGCTATTTAATATAAGTAATTATTGTAATTAGGGTGACTTTTTCTTTTTGAAAAATAATGCATTTAAGGTTCTGGATTAGGTACACTATTTTTGTCTATAAAAACCTATTATTCTCTGTGTATGTTAGATGGACATTAATGAATAACATTAATTGCTTAACTCTCATGCAATAATATTGGCTTTTGAAAGATGTAACAAAACTGATACTGTGTACTATATTAGTAATAATTTTAACATGCTAGAACTTGAAATGGTTTTTAAAATTTTTGCCTACCTGAACAATTTTTTTGTGTAGATAAATACTAAGTTATCTGAATTAAATTATTTTTTTAATATGAAAAGTTATGTTTCTTGATTCCATGCTACTAAGATTTCTTTTTGTTTTTAAGTATTTATTAAGAAATGGTCTGTGAATTAAGCATTGCATTTTACTAAAAAAGATGCTTGGAAATAATATATAAATAGCAATGTTTTATACAATATCAAAAAAAAAAATTCAGTGTGAGTAGTTCCCCAAAAATTTTCTTGCATAATCTTTCTAATAAAGATGAATTTGTGTTTTTGACACATTTTTCTCAACCCAATTGAAACCAAAATTTAACTCAGAACTACAATTCTACTCACAAAATCATATATCAAAATTTGATATATATATAAGTTCACTGAGTTTTTCAGTTATCACATTTACATGCTTCTGAAAGTACATACCAAAAGATGTAAAGCTCCTTGTTGGATTTGGCACAAACTTTAACACATGTCTACACAATAGATGTTAAATATGTATAGCTAAATTTATTCATCTAGTTCTCTTCATTTTGTAATTATTGTGTTTATGTATATTCAATCAACCAAACAGATTTCCTCTAAATAGATTTTTCTCGAACTTTGATAGAAATTTGGTGTAAAGACCAGATACTAAATTTCATCTGTTTAATTCAAAGCGTTTTTTAGTTTTCTTTGTCACTGACAGGCAGACATTTTCCAAAAGTTTTTTTACTCATAGAGGTCTAAAATATAGAAATTCGTCGAAATCTCGAAATCGAATTTTTTGATGATAATGGTACATTCTCTACATCTTGTATATGACAAAATAAAAAGAAAGGAAATGTGGCTTTAAATCAAATAATAAATCTAAAGTAATGTTTGGAAATAAAAATATGCATGTATTTTTTGCTTTTGTAATTAATCCACTTATGTTGCTTATTTTGTGAATATTGTTATAAAAGACAGGAGTTTTGTTACACATGTAGATGTATAAAGAAAGTAAAGATATGGAAGAAAGTAGGCTTATTATTAAAAACAATGGAGCAGTTTATAAAGAACCTTGAATATTCTCTGTATCTATATATATTCAAATAATAAACTTATGCCATTAAAGTCTGCTTAATTTTGTATGCAAGATTTTCCAATATCTTTGGAAAATCTTATTTCACTTGTATTCAGACTTGTAACTTTGGTGTTTGTTGTTGAATACTGGGCCTCTGTGCTATTGAAATTCAATAAAATTTTCTTTTGATGTGGAGAATATAAATGTGTTTTAAAAATAAGTTTTTCCTAGAGAAGAGCAGTTTTCTTAATTTGTTTTCTTGTGTTTTCAGGGAGAAGTTAAATTTACCTTTACACCTACTGGTCCAGCTCCTGCTTATGAAAGCCCATTTGAACCAAAGCCAGAAATTAAAGTAAGTTAAAATCTAATATAATTATTTAAAAATTTTGTTTAAACCTAATTTTGACTTTTTTTAAAAATTTATATATATATATATATATATATATAGGGACTTATAAATATAGTGAACTCTACTTAATGTGATTGTCATTATTCACTTTATATTATAAAGAATCTAGTTCTAAACCAAATGTTTAAATATATTTAAAAATATTCATTTAGTGTTAATGTTATATCATGTAATGAGAATTGAAATAGAGAATTGATCAATCTTTCATTTTCAACCAACAATATTTAAGATTCATAGAATTTCTTACTCCATTCATTAATATATATAGAGATATAGTAATTTTACCCATTGTCGCCTCACTTAGAGTGAGAATCTGTCAATATCTCCACTTAAGAAGTAATTCATTCAGCAGGCATGGATGGATTTCATTCTTTCATCTGGATTATAATAATTTTTAGTTGGTTTAAATGGCCAGATAACACTGCTTAGTCACGTTCAAAATTTATTGAACAGCCATAAACTCTCTCTCTCTCTCTCTCTCTCTCTCTCTCTCAAGTTTCAAAGAATCATCCTTTTTTTTTTTTAAAAAATTCCAGTTATCTATGTGTAGTGTTTACTTCACTAACAACAAGTTTTCTTGGATGATATCCATCGTATTCAATAACTGACTGTTGAAGTGGACATCCAACTAAATCACAAAAATCTGCTTCTGATAAATAGCTGCATCAATCACATTTTGAATATTTCATTGGAATACATCAATTTTAAATTTTTGCCTGACAATACACTCTTTTATATGTTTTAATGCTATTCTTTATATGCTATATTTTTATTATTTAATGCTATATATTTTTTATACGTTTTAATGCTGTTTTCTCAAATTCTAATCTTTGATAGAATTTTCATACTTAAAATCAAGAAGTAGTTTTTGTTTTAAAGGTGTATTAGCAGCATGAAATGTGGGCTAGAATTGTAGAATTCCAATGACTAAGAAAAAATTAGGGCAAATGATTTGGCTCAAAAACAACTCTACAGAAAGTGATGCATCGCTTAACAAGCTCCTAGAATTGCATATGGCTAGTTGGCAAGGTCAAAAACTGTTTCACCCATGGAGCTTTGGTGAAACATTTGGTGAAAAGTTTCTATTTACAGGGTGCGTAGTAACATAAAAAGTGCTTAAATTTGAAAATCATTTATAAGTGCCTTAAAAGTGCTTAATTTTTAAAAAAGCTCCTAAAAAATTGCTCAATTTTCTTGAAAAATGCAAATACAGCTTTTTGTTTCCTCACACGCTGAATCTGATAGGTCGAAAGCTTGTTTATTAGATTTATCAAGAAAGAAAATCAAGAAAAGGGAAGAGTTTGGACAAGCGATCCAGAGATTCAAGCACATATTAAGATAAGCTCATGAGACTTTATTCCCACTCTCTTCTCCTTCAACAATGTACATTGCCATTTATTGAAATACGGAAATAGTTATCCGGAAGGGACAAGAAGAAATACTTCTATGCTTTTAAGAAATACTTACTGTGCCATACTTGTTGACACTCCATAATGTTCAAATATATTTCAGAAAATACGAATATTTCAGAATTTTAGTTGTAAATTTAATTTAAAAAATAGAATTTTATGTGCATTGCCATTTATTGAAATACTGAAATAGTTATCCAGAAGGGGCAGTAAGAAATACTTACTGTGCCATGCTTGTTGACACTCCATAATGTTTGAATAGATTTCAGAAAATACAAATATTTCAGAATTTTAGTTGTAAATTTAATTTAAAAAATAGAATTTTAATGTTTTATAGCTATAGCATTAAAGCATCATCACACCAAAATTATTTTTACACCATTTTAAAGATTAAAAAAATAGTTTTTCCAGTTATATCAAATTTTGTTTGAATGAATCAATTTCTTTCCCTTTAGTTTTAGTAATTTTTGAAAAATTAGTTTTGGACACAATTTGTAGCATTATAATATATTATTATAATAAAATTTTAAAAAATATCAGCGCATCTTTGAATCATTGAGTCACATTATTTTATCGCTGTTAACGTCATGATAAAGAAGAAAAAAGGCTTCTTTTTTTAAAAAATTTATTTATTTATTTAAACTTTAAAATTTTTAAAACAGTTTATTGAATAAAAGTCTTAATTTCATGAATTTTGTTCAGTTTCAAAGCAATCGGATATAGTGTCTCATCCTGGCTTCAAAAAATGCTTTTAGGAAATGCTTCTATTTTTATTTTCATTTTGCTTCTAACTACAGAGCTAACTCTTTTTTAACTTTACGAATTTGTTTCTGTTATGTAAGGAAATTAGAAGTTAAATTATATTCATTTCTTCACAAAACATATAATCATATTTTTTTTAAAGCTAAAGTAAATTTTGTTTATATATATAAGATAAAAAGCAAGTTTTTATTAAATTTTTAGGATGTTAAAGTGAGTGATTATGTTAAAAAGTTGATTTTTTTCTAAAATTATGATTTTTTTTAAATTTACTATTCTTAATGTTTGAACAAGTTTCTTTGTAAAACCATGAGAATTTGGTTTCCAAGTCCATTTTTTGGGAAGTTACACTGATTTTTATACTTGCATTTACATACATTTTAATGCTATTTTCTCAAATTCTAATCTTTGATAGAATTTTCATACAAAAATCTTCATAAATTAAAATCCAGTATGTATTTGTTCAAATTATTATGAGAATTGTTCTATGTTCCACAGTTCCTGAACTAGAATGCAAGTAATCTAGTAAAATATTTTGTGATTGTTTTATTGCTTCACAATGTGAAAAAAAAAATTAATCT
This sequence comes from Argiope bruennichi, assembly GCF_947563725.1. Taxonomy (NCBI): domain Eukaryota; kingdom Metazoa; phylum Arthropoda; class Arachnida; order Araneae; family Araneidae; genus Argiope; species Argiope bruennichi. The sequence continues at coordinate 44,001,316 of NC_079157.1, forward strand.
TATTTATAAATTGAATTCCAATGTTTTAAAGAATGGATAAAAATAGTCTATTTTTTAGATCAGAAACTAGATAATATAGATCTTTAGCTGCAAAATTTTAAGCAAATCATTTGAAAAATTTTTAATTTGAAGATGTTGTGCTTTATACTTCTTTTTTAGCAAAAAGAAAAGAAAAAGCATTTCTTTCTTTTTTTTTTTTTTTTTTTCAAATAACTTTTTTTTCTTTGCTAAACTGACATAGTTTCTTCAATCTTTTTTTAATGCAAATATTCAAAAATATAAGTGAATATGAATATATATATATTTTTTTTTAAAGCCTTTACTAAATTTCAGAAGTTAGAAATTAAATTTAGGAGTAAATCATTTTTTTATAGCCTGACCATTTCTAAACACTGCTATTCTTTTCTATTAAAAAAATATTTAAAATACTTATTTAGAACATGGTATTGATCTATCATCAATTTTGTGGCAATTCAGTCTTATGGTTGTAACCATTCTGGAATGCTTAGTTAGTTGTATAAGTTTTCTAAATGTACTGAGTTAGTGCAGAAAAAATTTACACTTCATTAACAACTGATCATCATAATCAATAACAAACTGATCATAGCTATGCTTCTACAACAATGACGACATTTTCAAATATGATGTATCCATCTAAAAAAGTTGGAAGTTTGTTATTTAAAAAAATATTGAAAAAGATCTCAGATCTTGATTTATTAATTTTATAAAAGGACACTTAATTTTTTGGTATTAATAGCTTTTTCATTTTTATGATTGTTTTTTTGTTTTTGTTGAAACCAAAAAGACATTAGTTTTACAATAAAACTAATGTTATGCAAATACAGAAATAAATATTAAAATTTAAGGAACAAACATTAAATTTTTTTTGTTTTAATTTTTAATAAAAACTGCATTATTATAAAATAGAAAACAACCTATGCTTAGAAAATACGCAGGTTTACATATGCAAACATGTACAAAAGTACTTACTTTATTGGCTAAGATGCTTAAAAGTACTTAATTTTTGCAACAATTTCTCACTATGCACCCTGATTTATATCCACTCAAGATTGAAGGAAGAATGGATATCTGTTGGCGAATCTGTTTGCCAAACAGATCTGGAAATTTGTCATGCTATGTTTGATAAAGACAAAGGTTAAGTAAAGGTTGCTAAAGACAAATCTTATAAGTATGTTGATCTGTTATACTGATATTATAAGTATGTTGAATCTGTTAAGTAAACCGTCCAATGAATAACACAGTGGGGCACTTCATATTTGAAAATACAACATGCAACATTGTTTGGCAAAATTTTGAAAGTTAAAATGAGTGCAAAAAAAAAAAAAATAGTTAAGTATAATTTAGTCATTAATTAAAATAAGGTAGACCTGAGATAGGTGATTTAACCTTTTATCAATTGGTTAATGTTAAGATTTTTAAGGTCTAAAATAATACTATACTCACACTAAGTGACAGTTATTACATTTAAATTTTGTATTATCTTTTATAATTATTTTTCTTAATGTATTGTATTTTATTTTTTAGCATATGTTTAGAGAAAAAGAAAAAAGACCACCATCAGTTGTTTCTAACACATTTTCTGTCTTATGTGCTGCACCTTTATTATTGTTATTCATTTTGGTAAGTTAATTCATTTTATCTATTATAGAAATTTACATTATATTAAAATTTAAAATAATCTTTATGATGTATTAAGATTTTGGTAAAAAGGATCAAAGTGTTAAAAAGTATAACTGAAATTGGCAATTATATTCATTAAAAGATTTCTTTAGAAATTATAAAATTTTAATAAGATATTACATCATTTAAATAAATTAATATAATACTTTTTAAGATCAATTTTTTCATAAAATATGCCTAATAATTACTGTTTATCTTAGTGGATCAAATTAGGAGCCAACCTGTCCAATTTCCCATGTTCAATATACGCTGCAGGTTTCCATTTAGGACTTGCATGTAAGTATTATGATGTACAAGTGTATTTTAATAAACACTATAAAACTATTTAAAAAAACCATGCTAATAATTCATTGCACTTTCTTCTCGTGATTAAACAAAAAATATTAAATTACAAATAATTTATAAATATTGTTATCAATGACATTTTACTATTGTTTTTTATTTGCTTAGATTAAATGTGCTACTATGGTTAAAGCAATTTTTGGTAGCCTTTGAAATTTTATTAAAATGAATTTGAAATTAGAATTAATTTACCTTAAACTTATGATTGGTATAAATTTTGAAATATGTTTTAAAACATGAATTCTTGTAGAAAAATAAAAAATTACAACCCTCTTTTATTATCATTATTAGTATTAATAATAATTTGGAGATAGAACTCGATCCTTTTTTTATAGCACTTGGGGACCTGCTCTCTCATTTACAATAAATCGGATCATCTGACATGAAGATATGTTAGAAATATTTTTATCTGTAAAATTAATTAAAATTTCACCATTTGTTTCTTTATGGAGGTAAAATTCTGTTTTAACAGTACAACATATGAGCCATCTATGAAGAAAAGGATAATGAATTTCATATAATGCTTTTAAAAAATAGAATATTTCTTTGTTAGCAATATAGGCTCTTTAAAAATATTAAAATTTTCATTGCTTCTGTGATGTCTTGTTAGATTGTTTGTAATTTTGTTTTTTCCCTATAGAGAAAGTATTTTCTCCACAGCCAACTTCACATTTAAGCTGTATAACCATTATATATTTTGATAACTGATATAGCAAGGCTTGCTTATGAAAAAGTTCTTTAGATTCTATTCAGGAGTTTTTTGTTGATGCCTTTTCAATTATGAAAAGTAAAAAGCAGCATTTTTTGTATATTTTGCTTTTATACTATCAAAAAGATAAAAATGCTTTTTAAGCAAGAAAATTTTTTCCAATGTATAGTACCAAAACTAATTTGGAAAATTTTGATGTTGAAGATGCACCATGTTCTGGAAGGCCAGTTGAAACTGATGAAGACATAAAAAAGGCATTAATTTATGCAAACTGGTGAAACTTCTCTTGAGAAACTCTCTTCATCTCTTGAAATTACTGAGAGATTAAATTTATGGAATTTAACTGTTCATAATTATTTGAAACTCTTAGGTTTAATCTCAAAGCTCTAAATGTGGTTTCCTCAGGGAAGGATATTTGTGCTGTCACGTTGACATCTGTTATTTGCTTCTCAAAGTCAAAAAAATTATCCATTTATGAAGAGCATCTCTGAGAACAAGAAATGGGTTGCCTACTATGATATTAAGTGTAAGAGATCATTGAGTACGGAAAATGAATCGGCTCAAAGCACTTCAAAAACGTGATTCTATCTGTTAGAAGGGATTTCAAAGGAATCTTTTTGAGTTCCTGCTGGACAACACAACAGTCAATTATGAAATATATTACCATCAGCTGAACAAATTGAATGAATCTATTAAATAGAAATGGCCAGAATTGATCAATAGAAAAGGTGTAGTTCTCCACCAAGATAAGGCAAGAATTCATACGAATTTTGTAACTCGCCTTAAGTTTTTACAGCTTAGGTGGGATATACTGCTACATCCACCATATTCTCCAGATCTATTTGTTCTGGTCTCTACAATTTTTTTTTTTTTTTTTGACACTAAAACCTTTACTTCAGAAGAGGAAGTCAAAAATCACCTTAGTCAATTTTTGCCAGCAAATAAAACAAAAGTTTTATGAGCATGGAATCATGCTACTGCCAGAAAGGTGGCAAAAGGTTTTGGACTAGAATATGTAATAATAAAATTACATAATTTAATAAAATTTTTGTTCACTCTAAGAAAGTCATCTTTCATTTTTTTTTACAGTGAATAAATATATGAAATTGTTTCCTGAACAACCTAATATATTTAGAAATATTTTTCAGCACTCTAGTGTCTTAACTTATAATATTCCTCATCCATTTCAGCTATTTTTGCACTCTTCGTTTGCTTCTGGTTGCAACTGGACATGTTTAGCACTTTGAAATACCTTCTAGGATTGGGTCTTCTTACTTATTTATCAGGTCATCGATTGCTCAGTAAATTAGCTGCAGAAAAATAAAAAAGGTAATATTCACTTTGTATTATCCTTTGAGGCATGAGTTTTTATTCATGTTTGGAAAATAGTATTACCATGCCTCAGGGAAATCTTAAGTATTTTATTTAATTTGTGCATTATACAGTTATGTTATTAATATAATTAGCAAATCAGGTATGATTGATCTCTCTGTTATATCACAACTAATTCTTGAGTTGGAAAATTCAGAAATGATTCAGAATTCATCATGTACCTGTTTTTACATACAAAAACGTTTTTACAAATTTACTCCCCCGATCAGTGGAATATCTAGGGTGGGACAAGCAAGGCATATGCCCCAGGCACAAGACATATGCATGAAAAAAATCTGCACATTATTACAGATATTAACTTAATTACCAAGACATTTGAACGATTTTATATGTGTTAACTAAGGATTTATTTCAATCTTTAGAGTTCCCATTGCCTATGGATAAAATTTATTATTATTATTTGTGTATATATTTATTTTCAATGAATTAAAATATTTGTACATGTTTTATTACATATTTTTTCAATTATGATATAAATATAAGTTGTTTTTATTTGTTGTATCTCTCTAATGTATTACATGCACCACACTAATAACTGGTTGCTTTTTTTATTTGAGTTTTATTTAAATTATTAAGATTAGAATCGAGAAAATTATCTTTGTGCGTAAAACTTTCAAACCGATTTTATAAAATTTGTTTTCCCAAACATTTTTTTGATTCAATTTATATTAAAGAATTATCCATAAATAATGATGACTGAGAAGTTATTTATAAAGTTAAAATCATATCGATTACAAAATATTTTATTTATTATTTAGGTTTAATTGCACTTTCAATCTTGATAAAAAAAAAAAAAAAAAGGGTTCAGCAAAAAATAAGGTGGCATTTCAAAATAACATAAAAAGACAGTATGCGAGAAAGAGTGCAGTTTTGCTATTTGTCCTAGATGGGTTTTTTTATTATTATTATATAGGTATTCTACAGTAAACTTAAATTGTGTATGGTCTTCATCTAGTCTAAGTTAGTGTAATCCAGCAATCCAGATTCGTACCTGAATGAGAAGAACTTCTATTGTCTGTGCAATTTTGATGAAATGAAAGAAAACCATAGAACTTCATTTTTTAGCTTGGAATATTGTTTTTGTTTAATTTTAATGTGATTATTATTAAAAATGTCTGTAATATAAGTCATATGTAAATTCTTAGTTTACTGATATTCCTAATAACGTTTTCTATCTGCCTTTTTTTTTTTTTAATTATTATTATTATTTTATTCTGTTGTAAAATTGCTGTGGCCAGCAATCTACAGTGACCCAATCATAGATTCAAATTATATATGAAGCCTAATACTGTGTATAAAACAGTGTTGAAGTAGTGCCTTGATCTTGATTTATATATCAAATTATCATAATTTTAAATTCATAATCAAAAATAAAGCCATTACTAGAAATTATCTTTCAATATAAAAATAATGGGTAATCCATGAAAGATGTGTTCTAAAGAAAATTACAGTTTGTAGCTACACATTTCCAAAACAGAAAATGTTATACATTAAGAAAAAATAAAGTGTAGTTGGGTGGGGGGCTGAACCAAAAGCAGATTTTTTTTTTTTTTTTTTTTTTTCTCGAAAAGAGCCATATTTAGAAAAATGTTTACCAGAATATTAATTACAGAGCTAGCTGCAAGTCATCAACATGAATTATGAAATATACATTTTTGAAACCTGAGGGTTAAGTATCTTTTTGTTGTTGATAATATTTTATTTTTGCTTTGTTTAAAAGTACTGTGATGAATTTCATTGCAATTTTAATTACTTTAATTATTTAAGTAAAAAAAAAATATTATAAGACATTCATACATTTAAATTATAATTTTTCTGTTATACATAGCGTAGATTCAAATAATGTTAAGATATTTAAATTAATTATAAGATTGTAATACCTATTTCATAAAATATAAAAATCTGTTGTTTCGCATAAGATTCCTGTTGTTGAATTTGTCAAGAAAATCAGTTAAATTTCTAAGAAAATGAACATTATTTTATGTTAGAAGGCAAGCTTGTACTGTTCATCTGATATTTATAGCTGAAAAATTTTTGTTCCGAAAATATGCCATCTGAAGATTATTATGTATTAAAAGAGCTTCGTTACCTGCAATGGTAAAATTATCTTTTATTCATTTACTTTATATTTAACCTGGAGTAATAGTTTGATACTTAGATTTTTTTTAAAATGTGTAATGTATTATATGAAATTATTTTTGGCATACTATATAAAAAAATAAATATCTATTTTATGTAATTTTTTTTTTTTTTTTTTCAGTCATTCCTTCACACTTTTTGACATCTATTCATCTGAAGAGACTCGGTTGTTGCTGCAAAGCAGTGTTTTGATACATTTCAGATGTCAAAATTTGTGGACTCAGTACAATACTTATAATAAGTGGTCTGTAAAAAGAAGGATCAAAATAAATGTGTTTTTTTATACAAAGGTTCTTTGTTTCTTAATTTATTTTTGCATTTTAGGGAAATAAATTATGTAAATTCCTATAGGACCACTACATATTGCAATGACAAAACAAGACTTCAAAAAAATTTCTTCGATTCTTCACTGATCATGGCGCCTGGAACCCAATCCTCCCTCAATTCAAAAGTGTGTACAACGATTTTCCCCGTTATATTATTAACAAAATAACTAGAGAAATTTTGTTTGGATTCTAATCAACTTGGAGTATGTTCTAAGAAATTTAAAAACCTCGGGTGAGTTCATAGATGGGCCATCTATCTCAACGGGGTGGATGAAAATTCATTTCGCTATAAATCCTTTAATATTGAAGATAAAAAAAAAACTAAATTAATCAAGTTAGCATTGGCTGCAATTGCTTAGAATTTTTTTTTTTTATATATAAATGGGAACAAAGTTTCCAATTAATAAAAATTATTAACATTTAATTACATATCATTAATGCGTCGCCAAACATTTCCTTATGCTTCATAGTATTTGTGATGAGAATTTAAAGAAAATCTGTTCAATATTTTGTATTGTGCACATATTGATTTGTAAGATTTTTATGGATTACATTTTAAATTCCATTGTGACTGCATATGAATAATATAGTGATCATGTTTTGAAGTTATAAAAACTATTGATGGATTGGAAGCTATTATAAAAGAAATGTGCGCTTATGATATAAAAATAATTATTTTCTCAACTTCTGGAGAAAAAAAATGCCACATCAAAGATACAAAATCGATTTAAAAAAAAAAACATTAACAAGAAGTAAATGATACTTTAAAAAAGATTTTCGAAATTATCAAAAAAAAAAAAAAATTAAACAGAAATGTTCTATTCAGAGCAAAACATAACTTCTAAATAAATATAGATCTAATTCCATACATATCAAACATTCAGGATATGAAAATTATCATATAAAGATTGCCCATTTAATAAAGTATGAACAATATCAAGATCAAATATTTGAATACATTTTTGCAATTAATGGATTCAGCAGTAGTTATTTTTACAACACTTCTTATAAAAATGAAATTTCATAGGTTGTATTTTCAATGTAACAGTTTATAACAATAATCAATCACATCCAATTTAATAGTGGCATTGTATTGCTTTTTCTACGATTTTGGAAGAGTGCATTATATAGTCTTTAACAAGAAAATTAAATGCAATCTAAATGTATTAAACTTGAAAACACATGCATAACAGTATGAAATAACCAATTCTAACTTCAAAATATAATATAGTGTCATCGATTAAATTAAAAAAGAATTTATTTAAGATTGAATCCATACTTTACTTTTTAAATATATATTTCTCATTGATATTTTATTGATGTAAAAATATATAGAATACAACAACAAAAAATCAGCTATTTAAAAAATGTATGAAAAATAATTTTTATTTTTTTATTTTATAAAACCTAATGTGAATAACTTCACTAAAATTTTACAGAAATTTAAAAATTATATTTTGTGAATCCAAATTTTCATTTTTAATTGCATTTGTATTTAAGTCATAGTAATGTCTTGAAGAGTTTTAAGCTACCAAATTAATTTTAAAACGATTTTTAAATATTTCTTTATAATTGTGTAAAAGCAAATGAATGTTGCGAATATTATCAGTTTACCCCAAACACTGTACAAGAATATATATATATTTATTGGCATCTTTATTATTTTCATTATGATCTGTTAGATTTAAGATCCCATTTTATTGGTTATTCTGATAAAGAATCTAGTAATTTTGAACCATATTGAAATACACAATTTATGTCGATACTTCATTTTACGAATTTCCATATCACATCAACATAAAGATATACTTTATACATGACATATTATACATAACCAAGCTTACTTATATTTACTTTTTGTAGCGAAACTTAAAATGTGAGGGAGTTAACTCTTCACTTTAACACTTTCTAGGGCTGTGGGAAGTATGTTTTCCACCAAATTTATCAATCTTTGCATGAAATTATCTAGGTTGGCACAAGCTCTGACAAATCTTTTTTAGTAAGTCAGAAACTTAAATGCTTCAGTTCTTTATCTCACACAAAATGGTGTGTCTCGGTTTGTCACTTAATTATTAATTAATCAATTTAAATTTATCTAATAAGCTAAATGAATCTCTTTTCTTATTCTAATTTCAAGCCTAAAAATATTTTAACATAATATGACTACAAAAAATGGGTCTTTAAAGGGTTAAATACACTTTCATATTGCAGTAGTTAGAAATAAATTTCGATTTCTCTTTTATTTTTGATATGTGTATGAACTCTTATTTACTAACTACCAGAAAATAATTTTTAAATTTCCGAAAATTGATAATTTTTTTATAAATAATGTTCAACTACAAGTGATTTAAAGACATCAAACGTTTTCAATTTCTAAATCAATTTTTCTTCTTCACTGGCTGAGAAAATACGAAAAAACTCATAAATCATTTTGCAAACAAGTCAATAACTAATTTCATTCACAGGTCATTAGTAGTTCCATCATATATACGTGACAATATCGACTTAATTTACAAAATAAAGTTTCACGAAAAATATGAACATTTAAATCAAACTCATTCATAAAATTTCTATTATAGGATAACACTGTATTTGTAGCAAAAGATCATTTCAAAATATTCTGCAAAAATATCGCTTAATTAATTTTTACATTCAATATATTTATTTACGTATCTTCTACAAGTATATCTTGAAAATTTCCACAAACATATCTTTTAAGGAAAGTCATCTTTAAAATGTACACTAACGTATCTTTTAAGGAGGCGTGTCCTGAAACATTCCTGCTAAGCACTTGGATAAGAAATACTACGAAGCACACTTTCAATGTCTCCTCTCCTGTATATCGCCGTAATGAGCAGAAAAACTTTTTTCTTGGAACTTCCTTGCATGTCCGCAGGAGGATTTCTGCTATGTTCACTTATGTCATCTATGACACCGTGCTGCACCACATTTCACGTCGCTGATTTTGGATAGCGCTATTTTGCCATGCACTGTATATTTTTACCACGGCAGCACATCATTTTACGAAATTAGCCGTTCAGAAGTACTTTCACCCTCGGCCCGAAAGCCAATGATCATGCCCTTTTGGACATCGAATAAATCCGTTTCTGCATTACGCTGATAATTGCAATGTTTTCCGATTTTCTCCGAGACAATTTATATACGCTCCACTACAATGTTTTGCCATCTTCCTTCTGTGATTGTTTATTTCACATTGGCGTCGAAAGTAGGCAATGGTCACATTAAAGTGACTGGACTGTGTAAAATATGCCAATAAAATATTATTGAGCACTTTCTTATAAGTCAATACGTAATCACGTGTTATTTTCTTATTTCGGAAAAAGAATGCTAACCAGATAAGAAGATATCAACGAATTTCGCCGCTAGATGTCACTGCTAGCATCCTTATCATCTAGCACATGTTTATTTTAATATAACTTGAAACTATTTTTATTACAATAATCTATTAACTAAAAATTATCGTATTGATTTTAAATGAAAATATCGAAACATTACTTTTTACTCGCTCACAAAATTAAATTATCCAGAAAAGTGCCAGTGGTATGCAAGCTTATTCAGAGCGTTTTAAGCATAGAGAAAAGAAACATAGAGGTCAGCTGCTGCATTTCCGAGATATAAATGTCTACTTCTTTCCTCCCTACTTAAATGACCATAGTCAAAAGTACGGAGAGATTGATTATAGCATTCCAAATAAAAGTGCGTAGCATTGGGATTGTATCTGCATATGTAATCTTCGTGAGGGCTCGATGCTTCAGTAGTTTTTATGAACTATAATTGAATATCCAGAACTGTGCTGAGAACTGAAATTGCATCATTATGGATTTCAATCCCAACAGAGAAAGAAAAAAAACATCAGTAAATTTGGTAGTGGCTTTGGTAGAGTCTTTCCTGAATTTTTAAGAATCTTTGTATTTTTTTGTGGTAAGTTTCAAACTCGTGTTTCTCCTTTAACTTTATTTTAAATTATACATGGCTGCGAAGAAGGCGTTGTGAATTAAACATTTGTTGATTTTTTTTAAAAATTCAGCGAAAAAACTCAATGTATTTACAGTAATGGTTTGTGATCATATGAGTTTCTACTAAAAAAGTATTCCAGGAACAGAAGTCTGGATAAATAATAAATGTTTGCCGGCAGCGTCTAATCTTAGAATTTATAAATATTGACAAATCTCTTGTTTTTAATTTGTAAATATTCAGTAATAGAATAAAATACGCTCCAAAGCATGGCAAGAATCTACCACTTTAAAAAGAAGTATAATTGTGTATTTTTACTATAGCTTAAACGCTCTTTCTGCATTATTGTCTCGTACTATTCAAAAACGATTCGATTTCTCATCGAATTAACTTAGCAGTGCCTAACACCTCCCTAATATCAAAATTCCGAGTAACATACATTTTCTTAAATCACAGGGAAAGACCAGAGCCGGCCTTCTATATGAAAGGGCCCTGGTGAAAGAAACCGCTCGGTACCCTAAATTTTTTGCAAAGTGAAGGGAAAAAAACGAACACATATTACAATGTAATGTTTATTTAATGCGTCGTTTTGTTTATATTATTAATTACTTCAGGAAAATTATAAGTTTTTGCATTTTCTTTTTCGGTGCTTAGTATAGCAAGTGCATTTAAGGTTATGCACACATGCTTGACCGAAGACAATTCTTTATTAATTTTAATTTGCTGGAAGAGTGCTCAGCACTTATTATAGTAACTGGCAATATAAAGAAAAGTTTTAAAACAGTTATTTAGAAATAAATCATTATAATTATTATTTAGTATGTATTGCAATATGTGTTGAGCGTTATTTACATCCCTTTCATTCAAAAACAAATCCCGTAGTAAAACAACTAGTAATTGGATTAGGTTTTCGTCTACATCGTTATTGTAAAACGTTTCAAAGTTTTTGGAACAATTTTCTAATTCGTGTTTTTCTAAAGTTTTTATATTAGCGATTAATTTGAAATACTTTTAAATCTATTTTCTATCTGAACAATAACAGTATCAGTTACAGAGTTAAAACATAACGTGTAAATTCCTCAACCGGATTTTCTGTAATTTCATCTTCTGCTGTTCCGAAATATAATTTTTCGAATTCGTTTTTCAGGAAAATGTTCTGGTTACGTGCTGTACATTTTGCTTTGTTTAAAAATTAGTTAAATTTTGTTATTATATTTTGGATTTCAATTTTAGTTTTAATGACAAGATTAAAAGTCCAGTCGATAACAATTGTTTTTACTTGAATTAGTTTATTGATAGTGCTAATTTTAGGTAATATTGTAAACCATACTATTGAACTTAAAATAAATGTCATTTCCTGTACTGAACCCAATAGACTTTCAGTTGCGGATATCGTTGTATTATTGTTATTTGCATCAATAAATTTTTCTTGGGCATTACAAGTTTGTTCAAATTGTATATAGTCTGCTTCAACCGAATCTGTTTTGGCTTCCGAACGAGTATCGCATAATGGTGTAAGAATAATGTTTAAATGCTTTTGTGGAATTTCTCATCTTTTTGTAGATGCAGAAAATAAGCAATATAAATGTTGCAATATCCAAAAAAAATTACAATATATATAAATTAATGATCTCAAATTAATAAATTAAACTAGTATCACAGACAAGGCACATAAATTGCATGTGGGTTTAGAGCACTTATTCTAGATTGTGCACCTTTATATTCTTTTTCATGTTGCTGCTGTTGTCGTATGCCTATACATTACAATCCATCATATCTAAATCAAACTCACTCAGTATTAACAATAGAGCTTTTGCTAATCCTTCTCCAGTCACATCAGTTACTGCAATAAACCTTATAAATGACTCACTTATAGTTAATCTTTTCTCTTGAAAATTTACATATCTAATAAAGACTGAATTTTGTTATTAATGGGAAATATCGAAAGGTAGAATCCATTTGGATATTGTAATATGTGGCTGCTTTTGTATCGTCTTTAATTTTGTTTAGAACTTCATTTCCTAAAGCTGGAATAATTTGCTCTTATGATGTATTTGATGATCATGCTCAATTCTATTTTTGGAATTTTTTTATTCTGTTTTTATGATATATAAACACAGGGTCGTATTTATTTAATAATTCAATTAAGCTTAAAAAATGTCCATTATTAAGCGTTTTTATTATTTCATGGTTCCCTCAAAGTGGAAGATTTTTACATGCTACAAATAAAACCTCATCTACTGTTGTAAAGTAAAGTGAAATATAACCGCCGCTAGGCGGCCATGTTGTGACGTTAGCCTGCGAGCTGCGTGATATATTCAGTACGGATTGTGATCTGAGCGTAGCCGTGTGATTAATATAAGTGTATCTGTGTTTGTGTCGTCCATTTGTCAATAAACGTTATGTGTCTGAAAAACTTTGAACTTATTTTGATTTAAGTCCCCCCACATCTGGTAGATGTAGACCTATTTGATTTCTGAAAGATACTATGTTTTGTTTTGATTTTCGAACATTTACAATCCTTTGAAATAGTAATTTATGTTGTTCCGTTTCCTTATTTATATTAACTTGATTTGTTTTATAAATATTCTAACATAAATTTAGTCTCTCAGTAATTCTTTCCAAGCAATAAATGAATTAAGTGATCAATAGAACGCTCAGGATTTTGAATTACAGTTGATAACTTTCTCTAGTTACTTTAGCCATCTATAAATCATGTAGACTTTTCATATCCTCTGGAAAATAATGCACAGCAAAAACAAGATACCGAGTCTTGCGCTTTTAAATAAATAAATCAGTTGCGAAGCTGTATTTCACCATTTGGCACTTTTTTAAGCAGTAGTATATAGTGGGAAATGACCTTCAGCATCATTAGCAAAAACTCCTTTGTGTTGTACAGGTGTGTTTTTTAACACAAAACATTTTAAACTTATCAATTATAATGATTGGTCATAAACCTGAATCATTTATAAGCACGTGATCACATTTGTTATTGTCATTTTCGTCGTTATTTTCTGATTCAACATATTTGTATAAACTTTATTTCAAAGCTTTTCACTGTTTCTACACTTTCATTGCAAGATTGTGGAGTGTATGCAGAACTTTCTTCGCTAGTTGAAGCTTGAATTATAACTTCTGAAATAGTAATTTTATTGCCACAATTATTTCGTAGACAAGAAATATTTTGAAATTTATCTTTCCTTCCTTTTTTCTTTTCTGCTAGTTTTCTTTTTTTTGAAACCGAAGACACCCAGAGAAATTTTCCCTTGCCATGGACATGATTAGATCTAACAATATTAAACATCTTATAGTAGGAATTATCAAAGTAATGTATGCAATTTAACCTAGTAGATGAGGTAAATAAGTTTCATAATAAGTTTCACGCTTGTGCTAAACTGTAATATATCTGTAAACTTCGTATATTTCAAAACCCATCGATTATTTCAGTTAAATTTCTTCCTCTCTTCTTTCAATTGAGCTATTACAGTTCAGAACATTGTTTTATTCTTAATCATGTTGGGACCCCCTCAATCTAATCAGAACAAATGGTTAAGATATAATGGTATTTTAAAGGATTCCGAATGCCACAACTTTTAAAATTATTTATTAATCTGAGTTTTTTTTTTTTTTTTTCAATTTATGCATATTTCCATATTTCCCCCTATGTTCGCTTAGCTCTTTTCAGATTTTTTTTTTTTTCTTCTTTCAAGCTCAACTTTTGTTTTAGGGTACAGAAAAAGAATGTGTGGAAATTAGCATACAGTGCAATATATATATATATATATAATCAAGATTTTGGGGCCCCTCTTAGGTCTCGAGTCACAAGGCGACCGCCCCCTACGCCTATGCGGAATACCCTACCACTAAGTTCGAAAAATTAATAAATTTAGTATAAGAATCAGAATTCTAGACAAAGTAAAAGTAATGCAGAAGTCTAATGACCCAATGTGCGATACTGTTGCCAAATAAGACTAAAAAATACATTTCAGGCAAGAACATTTATTGACAATGCATAATTACACAAAGTACAAAATCAAATATTCATACCAACACCGAGATCTCAATTCTGCATTCATTAGTCACTCCGCAGACGTTACAACATCGCCACCTATCGGCGTTGCATTTTGCTTCTCATCACAACGCCCAACAAACTAAAACCGAACGTTTGCATTTCAAAGATTGAAGCGTAATTGAATGAAATTAATCAAACGGAACTCTATTCCTAGAACTAATCCTATCCTTCGGTATTTTTTTTTAATATAAGAGCAAGAAGTTATTCACAGTTGTGAAGCTTGTTGCGGCCTTAGATGCACCAGCTGATAGATGAACATAACACAATTTTTGAAGCGAAACAAAACTATTCTGTATTTTACGAGATGCATTCTTTCCTTTTAATATGCGCGAAATTGTCTTTTTATATCAAACAAATCATGCTCGATAGCTTTTTAGTTCTCTTTATTCTTTTATCCTTTCTCTGTTCCAAAGTAAGAACAATAATTTCAAATTTTGCCACTAGATGAAATAAGAGAGTATATAAGAAGTATTTAAACCCAATGCAATTATATAATTATACAATAGGCTTATGCAATTATCTAAGCCTGATATTAATGTTGTCTAATAATAATAGGCAATATAATAAGCCTCTAATTATATTGCCTAATGCAACTATATAAGCCTCCTAATATAAGTATAAAAGCCTAATGCAATTCTACTTTATTATTATTTATTGTAATAGCTCATTACTCCTGAAAGATGTTATTAGTTTATACTAAATGATGATAAATGTTTGCATACATATCTTTTTTTTTTCTTGTATATTTATTAGTCATATGGAAACAATAAAAAAAATATTCGTCAACCTATTTTACCACTTTTAAATATAAAATATATTTTATATATAAATATTAAAATTTTCTATACTTCATTACGTAATACGCGCATATATCATTGCAACTTGGTCTCGTATCAAGTTTATGTAGAAATGGAATATTAACTGACAGCGTTGTAGTGTGATGTATATCGTTGGTCTACCCAGTCATTACTGTATTGCGATGAGATCATATCCACTGCTAAGCTGTATATACCCCCGGGAGAGTGACGAATTGTACGATGATCATATTTGAGAAATAGGGGATTAATTGCACTCTGCTGGTAAAGGGAATAGAGAAATGTCTCGAAACTTAACAACGAAAATAAAAAATTCGAAACAAACTTTTGTATTTTCTGTTTTGATAGGATATTTTTCTCAATAAATTCTGACTTCAAATATGTTTTATTCTTAAGAGATCTGATGACGCTTATGTATTCATTTTTTTCTCTAATGTATATAACCTAGTACTCTCTCCTAGTTTACTACACTCTCTTGTATCTTCACTTATGTACGTGTGTCAGAGCTCTGGAGTTAAACCGTTCTTTAGAGTCAATGACTTGATATGCAGGTTAGCTACGGAAATCTGTTCCCACACGTGGAGTAAATAGAAGACTTTTCATGCTCTAGTTGAATAAATAGCTGCTTTTTCCGATTATAGTTGAATAAATAGCTTATTATTTTTTTTCGCGCTATAGCTGAGTGAATAGCCGATTTTCATGTCTCACACTCTTCCAGCACTTGGGCCCAGAATAACTACGGCAGGAGTTTTATTGCATTTTTTATATGAATTAACTACGCAATAAAATAAAAAAAAAAACGAGGAAAAATGTAAAAGAGGGAAATGTTCATTTATCATTGGATAATGCTTTAATATTCTTTGGAATTTAGTTTCAAGCTTAGAATATGTTCTAATTTCAACTAAATATACTGTGGCAAAAGTATGCAGGAAAAATACCATATTCATTGACATCTTACTCGCCGCTGTAGACTTTGTATTTGAGAATACCCGATGTTGATAACAGCAACAATATACAGTTGATAAAATTCTGTATTATATTATTTATTACAGATTTTTGCAGATTTATTTAGGTTTCTTGAGGCCTAAAATGTGTTAAATTTCAATTAAATCTCTTATTTCGTATTAAGGGAATGATGAACTTCATAAATCATTCTACAACCGTCTTTATTCAACGAATTTTTTATAAACATTATAGTGTTCTTTATATTGTGGGCGGGAATATTATTAATGAAATAAAATTTAATAATACCACATACCATTAAACACATATCTTTCCGAGTATTTTTTTTAAATGGAAACTTTTCTTTATATCCCTTCATGTAAACTGCGCAGAATAAAAGAAAAGCTTTCTTCTTTAGCTTTCAATAGTGTCAGGAAATTATGCTATTAATACTCAAATACTTGAAAGGATTTGAATTTTGATGAAACAATGAGGAAATTCAATATAATCATCAAAATTCAAGTAAAAAAATTGGAATGAAACTAATAATTCGCTTCATTACAAAGATATTTAAAATTTTTTACAATTATTTAAATAGTGAGATTTTTGATATTTTCTTAATTAAGATTTAATTTTAATTTAACTTCACTCCAGCATTAAAACGTATTACGGTTAATTATGCTTAGAAATATGTTTAAATTTCTGGTTAGAAAGCAAAATTCGACGATAACAAATTGCATTCACACCATATTAAACATATGCCAGAACGAAAATTCTGTGATTTTAATGCCAAAGTTACTTAAGGTATATAAATATGGTACTTCTCAGTTTTATCAGAAACTGAAACATTATTTTTCTTAGTTTCAATCTGTATTTTTCACTTTTTGGTACTTAAATTTGATCACAGTTTTTGTATGCGTGTGTCTGCGAAGATGCGAATGAATATGAATTTTAAATCAGTTGTAGATTTGCAATGAAATGGTAAGCATTTATATTTAAGGTAATCTTTTTCCTAAATTGTTTTGTAAAAAAAGAAGTGTTCTTTTTTTCTAAATATTAAAACCGAAACAATTCATAAGTCGCAAACCCAAATTACATGATGTTGGTTGCAAAGCGAAATAAAACTGCCGCTAAGCGGCGCTGTGTATGATGTCAGCCTATTGGCTAAATTTTGTAATTATCTGCAGTTGTTGTGATTAATCTCAGCAAAGTTAAATATTTTGTCCTGTTTGTTGTAAATATACAATGGGGGCCAAAATTGTGGACACTTTTGAAAATGTTAATTTCTAACTTTGTATGTTTATAAAAAAAATGTAACATTTCATAAAAGGCAAACTCTTACGTATCATTTTAAAAAGAATTCAATGCTGATTTCAATACAAAAAGCAAAATTCAAATATTTGAAATATAAAAAAAGTTCAGAGGCAATAATTATCGCTGCTGATGACTTCAGTAAGTTATCAGTACTTAGTAGGGTAGCCTTTATTTTTCATTACAACTTCTCATTGATGTTTCATTGAGCTGGCCAGAGTTTTAAGCTCTTTCTTCGTTATTGCATGATGCCAGGAAGCAATTATAGCCTCAATTAATCCTCTTTTATTTGTTGAACACTTCATATGTATAAGAATTTTCAAACGATGCGATAAGTTCTCAATAATTTTGAAGTCAGGGCTGTTTCCAAGTGACGATAACAATTCATTGCTCTTTGTACTGAACCACACTTTCGATATTTTTGTTGTGTAGCACGGATGTGAATCCTGCTGAAAAATAAATGATGCATTGTTTTGAAATAGATCATTGATGGAAGGTGTAGGTTTTGGTTATAGAAAAGTGTCAATGTATTTTCTTGCATTTAATGTCCTATCTGTAACAGGAAAGTGACCAATACTGTCTTCTGACATGCATGACCAAATTATAACACTAACTGAATTCTTCATTGGTGCCAAAATGCAGTCAGGATGTAGCTCTTCGCCTATTCTATGTCTTACATATTTTCGCCATCACTACCGAATAACAATCTTTGTTTCGTCACTCAGTATAACTTGTGACCACCGATTATCTGTCCAATGTGTACACGCATATAATCTTTTTACTTGAAACTTGAAAACACATGCATAACAGTATGAAATAACCAATTCTAACTTCAAAATATAATATAGTGTCATCGATTAAATTAAAAAAGAATTTATTTAAGATTGAATCCATACTTTACTTTTTAAATATATATTTCTCATTGATATTTTATTGATGTAAAAATATATAGAATACAACAACAAAAAATCAGCTATTTAAAAAATGTATGAAAAATAATTTTTATTTTTTTATTTTATAAAACCTAATGTGAATAACTTCACTAAAATTTTACAGAAATTTAAAAATTATATTTTGTGAATCCAAATTTTCATTTTTAATTGCATTTGTATTTAAGTCATAGTAATGTCTTGAAGAGTTTTAAGCTACCAAATTAATTTTAAAACGATTTTTAAATATTTCTTTATAATTGTGTAAAAGCAAATGAATGTTGCGAATATTATCAGTTTACCCCAAACACTGTACAAGAATATATATATATTTATTGGCATCTTTATTATTTTCATTATGATCTGTTAGATTTAAGATCCCATTTTATTGGTTATTCTGATAAAGAATCTAGTAATTTTGTACCATATTGAAATACACAATTTATGTCGATACTTCATTTTACGAATTTCCATATCACATCAACATAAAGATATACTTTATACATGACATATTATACATAACCAAGCTTACTTATATTTACTTTTTGTAGCGAAACTTAAAATGTGAGGGAGTTAACTCTTCACTTTAACACTTTCTAGGGCTGTGGGAAGTATGTTTTCCACCAAATTTATCAATCTTTGCATGAAATTATCTAGGTTGGCACAAGCTCTGACAAATCTTTTTTAGTAAGTCAGAAACTTAAATGCTTCAGTTCTTTATCTCACACAAAATGGTGTGTCTCGGTTTGTCACTTAATTATTAATTAATCAATTTAAATTTATCTAATAAGCTAAATGAATCTCTTTTCTTATTCTAATTTCAAGCCTAAAAATATTTTAACATAATATGACTACAAAAAATGGGTCTTTAAAGGGTTAAATACACTTTCATATTGCAGTAGTTAGAAATAAATTTCGATTTCTCTTTTATTTTTGATATGTGTATGAACTCTTATTTACTAACTACCAGAAAATAATTTTTAAATTTCCGAAAATTGATAATTTTTTTATAAATAATGTTCAACTACAAGTGATTTAAAGACATCAAACGTTTTCAATTTCTAAATCAATTTTTCTTCTTCACTGGCTGAGAAAATACGAAAAAACTCATAAATCATTTTGCAAACAAGTCAATAACTAATTTCATTCACAGGTCATTAGTAGTTCCATCATATATACGTGACAATATCGACTTAATTTACAAAATAAAGTTTCACGAAAAATATGAACATTTAAATCAAACTCATTCATAAAATTTCTATTATAGGATAACACTGTATTTGTAGCAAAAGATCATTTCAAAATATTCTGCAAAAATATCGCTTAATTAATTTTTACATTCAATATATTTATTTACGTATCTTCTACAAGTATATCTTGAAAATTTCCACAAACATATCTTTTAAGGAAAGTCATCTTTAAAATGTACACTAACGTATCTTTTAAGGAGGCGTGTCCTGAAACATTCCTGCTAAGCACTTGGATAAGAAATACTACGAAGCACACTTTCAATGTCTCCTCTCCTGTATATCGCCGTAATGAGCAGAAAAACTTTTTTCTTGGAACTTCCTTGCATGTCCGCAGGAGGATTTCTGCTATGTTCACTTATGTCATCTATGACACCATGCTGCACCACATTTCACGTCGCTGATTTTGGATAGCGCTATTTTGCCATGCACTGTATATTTTTACCACGGCAGCACATCATTTTACGAAATTAGCCGTTCAGAAGTACTTTCACCCTCGGCCCGAAAGCCAATGATCATGCCCTTTTGGACATCGAATAAATCCGTTTCTGCATTACGCTGATAATTGCAATGTTTTCCGATTTTCTCCGAGACAATTTATATACGCTCCACTACAATGTTTTGCCATCTTCCTTCTGTGATTGTTTATTTCACATTGGCGTCGAAAGTAGGCAATGGTCACATTAAAGTGACTGGACTGTGTAAAATATGCCAATAAAATATTATTGAGCACTTTCTTATAAGTCAATACGTAATCACGTGTTATTTTCTTATTTCGGAAAAAGAATGTTAACCAGATAAGAAGATATCACCGAATTTCGCCGCTAGATGTCACTGCTAGCATCCTTATCATCTAGCACATGTTCATTTTAATATAACTTGAAACTATTTTTATTACAATAATCTATTAACTAAAAATTAACGTATTGATTTTAAATGAAAATATCGAAACATTACTTTTTACTCGCTCACAAAATTAAATTATCCAGAAAAGTGCCAGTGGTATGCTAGCTTATTCAGAGCGTTTTAAGCATAGAGAAAAGAAACATAGAGGTCAGCTGCCGCATTTCCGAGATATAAATATCTACTTCTTTCCTCCCTACTTAAATGACCATAGTCAAAAGTACGGAGAGATTGATTATAGCATTCCAAATAAAAGTGCGTAGCATTGGGATTGTATCTGCATATGTAATCTTCGTGAGGGCTCGATGCTTCAGTAGTTTTTATGAACTATAATTGAATATCCAGAACTGTGCTGAGAACTGAAATTGCATCATTATGGATTTCAATCCCAACAGAGAAAGAAAAAAAACATCAGTAAATTTGGTAGTGGCTTTGGTAGAGTCTTTCCTGAATTTTTAAGAATCTTTGTATTTTTTTGTGATAAGTTTCAAACTCGTGTTTCTCCTTTAACTTTATTTTAAATTATACATGGCTGCGTAGAAGGCGTTGTGAATTAAACATTTGTTGATTTTTTTAAAAATTCAGCGAAAAAACTCAATGTATTTACAGTAATGGTTTGTGATCATATGAGTTTCTACTAAAAAAGTATTCCAGGAACAGAAGTCTGGATAAATAATAAATGTTTGCCGGCAGCGTCTAATCTTAGAATTTATAAATATTGACAAATCTCTTGTTTTTAATTTGTAAATATTCAGTAATAGAATAAAATACGCTCCAAAGCATGGCAAGAATCTACCACTTTAAAAAGAAGTATAATTGTGTATTTTTACTATGGCTTAAACGCTCTTTCTGCATTATTGTCTCGTACTATTCAAAAACGATTCGATTTCTCATCGAATTAACTTAGCAGTGCCTAACACCTCCCTAATATCAAAATTCCGGGTAACATACATTTTCTTAAATCACAGGGAAAGACCAGAGCCGGCCTTCTATATGAAAGGGCCCTGGTGAAAGAAACCGCTCGGTACCCTAAATTTTTGGCAAAGTGAAGGGAAAAAAAACGAACACATACTACAATGTAATGTTTATTTAATGCGTCGTTTTGTTTATACTATTAATTACTTCAGGAAAATTATAAGTTTTTGCATTTTCTTTTTCGGTGCTTAGTATAGCAAGTGCATTTAAGGTTATGCACACATACTTGACCGAAGACAATTCTTTATTAATTTTAATTTGCTGGAAGAGTGCTCAGCACTTATTATAGTAACTGGCAATATAAAGAAAAGTTTTAAAACAGTTATTTAGAAATAAATCATTATAATTATTATTTAGTATGTATTGCAATATGTGTTGAGCGTTATTTACATCCCTTTCATTCAAAAACAAATCCCGTAGTAAAACAACTAGTAACTCTACATTGTTATTGTAAAACGTTACAAAGTTTTTGGAACAATTTTCTAATTCATGTTTTTCTAAAGTTTTTATATTAGTGATTAATTTGAAATACTCTTAAATCTATTTTCTATCTGAACAATAACAGTATCAGTTACAGAGTTAAAACATAACGTGTAAATTCCTCAACCGGATTTTCTGTAATTTCATCTTCTGCTGTTCCGAAATATAATTTTTCTCTTTTTCGAATTCGTTTTTCAGGAAAATGTTCTGGTTACGTGCTATACATTTTGCTTTGTTTAAAAATTAGTTAAATTTTGTTATTATATTTTGGATTTCAATTTTAGTTTTATTGGCAAGATTAAAAGTCCAGTCGATAACAATTGTTTTTACTTGAATTAGTTTATTGATAGTGCTAATTTTAGGTAATATTGTAAACCATACTATTGAACTTAAAATAAATGTCATTTCCTGTATTGAACCCAATAGACTTTCAGTTGCGGATATCGTTGTATTATTGTTATTTGCATCAATAAATTTTTCTAGGGCATTACAAGTTTGTTCAAATTGTATATAGTCTGCTTCAACCGAATCTGTTTTGGCTTCCGAACGAGTATCGCATAATGGTTTAAGAATAATGTTTAAATGCTTTTGTGGAATTTCCCATCTTTTTGTAGATGCAGAAAATAAGCAATATAAATGTTGCAATATCCAAAAAAAATTACAATATATATAAATTAATGATCTCAAATTAATGAATTAAATTAGTATCACACACAAGGCACATAAATTGCATGAGGGTTTAGAGCACTTATTCTAGATTGTGCACCTTTATATTCTTTTTCATGTTGCTGCTGTTGTCGTATGCCTATACACTACAATCCATCATATCTAAATCAAACTCACTCAGTATTAACAATAGAGCTTTTGCTAATCCTTCTCCAGTCACATCAGTTACTGCAATAAACTTCCTTGAGTCAATAAACCCTATAAATGACTCACTTATAGTTAATCTTTTCTCTTCAAAAGTTACATATCTAATGAAGACTGAATTTTGTTATTAATGGGAAATATCGAAAGGTAGAATCCATTTGGATATTGTAATATGTGGCTGCTTTTGTATCGTCTTTAATTTTGTTTAGAACTTCATTTCCTAAAGCTGGAATAATTTGCTCTTATGATGTATTTGATGATCATGCTCAATTCTATTTTTGGAATTTTTTTATTCTGTTTTTATGATATATAAACACAGGGTCGTATTTATATAATAATTCAATTAAGCTTAAAAAATGTCCATTATTAAGCGTTTTTATTATTTCATGGTTCCCTCAAAGTGGAAGATTATTACATGCTACAAATAGAACCTCATCTACTGTTGTAAAGTAAAGTGAAATATAACCGCCGCTAGGCGGCCATGTTGTGACGTTAGCCTGCGAGCTGCGTGATATATTCAGTACGGATTGTGATCTGAGCGTAGCCGTGGGATTAATATAAGTGTATTTGTGTTTGTGTCGTCCATTTGTCAATAAACGTTATGTGTCTGAAAAACCTTTGAACTTATTTTGACTTAAGTCCCCCCACATCTAGTAGATGTAGACCTATTTGATTTCTGAAAGATACTATGTTTTGTTTTGATTTTCGAACATTTACAATTCTTTGAAATAGTAATTTATGTTGTTCCGTTTCCTTATTTATATTAACTTGATTTGTTTTATAAATATTCTAACATAAATTTAGTCTCTCAGTAATTCTTTCCAAGCAATAAATGAATTAAGTGATCAATAGAACGCTCAGGATTTTGAATTACAGTTGATAACTTTCTCTAGTTACTTTAGCCATCTATAAATCATGTAGATTTTTCATATCCTCTGGAAAATAATGCACAGCAAAAACAAAATACCGAGTCTTGCGCTTTTAAATAAATAAATCAGTTGCGAAGCTGTATTTCACCATTTGGCACTTTTTTCAGCAGTAGTATATAGTGGGAAATGACCTTCAGCATCATTAGCAAAAACTCCTTTGTGTTGTACAGGTGTGTTTTTTAACACAAAACATTTTAAACTTATCAATTATAATGCTTGGTCATAAACCTGAATCATTTATAAGCACTTGATCACATTTGTTATTGTCATCGTTATTTTCTGATTCAACATATTTGTATAAACTTTATTTCGAAGCTTTTCACTGTTTCTTCACTTTCATTGCAAGTTTGTGGGGTGTATGCAGAACTTTCTTCGCTAGTTGAAGCTTGAATTATAACTTCTGAAATAGTAATTTTATTGCCACAATTATTTCGTAGACAAGAAATATTTTGAAATTTATCTTTCCTTCCTTTTTTTTTTCTGCTAGTTTTCTTTTTTTTTTTTTTGAAACCGAAGACACCCAGAGAAATTTTCCCTTGCCATGGACATGATTAGATCTAACAATATTAAACATCTTATAGTAAGAATTATCAAAGTAATGTATGCAATTTAACCTAGTAGATGAGGTAAATAAGTTTCATGCTTGTGCTAAACTGTAATATATCTGTAAACTTCGTATATTTCAAAACCCATCGATTATTTCAGTTAAATTTCTTCCTCTCTTCTTTCCATCGAGCTATTACAGTTCAGAACATTGTTTTATTCTTAATCATGTTGGGACCCCCTCAATCTAATCAGAACAAATGGTTAAGATATAATGGTATTTTAAAGGATTCCGAATGCCACAACTTTTAAAATAATTTATTAATCTGAGTTTTTTTTTTTTTTTTTTCTCAATTTATGCATATTTCCATATTTCCCCCTATGTTCGCTTAGCTCTTTTCAGATTTTTTTTTCTTCTTTCAAGCTCAAGTTTTGTTTTAGGGTACAGAAAAAGAATGTGTGGAAATTAGCATACAGTGCTATATATATATATATATATATATATATATATAATCAAGATTTTGAGGCCCCTCTTAGGTCTCGAGTCACAACGCGACCGCCCCTTACGCCTATGTGGAATACCCTACCACTAAGTTCGAAAAATTAATAAATTTAGTATAAGAATCAGAATTCTAAACAAAGTAAAATTAATGCAGAAGACTAATGACCCAATGTGCGATACTGTTGCCAAATAAGACTAAAAATTCATTTCAGGCAAGAACATTTATTGACAATGCATGATTACACAAAGTACAAAATCAAATATTCATACCAACACCGAGATCTCAATTCTGCATTCATTAGTCACTCCGCAGACGTTACAATATCGCCACCTATCGGCGTTGCATTTTGCTTCTCATCACAACGCCGAACAAACTAAAACCGAACGTTTGCATTTCAAAGATTGAAGCGTAATTGAATGAAATTATTCAAACGGAACTCTATTCCTAGAACTAATCCTATCCTTCGGTATTTTTTTTTAATATAAGAGCAAGAAGTTATTCACAGTTGTGAAGCTTGTTGCGGCCTTTGATGCACCAGCTGATAGATGAACATAACACAATTTTTGAAGCGAAACAAAACTATTCTGTATTTTACGAGATGCATTCTTTCCTTTTAATATGCGCGAAATTGTCTTTTTATATCAAACAAATCATGCTCGATAGCTTTTTAGTTCTCTTTATTCTTTTATCCCTTCTCTGTTCCAAAATAAGAACAATAATTTCAAATTTTGCCACTAGATGAAATAAGAGAGTATATAAGAAGTATTTAAACCCAATGCAATTATATAATTATACAATAGGCTTATGCAATTATCTAAGCCTGATATTAATATTGTCTAATAATAATAGGCAATATAATAAGCCTCTAATTATATTGCCTAATGCAACTATATAAGCCTCCTAATATAAGTATAAAAGCCTAATGCAATTCTACTTTATTATTATTTATTGTAATAGCTCATTACTCCTGAAAGATGTTATTAGTTTATTCTAAATGATGATAAATGTTTGCATACATATCTTTTTTTTTTCTTGTATATTTATTGTCATATGGAAACAATAAAAAAAATATTCGTCAACCTATTTTACCACTTTTAAATATAAAGTATATTTTATATATAAATATTAAAATTTACCATACTTTATTACGTAATACGCGCATATATCATTGCAACTTGGTCTCGTATCAAGTTTATGTAGAAATGGAAGATTTACTGAAAGCGTTGTAGTGTGATGTATATCGTTGGTCTACCCAGTCATTACTGTGTTGCGATGAGATCATATCCACTGCTAAGCTGTATATACCCCCGGGAGAGTGACGAATTGTACGATGATCATATTTGAGAAATAGTGGATTAATTGCACTCTGCTGGTAAAGGGAATAGAGAAATGTCTCGAAACTTAACAACGAAAATAAAAAATTCGAAACAAACTTTTGTATTTTCTGTTTTGATAGGATATTTTTCTCAATAAATTCTGACTTCAAATATGTTTTATTATTAAGAGATCTGATGACGCTGTATCTATTCATTTTTTTTCTCTAATGTATATAGCCTAATACTCTCTCCCAGTTTACTACACTCTCTTGTATCTTCACTTATGTACGTGTGTCAGAGCTCTGGAGTTTAACTGTTCTTTAGAGTCAATGACTTGATGTGCAGGTTTGCTATGGAAATCTGTTTCCACACGTGGAGTAAATAGAAGACTTTTCATGCTCTAGTTGAATAAATAGCTGCTTTTTCCGATTATAGTTGAATAAATAGCTGCTTTTTCCGATTATAGTTGAATAAATAGCTTTTTTTTTTCGCGCTATAGCTGAGTGAATAGCCGATTTTCACGTCTCACACTCTTCCAGCACCTGGCCCCAGAATAACTACGGCAGGAGTTTTATTGCATTTTTTATATGAATTAACTACGCAATAAAATAAAAAAAAAAAACGAGGAAAAATGTAAAAGGGGGAAATGTTCATTTATCATTGGATAATGCTTTAATATTCTTTAGAATTTAGTTTCAAGCTTAGAATATGTTCTAATTTCAACTAAATATACTGTGGCAAAAGTTTGCAGGAAAAATACCATATTCATTGACATCTTACTCGCCGCTGTAGACTTTGTATTTGAGAATACCCGATGTTGATAACAGCAACAATATACAGTTGATATAATTCTGTATTATATTATTTATTACAGATTTTTGCAGATTTATTTAGGTTTCTTGAGGCTTAAAATGTGTTAAATTTCAATTAAATCTCTTATTTCGTATTAAGGGAATGATGAACTTCATGATTCATTCTACAACCGTCTTTATTCAACAAATTTTTTTAAACATTATAGTGTTCTCTATATTGTGGGCGGGGATATTATTAATGAAATAAAATTTAATAATACCACATACCATTAAACACATATCTTTCCGAGTATTTTTTTTTTTAATGGAAACTTTTCTTTATATCCCTTTATGTAAACTGCGCAGAATAAAAGAAAAGCTTTCTTCTTTAGCTTTCAATAGTGTCAGGAAATTATGCTATTAATACTCAATGAAGCCAATTGAAAGGATTTGAATTTTGATGAAACAATGAGGAAATTCAATATAATCATCAAAATTCAAGTAAAAAAATTGGAATGAAACTAATAATTCGCTTCATTACAAAGATATTTTAAATTTTTTACAATGATTTAAATAGTGAGATTTTTTATATTTTCTTAATTAAGATTTAATTTTAATTTAACTTCACTCCAGCATTAAAACGTATTACGGTTAATTATGCTTAGAAATATGTTTAAATTTCTGGTTAGAAAGCAAAATTCGACGATAACAAATTGCATTCACACCATATTAAACATATGCCAGAACGAAAATTCTGTAATTTTAATGCCAAAGTTACTTAAGGTATATAAATATGGTACTTCTCAGTTTTATCAGAAACTGAAAAATTATTTTTCTTAGTTTCAATCTGTATTTTTCACTTTTTGGTACTTAAGTTTGATCACAGTTTTTGTATGCGTGTGTCTGCGAAGATGCGAATGAATATGAATTTTAAATCAGTTGTAGATTTGCAATGAAATGGTAAGCATTTATATTTAAGGTAATCTTTTTCCTAAATTGTTTTGTAAAAAAAAGAAGTGTTCTTTTTTTCTAAATATTAAAACCGAAACAATTCATAAGTCGCAAACCCAAATTACATGATGTTGGTTGCAAAACGAAATAAAACTGCCGCTAAGCGGCGCTGTGTATGATGTCAGCCTATTGACTAAATTTTGTAATTATCTGCAGTCGTTGTGATTAATCTCAGCAAAGTTAAATATTTTGCCCTGTTTGTTGTAAATATACAATGGGGGCCAAAAGTGTGGACACTTTTGAAAATGTTAATTTCTAACTTTGTATATTTATAAAAAAATGTAACATTTCATAAAAGGCAAACTTTTACATATCATTTTAAAGAGAATTCAATGCTGATTTCAATATAAAAAGCAAAATTCAAATATTTGAAATATAAAAAAAGTTCAGAGGCAATAATTATCGAGGTACATTAGCTGCTGATGACTTCAGTAAGTTATCAGTACTTAGTAGGGTAGCCTTTATTTTTCATTACAACTTCTCATTGATGTTTCATTGAGCTGGCCAGAGTTTTAAGCTCTTTCTTCGTTATTGCATGATGCCAGGAAGCAATTATAGCCTCAATTAATCCTCTTTTATTTGTTGAACACTTCATATGTATAAGAATTTTCAAACGATGCGATAAGTTCTCAATAATTTTGAAGTCAGGGCTGTTTTCAAGTGACGATAACAATTCATTGCTTTTTGTACTAAACCACACTTTCGATATTTTTGTTGTGTAGCACGGATGTGAATCCAGCTGAAAAATAAATGATGCATTGTTGGGAAAGAGATCATTGATGGAAGGTGTAGGTTTTGGTTATAGAAAAGTGTCAATGTATTTTCTTGCATTTAATGTCCTATCTGTAACAGTAAAGAGACCAATACTGTCTTCTGACATGCATGACCAAATTATAACACTAACTGAATTCTTTATAGTTGCCAGAATGCAGTCAGGATGTAGCTCGCATATTCTATGTCTTACATATTCTCGCCATCACTACCGAATAACAATCTTTGTTTCGTCACTCAGTATAACTTGTGACCACCGATTATCTGCCCAATGTGTACTCGCATGTAATCTTTTAACATGCGAAATTTTAGTAAATTGTGATAAAGAATTTTTTGTTGAACTCTACCTTTTAAGTTTTTAATTTCCTGATATGAGGAGACAGATATAATTCCTCGTGATATTTTAGGGATCGGGAGCTGCTATTATTTACTAGCTTTATATCTGTCATTAATTTAGTTGCCTCACTTTCTAGTTCGTCATTATTGTTTATTTTTGAAATTTTTAATTGTATGTTTTAAGTTTAGGAAATTCCTGTAGCTTTGTCTGTCAGTTTTGACTTTTTGTCGTTTTACGACTAGAGGGTTGAAATTTTAATTCTACCGGGCAGTGGTCTGAGGTTAATTCAACCGATTGTGATCTGTCGGTCAGATGACGAGGACGACACCTGAGCGGCACCCACCTCTCCAAGATTCCACACCACACCACACCAGTCCTTAATGACTGTGTATTTTATATACTGCAGTTTGATTGTTCCTGAGGGGAAGGAAACTGTGCTGAACCTTAGAATCCAGATAACTACGAAACACGAGTAATTACTTTTGTCTTGTGGTCTTGTTACTCCACTGCGAACCACAAGATCTCAGATTCTATCTTCGCTCATAACAATCCGCAACAAAACTATTAAAAAAAGGAGGAATTTTTTCTCATTTATCAAATGATGGGTAATACGCTGAATCAAAATTCTTTCAAAACAGAGGTGAGAGCTATTGGTCTATATGAAGTTATTTTTGTTTTGTCCT
This sequence comes from Argiope bruennichi, assembly GCF_947563725.1. Taxonomy (NCBI): domain Eukaryota; kingdom Metazoa; phylum Arthropoda; class Arachnida; order Araneae; family Araneidae; genus Argiope; species Argiope bruennichi. The sequence goes on from NC_079157.1 coordinate 44,031,328, forward strand.
TTTTAGGTTAAAGTATTGGAACAATAATTGAATATTTTCCATTCCTCCGGAATAAAAGATGTAAGAACCTCTTGAAAAATGGATGTGATGTTTATTTGAACTGTGATGTTAAGAGTTTTTCAACCAATTTGCTGTGATACCATCAGCACCAGTTGTAGAATTCCGAGTTTTTATAGCGTATAAGACTTAATGTAGGTGAATAGGAGTATTAAGACAAGAAATACGGTCTTCGCTATAATCAAGTGGAATCGGCTCATTGTTTCCTGTTCTGCATTGAATTTCAAATAAAGTTTGTTAATTATTTTTTAAAAGATTTTGTTATAATTCAGAAGTGAGATTAGTTAATCGGGACTGCTTTAAAATAAGGGCATTTTTATCAAAACTGCGTAAGAGTGACAAGCAATATATTCCGTTTGAAGGGTGAAGAAATCTCGGAGATTGGAATCGCTGATTTGATTTTAAAATATAACAATTACGATGAGGAATTCATATCAGGAATTTTAAATCATTTACATAGTAAAAGATTTGCTACTGAAGGAGCTATACGACAAGATGAACTGTAAATATGAAAAAAAACTAAGAGCTCAAATTTTGGCTAACAATAATTCATTGCTCAAACTATAAGTTGAATGGCAAGCACAGTTGCAAAATTTTAATTCCAAAAATTGATTATATTCTGTTATTTTAGTACATTTGGAAAAAGTAATAATTTGTGTTATTATAAAATCTTCATTGTGGATGCTTTGAGAGTTAATAAGAAAATTAATTTAAAAAAAACTATTTAAATACTTTAGGTGTTTGATGCAATGTTTTATCCTACTGCCAATCTAATTTATTTTGAAATATTGTGATTCGACAATCAATATATTCAGTGATTAAACTTAGGAACATTTTTAAATTCTAAGAACAAGTAGGGCAAAGAGAACATAAAATTCGTTTTTTAAATTTTATCAAGTTATACTCCTAAAATTATTAAAAAAAAAAAAAAAAAAAAAAAAAAAAAAATATTGGCACATTTTTTTACTAACATTTTACATTACACGGTACTTTTCGGTAAGACGAACGCACGCGAAAGGTTACCAAATAATTTAGACCTGCGTACAAACCTTGTTTGGCGACGTTTCCTTTGGGACAGGTCTAAATTATATTCTGCTTGCACCCGGCTAACCAAATCGTAATCGTACCTATTACACTGTCTGAGAATTACTACATTTTTTTTATTTGCTTCTTTTTTTACACAAAACTTTTCAGTTATTACTTTTTAAGCTTGTTATAATCATCTGGTCTCCTAGTGAGAGGCAAAATAATCACAATAACAGATCTAAAAAATAATTACTACGGTCATCCCGAAAATGGACCATTTAGTTATACAAAATAAAAAACGCATTATTGAAATTTTTGAATATCCATCTTTTTTTTTCTTTTTTTTTTTGAGCTGAAAGTGTGTCTGGTCAATAAATGTTCTGGAAACGATAAAGAGTTTGAGAATGCAGTGATCTCCTGGCTTTATGAATCAGAATTATGAAGTTTGTGACAACAAATGTTTTAATATAGAAAGTGATTATATGTATAGAGAAATGAAACATGTTTAGGTAAGTAACAGGATTGTTTTCCCAACAAATACTGCGTTTTTAACAAAACGGTCCTTATTTTCTGAATGTCCCTTCCAGATGGCAAAAATTAAAATGGCTCTTAAGAATTAACTTCAACTCTTAAGTTGAAGAATCATTCAACTTAATATCAATAAGATCAATGAAAAATAGATAACTCAATTTTATTAATTACATTCTCATAGTACTTTAATATTTAAGTTGAATATCAAAAATAAACCTAATGTTTCCTATTATTGAGCATTAGTTCGTCCAATATTTGGGTTTGTTTAGTTTAATCTTCACTTACGTATATTCACTAACCTTTTTTTTTTTTTTTTTTCATATTAATCATTTTCTAAAAATGTATATTTTTCTCCAAATGAAAATTTAGAAAGATATTTAACTGCAAATATGTCACTTTATAGTGACGCAGTTTGACTTACTTCACCAATAAACAATAACCAGCAAATATTTTGTCCAAAGGATGAATGTTTCCATTTCATGATTTTCTATGAAAACATGTAACAATGGTATCTTCTGCCAGTGCCACTACTTTCCATTTCATTTTTTTTCAAAACATTTGAATTTTAGAGGAGCAATATTAAAATAAATAAATTAATTAAAAAAATGCATCAGTTTTTTTTTTAAAATTAAAGGCGTTCCAACAGTTTTCTTTTGAAATTGATGAAAGCATGTATAGCAATATTCATAATGTTGCTATACATGCTAATGTACTATAATTAGTATTGTTGATTGGATATAGTCCATAACCTTGGGAATCCTTCACAGTATTTTGAGAATTTCTGAGTCAGTCTTTCAGTTTATATTATATTACAGTTGTTATTTGCTTCGCCAAAATTTCTTTAAAAAATCTTAGCATGTTTTCTTTAATAGTTTAAAACATTCCTATATATAAGGGCATGGCATTATTTGCACGAAGAGATAATGACAGAGTAGATAGATTATATCATTCTCTCTTGCAATAATACAATATGTCAATTGGCCTACCATATTCATCATAAATGAAAATGACTTAATTTATTTTGTATGTCTTACGGAGGGCTTTTTCCAAGATTCAAAGAATAATTATATCCAATTACTGTTTATGCTAAGTATAACAATCAGGTCGTTTCACCTAACTTTAATAAAATTATGCTAAAATTAAAATAGCTAAATAAAATGAATACAATTTGCTTAAATATGGAAATATATTCTTTAACAATAAAAGCACCTCAAGAATGATAAGTTTTTCTAAAACTCTGAATGCCAAAATGTTTGGAAAAATAAGTAATCTTAAAGTTTCCATAAACAGAGTCATACATAATAAAATAATGTTACCCAATCAAAAAAAAATTTGTTAAAAATATTATTTGTGATGTAAATAATCTAATAAAAAAACTGCATATCAATAAAACAATTAATTATTATTTCTTTTTGTAAACTGCTCATAATATTCTCCCAAGCCTATCTAACTATTCTTTTTCCAAATGGAATACTAATGCCTTTATAAAAATTAAGTTGATTTGGTAATTTTATAAATAATAATTTTGTATAAAATCTTTTATTCACAATAAATACAGGTGTTTAGATATCAATTATCACAAACAGTTCACATTTATCTTCATTTTCATGAACTTGCATATTTGAATAAGTTATGGCTTTAACCTCTGTACCCTGTAAGAACAAACAATGCACACAAATTTAAACATATTCAAATATTTTAAATGTTACAAACAAACTTCAAAAACAAGTTCCAGAAATGTGGATGTACAAATTAATTTATATGCATTTCATTATCAACTACATTTACAACCAACAGCTGAGTACCCAGTGTGGTTTAGAATGAAAATATTTCCATGTCTTTTATCATTAAATATTGATTATTTAATTACTTATCAAAAATCTTCACTAGTACCATTATTCTAAATCTAAAAAGAAATGTATCTTTGGATTTCAATAGCATAGAAACTATTAACACATTTTAATTTTTTTATATGTATTAAAACAAGCTTATAATACAATACCTGAGGATGTTTGTCCAAGTCAAAAATTTCTCCATACCTAAATTTGGAAAGAATAAAGTAATAAATAATAAACACCAAAAATACAAATAAAAACCATATCATACAGAATAATATAGCATAACAAGAAGAAAGTTATATTTTAATTGTGATTTACCTCTCATCTCCTAACCCATTCAAATAAAAAATTTCGCTAAATTATAAATATATACTCAAATGCATAAATATATATATAATAAATATGTGTATAAATATAGATAAAATGATGTGTGAATCACATACTATATAGTTTGATAATTGAAATCACCAAATTGGTGCAATTTTTTCTTGGTGCTTTTTGGTCGTTGTAACAACCGATAAGTATCCTGATATCTTAGTTACTAGGAAAGTGAAAAAATATTTTTGAAAAGTAATAGTCTAGGTTGTGCATCTAAAATTTGTAGTAAAGAGCACAATTACCATTTCAGATTATTTTTGTAATACATTTCATTAAAATTATTATATGAAAAAAAGATTTCCAATACATAAATAAGGTAATAATAATCATTGGCACATATCTGACAATTAATTCTTATTTTTATTTTGTTCATTTATGCATAAACTCAGAATTCAAAGTTCTTTTCTTTTGTGGATGATTATCCCCTATTATAATAAGCACTTTGTAAAGATCAGCTGCTTTTGATCTTCCACATTCCAAAGGCTAACCAAAGAAAAAGAAAGTTAATCTTTTGAATTGTTAGAGGGAATTAGAAGATTTTGATGGCTTAAAATAATTTTGTTAATGTCACTTTTGATGCAACACCAAAAATAATACAATGACACACCAGAATATTTTGTAATGATCAATGGAAAAATTAGATTTGATGAGACTCTAAGCTATATGAGACAAAAGGCTCTCTATAAGCCCATTTAAGTGGTACATTTAATATTTATGGCAGAAGCTCATTTGGATAATTTTTGGGGTTGGCAAGGAAACAAAGGCTCTAAGTTATATCTTGTACTTAAACTTATACATAAAACCGATATAGTGAATCTCAAAATTTTGAAGAATATTCAAATGATGAATCAGGGTCTTAATACTTCCTAGAAAAGAAGAAGAACGAAGAATTCATTTAGTATGAATAATAATACAGTTGGGCGAGTATGGAATTGGTATATGGCAGATTTAAAATGAATTTGAAATTATTACCAGTATGCATCTAATGTTTTTATATGTTGAATCAGTGTTATCAGGCATTCATGAAATATTTGCAATATTAGAGTAAAATAATTCAAAGGTAAAAGGTGATTCAGTATAGGAAAAAGGAGTGAACATTTAGAAAATGTAACAATTGAAATGTGTTTAATACAGTATTTCTGCTAATATATTTTCTCCAAATTTCCACATAGTTCCAGAGATCCTGTCGAGCATGCAACATGCTCAAGTACAGGATAGTTCCAAAATAATATTTTGAATTAAAAACCCTCAGATTCCAAAATAAAAATCTGCCATTGAATCTCAAAGAAATTTCACAAGGAGTTACTTATCATGAAAGGCAAAAAATCGAATATGCTAAACTAAATCACGATAATGACAGTTTATATCTCTATCCTTATTAATAATAATCCTTATATATAATATCCTTATTAATAATAAAACATCTCACCATTAAAAAAATTATAATAAAACAGTTGTTTTTATACATGTAAACAATAATTTTCTTATTAATCTGGTTTTTAAGATTACTAAAAAATAGCAATGTACTATTTTAATTATTTGAACTTTTAGCAAAAACTTTTATAAATAGGCAAATATATAAAATTAGATTGTATTCTATCTTTAAATTATTTACACAAATAATTCCATAGAAGAAAAAGATGGCTAACATTTAAATTTTTGTTTTCATAAAAATATACTAGAATAAACTTTTAAATTTTACATTTCATAATGAAAACAAAACATTTAAGAAAATCCATCAAGCATTTAATATAATCATGTATAGCATGAAAAAAAGACAAAAAAAAAATTATCATTAATTAATTTAAAATTATTGTATTATTTTAACTTACCCTCTTGCCTTGATCTTGAAATTCTGTCGATCAAAGCTTAGAATTTTTACTTTCTAAAAAAGAAAAGAAAATTATATAATTATAAAGTAATAAATAAAATATAATATATAATTATAAAGTAGTTATAGAATAAAGAAATCATAAAATTATTTAAATTTTGTAATGAATAAAAATGACATTAAAGATTGTTGCATAAAATATTAGTTCTTAAATTGTAGCACAGTGCACTCCCGAGTATCCAGCCTAATGTGGCGGAAGGACAGGCCAGATAACAAAAAAGCCGGATAGACTGGAGTTCTATGAACTTATTTCTTTCTACATCAATACCAGAAGACACAAGTTTTTATACCAAAATTCACATATTATAATACATTTATTTCTCACTTCTGAGTAAGCCCTCCATTTATCACAAGCCACGTAAAATATGAACACACCCGCAGCCCAATGAATCATAAAAGCAGTTTTCGATAATGTGTTAAGTTAAAACAGAAGGCTCTGTACTGGTTGTTTATATACTAGGTAGGCCTATTCTTAAGAAAATTGATTTAAACTCATTTCATTTTTCACTGATAAATGATTATACAGATATGAAAATGTCGCCCTAAGATAAAAGACAAAATTTACAGTTTTTAAAAAAATTCTTAATAGATATCACACAGTGATGAAACAATAAACAACAAGAAGAATTCTGCTCTTTCTCTGTCTCAACTTGCATTTTGCACCTGACATGTAGGAGAATGATAGATCATAGACGCTCAGTTCTAATGCCTTGGCAATGTTGCCAATGCAATGTCTTGCATTATTCATTTAATTACGATAAAAGAAAACTAGGCCGGATAGTATGGAAGTCGGATAATCTTGAACCGGATACTGGAGAGTGTACTGTATTTTATTTTAGTACTAACATATATTTGAAAAGTATTGTTCAATAAATACTCTTATCAGCTTATAAACATTCTTATAATGTCAAAACAGTATAAGTAAAACAGTAAGTCCATTTTTTCTCTTCGTGAATTAAACTTCTTTCATTTTTTTCTAGTAATTATAAGAGGTTATAAAAAAATTTCCCAACTTGGATAAAAAATTAATCTATAATAATGATAACATTGGAATAACATCTATCTGTTTTGAAAAACTAGTGACAAAATTTCAAAAATTAAATATCATCCCATTTCCCATAGTAAAAAATTTCCACATAACTTCAATTAAAGAAAAAAAGAAAAATATTGCAATATAGCTTTTGCTCAAAAAGTTTAAAAATATTATATCAAAACTAGAAATAGCATATTTCCAATAAATAAATAAAAATAATTGTTTCCAATTTTTCAGTCAAATCATTACAGGGTGCAAAAATCAAGAAAGCAATAAAAATATTCTCATAATATTTTAAGTCCCCACAGAGACAGAATCTTCAACAGTTTTAATAATTTCTTTCTTTATCAGTTTGATAGACTGAATTTTTACAAATTAATTTGAAAGGAATAGGGGGAAAATGCTCTATTTGATATGTGACATATGCAACTAAAACAAAAATTTACATAATTTATTACTAAGAAACAAGATCTGCAACTCATTTATTTATCTTACATATAAATTAATGTAATTTCATTGCAAAATGGGATTTTTTTTTTCTGTACTGCCAGCTGCTAAATAAAAGAAATGTATTTTTTTAAAACTTTCATTTCCTTAATAATTATTACCTTTTCAATATTTTTCCTTTTATCTCACTTATAGTCATTAAAATTTAATGTTTCTTCTTAGTTTTTATTTAATAAATTTGCTTCGTGAATTAAACTTTTCCTAACGTTTATAAAATTCATTTGGCTCAAGTGGATCACCTTATATATATATATATATATATATATATATATATATATATATATATATATATATATAAGGTGATCCAAATTTAAAGAGTCTGTCTGTCCTAAGAGTGTCTTTAAGAATTTTTTGTGCAAAAACTATATTTCTGATCATAATCAAATTTTCTACACATATTTTTTAATAAAAATTTATCAAAAGTTAACAATGAAATGCACACAATGTTAAGGTAACAATGTAGGTTGAGTAGAATTAAGTAGCCAAATTAAAACTTAAAAGGCAATCTAATTAATAGCTGATGTTTGGAACATGTTAATTCATCCACTTGATTTCCAAATTAAAAAAAACTTTATGTAATTAAGCTACATATATATTTCTAGACATATAATACTAAAAATTGGAACTAAAACAGATTTATGTTCAAATATAAAATATTTTTTTAAATAACAGAATGATTTCAATCTTACCTTTTCTTAATATACCTTTGCAACTGAATTTTACAGACTATGTAAGTAATGTTTTATCCATAAATATAGTAATTGCAATTTTTTAAATATAAAAACTGAGGTTTTCCTCCCTTTCTATCAGAATTTTTAAATTTGAATTCACTCTATCACAAGCATCTCTCGTGCAAAATATATACTTTTTTTCAGACGATTTCTTCATTTAAATATAATAGCAAAAAGTAAAGCTTCTTTCATCAAATTTCTTTCTGCATATATTTAATTAATATACAGGCTTACACATTATTAAAAGACAGGGAATTTTAATATGCACTAAAAAGATATTACAAGATTTTATCTTACCCTGGCAATGAAATAAGGTTCTGCACTAAATACATACAAGAATTCATCTAGAAAATGAAACAGAAGAGAAAGCATATCATGACCTGTAAAAAAAAGATATTATATTATTTGTCAGACATAATTTGATTCTCACAATACATTAAAAATATGTAAGAAATTACCATTAATTTTCAATGTTTATTTATTTATTCATTTTTATTTACATCTGAAAAACGAAACATACAAAGTAAAGAATATAAAAGAATGCATAAGTTCATCTAATGTGTGTTGCAGATTAGTGTAATAACAAACACATTAAGTTACAGAAGCAAACATAAAGACACAATAAAATACAAGAGAATTATTTATCCTCTATTCACACAGCAATGGTTAATTAATTAATTAATTAACACTTTATTGTGGTCAGAAATAAAAATGAAATAAATGTCAGGACAAGACATTGTCTCAATTTAGACCATGCATATTAGCAAATTACAGAAAAGGGAGAAGCTATTTTAATTACAAGAGAAGGAAATGAATAATAAATAACATCAGAATGAATTTTAATAATTATTTTTCATGATCATCATAGTTCTTTTAAAAATAAAACATAATAAAAAAAGTCCATCTACATTTACATCTTTAGGATAAAGGAGAGGAAGGGGGGGGCTTCAAATGCCACTCAAAAATTTGATGAATTAATTATTCGACATTATTTCTATTGCAAAGGTATTCTACAAACATTATACCCAAATTTTATAAGTAAGTCAAAACAAGTAAGAAAGACAGAGAAAGAAGAAAGCTATAATTCATCCGGATTAACTTCAAGTAACAGAGCCTGCAAAACACTGTCTACAATTCTTAAACATACCATAAATCTGCCTTCACATATATTTCATTAAATGGTTCAACAATTGCAACATACACACAGAATTTATCAATCTATTCAAATTTCGAAAGTAGTTGCATTAATTATGAATGATTAAAATTTGTTTCCTACGATCAATAATGTCTTTTTAAGATGTTAAATAAATAATTAAATATTTAGATTTTATTTTAATTAAAATAAACAATTTCTGAATAAAGAAAGAAATGCATACTCTATCTTCATGAAAAAGGTCTTGTTTTTCTTAATTGTTTGATAAATAAAATAGTGATAGAAAATAATGAAGTTGAATTTCAAGTTAAAATGCAGCTAAAAAGTTACTCTTCTTAAGAGAATCATATAATAATGATAAAAATTAAAATATATCCTCAAGCTGTTTAAAAACATATACTGTAATTGAAATGTCTTGAAGATATACTGAAATTGTTTATATTTTCAAATGAAACAAACATGAAGTAATTTTCTCAAAATTAGAAGTATCATGTAGCAAGACATTATATTATTTTATCTTCATATAAGTTTTCTTATAATTACACTAAATTCCTGAATGAAAATTCTAAAATAATAACCTATTAATAAGAATACATTACATTTTTTTAATACGACACTGCTTTTATAAAGTATAATATGTATTGTTATGGAAAATCCATCCAGTGAATGAACAGTGAAAAGTCCAATAAAATCAATAATGAATAAAGATGTTTTATTCCTTGTTTATGAAGAGTCCCTATTTCCTCATCAGTATGAAAATATAGCAGAAGAACACACAAAACAGCACTTGCAGAAATTAGCAATGTACCAATAGCAAATCCTTACTAACAAACCAAAACAGTACAAAGTTCTCAAAGAGAACTCACTGGTGACCAATACTCCAAAGAGGAAAATCACCTGATTTATTTGTGTGTGTGTCTCATATACTTTTCGCGATACAATACAAGATGTAGAAAGAAAATATTGCAGATTCAAAATAATATTTTGTAGATATTTTATATAAATTATATATTTTACATACATTTAAAAAAAACGATTATTTTTTAAAAGTTTTTTTAACAAAAAAAGGAGCAGTTAAGTAAAAAATATTTAGTGAACAATGACTTTTGAATTTACTTATAGTCGATATAAAAATAATATTAAAAAAAATTAAATATAATGTAGTTGTTATCCAGTAAAATCCATTCCCATTAAATTACTGTTGTAAAAGCATCCCCCTTTTCAATTCATACATTAATATATATATATATATATATATATATATATATATATATATATATATATATATATATATATATATATATATATATAATAGTTAAAAAGGCAGGAGGTCACAAATACAAATATTAAGAGCTGTTCCTTTTAAATTTACCTTCAGCTTCTATGTCTTGAGACATCAAAATATCAACTTTATCTATTTCAGTCATATATGCAAACATTGAAACAGCAATCTAAAAATAAAAAATAAGAATAAATTTACCAACACAATAAAAAAACAAACAAAAAAAATTAAATGAAAGTAGTAGGAAAAATTTGATTTAGAAAATTCAAGATATTACAATAGTTAAAAAATAAAGGCATTTTCTGAAAGGACAATTACATAAAAATCTATATAAAAATATTTTATCAATTAAATATAGATAAACAAATCATTCAGTAAGAAAACTATTTTTTTTAAAGAGAGTATAGTTTCTTGATGAAGGCTTCAGTCTGCAGTAAAAACGACCTGGAAATTTTTTCAACAATGATATGGCCGTATATCAAATTGCATTGTTATGCATCAAGAGATATTATAAGTTTTGTGACAGCAAAAGTTTTCTTGCATATTATGAACAAGAGTATAAGCAGCAAATTCTATGCATGTATTGCAATGAAATTTCACAAATCTTAATAGTGTTTCATACAATAAAGTGTAATTAAATTTTATGATCAGTGTTTATTTCTCTTAAAATTATAAATTAGTACCTATTTATATATATATATTTCTTTTTATGATATTTTTATTTTAAGTTTGTTTGCATTTTATATTTCTGATTTTATCAATATAAAATTATCACAACTTTTTTTCTTATAAAATTTTTAGTCAAAAATTTATAGATATTACAATGAAATATGTATAAATATAAATCACTTTCTTGTGATGAGTCCACTAACATGATACTAAATGGTGACATACTGAAGATCAAGATTATAGGTAACTAATGTAAGTACAATCTATTCTACAATTAGTCAGAGTTCTATAGAGCATGTGCAGGAATTTTTGATATACCTACATATCAAAAATTCCTGTACATAATGTAAGTTATCTGTGTCCAAAAAGCACTGATATAACGAATGCAATTATTTTATAACAGTATTGAAATAAAAGGGACAAATATATTTATCAAGCTTATCACATATATCAGTGAATTAAAAAAAAACTGAAAAAAAAAAGGTGAAAAATAAATTATAACGCAAAAATAAAGTTTCATAAATGAAACAAAGGGTAAAAATCTTTCAAATCATTACCTGTTCAAAGGCTTCTTCAATTGTGTCTCCCCCTGAAATCTTCTGTTAAGAAAAGTACTTCTTGAGAATATACAATGGTATAAATGATATCTTAAAGCAGGAGATGGGATTTCAAACTTTTAAAATCTTATACAATATAAATAAGAAGAAAAAAATAAATGTAGCATCATAAAAACACTTTCTGATTAAAAATCAATACATTCTAAAAGGAATGCTTGTAATCAACAAATAAAAAATTAAATTTATATTATTAAATATTTACTGCCTTCAATTTGGAACAATCTATCATTCTATATCCAATTTCATCAGGAAAAGTTCAGAAAAGAAGCTCTATTAAAGAAATGATTGAATTTTATGAAACACAAGAAGAAAATGTCTGAGACGTAGAAATGCAGTTTAAAATGAGAAAAGACTAGTAGTTAAATTTATCAGTAGAAACTACCCTTTTCATGTCACAGAAACATACCTATTCAACTAATTTTTCTCTAACATTTACGTTACAGGAAAACTCTACTTAAGTGATAGGGTCTGTTAAAATAGCTTTTATTTGATTCTTGGAAATCAAACTATCATTAATCATTAAAGTAAACTTTAATTTAGTCAGTGATGCCCTTTAAGTATATTGTATTCATTCAAATGACCAAGATCGATCCCCAAGACAAATGAAAAATGGTCACTCATTCCAATAATTTCAAGATTAGATTATCAATCAAAACATATGTATTTGTAGTAAAATCAGTCATAAATGATTAGAGATATTACTTCCTTCATCTCCACAATCCCCATTTCTTTTATGAAAAGCATTAAAATCATCATCTTCAGATTCTTCCCATAGCATCATATTTTCTTCTTTCTTGAAATTAAGTTTCTTGTTTCCTTTCATATTTGATGCCAAACAGACTTAAATCATTATTAATAGCCAATTTTCATTTGTTAAAAATAATATATATAAATCATCAAATCCTATAAAATGTCAGTTGTTGATTTAACATAAAATTATGAACAATAATAATGAGGCAGGATGCTACTACATTTCGAGATTTAATAATACTCTTTATTGTATAATAAATTATTCCAAATGCATGAAGAATAAAAATTTTTATAACTCTAAAAAGTTGTTCTTTATTACGCCATGATTAAAAAAGTAAGTAGGAATACTATCCTATTTCTTAAGAGAAAGACTAAAAATCTAAAGTGAATCTTACTCGCCAGCATTATATTGTGTATGGGTGAGTATAGAACCTGGGACCTTGTGGTTTGCAGCCCAGTAACATGACCATAATACAAAAGCAATTGCCTGTGTAGCGTAGCTAATAACTGGCTTATAAGTTTTTACCACAGACTCTCCTTCCAGTGAGTCAGTGGTGAGACGAACAATGTGGTTGTTGAGTGGTGATGTTTTATTAGCTGTTGATTCTAATGAGCATGTACCCGTTTGAGTAGCAACAAGCGAGTGTGGGTGAGTGGTTGCTGATGCTGTTGCTGCATCAAGTGAGTCTGCCGACTTTGGTTGTTGTGGATAGATGATGCCACAACAGCTGTACAAAGGTTGAAGGATCATGTCCGGGTCACCAATGTGGCGAGTTTGGTATCAGTGAGGATGGAACCTGGGACCTTGTGGTTCGCAGCCCAGTAACATGACCACAATACAAAAACAATTGCCCGTGTAGCGTAGATGTTAACTGGCTTATAAGCTTTCACCACAATATCCTATAGATTCATAAAAAATATAAGTTACAAAATATAATTTTGTAACTTACTATGAAAATGAATGATTCAGGGAATAAATAATAACACACAGGAAAGCTTTCTTTTGTATGATTGTACCTAAATTAAACAAATTTCAGAAGATAACAGTATACAAATTGGGAAAGTGTTTTTCATGTTTCTCTGGAGTGCCTTAAAGAAAGGAAATGCTTCCCAGCTTACTAAGGCTTCACACTGTGCATTGCAGTCACTATTCTTAATTGCTCCCTATTCCCTTTACCCTTCTTGATCTTATCACAGTTTGAGGAACTTTAGAAATGATTTTTTTAAAGATTTCTTGTACTTATGTTCTCAAAATACAAAAACTGCACTGTAAGTGAAAACAGAATAATATAAGGATTATGAAGTCTATATATTACACTGGAACCAATAAAACAAGAAGACAATGAAAAAGGAGTTTATATAACAAAAATTAAATATTTGAAAAAGTATTTAATTTTTCACTTGATAATCAAAATCAGAATTTAAAAATTAAAACATCTTTAATTGTCCTATTGCTTTTTAAAACAGTAATCATATTAATTCAGTAGCATTTTCAAAACAGAAATCAATAATTTTGCTTTTATTTGTTCTCAAGAATTTAATGCCTTTTCATATGAAAGTATTATGAAAAATTTTATTTGCAAAAAGGAGGAAGAAGTAGGACAAATTTTTTAAAATTAAAAAATGAAACTATTTAATAAAAGAAAAAATAGCAGCAAATGATGTGAAAAGGATACATGCATGGAGCCTAAAAAAAAATTAGAACAAATATTAATGCATAATAACCAAAAAAATTTAACAATAAAATTACATTCATAAAATCAACCAGATATATACATACAAAAAATTAATATTAAAAACTATTAGGAACCAACATTTGATGATAAATTGAATTGCACTTTATATTATATTATATATATATATATATATATATATATATATATATATATATATATATATATATATATATATATATGTTAATTAATTTTATATCTTGGAATATATTTCATTTTCGTAAGCTGTAATAATTTATGTAAAAAATATTAATAAATTTTTTTAAAAATTCAAAATTCACAAAAATTGTTAGTATTTTAATTAAATTTTGAAGCAAATAATAATAAAAATTAATAAATAAGTAAAATAAAAAATAAAATGACAGAATGTTGGTGTATCTTATGAAATCAATAATTAAGGATTCATATGAAATCATAACAAAAGTGGTTAGATGATTGATTCTTTAAAAACAAGATTTGATGAAAATTGTTTCACCACTTTGATAATTTATTTGGAGAATTTCATTATGTCTAAAATTATAGTTAAAAAATCTAACAAAAGAATGTCATAAATCTATCTAAAAAAATAAATTTATTTAATAAAGTGAGAAAGAAAAAAACCAAATATAAAAAAAGTCTAGCACAACATTGAAAATTGACTTTATTTTATGGAGAAAAAAAAAACATTGAATAATTAAAAACAAACTTTAATGCCAAAATTTTTGACAGAATAAAAGCATGTGATTTAAGAATTTGATGGAATAATGAAATTGATTTAACTTTCCTTACAACAATGCACTGCTACATTTCTAAATTAAATTTTAAAAAGTCCTAACTGCTAAATTAAGTTTTAAAAAAATTCAAAATTAATTAAAGAAATATAGGACAATTTTAAAATGGTGTAAAAATAACTTTTTTGTAATAGAATTTAAAATTTTAAGAAATTACTCTAATTAAAATTTTAAAAAATTACTCTAAGAAATTACTCTAATAAAAATTTTAAAAAATTACTCTAAGAAAACATATTTCCATCCAGCAAAACTTGTTTAGTATCAAGTTCAGTGACTTCTGCTATAGAATGTTGACCACATACAATTAATTTTATTATTAATAGACAGATATTATTCAAATAATATTAGAAATTTTTTTAACTGAAAATAAAATGAAGACCATGGACAAAATTTAAACTGTAGATATTTAAAAAATGTTCACAAAAATTAATTTTCTAATATATAAAATAAGAAACTTACTGAACATCTGCTGGATGGTCCAAATCTAAAAAAATAAAATAAAAGTTTTTAAATGTAATAAGTAATTCAATGAAAAATAATTCTTTTCAAATTTCTGCTAGATTAAAATGATATAACAGTTTTATCATAATTTAAAACTAAAAGGTAGAGTAACAAAAAATTTAAATAAACAAATTTTGAAATAAAGAAATTTTAGATTACTACATTTGTTTGATTTCCCATGTGGAAAAATATGATTATTAATGAAACAAGATTTTTTAAAAAGGAATAATAATATTCAAAAAATTATTATTAATAATAAACTGACAATAACCAAATGGCAGACTCAAATTAGGTATTTAGAAATTCAAGTTTACTACTTTTTATAGAGAATGTAATTAAAAATATGATTTTGATAAAGAATTCCTCATTCAGGACATAGATTAAAGAAGTATGGTCCAATATCGAATAAAATGCTTTTAATAAACATGTTTTATGAGGGACTCTCAATTTTCATAATATTGAAATAATTATTCTTTAAAAGATCTAGATATTGAAAATACTTCTAGAAAGTTAAAATAAGATCACTAGATCTTACAATACATGGGATTTAGCAATTATGCATCAAGATTTTTTATATGATTTAATGATGTATATAATATATATGAAATAATGATCTAAATGATGCATATAATATACATAAAATAATGATCTAAATGAATTTCAATATGCAATCAATATTTAAAATAATAATAATAATTTTTTATAAACACAGTCTGATAGAAAATGTGCAAGTAGTTATAAATTATGTTCTTTAATACCCAGTATAAAAACCAGACAAAGCTGATAAGGCTATCGGTAGAGTTAATAATGTAAACTCTTAATTATATGCTGGAATGGATAATTCATAAAATGGCCCAAAAGAAATACAAATTAATATATAAAAATGTTTTGGAATCATTTTTATTTACAGTAGGGTCACTACACAAACAATTACAATTCTATATACATTAGATTTATCTTTCTGCAAGTTTTTTTTAAAAGTCATTTGTTTTTGTCCTTGTTAACTAATTGTTTTTCTTTTATTTGAATTTTTAAAAATAACTTATCTGGCTTTTTAAATAAATAATATTTTAGGATTAACAACCAAAGATAGCCAAAACTTTAATTATATATATATATAAGTATATTTTTGAAAAGCATTAAGCAGGTTTGAGGACATAGAAGACGCTTTGGACTTTTTAATTCTCTTTAATATCCATGCAGGAAGGCAAAATTATTTACAAGCAGAGACGCAGACAAGGCACATCTGTCACAGTGTGACACAAAAGCAGAAGTAAGAAAAGGAACGAAACAAATGATCACTAGTCTTATATAACATAGGATTTCTGGCCACTGTCGATTAAATACACATGTTGACCTTTGACAAGGCCAACGGAGGGATAATTTTCACTTGAAACGTAGAACTGATTGCACAGTAATTTTTACACAGCTTCAGCGGAATTGGATCAGGAAATAAGAGAACGAAATTACTATGAGCTAAATTAAGATAAAGCTTAGGAAATCAATTTGGATTAAATTAAGAATTTAAAATATCATTAATATATATATATATATAGCCATTCATTGAATAAATAAGCTTAAGGCATAAATAAGCTTTACTGTGCATTAAGAGGAAGTATAATGACGAATATAAGAATAGATGGACTCTAACCAATGAATAGCAATCAAAGGATAAAAACCTGCAGTCAAATAGAACAAGTGTATCAAGTAAAATTACAATGCAAAAAGTTCTTCTTTCTCTCATGGTAAAAAGTAAGCAAAATAATTCATTAAAATCATATTTTCAAAAATTTTCTACTTGCAACCTTTTTTCAAATGATTTTTTTTATTTTTATTATTATTATTATTTCATTCCTTCAAAAAAGTCTGGAGATAAACTCCCATTAAAATAAAGTTTGAAAAACAAGTAACAAAATAAAGCATCAATAAATTATAACAAAAAGGAAATTCAACTAAAATAATTGAACAAATTTTAATGGAGTGTCCCAAGATGATTTTCTAGATAATTTTTGTTTTCCAGACATAAAAAAAAAATAATTTTTCTGATAAAATCAACCGATGTTATGCATCTAACATTAATCTTCTTTTCTTTTAGCAATTGAAAATTTTGTTGAAAAATGTAAAATAGGAAGAAAAAGCTTGTTAGCACAATTCACTATCGAGCATATTTAATCCTAAAGTTGGTACCCCACGTTGAAACATATTAGAAAGTAATTTTAAAATTATATATTTCCTAAAAAAATTGTTCATGACACTTAAAAAGGGTTAATTATTTTGAAACATATGACTTATGAAGAATTTAACATTATCTAAGTTAAATTATAAAATATTTAATAAGACTCCAATGCACTTCAAAACAGAAAAATCAAAGCTAAAACTAAAATTTTTCAGAAATGGTTCAAATTCTTTTACCTTTTTGAAAAGGCAAATGCTAGGTATTTTTGCAGTGCAAAATGGACTAATATTAGAATGCTGATTACCCAGTGGCAGGAAGTAATATTATGAAATTATATTTTAGATAGTAGTTGCACATCTTTTGCCTTTAGAAACAATTATCTTAACACAAGCCAAATGTTACCTCTTCCAAACGTATAAAAAAAAAAAAAAAAAAAAAAAAAAAAAAAAATTGAATTACAAGTTCTCCTTACCCAAAGCATGCACATCCATAATTCATTTTCAAATGATTCTTAAAACTGTTGAATTAAATAGATTCAGGCAATATCCAAAATTATAGTGCAATCCAGCCAAGGAGTTTCTTTGAACAACCTTGTATAAAATGCACAGATTTCATTTTGATAGTTATAGAAGATAATAAAAACTTAGAAGCAACTAGCAAGCATAACGGGATACTATTGACAGTTAAAAATATTTAATTTTTCAAATAAAGTTAGATATTAATGATTTTTTGGTTTTGAAATACAGCTATTTTTTTTTTAATATTTTCTGCATCTAAATATGTTAATATTTATAACTAAATGAAAACTTTTCAGATAATAAAAGAATCAAAATCAGTTTTTTTTACTTTTCAAAATACCTATAATATGGCTCGTGCAATTTCAGCAGACATGGTTTTCCAAATAAAAAAATAGGAGAAGCATGAGAAAGTTGCTCATTTTCATTCACAAATGAGTATTCTAAATTGTTCTGTTATCATTAGAATCTTTTGATTCCATTTCAAAATGACCGATTTCCTAAAGCGTCTTCATCATCATTACCATTTTTTAAATTTACAGAATACTTAGTAGTACAATTATTCTCACTACCAAAATATCTTTGTTTATTTCCAAAATTATTATTATTATTACTATTTTGTATTTGCAAATCAATGTCTTTTATAATGCTCAAAGCACGATATAAAAACATAAGTAAATATAATTCGGAATAGTTTTAAACTTTTGTATAAATACCAAACAATGAAATAAACTTTGTCTAAGATCAAAATTTAATTTGAAATACAGCATATAGTTCACTTGCACACTCACACACACATACACAAAAGAATGGAAAACTGCATTGAAACTTATATAATAATTGAATAGTATCTTTGTCCAAGATTTTCATGCGAGCTGTTTTAGAGGACAGATATGATTAACTCATGGAAATCACAAAATCCATACATGAAGAATTAATTAATTTAACAATTTTAGTAATTTTTCACATTAGAATTAATTTAAACAATATTGAAATCAATAATACAAATGTCATCAAGATGTAGTTTATATTATTGACTACAGAAATGTATCAAAAAATGTATGTGTATCTTAATTTCATGAAGAAAAACTGAAGAATATGAATTATTACTGAATGAAGGATAGCAATAAGGTAAATTTAATAATCTGAGTATCAGTTGCGAATTTTTATGCAAAATATGACTTTTGGTTGTGATAATTTTTTTCTTCTTCAAAAATTGAATGTTTAAAAGGGAAAAAAAAAAAAAAAAAATCTCTGAAGAAGCTTTCTAAAACAATTTTGTAAGCGGTATCAAGCAAATATAACTTAGATAACAGTATAATAAATGTCCTAAAACAATAATAATAAAAAATAAAAAAAATTGCCACAAGCATTGAATTTTGCTATTCTATTTTACTTGAGAAGGTTGGTTTACAAAGTTGATTTACATAAAGGTACACTATTGATTTACAAAAAGAAACTGATTTTTAGCTGCTTCACAGGGAATAAACAGCAATTTTGATTATTAAAAAAATAATTATATTTTTGACTTTGTTGTCCAATAATCTAAATGTTTCATCAATAATAAACAATGGCAACTAAATCATAGTTTTGATAAATAATGCTATAATATATAGTTTGATGATTGAAATAGCTAAATCGGCAAACAATTTTCATGGCACTTTTCAGTCGCTGTTACAATTGATAAATACCCATTATGATGACTAATGCCATAAAGGATATTTGCTGGTCCAAAATAGAAAAAAAGCTAATAAAATATGCATAGATTTTATTGGCATTCTCAATTCAGCAACAATAAGTCATGAAAATACAGGAAAATTTTGCAAGTTTTATTATATAAAGTCATTGAATTTGGCCTATATCATAGTTGATTTTGCTGCTGTAAAGTTAATGGAATCAAATATGCCATTTAAAAATAGTTCAGTTCTACATTATGCTTAGAACTCATAGAGAAAAATGACAGACAAATATAAGCAGTGATTTTATATACCTTTTGGATCGTTAAACATTTCAGCTCATTCTACATCATAAAGGGGTAAAAATATGCTTTAAGGTAAGGAATACCAATTATTTTTATATTTGACATTTTTCTTACATCTAAATACTTTCCTGCTTATTAATGTAAAATTCAAACAAGCTTTTTTTTACAAAATATTTAATTTTTAATAATTTTTGTAAAATTATTTTATATATTACAAAAATTTATTACCTACCCTTACTACACATAATGATCAGTGGTGAAAATTGACTTTTTAATCCCTATACATTTTCTCAAATTCTGAAATTAAACTATGCTAATTTCCTATTTCGCATTGATTTTTGACAAAATATTTTGATTTTAGGAAAATAACTGCTGATAGCTCAGCTTTGTATAGATAATTAGTAACCAATAGAATTAAAATTCTTTGAACCTTAACACTTACGTATTATATAAAAACTTGCCATGCAATGTGATAAAAAAGCCAACACTCCCTACAACGCTGCAGCATACAGTTTAAGAACTATTACTTTAAGCTATTCTTTGATATAAATTGCAGCATCTTTATGAAAGAATTAATTAGGAAATGATAAAGTATTGTTCTTGGAAAAAAATAAAGGGAAACAGATTTAATATCAGCAATCTAGATTTGAATTAGCATACAAGACAGATTAAACTAATATCAAATTCTGCTTAATTAATGTTAATATGCACAAATTTTAATATCAAATATTGATTAAAGAAATTATCAATAAATAAAAGTTAAAATTCGCTGAATTAAATCAATTAGAAATGAAAATAGATGAAAAATCGTAAAAAAAATCGAGTGATATAATTAAAGATCACAAATGTTATTACATTTATATATAATATTTAGAAATTACAAAAATAACAAGATTATTTCTATTACTTCTCTATTCTTAAAATTAGTACAGGGATACGTAATTTTATCAAAGAGAAAAATTAAATTCGATTAAATTTACATTACTTTAACACAAAATGTACAAATATTTGCATAATTAATTTGCACAACATGTTTTAACACTATAATGGCCGGTAATTAGCAATAACAGTACGCAACGGAAAATGCTTACATTCATATTTTACTTCTGGTATTTCCAATTCTTCTGGAGTAAAATCTTCAACCGGCAAATCTGGTACATAACCATCATCCACATCACCGGCTTCTTCCATGATCTTTTTACAATATTGTGCAATCTGCGATATGACACTCCTTTCCTGCTGTTTGTTTACCTAATTCCTTCTCTGCATAGCAACATTTGAAAATGAAGTGAAATGAAATGAGCTGCCATAAATGGGAGTTCTTTTTTAAAAAGAAGTATTCGAATTTTTTACCTATTTGATTATTTCCCCCTAAAACGAATATAATAAGTAAGACAAATTATTTCTTTTTTCAAATAAAAGTAATCTGTTTTTAGCAAAATTCATAATTGATAGGAAGAAACCGACCTTAAAAGAACTCCAAAACAGTCTCAACTTTTACGAGGAAACGATTCAAATCCACGGAATCGATGTGATGAGTTTTGTCAATTCTTCACGCTCGCTTTCTCATCCTTCCTGCTTACAAAACCGATTCGCCATTCTACTCGCGTTATGGTTTAGACAAAGAAATATTGACAAAACTTAAACATTGGATATTTGAACATACTAGTCGCCTAAAAATCGTTTACCCATCGCTTTTAAAAAAATGTTCGTTTTTGTTTCCTTTAAATCATTTATATATAACTTTATGTTCATGATTTCTCACAATTGTCAAGGATTAATGCCTCATTCATTTAATTATCTTATTATGCTCTCTTCAGTGAGTATAGGCACATGAATCTTCCTAATGGAGACCAGATAAAACAATACGGTACTAGTAAAAACGTAATGCGTGATGTGTGATTCATCTATATTCTAAATTTCGTGGTATTGAAAATGCACTTTTTAATTTAATTCGTCTTGTAAACTATGCAAATGTTAAATAGAATCCTTCTTCATTAGTTTTCGGCAATGGGGGAAAATTACAAGATTGAAATATTTTATGAAACAAAGAAAACGGTTTAAATTTCAGGATAACAATTTTGGAATATATTGTTGAAATTAGGTAAAAATTATTTTGTAACGGCTGAAAAAATTTCCATGATTATTCAATTGTTTAAATTTTTTTTAATTAAAAACATTTTTTAATTGTTTTATTTTTTAATTTTGAAATGGTATAATATTAATTTTTGTGTAATCACATTTTATCGTGGAAAAACGCCAAAATTCAGCTTAATTTTTTATGAAACTAAAATTTCAAAACAGTCGTTTGGAAGTATACATTCTTATCTTCCTAGGTATATATGTGCTAAATTTGGGAGTTCTAGGTCAAACGGCCTGGTTTGTTGTCGCTACTAATATTTCATTTTGGTCTTTTTTTCATTGTTGTGGCCAAGACATGAAGATGTCACTCATTTTTCCATGTTGGGTAGATTTCAGTATAAGGCATTCTTTTTATAAATTGTTTGATATTTTTTGTGTGCTTAGAATTAAGGTTTAAGTTCAAAAACAAAAAACAAAAACAATGGAGAATAAAATTTAAAGTGCTTTCATTTTTAAATTTTGCTTTTAAATATTCCTTTCTTATAATAGTATTGAATGCATAAAGACGTAGGCAGGAAATTAAAGAAATGTAAAGAGCAATAAACTGAATGGGGTAAAGCTTTTGAAATCAGGTTATATATAAATTTAAAATGATATATTAAATAAAACTTACAGTGTTTCTTCAATTCCACAGTGAAATAAAAATTTGTTTTCAAACGATTATGTAAAATACACCATACTTATGAATTCAGAATTAAAATGAATAAAGTTGAGGGGACCTCAAAATTTATTCAATGTACATCGCAGTGCTATGCCGATTGTATGATTATGCCTTGTTCACAGAAAAAAATTCCCCTGTCTTCAAAAAAATGGAATGAATGCATGAAAAAAAGCTAAATTAAACGCAGGAGAAATAAGATTCCACAAACATAAGAACAGAGAGAAATAATCAGTTCAATACATAATTTCAAAAGCAGAGAAATTCTGGAAGTTCATTAGTTACAAAAAAAGATTTAAGAAAAAGTATTTAAAAAAACGATATTATAAGATTAGCAATATATTTTAAGCCAAAAATAAAAAAGAATAGTCATTGAGGGTAAAAAATTTTGTATAAAATCATTTACATCAATAATCGGTTTACGGTATAGAGCAATTTTACTTTGCCCCTAGAATTAGCGATGCTATTACCGAGGAAGTATAGCATGAGGTATATATATGTAAACATAATTTTTTAAGCAGAAGCCGAAAAGAGAAAAGACAGTTTCGAATTTTTTACTTTCCTTTATTCCCAACCTGGGAGGCATAATTTATTTATGTACAAGAAGCGCGGACAAAACAGGTTCGTTCACAGAGCGGCACAAGAGTGAAAGAGAAAAGAATGTAAAAGAGGCAGAAATATTTTCCAGAGTTATTTATATTATGAGATTCCGATAGGGGTTTCTTTACACGTGTCGCTTTAGGTTAGGGAAATCTAGGTATCTTTTTAAAGAATGCGTTAGATCGAGACATTTTTATCCCTTCACTCGGAGTGTGTGAACTTCTCGATGTCAGTAATTTTACAGAACTTCTCTTTCATTAATTAAATAAAAAAGGTGGAATTGGATCAGGAAATAAGAGAACATTTTAGAATGAATATGACTAAATTAAGATAAAAATTAGGAAATGAATTAGGATTTAATTTAGAATTATATACATATATTATATTCATATTACTGTTTTAAGCATTTACCGACTCTACATTGTTATATGCATGAAATCATGTAATGAAGAGGATTAGTTAACAAATGTAAAAGGCTGCTAAAGGTGATCGTCCTTAGCGTTAAAGTCAGCCAAGTTGCTTCATTCGGCTGTGATGTATTATAGAATTCAAATATTTTGTCCGAAAGTCTAAAAAGTTATTACAGTACTGTATGAATCCCCAAACCTTCAAAATGCTGTTAACATGTATATAAATCTTTATAATCACAATTTTCATTCATTTAATAAATGATTTTATAAGGTAAGGTCATCTACTATTTAAGTGATTTTCCTGGTTAAATATAGATGGCGCCACGTGTTCTTCAATTGCATGAAAATTTGTAATTTTAACATGGGAAAAAAATGCCCATAGAAAAAAAAAATTAGCAGAGAAATTTTTTAAATACACCATATCTAATTGTTTGGAAGCAAATATCTTTTTTTTTGTTTAAATGATTACAAGATTTCGAATTGCATATACATCTTTTGATATATAAAGAAAAAGAAAAAGCGATAATTTAATTGTTTACTTTTAACATGAAAATAACAGAAATAACACGGTTAGATAGATTCAACATAAGTTATAATAAAAATGTTAAATAACTGCTGTTATCATGTTTTCGTGTAGCTTATGTATGCTATAGGTTCTAAAATTTACTGCGAATCAGCATTAGAACAACGCATCAGGATTAAATCACATTTTGGAAATGGGAACATTTTTGCATTACATTTCGCATTTTTGCTTAAATATTTTAATCAAAACACTTGTAGAGAATAAACATTTATTATAAAGACATTTAAAACGTTTAGATTAAGCATACAATTATTGTTAAAGAAGATGTGAAAGAAAATAAGTAAGTAGATAATTTATTCGTAAATATTTCTTCTATTAAAACATTTTTTTTATCTGCAGTAAATATGAAAAGTCGTAATGTTTTTATTATACAGTTTCTTTTCTCAACATTTTATTCTATCAATATTATCAATATTCCTCTTATCTCTATTCTTCCTTTTTTTTTTTTTTTTTTTGAATTTTTCCCCATTTTTCTTATTTACCTTTGATTATTTTCCGTACGTTTTTGTTTTTGATTTATGCTTCTTTTTTTGCAATATATATATTCAAATGTGATACTATATACCATTCGATTCTACTAAAGTACGAGTTGTAATGAAGAAATATCCAGTAAAATATTCAGATGAAATTGTACATTAATTTTCGGAAAAAAAAAATTATTAAAAAAAGCCATAAGACTTTATTTTTTATTAGAAATACTTCCGAAATTAACTGAAAAGAAATCCAGTACCGTAGTGAGAGACTTACTCAGATTGATATCCAAAATTAAATTGGCAATTTTATCAATAAAATTATTAGCAGATTAAAATTTTTGAATATTGACAGTCGATTCCAGGATATGCAAAAAGATGTTTCAAATTCTTTGTTGTTAACTTTGTTGTTAACTGTTGTTTGATATAACTAATCGGCACTGGAAGTTTGATAGGATCTGTTTATGGACATTTAGCAGACGATTCCTTTTCAGACATTTCATAACTGCTACTATTTTTATTTCTGTTAAAATATTATTAAAAAGTAAAAGCAAACGATTATTTTCTTTCATAAACATATTTTGTTAATATTATTTCGTTTATTTTTTTGTATAATAGTTGATGATCAATTGTAAACCTTCTGGAATCTGGCAATGTTTGTAAGATACGCTGTTATTGTTGAAAGAAGAAACAAGCCGATGGAATTCTAAATTGTTTGGAGTATTATTTTAGTTTTAAGAATTTAAGATGCTCTGCAAGCTATAGTTTGAAGCTTAAGAAAACGGGTAGTTTTCTAGAAAGCATGCAAAAATAGATAGGATGATATATTCATTGTTGACAATTAATAAATTCTCGTTTTTTTAAAACTATGCAACTTATTTATTTCTGTAATTTGAAAAGTAGTCTCTTTTTTATTAGGCTGAACTTGAAAAAGCAATTATTTGAAGGTGCAAATGTTTCCAGTTCTCTCAAATTGCCGAAAGTATTTTTGAAAACTATATTAAAGTAATATAATATACATGACGAACGGTAAAAAAAATGGATTTATTTTAGCAGAATTTTGTTTCACTCAGCTTTTCAATCTCTTATATCTACACATTGGACGATTATATAATGAAATGCTTTATTCTTATTTCATCGGCTAATGAGCCGTTGCTTGATAAATAAAAATCTCAAATAAGCTATGTATATTTTTATATATACATAAAATTTATAAAATTAATGGTATCGAGTTATACATTTTTTTTTTTTTTTTTTTTTTTTTAAGTTTTAAAAAATTTGTACACATTTCTATATTTCAGAGAATCCAGATATATTTAGGGCTGGAAATTTTTAGCACAAAACGAATTACCGTCTCAGTGGTAACCATTGTTACATGAAATACTTTTCTTTTTCAAATTTCCACGGGTTTGAAATACATTTGATCAGTAAAATATTTGAAATAGCGATGAAGATACTTTAACAGAGAGTGTCTAAATAATATTCCTAGGAGCAAAGATCGTCTACCAGAGTGTAGAATTTAGAAATGTTATCTCAATAGCGATGTTAGGCATTGTTGAAGTCTATGATATCCTTTGAATTTTCGATAGGTTATTACATGCATTACATTTCCACAGGTGCATGCATTAAAGGATATCATCAACGCGCATGATTTTACGTCTTCTCTCATTGCTGGAAACACAGTGTACAGTTTCATCGTGTTTGAAAAAAAAAATTAAGAGCGGTGATTTTTTATGAATTCCAGTATTTGGAGTCTTTTTCAGTGTCTCGATTGTCAATAAAATTCCTCAATAATAATTCAGAATTTTCTCCACTTATATATCTTTGTAAAAAACATCTTTCCCTTATACAAATACAAACTTTTTTTAAAAATTAACAATAATTAATTTAAATTAAATGGGCATTTCATAGTTAAATGAGTAAGTGCATGAAAAGTCTTTGCGTATAGTGACACTCCATTTATAGTCTAGTCAAATTTACACATCCACGTCATATTATTACTTGAATATTTTCCAGACGTAAATCTTCTGCATAAAATTCACAAATTTATTTCATTCAAATCTTGAAGTTGATAAAAATCCAATTCAGATTTATTTTGATTTAATCGAAGCGCCCATCGACTAACAGTTTCTAAATAACTGACTCACCAAGAGTTCTCTGCTGGTCCATTATTATGTAACCGATGAGCAAAAAAAATTTTAAGCCATTATAATGTTTGTATCTTAACTGTAATTTTGTCTCCACCCTTTCTTTTTGAGAAAGACCTTAGAGCTATTTCGTTTTTGCGCAATGCAACTATTGCAACAATTACCAATGTTTGACCCTTATTTAGCTTTGATGTTGCGGAAGTGCTTACATTCATTAAATATTTTATTGAGGCCTCATTAGTAAGAGGAAGCAAAGTAGAGCGGCTTTTAATTTCTTCTAATCAGTTTTTGATGTTTTGCTTCTCTTTTGTTTTATGCAGAAGCAAAATAAATTTTTTTTAAATTCGCACAGTTTGCATCGATCCCAATGTGAAATGATAAAAAGTGTTTTCATATAAGATCGATTGACTAAACAATTAGTCATGAATTTTCTTTTTGTGCAATGAATTTCAATTTTTGTACCATTGACGTATTAAGATATAATAAATTAAGAATAAAGAATTAATTAAAGACAAAGAATTATTGAGCCGTGATAATCAGCTGTCAGATTTTGGCACCATAATTATAGGATCCCAGTTTCAAAACCAGATTTCTCAGAAACGCTATGTATGTGCACCTGTTGCAAGCTAAAATTGACAAAGAGTGTTAAATGTTACTCCACTGACATGGGTTGAAAATTTGGTTTGGAAAATATTGGCGCAGGTGTCCCATTCTTAATCAGATTGCGTTTGAAAATAAAAGATTCATCTAAAACAGTTCTCATGTTGTTACAAATCAGGAAGTAATTAACATAAAACCCGAAAACAATTTGTCATTTTACCTGATGACATGAGATTGTTCTACCAGAAATCTAAAACTTGGAGGAGTGTTTCGCAGAAAGAAAAATCTTTATATATATAAATTACGTGTCACGTTGTTTGTCCGCGATGGACTCCTAAACTACTTAACCGATTTTAATCAAATTTGCACACCGGGTACAGTTTGATCTAACTTAAAAGATAGGATAGCCCTTTTTTTGAATTTTTAATTAGAATTTTAATTATTAATTAAAAACTAACTTTCCCGCCAAAAAAATCTTCATTTTCCCCACCGCCAAATGAGTACGGCTATAGTTTTTTCCCCCAACAGTCATGAGGCTAGGCTTAAGATTTTTCGGCTGATTATTTGAAACGATTCTATTTATTTTCTTAATGTTTGATGCATTTAAAATTAAACATTGTTAATGAATCGATCTTTCAGATTCATTCTTAAGTACTTTTGAATTAAAATAAAACAGAATAAAGGAAATTAAAAATTTCTAATCTGCATAGCGTTACCCCAACTGGCGTAGAAAAACTCACGCATTTGCGTTCCGTAACTGGCGTTGAAAATTCACGCATGCGCATTGTGTTCTGATTGTTGACATGACAACCATTATCAATGGATGATTTAAATTATTTTTAGGTTAGTTGCATGTTTTTGTAATTAAATTGTATTTATGTTAGTTATATATTTTTTGTATACGCTTATAGTTTTAAGTACATCGTTTTTTAAGTAGTTTTTTTAACCTGTTTTCAACCGATTATTTTAAACGATTCGTTTTATTTTCTTAGTGTTTGATGCATTTAAAATTAAACATTGTTAATTAATCGTTCTGGTCATGATGAATCTGAGAATATTTTGATGACAAATTCTTGAAATATTACATAAATTAGGAAAGATATTCTTTAGTGCCCATAAAGTTTAAACGCTCAGTGACTGTTTTCAGTAATCATATTACAAAAAAATACTTTGTTTCAGTAAAAAATATTATTATATTAATTGCAGATTCATCCTTTCCACTTTAATTTATAGTATAAATTCTACGGGAACTAACAGAAAATTAGAGAGATACATATTACGTTATGACTGAAAGCGTTTATAATATTATGAGTGAATTATATATCAAAATTTGAAGTTTTAAAATATTTCTATAAAGAAGCTATTAAAGTAGGAATTGCATAAAATATTTAATTATTAAAATTTTAACGAACATTAAGATTGGCGAACCGGCTGGTCGCCAAAGGCGGCTAGTAGTATTATATGTATTAAGTGGCATGTTTCTTGAAATGGCACGTTTCTTGAGAGAAAGAAATTTTTATTTATTTATTTTGCTGTAACTTTTATTACTATTATGAAGATAAACGAATCAAGTTAAATGAACCTTATCATTCTACCACACTTCAAATTTGTTGTTCAAATGTACTTTAAATGATTTTAATCATGTGAAGTAATAGTTGAATTATTTCAAGTAACTAATAGTCTTATTATTTATAAATTATAAAAATAACAAGAGAAATGTACAAAAATAAAAATAAGTATCAATAGTAATTGGATTGTCCTAATATCGTATACTTCTTTATATCTTTATTAACTCTTCTGGCCCAATCTGGCAAGTCTTCATCTCGAATGCTTCCTCCGAATTGTGTTGGCAAAACGCTACGGGGAAAGAAATTAAGCAGCTCTTCTCCACTGCTATGAAAAAATATCTGAAAACAAATAATATTATTTTCATTTTCATTTAAATGGGATTGTCTTGAGAACAGTAATTTTAAGAAGCAAAGAAATAGTTGAAATAACTATATTCTATCCCACAGTCTATGAAACTGTGATTGTGACATTATTGGATGACACGGAGATTTTTTTTATACACAAAAATATAGAACTCGCATGTTTATAGAACTTTGTTGCACTTCTAAAAACGCCGTGTTAATTGGAAAAATCGAGATATGTCTCTAAAATTTCGTTCATAAATATTTATAGTTTACTTTTTTATTGTGAGTTCATGATGATAAAAAATTCAACCTTATGAGGTATGAAGATAGGCAGAAATCACAAGTATAACTAAAATCACATAAGAAAATTTGAGTGAGAACGCCACTTTGATGATCTAGACGATTCTCAAAGAGGCAAGAATAAAAAGCTAATAATGAATGCGAATTTTTTATTTTAGCCAATCTTTTCTCTCGTGTATATCAAGCGTATAGGTTTAGTTTCATAACAACTTCCCAATGCGGTTGCCATCCAGAATAACACATATAAAGCTGATACTGATTTTCTTCGTATGTTGATTTAAAATTAAGCGAAATAAGTAGTTGCTGGCAGAAAGAAAAAAAAAAATTAAAGTGAAATCTACGATCACAAATTTCAAGTTATTATGTGAGATCATTATTATTTTTTAAGTCATTATTTGTCTTAATTAATTTAAGCCATTAACCAGTTGAAACCGGTTTGAAAGAAGATGATGATGAAAATCGCCATTTATGCTTTATTCATTGCCTACGCGATTTAGAGCTTCAAAACTCCCTAACCAAAACAACATCATTTTCTCACATGATAAAAAAAAAGTAAACCATAATTGCATAGGAATGTATAACATGCAACTCCATCTGGATTGGCTAAAAGACATACGAAGATGCAGAAATAAATGTTAAAATAAGTGAAAATGTTTATTTTAGCGCTGCTTACATTTCGACCGAAAGCACATGAGTTGAAAATCTCAAAATTATTGTTGGCAACAGTTATTCGGTATTCTGATGTTATCTGGCAATGCGTATTTCACGTTATTCTTAATATATGCACAGAGTGATTCAAATTAAATAGGGGAAAAATATATTTATGAACGCTGTAGGAGTGGATTAATTATTTCGATAAATCAAATTTACCATATAGTTATCCAAGTTTCTATATCTATTCTATGTGTGCCTCGGTGACCCGGTAAATATCTATGCTGTACTCCAGTATCTATAACATCTGTTCGGTAAATATCATAATTTAAATCTGTCAATAAGAGATTTAGCAGACGATTCCTTTTCAGACATTTTATAATTGCTATTATTTTTATTTTGTTGAAATATTATTAAAAAATAAAAGCAAACGATTTTTTTCTTTGATAAACATATTTTGTTAATATTATTTCGTTTATTTTTTGTATAATAGCTGATGATCAATTATAAACCTTCTGGAATCTGGCAATGTTTGTAAGATACGCTGTTATGTTGAAGGAATAAATAAGCCGATGGAATTCTAAATTGTTTGGAGTATTATTTTAGTTTTAAGAATTGAAGATGCTCTGCAAGCTACAGTTTAAAGCTTAAGAAAACGGGTAATTTTCTAGAAAACATGCAAAAACATTCGTGAAGAAATATCCCTTGTTAATCAGTTCAACACAACAGTTATCAGCTGTTTCAGTTGCTTATCTCCAGGAGAAGACTTTGAGTTTCAGACAACTCTAGAGGAAAAGTCGCAGTGGATTTATATCTAGAGATCTCAATGGCCCATAAAGCAATGACATATTGTTTGACCTATCACAGTCAATCCAGTGATGGAATAGACGATCGTTGATGTATTGTTGTTATGCCAATGTGATAGAGCACCGTTCTGCTGCAGAATGAAGCTGGGACAGCGTCTTCTGTAGTTCCCTCCAAGTGAGGGAACAACAATTCCGAGAGCATGTCATGGTATATAAATCCTTTAATCATTTTTTCCATGCAGGGAAAAGGACCAACAGCACAACTATTGGTTATGAAATAGAAAATGTTAATCTTTGGAGAATTACCTAATGTTCCATGAATCAATGTAGATTTTACGTACTTCAAAATCTTAAATAATGGTAGTTAACTTTATCGGATAGGTGAAAGATAATTTCATCCATAAATGCATTCTGCTCGAGACATCATCCATCTCAAGTTTATGCTGTAAATTCTCACAGAAATCTTTATGCGATGATTTCCCGAAAGGTCCATCTAATACCATCTGAATTAGTATGGCCCATACCATCTAAAATTAGTACGACTTGAATTATAGACGTTTCCATAACACCAGCCACATTCAGTTCAGCACACGTTGATTTTTTTGGCACTTTGTAAAAATGTTTCATAAATTTTTTAACTACTTCGGTTATGGCGGGTGTTCGTCCTGGGCTGGTTTTCTTACATAAGCACCCGTATCCTAAAATTGTTTCATCCACCATTCGATGGTTTTTTTTTTTTTTTTGTCGATCAAAAATATTTTTGAACGATAAACGAAGATGTGGTGGTGTATTCCAAATACATAATGCTTTCTTTCACATGAATAGTGCTCTTTGATAATGATGGTGACAGACATTTCCTTTTAGCGACCTCTAGCGGCGATTTCATTGCTGGAAGGATTTTCGCTCTTGAGAGATAAAACTGATAGAATTCAGAATAAATAAAATAATAAATACTTGAGTTCAGAAATTTGTTTCTGAAAAATAAATCAATTACAGAATTCGTACTATATTATTATCTTTGTCCCATTCAATATGAATCTTGTATATCAGATTTACTTGGATTTTACAGTTGTAGTACTACTTTCCACGACTATGAAGATGCTTCATTTATTTTATTTTTAGAATATCATTTCTTAACAGGAAAGTTAACCTACTGAAATCCTCACTTAAATATGAACTTTTAATAAAGGTTTAAAAAGGTACATCTGTCTTCCATTCTGAATGTCTAGTAGCAGCAACTAAACGCTGTTGCCTTTCACGGTTCAATTATGACAACGGCGACGGTGCTTGGACAAACATTTGATATTTAGCATGTAATCACTACGGAGTGCTCTATTGTTGTAAGTTACTTCAGATAAAAATTGCATTCCATTCTTTCATATATGTTATTGTTCTGTAGGTAGTTGGAATTTTAAATGTCTTACTTTTAATATAGACTACAGCGCCCTCTAACAAATCTGATTAGCAGTTTTAGTCAGAATTTTCAGTATGATTAGGATTTTTTTTTTAAAGTTTTGTTTTGTTATTCCCGAAGCATATAACAATTTTTAAAATTTGAATCACACAATATTTGATGAAATTAAAGTCTTTTTTTGTAAGTCCCCGCGAAGACTTTTACTTTCGGGTACTCGAAGTAAAGAGAAAGTACTAAATAAAAAAATGAGAGCCCTGTGTGTCCACTAGAACACCTCCTGCCAAAAGTCTATGTTTATGGCGGTCGCTGAAGAAACAGGTTACTATAGGAAGAGTTCATTTCGCTTAGGGATGACGGATATTTTACGACCGGTTATTACGTAACCAATATCATAAAGTCACAAATACCAATGATCGATACTTTTCAAAAAGGGGTGTGATTCAAATCCTTGATACGAACTTACTGGTGATATTTCGATTACAGGTTTTGTATCACGATAGAAAGTAACAATCGATACGGTATCACTGAAATTTTCCGGAACGGTGACTTCACTGGAAAGTAACAATCGATACGATATCACTTAAATTTACCAGAGCGGTGACTTCACTGGAAAGTAACAATCGATATGATCTGTCCAATGGAAGCTCTCGAACTTTAAAGAAATAAAATATATATTTAATTCAAATTTTTCCGAAAATGGTTTACTCCAATAAAGAAATTAAATAAATAGTTTTGAAAAAAAAATCAAATTTAAAAAGTAAGCTGAAATAGATAAATTAATTCAATCACATGTTACTTAAATTAGTAAATTAAGTATTAATTACAATTAATTAATTTTATATTTAATATTAAGTAATAACTTTTAATTAATAATATGATTGAAATAGCAGATATTTGGAACAAATATTTAAAAGTAACAATAGCAAAATTATTTCTTATTCAAAAAATCGTGGATTATGCATCTCTAATTTCGCTTAGGTAGAAGTTCATTCGAGTTTCTTACATTGGATCCTCATTACATCCTCGCACAGTATTAGTGATTTATATTTGATGTTTCATCTTTGTACCTCCGCAAGATTTCATTTATTCAATTTCTACTATTAGCTCACACTCTCCCGATATAAAAATATATATATTGTTCAAATTTTCAATCGTTAAGAAAATACTTTTTATTCATCCACTCAAGTTCAAATACATTTTTTAAAACTTGTAGTGAATGACACTTGATGTTAATACAGTTTTTTTCAAATATTAATTAATTATTTAAATTTGTCCAGTAATTTCTATTTCGTTGCCAAATGGACGCCAAGTTTGTCGCCAAGCTCTGAGTTTACTGACCATAATATAAGATAATAATGACTTATAAAATAAGATATATATAATATAAAAAAAATAAGTAGGAATTGAATTAAATTTTTTTTTTTATCTATTACTTGTTTTTATGAAAAGTCCAATTTTCTGATTAACATTTCCTGTAATTGTTTTTTATATAAATTTTTCAAATGGAATTTTTATATATCATTTATAGTTACTATTTTCATCTCTTTTCAATGTATTTTTTCTATGAATGAAAAATTCCTCAATTCATTATCATGCGGCTAGTTCAAAGCATTCTCTCTGTATGTGAGTATACTTTATTATTAACTAGCCGCCTTAGGTTTCTAATTCTGCTGGTTGGTCTATATTAAGGGTCGTCACAATTTTCAATTAAATTATGTAACATAGTATTTATGACTACTTCTGTAAAATATTTTTACACTTCCAATTTTTTTAGTTATGTAACTCGTCTTATTTCAGACGTTTTACACCTCTCTACCCACTGTATTCTGCATTTTCCTACTTTTTTTGTCATCTGCCCTAAAATGTTAACTTAAATTTATTAAGGAAATTATCAATACTTTTTTTCCCCGGAACTAAAGAACTAAGTATGTTTTTTAAAATTATGAGTACAAAAAATAAAATCGTTCGCCAGAAAAGTATTATATGTACTACAGAATATATTTTAAAATTTATGTATTTTCTCAAAGGTTTACGATTTCTGCGCGATGAACGCTGAATATAGTCCTATGAACCCTATTCAGTAAAATATTCTTGACACTCGAACTTTTAAATTAAAAAAAAAAATCAAATCTTCTGCAATCAAATTTGACCGAGTTATGAAGAATATTATTATTTTAGGGCAGTCAACAGTTTCATTTTTTCAGACCAGCCAGATTTTAGGAAACTTCGGCCACTCATAGGCGTATACTCTCGAAGTTGATTAAATACTAAGTGGTATAAATTTGCGCTTTTTTATTATTATTATTATAAAACAATGATATTCAGATTTTCATAATTCGCATCAGTTTTTGTCACAAAAAATTGAAATTTTTTAAAATTAGAATTTTAAGAATATTTTATTAGATATGACTTATTGAACCGAAAATTCGTATAAAAAATTGGAATGTTGTAATCCATCAGAACATTTATTAACTAAAACAACATAAAATATAATTATTTACTTCATTTAGACCCTTTTTTTATGAGATATGTATCCCTGTTGCGAATGGTTTTTAAATTAGCTGTTGAGCCCTTATTAACCCTTATGTTCATTTTGTATAGTATACCATACATACAACTTTATAAAAATATACTACTACTATAAAATAATTTTTAACTGAGTTTTATTAAACACATGACATTTCTAGACGTTTATTTATACTTCAAAAATAAAAATAGTAGTTTATGTGTCATAATTTGAAATTTTTTTTTGCTTTTCTTCAAAAAAAGCAATCTTGCCACGATAAGGATTAATATGGATATCCTGTTTATATTTAATGGTATTTGCCTCGAATAACATTGAATTATAATGTTGTTGCTACAGGCGATAGGCGAGGATCGAACTCGCAACCTTATGGCTTGTACCAAGTAACACGACCACAAGACAAAAGAAATTTCTCATATCTCGTAGCTGTTATCTGGCTTATAAAGCATCACCACAATGTAAATATTTTAAAAGTCACACAATTCTTTATATTGCATTTATTTTTCTAGAAAATATCGTTTCATATTCATTTTATTTCATACGGACACATGATAAAAACTTAACTTTTCTAGGTTACATTTGTGGGAGATTCAACTTCTTAATATTTTAATTTGATCTTTTTTTGAGCACATTGGTAAAATCTATGTATTTTTTTTCATGCACGCGTAACGTGCTCATACATGTTAAATTTTATTTTTATTTTGTACGAAATATATATATTATGTATGTGCCTTTAAATAATTTTTTTGAAAAAGCAACAAAAATTAAAATGTAGCGCGAAATAATAGATATTATTGAAAGGATAATTTTTAAAAAAAAGAATTGAAAAAAATTGAAATATGACATAAATGATAGATATCATTGCGAGCGCGTGCGCACGCACATACAAACATCTTTATTATAAGATAATAAGTAAAGATGAAATGAACTTACTCTGCTCCTCATTTTCTGTGTTAACAGAGCCATCATTATACTCCAGCCTATCCTTATTAGAGCGGAGTCATGGACGGAATGTACTGCCTTACATCTTAAAGGAAAACAATTCTGAAAATAATGCAAAGAAAATGTTTAACAGAATCTGCTACATTCTTGAATTTCATTTATAATGGAATATCAGATGTTTTACAAACAATGAAACATTACTAATTTCCCTTTTTCTGCAGATACTTATTCTTTAAATTTTTGATTAAAAAAAGACGAAATTTTAATTATCCCTTTTTAGTACTTTGTATGACGTATATAAAAAATATACATAGACGTATATTTTTCAAAAATTTTGTTCCGAGCATAATTTGTCATTTTAACCGACAAAAATTTTTGACCTCTAAATTTTAATGTATTTTTATGTATTCTCCTCGGGACAGAACACTCCGTATTATTTTCTACTATACGAAATAAACATAAAGAAACCAATTGTAAGCATCAAAAATTCAAATTCGAGATTTTTCAGAATCTCAACATTTTAGACCCATCTAAGACCGGAAAGCATATTTTTGTAATTGTATGTCTGTCTCTAAGCATGATAACTCAAAAATGCGTTGAATAAAATTGTGGAAATTTGATAAATGGACTGCAAGGCAATATTTGAAGCTTTCTGTCAAATTTTGAACGAATCCATTCAGAAGAAGTTGAACTACGAGTACAAGCGAACATAGCTATAAATGTTTCAGAGAAAAATAAATGAAATTTGGTTCACAGTTTTATCATCTAAAATTTAGCATCTAGTCAAATTTCGAACAAAATTCCTCAAAGACTTGAATGTCTGTCCTGTATTTTCACATGTATGTAAATACAATAACTTAAATAAATGAAATTTGGTGCGCAATCTTGTGACTACAATTGCAAGTTCGGTACTTTTCCTTTAGCCGGGCGCAAGCGAAAAATCGCCAAATAATGTAGAATTCCGCCAAATTTCTTATGCCAAATTCGCGTTTGGTTCACAATCCGTTAACCGGGCGCAAGCAAAAAATCGCCAAATAATGTAGAATCCCACAAAATTCGCGTTTGGCTTACAATTGGCGACATTTGCGCTCGGCTAACGGAAAAGTACCTGTAGTTCTATTTCAAATTTTGGTTTCAATCGGTTGGAAAAAAGATATCTAAAATACTTGTTCGAATTTAATGTGTTTGGGCATTAAACATACGAGAGGGATTAATCGCCAAAATAAAATAATAAAATAGCACACGCTAGATTTAGTAAAAATTCTAGATTCAGGCCAACGATCTGTATTTTGTAATTATTGTTCGCCTCTGTTGTTTATGGTTTTCACGACCTTACTGAAGTTTCATATTTTTATGAAGTGAGAGAAGCATAAAACTTCATTGAAAAATATACGAGAAGGGTTTGGGAGAGAACTTTCGTTGATTACAATTACACTTATCTCTCAGAAAGAGCTAATTAAAAAAAAATATAGTGATTTAAAATGATGAAATGCAGAGTGGGATTTTAACATAAACGTACTTTTATAACACATTTCAATCAAAATTTTTACATGGGAAGTCTGATCGTCTTCTCGTTATATAAATGAAGGTAGAAACTCAAAACCGAGACTATCAATATGAATGGGACTAAGCATATTGCTTCTGAAAATCTCTGTCCATTGTTGTAGA
Source organism: Argiope bruennichi (assembly GCF_947563725.1). NCBI lineage: Eukaryota > Metazoa > Arthropoda > Arachnida > Araneae > Araneidae > Argiope > Argiope bruennichi. Next base: position 44,069,295 of record NC_079157.1, read on the forward strand.
GTGAAATCCGAGCGATGTAGTAAAAGAATGACGCATTTTCTACATAAAATAGGAAACACAGCTAACAAAACACAGACAAAGCATATACAAAATAACACCGATAGGAATCAACAACATACAAGCAGCAAGCTGTTATTTAACAAATGCAATAGCACAGATTGCTCAGAGAAAATTCGATACAGATCAATATTCCAAAGACAGATTTCATTCAATTAACTTGAAATCTACTCAACGGACTTCAGTTTCATTGTTACCGTAAGAGGGCAAGGAAGCTTCTAGAAGGATATCGTATCTTCGTTAATAATCAAGATATCGCCAAAATTTCAATTGTATCTGAAATCTTCGTTTTTATCGCTACATTTGTCTCCTAGGAATAAAGACATTGACCTGGTATCCATTTTTCGCTTACAGTCTTTCTTATCATAAAATTAGCTGCGCAAAGGGAAGCAACATTTTAACTCTTAACAATATGTGTTTTCCCCAAAATTGTGGATACTTATAAGATTTTGGATCAACTTCGTCTGAGTTTAATGAGATAAATATTGATAAGCAGGATCGAAAGCAAAAGGATATATTGGGTTTCAGGTTCATTACAGCAATAGGGAGACATCCAAAATGGATACAAGATTCATTATTACATATTACTAAACTACACTCAAAAACGTCATATTGTGGTAGATTAAGCGATTGTCGGACATTTTCGATGGGATGATTGACATTTTGAAAAAGATTAGGAAAAGGTGTTTTTTTTTCAGATGATTTATTTGTTTCTACTTAATATTGTTACAAATCTGTAATTTTGCTACCCGGCACAAATAGTGTCATCCTGGAAAAACCGTTAAAACCTTTGTAAGATCTGTCCTATGCGTGCTGAGCTTGGCGACCATTTGGCGACTTGGCGACGAATTTGGCGTGTTTGGCGACTAAATGGATCATACTGGGAAGTTCGAGAAGTTTCACGATCCATCCAGTAGGAACCAAGATACACTCAGATACGCCCTGATTGGTCTGAAGATTCTAGCTACACTTATCCTGCCTCCTGGAACTATAAAAGACGGGCACTCTGAAGCTGCAGTGAAGTCGTGTGTATCGTCAGAAGTGGTGTGTGAGAGTAGTCGGAGGCGCCGACACGTAGAGAAACTGGAGGATTAGACAGCAAGAAAGCTGCTGAACTATAGCGATTAAATGCATTACGTTATTATGATTGATCGACGGTATTTTGCTGTAGAAAAATTCTTGTAACAATATTCGCTTCTTGCACCTATGCATAAAAGGGATTTCAAAGACATTTAAATAGAAATAGAAACTTTTCATCAAACACTTTTAATAAAATTCTAAATGTTTTTTTCGTAAGATAAGTTACTAACTTAAAATTAATTGTTTGTTAAAATTCGAAATTTGTTTTATTTGCTGTCTCTGCAGATTTAGGTATTCAAAAATGCTTAATCATTGCTCTTATAATTGCTGGAAGAAAAGTTATAATATAAATAATAAGTGAGCATTTAAAGAACTGTAAAACTATAAGCAATTAATTTGAATATATATATTTTTTTATTCTCAAGCAATATATTGCTTAAAATATATATATTTGAGTGACCTTTGTTTATCTTTTATTTAACTGTTTTTTTGAAATTTAAGTTTTTTTAGAATAGTGAAGCCACATGTCTCTAAATAGCTGTGTTCTATTGATATTTTGAAAGTTTTACAATAATATGCCATGGTGAAATATTGCAAAATATGCGTAGTGAATATTGTAAGCAAAATAAGCAAACTTTGGCCTTCCAACTAAAAAGAATCAAAAATTCTTGGGAGCATTTACAATTTTTGAAATATCACTGACAAAGTGACAATTGAAGTCCATATTAAGAAGATTACGATTCTAGTGATAATATAAGATATTTGTAAGAAGACCACAGTCCTGAAGTAAGCATGTGTAACAAGATGTATACAAAAAAAAAAAAAAAAAAAAAATCGATTCATTTCTGATGAAATTAAATGAGAAAATGAGGAAACTGTGAAATTAGCAATAAACTTATAGACAGCTTACAAAATAATATCCATAGCATTAATATAGCAAATTAATATCCATAGCAATATGCTGGAAAATATAGATAGCATGCAATTTACTGTAATAGCAACTTTTTTTCCCTTTGTTGTTGCTGCTCTCAAACTCCATATACCAGAGCTGATGTAAATAGTGCCGCATAAGAAAAAATATTTTCAGAAAACTGATATGTCTCCCAGATTCAGCTATAAAAATAAAAAAAAATCAATTTATTCCGAATTTTTTTAATAAAAATAGACTCAAAAAGGCTTGCATGCTCTTACGGAGCAATAAGATTTTAATAATTTCTGATGGATTATTTTGCGTAAAGAAGCTTTAGCTTATCAAATAAAAAATTGTAATTTTTGCAGTATTCTTATATAATTTATGTTATTTAGATGCATTATCCATTCTCAAGAATTTCGAAATACCCTTTTATCCTCTTATGTTCGAAAAACTACATGGGAAAATACAAAAAGTGAATTTAGATACAGAAACATCAGTCACTGCCGAGTGTAATATTATCCAAAAGTAATGAACAAAGCAATGAGAAAATGAAATTATTTAAAAATCCAAAATAAAGAAAGATTGATCTGCAAATATGGTGAGTTTTAAGATTTTCAAGTGATTGCAAAATTTTTAAATCGTATTATAGTCATTAAAAGCGTTTTCTGGAATACTGTGTTTCACTTTATTTTCCTTTGTGGTTAAAGTTTTTCGGAAAGTGTTTTTGAAGTTATTGAAATGCAATTTTGCTAAAACATTTTATCTCATTCTAGCTATGTTTTGAATTAGTATTTAATATATCTGTTCAAATTTATTCATCTTACCCGTCTTTTAGTAAAACAAATGATTATTTTTAATAAAAATTTTGAATTTTCTTGCAAAAGTGTGAATATTTACAAAATTTTTAGAGTTAAGGGAAGTCAGTTACTTCATAACACAGCTAAATGTACAAGGAGTGTTCAAATGAAAAGGCATGAAACGACACTGTGGTTATAAATGAAGACTTTATTCACAGTATACACCATAGGCCTGAGCACAACGATCCCATTGATTAACGAGCCGAAGGATTCCTCGTTTCCAGAATTCATGTGGCCGTGACGAAATCCAGTTTTCCATAGAGTCCTTGAATTCGCAGTCCGAGTTGAAGCGCTTCCCTTTCAGATGTTTTTTTCAAGGGACCAAACACATGAAAATCGCAGGGCGACATGTCCGGGCTGCAGGGAGGATGGTCGAGCTGCTTCCACTTGAACCTGGCCAGTTCCGTGTGTGTGACTCTGGAGACGTGTGGACGTTTATTATCATGGAGCAGCACCACACCCTTCGTGAGTAGCCCTTTCTTTTGTTCTTGATGGACTTGCTGAGTCTTCGGAGTGTCTCAGAGTACACATCGGAGTTTATGGTTCTTTTCTGCTCTGAGTGTGAGAGTAGAGGACCTTGGACGGCGCTCTTTATAAGAGCCTCTGCTCATTCCTGCGCATGCGGGTGCCCGCGCATGCTCCGATCTAAGCTGTAGACGAAACGAGGTCAAACGTAGTGTGACCCTAGATGTCTCACTATGTTCTCCCACAGCGGCATAGGCAAATATGTTAACGAGGTTTTGTACCTTTTCATTTGAACAGCCCTTGTATTTTTATCCATGGTATAGAAATAATTGAAATATATTCATTAGAATTTACTACAGAATGTTTGATGCAATTGTAAATTTTCTTAAAATTTTAACTAAAAATCGCTTATGATTTCAAAAAAAACAAATTTTCAATGAAATTTTTCTATGATTCTTAGTTTTATCTGCCAATGTGATTAAAAATATGTTTCTTTTATTAAAGATTTATAAATTTCAGAAAAAGTGTTTCGAAGCTAGTTACACACTTTGAAAATAATCAGAATTGAACTGTTGCTAAAAAATCTAAAATCCCATAAAAAATATAAGATCTCAGTTTTTTTTAATAATAATTATCTGATTTAATCCCTCCAATCAGCTATCCATATACATAGATTATCGCGAATATGATTTTATACAGCCTTTTAATGAACAAGATACAGATAAAACACAAGCACAAATACAACAATCAACTTTAAACACAAAAAATGAATCAACTCACCATAGCACCATGATAAAGCAGATGTATATTGTGGGGTGTGAGGTATCTCACATGTTTGAAAGATATTCCTTGAAAGTCGTGAATCACTTTCACACCGTTAATTTGAGTCACTGGATCGTGGAGAACCACATTAAGGGCCATCGTTATCATTTGCTGCAGCCCTTCCATTGGGAGTTCCATGGGATCCCATTTACCTGTTTGGAACAATGGTCATTCTAGAATATTTACTTTATTTTCCTTAATTTCAGCACGATACTGGCAATATTAATAACATTGTTATTGATACATTGGGTTATCATAAAATGATATCCCAACTTTGCAGGTCTTCTAAAAGAAAACAAAACAAAATACAGCCCTTGTTATTCATCGGATATTAAAATTAGCAGCTCAAAGTTTAAATGTAATGCAAAGGATACCAAAGCGGTACTATAACTTATTCCACAATTTTTTTCTGCACGCCTGGTGTGAAGCTTTGAAAGTGTCGGAAGCCAGGCCTTAACTGTAACCAGTTTTAACTGTAAAGAACTTTCCCTTCTCACCACCAGGGGTGACTTCCTCTCGTTTTGGCGGCAACCAACGAACGCATTTTATTCTCTTCTAATTTTGTAAATATATTCTTAATCATGTAACATATAATCAAGTAACTATTAAAATAATCTTCTTAAAGATAAGTTCCCCGTGTTAATGAGTCATAGTCACTGAACCTGCCACTAATTAGAAATTTGAGATTTTCAGCTGCAGATGGAGACAACAACACCAGTATGTAAACAAAAAGAGTTCCAACCAACAAAACAAAGGTAAGCGATTTTACTTGCCTTTAATTTAGAGATTGTTTGTGTTGGAATATTATTTGGCATCCCCGTCGGCATAATTGGTGTTAGTTTATTCCAATTTAGAGCTGAAAAATATATTAGAATTTTGAACTGATTTATTATTATTATTGAATCTTACTGAATATAAATTTCGAACTGTTCACTTCTAAAAATGGATGATAAAAGTGGCAGGTTAAGAAAGAAACGGGGAGTATTGAGAACATCTGTTACCAAAATTTGTAAAACTATTGAAACAGAACTAACGAAAACAGATGTAAATGTCGATATGTTAGAAGAAATGTTAGAGTAGCTTGCTGTTGAGTCAAGTGAATTAAAGAATCCAGATTCACAAATTGAAGAATTCGTTTCCGAGGACAAATCAGAAAAAGAAGTAAAAGAAGTATCGGAATACACCCAAAAAATTATAACTTGGAAATTTAGAGCGACCAAAAAAATACGCGAACGAACAAAAAATGTTGATTCTTTGAATGTTCCAAGTTCCTGTTATAAAGAATCATCGAACATTAAATTGCCAAAACTTGCGATATCTAAATTCTACGGGCAATCAAGTTTATGGCTTTCATTTTGGAACTCCTTTGAATCAGCCATACATGAAAATGATTCATTAAGTGAAGTCAGTAAATTTAATTACTTAAAAGCACACCTAGGTGGTTCTGTCCTTAGTACCATAGAAGGATTTGCGTTAACACCAGAAAATTACGAAATCGCCATAAAATTACTTAAAGAACGCTTCGGTCGATCAGATGTTCTCATTAATACCCATTTGAATAATTTACTGCGTATCTGCCCATTAAAGAACTCAGATGATATTGTATCATTCAGAAAAATGTTTGATAATATACAGACAGAAATCCGATCTCTTGAATCTCTTAATGTTTTGAAAGAAACCTACGAAAACCTACTTTGCCCAATCCTGTTAAAATGCCTTCCCCCCGATCTCGTTTTAGAATATAATAAAAACATGAAATCGGATAAATATGAAATAGATGAATTGCTCGACTTCCTGTCTCTTCAGCTGAAAGCAAGAGAACGATCGTTAATGTATGCTTCTCCCGTGAGTTCGAAAAAAGAAAAGTATTCATTTCACCCGTTGCTTTATGACTCATCGATAGGGATGACGAATATTTTCAGAGCGGTTATTACGTAACCAATATTAAAAAGTCACAAATACAAGTGATCAATACTTTTCAAAGAGGGGCTTGATTCAAATCCTTGATACGATCTTACTGATGATATTTCGATTACAGGTTTTGGATCACGATAGAAACTAACAATCGATACGATATCACTGAAATTTGCCGGAGCAGTGACTTCACTGGAAAGTAACAATCGATACGATCTGTCCAATGGAAGCTCTCGAAAGAAATCTGTGATTGGATTGAAAAGTGAACGGACCAGTTATTGGAATTATCGTATCGTATCATTGAATTGCATATCACTGAAATTTATCGGAGCGGTGATTTCACCGGAAAGTGCGAGGCTTCACTGGAAAGTGCGAAGACACCGCTCCACTTTACGGGAGTGACCGATATTCGTATTTGATGATGCACTCTTCCATACAGATTATTTTTAATTGCTCGTGACATGATTGACTTTGATTACATGTACTCTGTTTACTGCTGGCGCCATCTATTGGTAGAATATAGGACTAAAGTAAACATTTTAAAGAAATGACATATATTTTTAACTCATCTTTTCCAGAAAATGGTTCACTCTAATAAATAAATTAAATAAATAGTTTTGAGAAGAAAAATAAAATTTAAGAAGTAAGCTGAAACAGATAAATTAATTCAATCACACGTTACTTAAATTAGTAAATTAAGTATTAATTACAATTAATAAATTTTATATTTCATATTAGGTAATAATTCTTAATTAATAATATGATTGAAATAACAGATATTTGGAACGCATATTTAAAAATAACAATAGCAATATTATTTGTTATTCAAAAAATCGTGGATTATGCATCTCTACTCATCGAGCGGAAAAATAAATAATCCTAGATGTTCCACTGCAAAGAGATTTAGCAGTTCAGAATTGATTAGTTCTGAAGTAAAAATAAAAACACCGGAATGCTTATTCTGCAATAAATTTCATGATGTTGTTGATTGTGAATACGTACGTACTTTAAGTTTGGAAGAACGGAAACGTATACTGTCTAAAAAAGCTGCGTGTTTTATTTGTGCAAAGCAATTTCATGTTGCTAAATTTTGTAGGTCAAAAATAGTTTGTACTCTCAGCGGTAAAAAACATTTATCCATATCGTGCAATGAAGATAATTCTGCTCCGAAAAATAATACCCATTTTAATGAAAGTAAGGATGAGAATAATCTTTTAAATGAAAATTTCGCGTTGGCGAATAATTTATGTTCCAGGAGGTTTACTGCTGACTTTAATTGTTAGCGTCGAAAATAATGATTTAAAACACTACGTTAGATCGATCATTGACCTCGGGAGCCAGAGGAAGTGTCTTGGGGAACAAACGGTGACTCATGGACTTTTCGGAGGAGTGAAAAGGCGGGAAAACCACAAGATGTATTCCATTAAATTGCGTAATACAGAAAATAATTTCTGTTGTAATGTAGAAGTAATGGATCAGAATAAAATTTACACTTCTCTTCCCAAATTAGATTCTAAAAACATCGAAGAAGTAAAACAATTGGGTCTATTTGTTAGTGATATTTGCTTAGATGAAAATCTTTGTTTGTATGAAAACGATCCCAAGGAGATTCACATATTATTAGGGGCAGATACAGCAGCCAGATTATTTACAGGAGAAATTAAAAAACTTTCGCCTGATCTAATTGCGATGAACTCCAAGTTAGGGTGGACAGTTATTGGAAGATCGGGAATTAATAAAAATGATAGTTCCAGCACGCTAATGTCGCTACTTGTCAACGACGTAAATATATCCGATCTTTGGAGGCTTGATACATTGAATATCAATGACTCTGCGGAAACTCAAAGTAGAAAAGAATTAGAAAAAGCGGCTAAGGAACATTTTGAACGCAGTGTAACACGAGATAACGAGGGGCGCTACATTGTGAGTCTACCGTGGATAGATGATCATCCACCTCTTCCTGATGGCAGAAAGACAGCTGAACGATGACTTAACAGTTGTATTAAAGCCTTACAACGTGCCGAAAATCTGGCCGATTATGATGATGTTTTTCAGGATTGGCAGAGTGAGGGTATTATTGAAGAAGTTGATCCTATGCAAGAAATCAAAGAAGGACAGCATTTCTTACCGCACCATCCTGTCTTCAAGGAGAATTCGACGACCAAAGTTCGACCCGTTTTTGATGGTTCAGCTAAACAAAAGAATACACCTTCTATTAATGACTGCCTCGGAAAGGGACCAAATCTTGTAGAACTCATTCCATCTCTCATAAATCGCTTTCGTGTTGGAAAATATGGAGTGATATCTGACATCAAGAAGGCCTTTCTGCAAATTGGATTACAAGAACGAGATAGACCATATCTCAGATTTTTATGGAAGGATAAAAGAAAAGACAGAAATATCAAGATCCTGCAGCACAAAAGAGTTGTGTTCGGAATCTCCTCCAGTCCTTTCCTTCTAGGAGTTACATTAGAACTTCATTTAAAAAACGCCCCAGATCATCTCAAGGAAACAGCCCAGCAACTTATGAGGTCCTTCTACGTTGATAATTGTGTTTTCAGCGTCAACAGAAAAGCAGAACTCGCTAGATTTATTTCGGAATCGCAAGAACTATTATCTACTGCCAAATTTGAACTTCGAGGGTGGGGGCATTCTCCTACTGAAGACAAAACTGAAGAAAGGCAAGAAGACCGAAAGGTTCCAGTTCTTGGGCTTCTGTGGAATTTACCAAAGGACACTATATCTCTAGATTTGAAAAGTTTGATGAAAGAAGATAAAGGACCTATTACAAAAAGAAAAATCCTGTCAACCGTTCATCGAATCTTTGATCTGATAGGATTTTCTTGTCCAGTGACTCTAGAACCCAAATCTTTGTTGCAGGAATGCTGGAAATTAGGGCTGTCCTGGGATGCTAAACTCCCTCTGCTGATAACGCTGGAAGATGAAGTTACCGAAATTGAATGATCTTGAAATACCAAGATGTGTACGTGAGGACTTTGCAGAAGATTCCAGATTTTCCATCCATGTTTTTTGTGACGCAAGTCAGAGTGCCTACGCTACATGTATCTTCTTGAGAGCTGAATCTGCTGATAGCACGTCGTCCCAGTTAATACAAGCTAGAAATAGAGCTGCTCCTTTGAAAAAGATCTCTATTCCACTCCTAGAACTTTTGTACTGTACTATTGAAGCTAGATTGGCAAAAGCAACCATATCCGAACTTGGACTTGAGAACATACCAATCTTCTACTGGTCTGACTCTATGAATGCTTTGTATTGGATCAAAAGAAATGAGAATTGGGCCACGTTCGTTTACAACAGGGTACTGGTAATCCGTAGACTCACTAATCCTGTAGACTGGAGGCATATAAGTGGAACATTAAACCCAGCTGACCTTCCATCACGAGGTTCCAATGCAGAGGAACTTGTGAAATCTCTTTGTTGGAAGGGTCCAAATTGGCTGAGAATGCCTATAGAATATTGCCTGTTTCGGAAACTATGCCAGATTTCGACGTCGTAAACTCCGAAAAAAGAAAATCTATTGTGTCTGTCACTAACACCACGACAGAGCAATTAGAGTACTTTTCTAAGGTATTTTCTTTCTGAAAAATGACCAGAATCACGGCTTGGATTTTTCGTTTTTATAAAAATGCTAAAACCCAGAAAAAAGAAAGAAAATGCGGTACTCTAGATTTTGAAGAAGTAGAGGCTGCAGAAAAGTTCATTTTAAAACAAGTTCAAAGTCAATGTTTTTTGGGGAACTAAAAACTGAACTTACAGACATTCCTGGATTCACATGGTTTATTAAGAGTAAAGACCAAAATTTCTCAAAGAAGTGATGTACTGACATTTAGATTTCCAATTTTGCTGCCTTCAAAGCATGATGTTATCGGAAAACTTATTTTTGAAAAGCATGTTGAACTTAGTCATGCTGGGATACAGATTTTGATGTCGACTTTAAGAGAGAATAATTCGATCTTAAAAAGCAGAAAGACAATACGTCAAGTAATAAGGACTTGTGTAATATGCCAATGTTTTTCATCTCGGGCATTAGAAGTAGCAAGTGCTCCACTACCCGAAGATCGCGTCAGAGATGCTTATGTTTTTGAAGTAGTAGGAGTTGACTTGTGCGGACCACTATATTTGAAAAACAAAAGCAAATGTTGGGCTGTACTTTTTACATGCGCAGTTTATCGCGCAGTCCACATCGAGCTGGTAACTAGTTTATCAACAGATAGTTTTATTCTAGCTTTACGAAGGTTTATTTCTAGAAGAGGAAGACCAGCTACAATTTATTCAGATAATGGAACCAACTTAGTGGGTACTTCTAATGAGCTGAAATCTGTTGATTGGGAGAAAATACAAGAGTATGCCTCAGTAAAGAAAATCCTATGGAAATTCAACCCCCCATCAGCCCCATGGTGGGGCGGATTTTGGGAAAGGCTTATAGGTATGTTGAAATCTATCTTAAGAAAAATTCTTGGAAAGGCCTCCTTACAATTTGAAGAATTGTACACTGTACTATGTGATGCTGAGGGCATTATAAATTCAAGACCTTTGACATACTTAAGTGAAGACAATGAGGACCTTATAGCATTAACACCTGCTATGTTTTTGCAAGATGTAAAAGAAATAGGAGTTCCAGATATAGATCAAATAGATGCTAAGAGAATGAATAAAAGATTCTTCTACAGGCAAAAATTATGTCAAGATCTCAGAAAGCGTTTCAGAATCGAATATCTTGGACATCTTAGAGAATTTTCCAAGATTCGTAATGAATCTAAAATTAAAGAAGGAGACATTGTTCTCATCGGTGATAGTAACATCAAGCGAATAAATTGGCCTTTGGGAAGAGTCATCAAATTATATCTTGGAAAAGACAAGAAAGTTCTCGTGGAAGTCCAGACCAAATCTGGGTCTTTCCTACTTCCAATCCAGAGACTTTTTCCTCTTGAGATCAGCCAAAGTGAAAAGTCTGCTATCCCATGTCTCCCAAAGAGTGATTCTCCATCCACAACGATGATTCCTGATGTCACACCTACCTCTAGTGACTCTCATGCTGTTCCAGATGTGAGACAACCAAGAAGATCCCGTTATGGCCGGCTTTTAAAGCCCAATGTTCTCCTGGACTCATTTGTTTGAGTTTCTAAAGTCCTTTACGAAACTCAAAGGTGGGAGAGTGTCGGAAGCCAGGCCTTAACTGTAACCAGTTTTAACTGTAAAGAACTTTCCCTTCTCACCACCAGGGGTGACTTCCTCTCGTTTTGGCGGCAACCAACGAACGCATTTTATTCTCTTCTAATTTTGTAAATATATTCTTAATCATGTAACATATAATCAAGTAACTATTAAAATAATCTTCTTAAAGATAAGTTCCCCGTGTTAATGAGTCATAGTCACTGAACCTGCCACTAATTAGAAATTTGAGATTTTCAGCTGCAGATGGAGACAACAACACCAGTATGTAAACAAAAAGAGTTCCAACCAACAAAACAAAGGTAAGCGATTTTACTTGCCTTTAATTTAGAGATTGTTTGTGTTGGAATAGAAAGGATGCGTGTATGGCGATTCTTGATTTTTTTTTTCCGTGGCTTCATCAAACAGCATGCGTTTGTTCCCCGCTACCAACTGATGTTGACGAAATTAAAACATGCATATATGCGAGCTTTCAAAGCATTACATCACAGATACTGAAAGAGTTATGGGATGAACTATTGCATCACCTTTATATCGTTCGTATTATTGGAGATCTTACAAGGAACATTTGTATCTGCGCTCTTTTAATAGCTCAATTGAGATATTCAATTAAAATAAACCTATAATGAAATTCTTGTAGTACGATACCGGCAGTATTCAATATTGTTGGTTATCGAGATTAAGAAAATTAAGGTTAATGAATCTGCGAGAATAAATCTTCCAAAACTTTCTCGCTTATACTTTAGTGAAGGCACCGAACATGAAATTTGTGAACCTTCGAGGATGCTACAATGGCTCAGGTTTTTATTTTCAGAGTCTTGCGCATTTTTTTCCTGTAGTATAATGAAAATCAAGTTTGAGTTTTCGATGCCTTTTTCTCTGCCAATTGAAACCGAATTCGGACACGTAACTACAATTTCAACAACAAGATCAGGTACTAAATTTCATTTATCTACTGCGTTTTAGAGTTATCGCTTCCACCACTGTGTTACATTTTGTTGTTAGAACTATTTGTCAACTTTCATTTGGTTCTTTATGTATATTATAGTTGTGCATTGTTTGCAACGGATTCTAAAACCTTCCGCGCTTCTGCGCATGCGTTAGGAAGCTCGAACACAACATTCTAATGTACTCTAATGATTTGAAATTGTGTGTATTTTCTTTTCTTTTATTTTGTTGTAAAATATTCCTAAAATTTTTATTTGGAAAAAAAATAAAAACAAAAATTCATTACCCCAACGTATAAAAGCCAATAAACATCCATCCTGACATCTCATAGGTAGCAGAGCCAAAAACTTGCTTGAAGGTAAATCAAGAAATGCGTCTGGAATACCATTGGCCAAATTATCTTTTTTCTTTCGCAGACGTATAAAGTTTTGTATCTGTTGATGCGCACCGTTCACTCTGTATTTGCTGCGACGCAAATACGCTACCAAAACGTCATCATGAAGGAGAACTTCTTTTGTTTCCGAGTTTTCTAAATATTAGAAAAGAATAAAACAGATTTAACAAAATTTTAGAGATGATATTTGTTTATACGTTTGTACAAACATTTTGCAAAAATAAATAAATAAATAAGTAAATAAATAATAAATAAATAAATAAATAAAAATTCTGATTCTGATTTAGAATGAATGTTCCGCGTTTCTATAAAGTGACGCCACTTTCAGGAGGCGCTACTAATTTATCGTTTGTTTATTTACTTTTAATTAATTAAGGCTTTCCGATGTCGCAAGTAATTTATCGTTTGGTTTCTTATTTTAATTAATTAATCTCACGCCACATATAATCCCCAGAATATCGTTTGGCGTTTTCGAACTTTTTATGTTTAATTACCGAAATTTTGTAATATGCAACTTATGTTTATTCTTCAAAAACTTTTTGTGTACTTTATAATCTCATTATTATGACTTTAGACATACTTTAAAGAATTTTTTTCTAAAGGAATCTGCAAATATGTTGTAAATATTAAATATATCATTTTTAACTGCACGATTATTTTTAATTGAATTCGAATTTCATATGAATAGCAATAAGTTTGAGAAAAAAATGATTAAAGGTTTTTGTCATATTTATAATAAGGAATTGTGAGACATTTTAAAGTATTTAAAGTGAAAAACATTAAAAAGTATTAAAAATTTTTTTAAAGACATTCTTCTATTCAAAAATTAAAAATTTATTTCCAAAGAAATTCTCTACAGGAATACCATTAGAAAAATTCAAAATATTCATTAAAATTCAAACTTCAATTTCAATTTGATTAGAGCATTTATAATATCATTTTATACTTTAACAATTTAATTTTGACAGCTAATATTTTTGATTAATAATTTCTTAATTTTTAATACACTATTAAATGCGTTATTCAAAAAACGCAATTTTTTCATAGTAATTTTTCTGTGTCAGGTATAAATTGATATTAAATCAGGCACATTAATTAATTTATTATTTGTTAATGCAAAACATGACTTTTCTCTCATCATTATAAATATATAAAATGCCTCCTATTTAATTTTAATTTAATAATTAATTTCTAAGTACTCATATAAATATATAATTACACCTAAAAAGTATTTTAAATGGTATAAAAAAACAAATTGTTGTTTTAAGCAATGATTGGAGTGTTGAAAAAATTATGAAGCTCGAATTTTAATATAGTCTTCCTTGCCCTTTTAATCCCATTTAGAAAAATATTTCTGACACACTGACATTTTATACAAAAAAGAATTTTCATATCGCTTCTGCTTCTGATTAAATGACGAAACTTTCGATGTCATTACTTTGGTCCAATCAACATTCACCATTTCCTCGATGTACTCTTGATTGGAGGATATTCTTAAAAGAATCCATTGAATTGTCTGACACCTTTTACACTAATGGTATTCTAAGTTTCATATCTTACCTGTTTTGGATGCAGAAAAGTGGGACTTTTCTTATTCTGGTAGTGTTTTAAAAATATCTCAATAAATATGGTTATAAGGACCATGAGACTGCATAAAAATATAGACTACTTAATTTGTTCAGTATCCATTTGTTGATTCAAACATTATTTACAAATTAGAAATATTTAACGATTTAGAAATTTACTATCGACCACGATTAGAGTGAATATCCAGTTTGTCTTATGGCATATTAAATATAGCCTATAAAGAATGAGCGAGAAAAAAAAATGAGAAATGTTTTTTGCCCCTTCTTTACTCTGGATAATAATTAATACAAATAATTTCAAGAATGAAATTAATAAAAAAAGCGAACTCGTATTAGATTTTCCTTTATTTATTTTAAAGAGTCGTTAACAAATACATGGAAGCCATTGCTGCTCTTATTCATAACTAGCCGCCTTTGGCGACCAGCCGGTTCGCCAATCTTAATGTTCGTTAAAATTTTAATAATTAAATATTTTATGCAATTCCAACTTTAATAGATTCTTCAGCAAAATATTTTAAAACTTCAAATTTTGATAGTCATATAATTCACTCATAATATTATAAAGGCCTTCAGTCATAAAATGATATGTATCTCTCTCATTTTCTGTTACCCCTCGTAGAATTTATGCTTTAAATTAAAGTGTAAATGATTCCTCTGCAATTAATATAATAATATTTTTTATTGAAACAAAGCATTTTTTTAATAATATGATTACTGATAATAGAGTCACTGAGCGTTTAAACTTTATGGGCGCTAAAGAATATCTTTCCTAATTTATGTAATATTTCAAGAATTTGTCAACAAAATATTATCAGATTCATCATGACCAGAACGATTCATTAACAATGTTTCATTTTAAATGCATCAAACACTAAGAAAATAAAACGAATCGTTTAAAATAATCGGTTGAAAACAGGTTAAAAAAAACTACTTAAAAAACGATGTACTTAAAACTATAAGCGTATACAAAAAATATATAACTAACATAAATACAATTTAATTACAAAAACATGCAACTAACCTAAAAATAATTTAAATCATCTGTTGAAAGTGGTTGTCATGACAACAATCAGAACAATGCGCATGCGTGAATTTTCTTCGGAAACTTCTTTTCCCTTTCCAGCTGTGTTGCCATAGAAACCGGCGCACAGCTGTTTACACGTTTATGTTTATTCAGATTTTATAACATC
Source organism: Argiope bruennichi (assembly GCF_947563725.1). NCBI lineage: Eukaryota > Metazoa > Arthropoda > Arachnida > Araneae > Araneidae > Argiope > Argiope bruennichi. Next base: position 44,084,714 of record NC_079157.1, read on the forward strand.
TAATCAGAGTAACGGTGAATATCAGTGTGTTCGTGTTCGTCAATAAATGTTAATTTTTTTAATAACATGATTAACGAAAACAGAGTCACTGAGCATTTAAACCTTATGGGAACTAAAAAATAGCTTTCTTAATTTATGTAATATCTCAAGAATTTGTCTACCAACCGGTTCGCCAATCTTAATGCTCGTTAAAATTTTTATATTTAAATATTTTATGCAATTCCTACTTTAATAGCTTCTTCATCAAAATATTTTAAAACTTCAAATTTTGATAGTCATATAATTCACTCATAATATTATAAAGGCCTTCAGTCATAACGTAATATGTATCTCTCTAATTTTCTGTTAGCACTCGTAGAATTTATGTTTTAAATTAAAGTGGAAAGAATTAATCTGCAATTAATATAATAATATTTTTTACTGAAACAAAGAATTTTTTTATAATCTGATTAATGAAAATAGAGTCACTTAGCGTTTAAACTTTATGGGCACTAAAGAATATCTTTTTCAATTTACGTATTATCTCAAGAATTTGTCAACAAAATTTTCTTAGATTCATCATGAGCAGATCGATTCATTAACAGTGTTTACTTTTAACTGCATCAAACACTAAGAAAATGAAACGAATCGTTTAAAATAGACGGTTTAAAACAGGTTTTAAAAAAACTACTTAAAAAACGATGCACTTAAAACTATAAGCATATACAAAAAATATATAACTAACATAAATACATTTTAATTACAAAAACATGCAACGAACCTAAAAAAAATTTAAATCCAGTCCGCATCTGTTGATAATAATTCGTCAACACAATGCGGAATTCAGAACACAAAGCGCATGCGTGAATTTTCAACGCCAGTTAAGTAACGCAAATACGTGATTTTTTTTCTACGCCAGTTGGGGTAACGCTATGCGGATTAGAAATTTTTAATTTCCTTTATTCTGTTTTATTTTAATTCAAAAGTACTTCAGAATGAATCTGAAGGATCGATTAATTAACAATGTTTAATTTTAAATGCATCAAACATTAAGAAAATAAACAGAATCATTGGAAATAATCCACCGAAAAATACTAACCCTAGCCTCATTACTGTTAGGAGAAAAAAAAACCCGGAAGCCTTACTCATTTGGCGGTGGCGAAAATGGAAGATTTTTTTGGCGGAAAAGTTGGTGGTGGGGAAAATGGAAGATTTTTTTGGCGGGAAAGTTAGTTTTTAATTAATAATTAAAATTCTAACTAAAATTTCAAAAAAAGGGACCCCAGGTGCACATTCCCGACCTCTAAGGTATACATGTACCAAATTTTATAGCTGTATGTCAAATGACCTGGCCTGTAGAGAGCCAACACACACACACACACACACATTGAGCTTTATTATAAATATAGATGAATAATAATAAATAATTGTACTTCGCAATAAAGATCGCAATTCTTGAATTCCTTTTATTTTACTTTCAGCAGTCTCATTCAGCTCTTCTTCCGCTTTTTTCAAGACAAATTCAGGCATATAACCAATTTCAAAGGGAAGAAGTTCTTTATCTTGAGTCTTTAAAGTTTCTGAACCCATATCTAGTTAAAGAAATTATGAAATGTACATTAAATTTCATTCCTCATTATATGCTTTAAATTATAAGCAGCAGTTTAGTAAAATGATAAATAGTCTAGTGTAGAAGAAGAGGAAACAGGGAGAATCAAATGTTTAAATAAAAAATGTTTTAAAAAGTAAAGACTGTAAAATAAAATACCAGCTTTCCCATTGGCATATGACAAAACGAAAATTTCCTGATTAATTAAAATAAAAATGTATTGTTTTTTATTCTGTTTGTAAGTAACGTTTAACATTTGCTGATTTCGATTCTTTGCATTCATAATGCAGGAGAAAGTTTTTCACATAGAGTGTACAACATAGCTTTAATGCAATACAAATTTACAATAATATAGCAACGCATATTGTTACAAATTCGTAATGTTGCTTCCTAGCGCAGTTAACTCCATCGCAAGGAAAATAACTTTCTCGGATAAATGCTTCATTAATCCCTGGACTCGGTGACAAACGTGACAACTATTTGGCGAAGGGGAATAAAATGGAAGATTCCAAAATCAACAGGAATTTTGGCAATAGGACCATTAAGACGTGAATTGTGCGAAGTCTTCTAGAAATTTCTATGCCCGAGTATTCCTCGACAACGATTGCAACATGAAAAATAAAATGCCAGAACTATGAAGGATTTCTGTAATTTTTGGCTCGTGGGAACTATTTTGTATTTATAAGTTTCAAAAAAATTTCTTGTATTTTTTAAGTAATTTTATAACTTCAAAACCCACTCGTCTGTTTGAAAAACATTTTCTGAACTTTGTACTAGCTACACCATCAATATTTATGTTTACTTCTTTGGCATTTTTTTGACAATACTTAAATTTTCAATAACAATAGCATTTTCAACCCTGAATTTTTAATTTTTGTTATCTAATAAAAATGAAAACTTATTTGCTTCAGTATGATTTTTTAATTACAAAATATATCGTGCAATAATTTGTATTCTATCAGACATGTATACTTGTCAACGCTTTATTTTGATTACATACTGCGACTAGACCTTAAAGATAGCAAATGGATGAAATGATCCTTGATCCGAGCCAATAAAATTCACTCGAAATCGCGCGTCATCATGAGTCAGAAAGAAAAAAAAACACGAGAAAAACAATCAGAGAAGACTTGGTTGTGAACATTATTAAGTCATAATCGGAATGAGTATACTGTATTATTGAACTGATTAAATAATAATGGCATTTTATATGAAATTTTTGACATTATTTATATGAAAAATATGATGCTGAAAAAATTCTGGCCCAGCAAAATAATAGGCTTTAGATTTATCACCCATGTCAACCAAATCATCAATTAATTTTGCTTAGTTGAAATTTTTAGTATATATAACTGAAAATGTGAATAATTTTTGGCTCCATAGCGTAAAGTTTATAATAAATTTTTTTTAAGTTTATAAGTTTTAATTTAAAATGTTAGACTACTTTTAAAATAAATGCTGTCATACTTTGAGAAAATGAGTTAAGGAAAGAATGGCAGTAGCAGTAACGAACCATTAATATATTAAAAAGGATTCCCAAATTATTAACGAAATCGGAAATAATAATATTTAATTTGGATAAAGTGAAGAACGTGTTTGTCGCCAATATGGCAACCCATTGGAACGCTCTTCTAGCAACTCTGATGCTGTTTTGTTTACTACTTTTTGCAATGGTTGAGTTGTACATAAACTACAACTATATTATGAAAAATGTTAAATTAAAAATATTTAAAAAATATCGATTACAGATTTTAATTTTGTTTTTTATTATAATTAAAAGTTTATTAAATAAAGGAAGTTAAACTTATAATTGAAAGTTATTTTCTTCTTTCTTTTTTTTTAATGTGAATAGGAACAGAAAATATTTATTCTTTTGCAATTTTTAATTGTCAGTATCGCTTTAAAAAATCGTCTGCATTCTCACTTTAAAAGACAGCTGCAATGGAATTCTTCGCAGTTTTCGTAATTCTTTTGGTCTTCTAACGGTTGGTTCCCTTCATAATTTGTTATGTCGGCAGTATTTCGAACCTGTAGAATGTATGAAGGGTGAGTTAAATATATATATATATATATATTACGAGTTGATGAAGTTAGGAAAGGATGCTTGTTTGAAATTTTGTATTGAGAATGGTTTGATATCTAACCGGCAGAATGGATAAAGGGTGAGTGGAATATATTTTTTTACGAGTTGATGAAGTTGTGAAAAGGATGTTTGTTTGAAATTTTGTATGGAGAATGTTCCGATTGCTTCTTTCTCCGTTCTTACTTTTCTTTTGGCTATGTACTGTTTCTGTTATCCACACAGTCCTTATGTTCAATGTGCTAGCGAAGCTACTAGGTTCCCACTCCCGCTGCTAGCGAAGCCGTAGGATGTTTTTTTTAAAGTTAAAAAATTCTAACCGGTGCCTTCTACAGATGCCTTCGGCATCTGTAGAAGGCAGCTGGCAGTCTGTAAAAAAAAAAAAAAAAAAAAAAAAAAAAAAGAATACTTATTAGTAAAAAGTCCTAATTGTACGGCGGGAAATGGTAACAGTAACTGTTCCACGGAAGTATATGTTTATTTTGTCCGCCATCTTTATTGGTGACTTGGCATTGTTGGCGCAGCAAGGGGCACACTAAAATTCACTTTTAACTTTAATTTCAATTTTGTGAACTTACAATAAAAAGAGTGATGCAAAAATTTAATACTTTTAAGCATCTTGGCCACAAAAATGAAGCATCTTTGTGTTTTTTGGCATATACTTTTGTCTGTCTTGTATTTATGCATAGTTTTTGTTGAAAGATATGCACATCTTTCAGTTTAATAATACCATATAGTCATGTTTACCGCCAAATCCGTTGTTTTTTTTCTTTCTTACGTCTTGATGAAGCGCGATTTCGAGTGAATTTCATTGGCTCGGATCAAGGATCATTTCATCCATTTGCTATCTTTAAAGTCTAGTAAAATTAGTAAAGATGTTGTACGCATTATAATATAAGTTTGAGATAAAGCTGCACTGTATTCATTCGATTTTATATCACATTACAATATCTTCCAGAATATTCCAGTAATAATGAATTTGTGATAGAATTATTTGATCAACGCAACATAAATGCCATATATTAGAGCTCATGACCTCTAATTACGTTATTAATGTTCTTTAGTCATTCTCCCTTTTCATTTTGACAGATATTGCAATATAAAAATTTGGCACAGCCCATAGTCTTGACAATAGGACCGATGTCAACAATTTTCTTCACCAAAATGAGGATATAGGCGCTTTCAAATATAGACAACCAACTAGAATGCTTTATCATTATTGTACTTTTTTTTACTTATGTTATATTATCTATGCTTTTTTTGTTGTGATAAGGTGCAGACTATCAAAATTGATACATATAACTGAAGTAATGTTATTGATGTTAGGTGTCTTCCATGACCATATTAATGGTATAAATGTGATTGACAAATTTTGATAAAATGTATGATATCAAAATAAATGAAAGCGATTGTTTTGCAGTGTTTTCAATGAGATGGAATTCATTAACAACTAAAATTGGCGACATCGATTTAATTGTTGATTTTTATTTTTCAATATCTCAAAAATGGTGGCAGGCGATCTTTAAAGACCCATCTAGAAGTCATAGATTTCCCTATGAAGTAAAAATTTGCGAAATCGGTTAATAAGATATTTTATTTAGTGTCAGTGACGGGGAATTTTATCAAGTTTTTTTTTCCTCCCACAGATAATGCACACTGTTTCTAAGAGTTCTCTAATAATTGGACCGTAATTGAGGGCAGGATACCATTAATTATGTCTCTAGTTACGATTTTTTTCTCAAAACATATAAAAATTTGCGATATCGATTACAGTAGTTTTGCCTGGAAAGCTGATTTTTTAGTTTTGCTATTTCTTTTAAATACAAGGGGTGTTCAAATGAAAAGGTACGAAACGACACTGTGGGTAAAATTGAAGACTTTATTCAAAGTATTCACCATAGGCCTCAGCAAAACAATCCCATTGATTAACGAGCCGAAGGATTCCTTGTTTCTAGAATTCCTGTGGCCTTGACGAGACCCAGTGTTCCCCTATAGTTAATTAAATTCTTGATTCTTTATTTCGTTTAATGGTAAATTCAATGTTGGATTAACATTTAATTCCATTTCCCCTCATAAAAACCAAGAAATTCAGATTTCAATAATAATAATAATAATAATAAAATTGAACGAAAAAAATGAGTCTTTCAATTTTTGCTAGTGCATCCAGTAACAGAAAACTGCCAAAAAGTCAGTAAAAAAAAAAAAATACCATTATATAGTTTTTTGAAATATCATAAAATATAGAAAGCATGCATTATTTTCTAATAACCCTAAAAGCGAAAAATTGATGCCTCAAAAGCGATAAATCGCCAATTTGTCGCATACGCACTTTGAGGCTTCAAAATTTGCTGCTGACGCATTTTGAGGCTTCAAAAACCTCAAACCAAAACTACAACATGTTCTCTTATGATAATTTCTGAGAAATAAATGCAAAAAAGATTTCTATGATCTGTTTACAATAGTTGCTCAATAAATCAACTTGGCTAAGGCTTAAGTTAATTTTAAAATCGATTATAAAGTTATCGATCGATTTAAATCTACTTTTGATAGATTAAAATGTTGTTTGTGAAGATGAAAATAATATGTAAATAATTCTAATAACAATAAGAATAATTCTTTCAAAAATAAAACTAGCAAGAATAAATGCCATTTTGAAATTTCTGTATACGTTTGCAATGTAAAATCTGACACTTTTTCACTCACAGTGGGGAAGATGAAACAAATTCTTTTGTGTTTTTTAGTTGTTTTTATATATAAATGATTTCTAAAATCGAAATAATGAAAAACTGCATATTTAACTTTAATTATATTCTTGAGTCCGCGAAAGAAGACTGAGCAAGCTTTCTCAGTCTTCTTTCGTATTCTCAATCGTATTACCTGTAAGCATGAATATAAATATTCTGTCTAAGTAAAACAGGAAATGTGGAATCTAGTCAAATTATTATCATCTGCATAAATACTAGTCAATGTTTTGCAAAATTTTCCCTCCTTTGAAAAAACAATGTAACAACAGCAAATATAATTATTTTTAAAACCAGCGGGCGTGGTCTTCTCAAAATTTTCTCGCTTACGCTCTAATAAATCATGTCAGAGAACGTCTTATATGGCATTGGCATAGAATAATTGTAAAATATTAACTTTTGGCTTAAATTTAGCATTTTCACTGAATCTATCGTGTAATCCCCAGCGACCAATTTGGCAAATCATTGACTTCCATGGCATACGATTAATATTATCCAAAAGTTGAATTTGTGCTTTATACACATTTTTCTTAACGTATTAGGGCAAACTTTTGACACAAAATTGCCATTGTATTCACAAAAGTCCCGAACCAAATTTGTATTTAAGTCATTGAGTTTTTGAATAATCTCGTTTACATGCTTCTGAAAGTACAGACACAGACAATCGACCCGTTGTTGGATTTGGCTCACAATTTGGCAGGTGGTTACAATATAGATATTAAATCTGTGTACCGAATCTTATCCACTCGCTCTCTGAGGCTTGCAATCATCATATTAACTTGCATTCGCTCAGCCGAACTGAAGAACTTCCTCTGAGTAGATTGCATTCAAAATTTGATAGAAATTTGCAAGTTTGTTGTAAAGACCGCATAACAAATTTCAATCATCTAGCTCAAATCTAGCAATTTTCAGTTATCTTTGTCACAGATAGACGGATGGACATTTTTCAAAAATGTGTTTTTCGAACTCACGGATGCTTAAAACGTGGAGATTTATCAGAATTTTGAGTTTGAATACTATACTTTCTCTACGTTTCATATATAAAAATGTAAAAATCATTTAAAATATTATAGATCAGATTTTAATGTTGTTTTGTCGTTTCGCGATTGATTTTCAAATCTATTTAAAATCCTAAACAGATAATATATTTTATTTTATATTAATATGTACTTCCATCCTTAAAAAAAATGAAAAGATACCCAAAACACATGAGCGCGTTCAAGTGATATTTTTTCTGTTATATCATTTGAACCTTTAACTGAAATACATATTTAATAATAGTACTATAGATTAGAATAATAGATTAGATAGCTGAATAGATAATTGATAGAATTAGATGACTGAAATATGGATTTGAAAAATTTTATAATTAATGCATAAATCTCACACTTTATTATAGTTTGATGGGTTAATTCTTTTTATTATTCTGTGTATAACTGCTTTTATAAAACCGCATGATCTGTTTGCATATATATACAGTGGCTCAAAAAATTGAGAGTACACCAATGAAATGTTTGCAATATCTCGCATAGAAACAAAGTGTTACTTTTAAGTTGCATGTCTTTTGGTTCTTATAAAGGCCTCTAAACGTCATGGTACCGATTCGACCAATTTTTGGTGGTATATGAAGATACTTTATCACATTCTTTTTGAAACACTTGTTTTAAATAAATTTGTTTTTAATTTTGTGTTTTTGAACTTTTAATTTTGTGTTTATGTTTGTACAGCCCATGAATATTTTATGGCATTGATGTCGGGGTACTGTGGTAGTGTGTATAACTGCTGTTTACAATGAAAAAGGCACCACATTTTGACGTTACGAGCATTCTGTTTTGGGTCGTTGTCTCCTACTGGAAAATGAAATTTCCATCTAAACCCAAATTTTTAGCACTTTCCTTTAGATTGCTGTCAAGTATATCCAAATAAACCATATGGTTTATAATGCCATCTATAAGAATTAAATTTCCTATCCTGGATGAATCCATGCAACTTGAAACCATGACTTAGTCACCACCATGTTTACCTGTAGGACGTAATTTTTTTGGATCCAGAGCAGTATTAGGCATTCTCCATACAGTACGATGGCTGTCACTGCCAGAAATGTTGAATTTTCTTTCATTACTAAATAAACTTTCTTTCAAAAGTTACTAGTCTTCAATTGATGAGTTTTTGCAAACTTTAAATTCTTTATCTAATTTGCAAGCAGATGAACGGTTTCTCTCTAACAATGCGACTTTTATATCCAGCTTGTCCAATGGTATTTCACACAGTTTCAGCACTTACACTTTTGTCTATGATTTGAGAAGTTTCTGCAGCAAGCTGGAAGAACCATATGGTCGCAGCAATCTAAAGGAAAGTGTTGAAAATTTTTTGTTTAGGTGGAAATACCATTTTCCAGCAGAACAACGTCCCCAAACAGAATGCACATAATGTCAAAATATGATGTCTTTTTCATGGTAAACAGCAGTTACACACTCCACTTCAGTACCCCATCATCAATGCCATAAAATATTCGTGAGCCATACTCGAAAAAGTGGTTTAAAAACACAAAATTAAAAACAAAACCTATTTAAAACAAGTGTTGCAAGAAGAATGCGATAAAATATCTTCAGATACCACCAAAAATTGGTCGAATCGGTACCATGACGCTTAGAGGCCATTATAGGAGCCAAAAGACATGCAACTTAAAAGTAACACTTTGTTTCTATGCAAAATATTGCAAACATTTCATTGGTGTACTCTCAATTTTTTGAGGCAAAAATCTGAGTATGTTTATTTAAAATGCTTCTGAAAATTTTCAATTTAGAAGTTTTTTGTTGATTTTTCTTTATTTTTACTCTAAAACAAACCATTTGTTATGGGTAAAAATAAAAAAGTGTTTACTCTTCTTGGTAATGTGTTATTTATATTGAAAGTCGCATTTATCAAGTATAAGTAAGGTGTACTCTCAATTGTTTGAGCCACTGTATGTGTGATGGTGTAATCTTTATACAATTTTACCCAAACTTGGTAAATTACAAACAAGTAGTTTTAAACCAATTGATTTTAAATATTTTAAAGAATCTTTGAGGTAATAAAATTTATAGTTTTCTAGATTAATAAAAATAAAAATATCTGTTTGCAAATAATGAAAATATTTTTCATCTTTTTGACGAAAAATAGTTGTAGAGAAAATAAATTTTAAAATATATGTAGGATAAATTATTGAACAAATTCATGATATTTAGTCACAATATCAAATCCGGAAAAATATATTTAACCCTTTCTAGGGCCGTGGGAAGTATGCTTCCCACCAAATTTATCAATCTTTGTATGAAATTTTGTAGGTTGGCATAAGTTCTGACAAATTTTTTTAGAGAGACAGAAATTTCGTTGCTTCAAGTCTTTATCTCAATCAAAATGATGCGTCTTGATTTGTTACTTAATTATTAATTAACCAAATTAATTAATTAATCAAATTAAATTTATCTAATAAGCTAAATGAATCCTTTTTCTTATTCTAATTTCAAGCCTAAAAATATTTTAACATAATATGACTAGAAAAAAATGGCCCTTTAAAGAGTTAAATAATCTGAAATGTTTACGACAATTATTATACATGAATTACAGAGAAAATTTACTGATTTATTTAGAAAGAAATAGAATTTCTGATAGGAATTTTTTTTCCAAAACCGATTTCTCTATCATGCAAGTTTATTGAGGACGTCAGAAGAATATAAAAAAAATTAATGAAATAAAATAGACAAAATTGGTTTATAAAAACTTACTTTACTTCTTTCAATTGCTTGACTAACAAAATCCCAATCGAGACGTTTTGGACATTTATATGTCTATACGAGCACGTTTTTTTACAGCAGTCGTGCGATTGGTTATTTTTTTATAAATTTTTCCCGAAAGGAAAATCACATTAATGATTTTAACTGTTATTTCCTCTTAAATTATTAATATGACAATAAGGATATATTCTTTTCAGTTAGAAATAACGGATATAATTATTTAGAATTCGACATTAAAACTGTCGGAATTTTCCTTAAAATTGTGAGATGTACCCGACATCTTATCACTCTAAGAAGGAGGAAGGTTTAAAAATTATTCATTGTGTTTTTTCAAATTGTGTCAACGAACGTGTCAATTTTCATAAAAGCTTCAATTCTGTTAGAGTATTCATAACATTAAGCTATTACTGAAATCACAGAATAACAGAACTGGTTCTATAACCGATTGACCCTCGGTCACCACGTGTAAACGCCACAAAAGAAAAAGGACAATAGTTATAAGAAATACGTTCATAACTGAAATTGCCGCAGGGAATTCTCCATCGACCTTGGTTCATGAAAAACTGTTTAGTCTGGCAATAATGCCAATTGAAAGCGAAATTACAGCTAATCTTAAATTCATACATTCACAAGCAGAAAAATTTTTTTCTCGAATTACAATATGTATTTAAATATTATAGGGGGAAGGGGAAAATTGAATAACCAATCCACAAAACCTAATCGTTATATTGTCAGTATTTGTGTCATAAAAATGTCTTATTGCTCCGAGATATTTCATTAATGGTTGGATGTCTTCCACCTCACCTTGTGTTTGAGAGAAATCTTAATGTAATTATTTTATACACATTCTAAAGGAAAACATCTAACTAAAGTTTCCCCAATCTCATCAATAGTATAATTTCGCAAATTTTTATTTTATATGGTTATTTATGGTTCTTGTATATGTTATCAATTGTCACCTACACCTCACCACATCTATTTTTGAGAGAAAACTCAGAAAGAAAACTCCATCATAGATCCTCAGCCGCAATTATTGGATCTATATCGCAAATTATTATTGAATATGACTTCGAAATATGTTATGAAGAGTTATCTATCCCTCTCTCCCCCAACCATATACATTTTCAAAAGAAATGCCAAAAAAACCTACTGCCTTGTATATTCTGAAAGCGAAAATCACGCCAGTCTTCCAGTTCCAATCCCCTACCGATTTCGCTAATTTTTATTTCATTTGAAAGTTAATGATCCCTAGTACATCATGAATGTTTGGCTGCCTTCCCCCCATTCTTGCAGTTATCTCAAAAGAAAAGCCCCTAGGAGGAAATATGCAGTAAAAATTTCAGATCATTAGTTTGAAAAATAAATAAATAAATTATCGAAAAATGCCTGTAGGCACATTTTTATTTCCTTGTATATGAGTTCCAGAGAAATATAGTAATCGTCAAAAACTTCGAACTCGAAATATTGAAACCTCCATATTTTAGACTTTCCTCCATTCGGAAAAAGAAAGTTTAGAAAATATCTGTCTGTGACAAAGGCAACTCGAAAATGCTTTGAACTAAACGGGTGAAATTTGGAATATGGCATTATACCAGAATTTGTATGCTTTTATCAAATTTTGAACAAACTCAAACTCTATTCAAAAGAAATCTGTCTAGACGACTGTTCGAAATACGATAATATAATAACTACAAAAAGTAGAGAGTAGACGGTTGAAATTCGGTACACTGATTTAATATCTATAATGCAGAACTTATGAAATTCTGAGCCAAATCCAACAAGAGGTTGAACGCTTGTTGGTATGTACTTTCAAAAATATGTAAATGCTATAAATGAAAAATGCAATCACTTAAATTTATCATATTTGATATATGATGTTTTGTGACTGCAATTGCAGATCTCTTTCAAAATTTGTTTTCAATCGGTTCTGGAAAAAAGCTAGTATAAAATATGAATTCACCTTTATTAGAGAGTAGGCGATAAAAGTTTTGGAATGACCGCTTCTGCAGATTAATCAGTTCGATATATTCTATTCTAAAAATTATGCTATTCGCTTTTAAAACGGTTTTATTAGTTAGCCAAGATTAGGAAGAAAGTATAGAAAATGGAACTTGAAGTCAACATTTGAATCGATAATTCCTTCAAGCATAATGTTGAAAAAAAGTTCCTGAAGTTTAAATTATTGAGTTATAATAATGTACACAAATTTCTAATAAAAAAAATATTTACCACTTTTCAAAACACACAAAACACGGCTTCTCTCTGTATAGTTTTTCCATTATCTATCTTCTGCTAATGTAGTTTTATTTTGAAGTCGGCTTTCACAGTATAGCTTTTGAAATATCTATCGTCTGCTAATGTAGTTTTATTTTAGAGTCGGCTTTCACTGTATAACTTTTGAATTATCTATCGTCTGCTGTTGTAGTATTTCCCTTGGAAATCACAGTGTTACTGCCTAACTCGCGCAGCATTATTTAAAAATAAACCAAACAAGTTAAAACATTGTTTGTTTAATCGACCAAGATTGTTGGTTCAGGAATAATTTCAACTAATTAAAATAAGGTTATTAGAAAATAATGCAGAAGGTTGTCACATTTCGCGATTTATCGCCGACTAATGCTACAACTTGATTTCCAAATTATACATTCTCTGAATTCTTACGAATTGTCTTAATAAATTTAAGTCATTAACCAGTTTAAGCCGGTCTGAAACAATAACACGGCACTATCAGACTATGCATGCGTCGATATTTAGAAAAACGATGTTTTTTTTTTTTTTTTAAATCTGAAAATTGGTCGAGCTTCAAAACTTTGTTTGCCAGCTAGAAAAATTGAAAATAAAAGTTTTAAAAAATTATATATATATAGGGAGAAAGAGAGGAGATTCTTTGGATAGACAGTCTAACAATTTGGAGCAATAAAAACCATTACTTTGTATTTCCTCCTCATTTTGATGAGTATTCTGTGAGGTTAACAAATTTTTTAAGTCGATGACTTAATGGCTAATGATAATTCTCATTTATCTTTTCTTTATTATGCTACGATGTTGCCTTAAGTAATTGAGATTGCCACTGATAGAAATTTTGCAAGCGAGTTCATTTAGATCTATATTGAGTCAATAGCGTTCAGTCCTCAATCGCTTTAACCAAATACACTAAATAAGTTATCAGCAATTATATAAAAAGTACAGTAATCAATTTGATTTATTTATAGTGGTGAGAAAAGAAAATTTTATTTTCTCAGTATTCTGAAAGCACCAAAAATTTCCTATTATCCACCACATTTTATTTTCATGCTTAAACCTTCGGAAGTCATTTCCCCGAAATTTTCTCGCATATTCTCCAATAAAAGTTTTATCTCTTCGGTTCCCAAGACGAGACCTTACCATCAGGCCGCGGATTCCCTGAAATATGGAGCATTCAGATATTATTCCAAAGTAACGGCAGATTTTTATTTCATATTCAAATATGATAGGCTCTGCACTTCTTGTATGAAATATCAGTTTTCACCTTGTATTATAACAATACATATACGTAATGGATTTCGAATCCTGTCGGCTAAATAATATGTAACATTATTTTAGTTGTAGTGGAATGCAGGTTCGAAGAAGTGAAGAGACTTGGTATTTTTAATTTTGTTTTAATATCCATTTCGGGAAAGCATAATTATTAACAAGAAGAAGCAGCGTGGCACAAACACAGACGTAAGAAAAGAGACAAAAAGGGCCGAACAAATGATTACTAGTCTTATATAATATTGGATTTCTGGCCATGTGCCAATGCAATACATGTGTTGACCTTGAGAAGAGAAACGGAAGTATCACTCGCATTTGAAACGTAGTTCTGATGGCGCATTATTTTTTACAGAGGAATGAATTAAACCGAAAGTGGAATTGGAACACGAAATAAGAGAATATTTTTAGAATGAAGTTACGATAGGCTAAATTAAGATAAAGTTTTGGAAATTAATTTGGATTAATTTAAGAGTTTAAAATATCATTACATATATATAAAATTTCATTGGCTACAATAAACTAAAGCAAAAAATGTTTTCCAGTACCACAATTTTTTTTTAATAGTGGTTATTTCTATACCTAGCGGAAAATCTGTATTCTTGGGGAAAGTTTTACTCTTGTTAGTAAATGACATTCTTTCAAATGGAATGCTATTTACTGAATACAATTCACTGAAGAATTAAAATTCCATTTCCAAATAAATATTTTTAAAGATTATAGCTATTTAACTTTGCAAACATTTTGGCCAAATTATTTCAATTTATATGTAATACATAGCGAAATCCATATTTTGTGACATAAAAAATGCATTCTCAGCTTATTTAGTGTTTTATTTTTGTTTTGTAAATTCAAGATATCCTATAAAAGCTTCAAATTTCATAAAATTATCCTTTCGCTATTTTAATTATTGTAATGCCGCTCAGAACCATAAAAGAAATTAAGTTCAAGCATGAAAACTTTGTGAGATTATTTCCTTTAGTATTAATATTTTGGATACAAAATTTATCTTACATTTATCTCAAAAACCCATAAAAACGAGAAATTTCGGAAATTTTTAATAACCACTGAAATATTTGTTGGTAATTTAGATTGCAATCATTTCATTCGCATAAAATTATGCTTTCTTTATTTTACATTATGATTTCAACTTACCTAAAGGTTTTCAATTTACTATTTAAGCTTCTGTAATTTTTGTTTAATCTATGGATTATTGAGAAAAGATATTTTCTAGCTTTTTATCCACTAATAAAAGCGTTTTAAAATGTTATTTACATGTATTATTTAATTAAAATATATAAATTGTTTTTGCAAGTTTAAAATCTCTATAGGATTGAAAATCCTTAATCACCAATTCAATTATTAATTTAAAAATTTTATCTGGCATGACAGGATCTTAAAATGCTTGAATTGTTAATAAATATGTTCTCTCATTTGTTTATTGATTTTTTGGAAACTGCATCCTGATGCTATACAAAATAGTGACATTTATTGATTTCAGTTGAGATTAAGTGTCAACCCTATCGATTGCTAAAGGTTGATGCAATTTATCATCGTCAAATATTAATCAATAGACTGAATATTAAACTTTTTTCTTAAAATGTCTCTTTCACTGCTTCAGTTTTCAGTCACCGAATTCTGGTCATCATGTTAATAGAAGCAATAAAGAGCTTCAGAATTAAATGAATAAAATTGATTGAAACATCCATAAATGTCAAAGCAACCATCGATTGCTTCCTCCAACATTCTTACAAGATTTGCCAGCTTATTATGGCCACACACAGAATAAAAACATTTTGGACCTTTTATAAAATGAATAAGTAATTTTGAAAAATTATGCTATTTTTTTCTGTGCATAAGTATTAACAAAATCCTAAAAAAAAGAAGGTAAAATAGGAAGTATTCCAAATATGAGTTCTTCTTATAAATATATGTTTGTTTTCTTCAAATGCTGTGCCATCTTTTCACTGAATACTGTTCCAAAAAAACAGAATTCTATATCCATTCGATGCCTAGCAATCGTTTTATTTAATATTGTTGTCACTTTGCTTCATGTATTAACAACGATATCTTTCCTAAGAGACCAAGGTAATGCCATGCTACTAACGACAATGGTAAGTCTGTGCATCATACTTTTCATCAATCGTTCCTGTTTATGCCTGAAAATCAATCGCCTGAAAAATATCCCTAAACTTTTGAGTAAGTTTGAAGCTACCAGAGAAGGAAGCAACCTAAAGATAAAGATATTCGCTTATCTCTTTGTTGCTTGTCAGATATTGATAATAATTTGTAAAGGTTTCACAAAATTGCCCTTTATGGATATGGTAGAGCATTTCTTTGGTCTTCACTCACACTACCCATTGGTCAATGATATCATCAATACACTCCATGAATTTTCTGTTTTCTTATTTTGTGTATTGCCTACTTTTATGTTTACATTCTTTTATATAAACGTGTGTTCCGACTTAAAGCACGTCATTAAGAAGTTTCAACAATATATTTCTGGGAACGCTGCAATCAACTACAAAGATTCCTTGCATGATTTGTCCTCGATGAAGTCCAATATTGAGCTGATTGATGAAGAACTTGGATTCCTGGTGTTAATGACAATATTTTACAATACTTGCATAATGTGCTTATCGTTTTATATGTTTTTCGATAGGAAGCTATTCCGTCAGGCATATGTCACCTTTCCTACCTTATGGTTTTTTGTCACCAGCTTGGGCTCATTTATTGGTATGATGGCATCGGCCACCATGGTGGCAGAAGCGTCTGAAAAAATATCTTCTAACGCTGCGAGTATGCCAGAAAATGCCGGAGAGTCCTTTTCGGTGCAACAGCGATTCATCATGTTTGCTGAAAAAGGAGTTCATCTGACGGTGTGGAAAATCGCTCCCATAAAAAGAAGTTTCATCTTTGGCATAATCGGCGTTATTTTCACTTACACTTTAATGTTTTACAATTTAAGTCCGGTAACGAACGAAAATATGACGTATCCTTAAGTAAGTAGACACGCAGAAGGTCATGACCAAATTTGTTATGGTGGTAGTTTCAAAAGAAATCTTTGCGAGAAAACCTGTAGAGGAGAAGTAACGGTGTTAAAATAATGACTAACAAGTTTATCTGAAAAATTTTAATACACACGGATTATTTTGTCTCCTTCAGATGCCAGCATGATGAAATTATAAATAATGGATTTATTCTAATTCTAGCAACTAACTTACTCATTTTGAATTCCCAAGTAATACTTTCTGACTAGTTTGGGATTTTAAGTATCTTCAGAAACAAGACCAGTCTTCAAAGTATATATAAGTATCTGCATTTTGAATCTGGAATACCACAAGTTTGGATAATGGAGCTAAAATCTATCTGTTCAACTCTTAATACCTCAGTATTGAATTTGACATTATTAAACTACTGGATTTCTTTTCACTATTAACCCTTTCATAGACTTCTTACAAGCAAACCAATTTAATATCTCATCCATGTCGTGTTGAAATATTAAAATGAGTTATGATTTTTTTTCCAAAGGAGAGGAAGTTGATCTTAATGATCGTGTATATATTGCTGTAATGCATCAGATCTTTGCCATATTGCACTGGAAGGATAGCATGAGGAAAGGTTGGAACCGAAATCTCCTTTTATAAATACTAATAACAATCAATGTAACAAAATATAATGGAACAAACATATATATATATAAATTCAATATTTCTCGAGAAAAAGAAGAAACCGAAATGTATTTTCAAATGTCTCGTATTATGCTTAAAAGCTGTACATTCAATCTTGGGAACTATTTTTCCTCAATTAATTATCTTTTATAAAGGTCTCTCACTTTCATGAAGAATATTTATAGAAGTTTCTGAATTGGGCTTCTTTTTGAAGATGTTGAATGAGACACTTAACCAGTGAACAGCAGATTTTATATTTAAAAGTCTTTCTTGCAGTGCGCAATCAAAATCAAACGATGGCGCATGTATGCATTTAAAGCTCAGTACAAATAGTTGCATGGTATATTTTGGGAGAAAAATCATTATGAAGGGTGTAAGATCTTATTTTTGTCAGATAAAAATAATGATTTATTGTTGAACATTGCAATGTAATTGACAATTTAAAAATTGAAAGAAAAAATGTTAAAAAAAATAGCGAAAGAAGCAAATGTAAATATTGATGATGCAGCTGTTATAATATTGAGGAAATGTTTGATGAAGAGAATTGTACGTTTTGCAGTTGTACTTGATCAATCTATGTTAACATCGACAATAGTTAAAAATAAACCCAAGAAAAGTTTTAAAAACTTATAAGTATTACGTTGTTTCTACGAAAAAAAAAATACTAAGGGCCTTCAACGTTCACGCATTTTATTTATCTTGTTGCAGTTGCTATCGGAGAATACCCGATATAAAAAAAATCGAGAAATAATGTATCTTGCGTTGGAAAAATATTCAACTGATTTTATAAAAAGAATGCATTGTACACGAAATAGCTTCTATACTAAATATAGTGACTTAATTGATTTTTAATTTATTTTATGAAGGAAACATACCACTATATGACATTTGTATTACATATTAATGAAATGTTTTCTTAAATTTCTTTAAATTTCATCAATGCTACATTTACTTAAAACAATCATTTATTGCAGTAGAAACGATATCACCAGAACTACCCAGAAATACTGCAAGAAGTTCCGATCTCCAATGTGACATCAGCACATCAGCACGTGTCACATTGTGTGTAAACGAATATGACATCAGCATGATGGGGCGCCAGCACGTCATGTTCGATGTTCGATGTTCGCGGTCACCTGGATGCTACTTTTGGAGAGCGTTGGATCCATCCCTTGGACACCACGATCTCCGAATTTATCAGAGACTTCTTGGTACACATGAAGTAACTGGTTCCTAGATATTGAACTCACAGCTGCAACCATTCGATCTCGCAGATAAGAAGCAGGCATTGATGGCGCATAAAGGGTGGCCTTTACGTACCTTCACAGATAGGTTTGCATTCGAAAGCAGTTCGCATATACTCAACAGTTTCATCCAATATGCAATTGTACTTTTTCCTTAGCCTTCGCAACCATCTTCTACGGATTTCTTGACCCACCTGTAAATCTGTTTATGATGATGCAACTCTTCATTTAACTTTCATCCAAATGGATGTTGCACTTCAGCAATAGATTCCCTCTTCGCATTCTGCAACCCACAAAATAATTTTTCCCTCTCACATCGTCATTCCCTTTGCAAATAAACAGCAGCGTCGCATTTAACGGAATAATTCGAATGCATTATAGAAACATCATGCGTGGACTCCACTAAAATTTCTCGAATGTTCTCTAATAAAGAGGAATTTGTGCCTTAGATGCCTTTTTTCTAACCGATTGAAGCAAAAATTGGACTCAAAAAGAGAAATGCAGTCACTCAATCACATACCAAATTGGATGCATTTAAGTTATTGCGATTTGGGGTTATTCCGTTTATAGGCTTCTAAAAGCACATACCGACAGACATTCAACCTGTTGCTGGATCTGGCTTAAAATTTGATAAGCGTCTATCCAGTTAGTGAACAGGTGTTAAATCAATTTAGGCACCAAATTTTATCAGTCTAGCTCTCTTAATTTATAGTTATCGTGTCAGCTTGTATTCAAACAGCCAGACAGGCAGGCTTCCATTGAATAGAGTTTCCTCGAAATTTGACAGAAATCTATATATTTGGTGTAAAGACCGTATACTAAACTTCATACGTCTACTTCAAAATGTATATGAATTGTCTTTGTTACAAACAGACATACAGACATTTTCCAAAAATGTATTTTTTGAATTGTGGGAAGTCCAAAACGTAGAGATTAGTCAAAATCTTGATTTCGAATTTTTTGACCATTAAAATACTTTCTTTATACTTTCTATATATAAGAAATCAAAACTTTGAAAATTCTTATATTTAGTTAGGTATCTATAACTAAATATAAGAAATATTTGATCATTAAAAATCAATATTTAAGTATTCCTTTTCAAAAACCCTGCATTTTATCCCTGCATTGTGATTGGACTTGCCTGGAAACATATTGTGTAATAATATGAATGAAATAATTTGTAAATTTTTTTTACAACATTTAAGGAGGTAACTCCACTGTAAATCATATTTCTAAATTAAACTTGCTCAATGCAAAATAAAATTTTCGTTCTAAATATCAGATTACAGCGATAAAGTGAAAGGGAATGAAAGGAAGTGAAATCGAAATTTGATTTTTACTTTTTATATTTTTCTTTAATGTATCTAATGAAATTCAAAATAATATATTTGAAATATTTAAATTAATATTAAAAATCTATTAAAATAGTTTTATTTCAACTCTTCTGGTCCTCTTACGCCCTAAAACAAAATATTATTCTCTTCATTTCTTATACCCACATTAAAATAGTGGTGAGGCGAATTTGGTATGAGCGGGGATAGAACATAGGACCTTGAGTATCGCAGCCCAGTAACATGACCACAATACAAAAGCAATTGCCTGTGTAGTGTAGCTGTTAACTGGCTTATAAGCTTTCACTACAGTGGACCTCAAATACAGCAGTAAACTCCACCAGGGCTTAGATTGCACTTTCTTTTTTAGAGTTCGCTCCTGAGCTTCTTATTATAGTGAAGAAAATGGAATATACATATTTAATGTATTTTTGCTGACTCATTTCAGCCAATTTTTGACTACATTTTAATTGCAAGATCGTGCACCTAGAATTCCATTTATTGAAATCATTGTGTTTTGAGTTACTGCATTTAGAATATTTGGTGATATAAATCGACAGTCGGTAACCCATAGACAAATTTAATTCAAAATGTGAAGCGAATTTATATGTTAGATGCGTAAATTGTGCATCAAAATTGGCCCATCTAGAGCTTTACGTCTTGTAGCTATGGTGTTAACTTTTACTTCTATTTTAGACAGGCAGACATCCTATGTATGGATTTCGTCCAAATTTTGACAGGAATATACAAATTTGGCAAAAAGATCTGATAACAAATCTCATCCATTTAGCATTAAAATGTTTATTCATATATTGTAGTGAAAGCTTATAAGCCAGCTAACAGCTATACTACTCGAGCAATTACTTTTGTCTTGTGGTCATGTTACTCGGCTGCGAACCTCAAGGTTCCAGGTTCTATCCTCGCCCATACCAATCCGCTACAATATATTATTCAAAGAATGTGCTTTTGACACACATGGAAGTTTGAAACTTAGATATTTGTTAATTTGCCAAGGCCGAATATTTTTCAACTATTACAACATTTTGTCTTTGTATACAAAAAAATAAAAACGGTAAATTTTCATTAAAAAAGTGTTGATATGATTGGTTAAATATTCTGTTTAAAAATACGAACAGATTCTTAAAAGTTAGGAGATGGATTCAAGAAAAATTCATATTTTATATTTGACCAATTCACGCGGCATTCATTTTGCATAAACTGGGCAAAAATGAATGATAAATTTTGAAAATCAATAAAAATAAGTGATGAAATGCGATAGAAATGTATCGTTGCTGCTTAACGATTGCAAAATCAGAAACGTTTATCTCAAGAATTTGAAAATTCAGTTAACAATGCCAACGACAGATGGCGCTGCAAAATAGGAAAAACAAAAACCTGTAATAAGAAACGATGTAAGGTCTGTTGCATGAAATTAAACAACGATGCTTTTTAATGAAACTTCCATTTGCAGCAATAACTTGCAAAATATGAGGCAAAATTTTCTAAACATGAGAGTTGCAATTTTCTCATATCTAGTGCAGCGCCACTTGTCGGTGGCAATGTTAACTGAATTTTTAATTTGTTATTATGAAAATCCCTGAGCAAGGAAGCAAACGACATATTTTTATCGCATTCCGTCTTTTTTTGTGATTTTCAAAATCCGTCAGTAATATTGACAAGATCTATTGAATAATTTTATAACAGTATAGTAACGAAGTATTCCAAAGGACTTGAAACCTGCTTAGAAGAGTGTGTATTGATTGAGACATATAATATATAAGGAAAAAAGTGAGAAATATAAAAGAATGCATTGCTTAATTTCGATACATTTCGGCAATAACCCAATTCTAATTATTAGAATTCCTTTCACTTGTTGACGTATCAGTTACATTTCTTGCATTACCACCAGAATCCTCTTAAGATTCTGATGGTAATATAGAAAGTATTTTCTGATAAGTAATACTATTTTAAGTCTTTGGAAACAACTAAAATAATCTCAACCAACTATCACTATTGTCTTCTAAAATTTTTGTATTTAGCGCAAAATTTATTATTTTGTAATTATGTAGAAATAATATAACATATACTACACGAATGACACTTAATACTACTAATAAAACACACTTAATACTACTTACTAAAATTAGAAATATTTGAAGAAATATCACCGATTCTCTCCAAATACTGATCAGCATTCGTTTTGACTCAGTGCAAATCAATTCAATATTCTAAAAATATATCAAATTAGTGTCGTCACTACCACCAGACGATAGTTTCCGAGGAATATGAAAAGTGGTGACATCTACATGAATCACGTGCAATTTTAGAACAAAGTTCGAAATCAGAATAATCAGATTAAAAACTATGTAAAAGATATTCAGTTTCAATGTAATCTCAATCGAATTTGTTCAAATCAAAATCGTAAGGATCACGATAATAAACAATGGAATTAAAAATATCCCTAGCTGCTATCTCCAAATTCTTACTAAATTAAAAAAAAAAAAGATAAATAATATATCGTTTGCACTTTGAATTTTCAATTTAAAAAAAGGTAGTGTTATGTTGCCATCTAATTGTTGATTAAGGTAAAAAAATAAGAGAATAATACAAAATTTCCTGTTATCCAAGCTAAATTCATAATAACTCATTGCATAATTGAGACTAATTTATATAAAGCTGGACAGAGGTTCAATTTATTTTTATCTTACACATGCTTTATTAGAAGCAGTCGGAATCTCTTGAAACAAGATCATAATTTTACTTAGTGTATTTAATAACAAATTATTACTTTTAAAATTATTTCTTTTCATACAGATTGTAAATGAACTAATGAGCACACCAAAACCAAGAGAAATAGTATTTATCATATTAGATTATAAATGAAACTTCCATGTATTTTCACCTAAGAAAAAGAGAGGAAAATTTTTCCCTTTATGCAAAGGAAAAGTTTATTACGAGGAAGGGCATAGGAAGGGTCAAGGCGTTCATTTTAAATGTGAACATTTTGCAGTGCATCTTGTATTTAATAGATAAATTGAAATACTATTTCTTTACTTTTTCAGCAATAAAATACACTTCTTATAATGACTTTATAAAACATTTATTTATGCTTTTCTATTGATTTTATCTACCGAATATTGGCACTACTTTTACGAATTGATGCTACTCTTTAGCAGATCATGGAACAGACATTGTTCATATTTTTAAGCTTTTTTTTATATTATATTTGACTGATAAATTTTGTCGTCATAATGACGATGAATAGCTCTTAATAAGTTAATAATAAGAAAATAATTTTATATAATTTTAATATAATATCCTTATTATATCTTAATCCTTTAAAAGGCCATTTTTTTTTAGTCATGATATATTAAAATATTTTTGGGATTGAGATTGGCTGAAGAGAAGCGATTCATTTAGCTTATTTTAATTTGATTAATTAATTAATTAAGTTTATTAATAATTAAGTAACGAATCAAGATACACCACTTTGTGCGAGGTAAGAACTGACGTATCTAAATTTGTGTCTTATTGAAAAATTTATCAGAACATATGTCAACCTACATAACTTTATACAAAGATTGATGAATTTGGTGGCAAGCAGATTTTCTATGGCCCTAGAAAGGATTAATTCATAAATGGTATTTATTTTAATTTTATGTTTAGTATCTAGGTCCTTGCATTTTTGTGTCGCAATGACCTAAGGGAGATAGTCATAATAACAAAATTATCTTATTGAGATACAAAATGAGACTTTTCAAAATGTTGAGATCAAATATTTTAATCATTTCAGTACTTACTCTTATTACATTTGTCTATGTGTCTCAACAATAGCCAGAAAACGAGTAAGGCTCTCATTGGATTAATTTTTGTTTTTTATTCTTATCATTAGTAATATACAGTACCAATTATTATTGGTAACATAATATCATCAGAAATTTATCATCAATATATCGTTCTTGTTAGGTTTAGTAACTACATATATTTATCTACATTCCATTCTCTACAAATATCTTGTGTTGTATTCCTTTTTTTAAATATCCAACGAACTTCATTATAAAGTACTTTATAGCTGGTAGGATTCTAATCCTTATAAAATTCCTAAGTCCAGTCTTAAAAAATTTAAAAATTGTTATAATTCCATTATTTCTAACATTCATCCCTAATATTTGATGTTTTCGGCTTCTGGAATCCTTTAATGGAAACTTGTAATCATTTAGAGTATTTCTTTTTTTTTTAATTCAAATAATTTATCCCTTTTTGAAAAAAATAATAGTTTTGCATGAATTTTGTTCACATCCTTATTTCAATAAATTGTATTCTAGTCCTGTTATTCGACAAAGTTTTAGTTAATTATATCAAGGAAATTATGAATATAATTCTATGAAATTCGTGTTATTCTATATGAAATCGATCTGTATGAAATCGCAAACTCTTGATCACATTAAATAAATGGAATTTACTGGCATTCTTAGACTAATTTGATTTTTAATTATATTTCTTATCTATGGAATTTATAAGATATTTAATTGATTTATTTAAATAATTTATTGTATCATATTTTGTTTTTCAGGTCAGTAAATAAATACGTATAATAATGTGCTTTTTAACATAAGAGATTGAAGGCCGGCGTCCTGGCAAAGGGGTACCGTATCTTCGCCGTGATCTGGGCATCCTGGGTTTGAGTCCCAGTTTGGGTATGGTTGTTCTTCCGTTGTTCTATCTCCGATATGTGAATGTGCCTTCCTGTAAAAGTGGGTTATGCAAGCGAATGAGTGATGCGAGAGTTGCGAAGTCGTACTCTTGGCCCTAGTTGGCGCTACTATACAAACAAGAGACGCTCCCCCACCGGCTTAAAATAACAGCTGATTTAACCATGGCAAGTGCCATTGGAAACAACAACAGAACCTGAAAGAATTTAATACACAATGTAACTTAAGCTGAAAATTCCTTTTTGAATATTCACAATGCTAGATATTATTGACTCGAGACTGTTCAGGGAATATTTTCAAGAAAGAATGGAAACTTATTTTTCTCTGCTGTAAGAGAGCTACACAAAATGCAATCAAAGCGTAAAATAGTAATCCGCACTGGACGAAGCTATACGCAATTATGTTTGTCATGTGACGACAACATCTTACAAAGATACTGTTAGATTCTAAAACTGAAACTGTGTGTTGGCATGTGTCATCAGAAAAGATGAAAAATTCTTTTTAATTTTGCTTAAAACATCAATTATACACAGGCGTGATAATTTTTTTTATTATCTAAATCGAAAATTGCTGAACTTCTATTGTTGTTATTGCAGATTACTTAAAAAAGGGTTATTTCGATTCAATTTTGCACAAAACAAAATTTTAAATAATCAGGCTTAGAAAAAAAAAATTATATTCTTAACAGGAGAGATTTTTATTTATCTATAATTTATTTATATACCAAGTATGATTAAAAGTGCAAATCTTATCTGTAAGTGCTCATCTGTACAGTATACAATCTTATTTGTACAGTATATGAAGATATATAGAAGACAATATAATGTAAAATTCAACAATTATATGAAAAAAAAATGGCAATGGGTAAAATTGGCCCTTTTTTTCATCGGCTCGTGTGATTTTCATAGCATGGTTTTCTAGGCATTTTAAACATACAAGTTAAGAACTAGTATAAAAATCAACCTATAAATTCTATATATATATATATATATATAATATATTGGCGACAAACTTGGCGATAATTTGGCAACTTGGTGACGAATTTGACGACTTTGGCACCAAAATAGATTATACCCGAATCATTGAGAGTTTTCCCGATCCGTCCAGTAGAAACCGAGTTACGCCTCGAAAGTTCCTGATTGGTTGAGAGGCTTCTAGCCCCGCCTCCTGAGACCTATAAAAGGAGCAGCCTGCAGCTGCCGCAGTGGTCGTGAACCAGATCTGAGAGTAGTCGAAAGCGACAGAGAAGAGTAGTCGGAATCGACGGTGAAGAACTGGTCTTCCAGGGATTAGCGGAGCAGCGACGGAGTCAAGCTAGTGCTGAACTAAGATGTGCGCTACTGTCTGCAGTGGATTCTTGTTGTATGCTGCACGTCTCGGCTGAAGATAATCGTCTTCTGTGCTGTATATAGTTGTCGTCTTTGTGCTGTCCTGTGTGTCTTCGTGTAAATAAACGTCGTTGTTTTATTTTCTACTGCCGCCTGGTGATTGAACGTTCTCCACACCATATAACTTCCACTATCCAAACGAACCCCCGGAAATTTTGTAACAATATATATATATATCTTGGTATATTAATATATTTTATAAATTTTTCAAAATACATTATCACAAGAAAAATTAATTATGTTTGAACATACATATCAGAATTAGTTGAATGCGAACTTTCATCGAAAAACTCTTCTGTACAATTATCCTTAACACTAAAATCACTTTCTGCTTCATTTAAAAGTGTCTGGTGCACTGCTTCATAATCGGATCAATAAATTGGAAAATATTTCGGGGCCCAAATCTTAGCTCCATTTGCTAAGCCTTGTTGCGGTCTTAGAGACCGCGCTCAAAGAAATAACTGAATTATTTTAAAAAGCATCCGCTGAAATCGGTTGAAAAAGTGCACGCGTATTGAAGGCCACAAAACAGGAAGCTACGTGGTCAATCCATTCCATTGAACTAAAAATGAAATAGGATTGACTGAAATCCATCACTAGCGGTCTCACAGACCGCACGTCCCCAGTTAAGGGTTAAATCAAAAATTTATCAGAACGGTTTTTTTTTACTTTAACTGGAAATGCTATTTAGATTTCACATCAGAAACTGATTTTATTTTTAAAAAATTAGGAAGCTGGTGAACTACATCCTTACGTGCGCCGATCAAAAACAGCTAAAATTTACCGCACTTCTGATATTTAAATACCATGCCAGCAATTTTTTCATATAGAATTTCGTATAAATATTGATCTCAATACTTGTAAGCACCCGCGTGACCTCGCAACACGAACTCAAGACAAGAATTTTGAGTGTAATTCATAACCTTTAAAAAAATTCTTAATGCAGTTTTTATTAAATTTATTTTGCAAAATCTTATTAGTTACCATTATGGGTAGATGTTTATATTGAATCAAATTTTAATCAACATTTTTATACAAGAATTAATTAAATTAATCGATTTACTGATTAATTCTGAAAGCATTAAAATAGTGACTTATCGTGTCTTAATTTCTCAATTAGAACTTATGTGAAAATGAAAGAACATTCGAACTATGAAATTCCGTCTTTACAAATATGAAACAAATAACAATAGTTTAAATTGTACTTTGTAAAAATTATTTAATCTGAATATCAACACATTTTGTAGTTCATTGGACGGGGGTATGTAAAACTGGTAAGAAGTGATCACCTCGATCCCAACTAAGGTCATATCCCCTTCTCCTGCATAAAATTAGGAATTTCGGGTAAGACCGCAAAAGCACTGAATGAACATTAGCCAATAATAGTTAGGAAATATACATTTTTTTTATGGCATGAATCTAACATTTTTACTGACACTGTCGTGCAAATATGCATTTTGAAAGCCTTTTTGTCAACCGAATGAAACCAAAATTTACACATAGCAACAATTGTAGTCAAATGATAAAATACCAAATATGCTGGGCGGCTGTATTTATACCCGACTTGGCGTGAAAATCTCTGAGTTTCTGGAAGCTTCTAAGCTATCTCGCTTAATAATGGTCTTAGAGCTTCCAAAGATATCCATTTCTCATCAAATCTCGCCAAGTGGTCGCAAAGTCGCCAAGTCGCCAGACCACTGGAAATGCCACTTTTAACGTAAAATACGCGTAAGTTGTGCGATTCTTCGCCAAAATTTAAATACTTCAGATCTGTCTGAGATATTTCAAGACAAATATAAGCAATATTTACAGATGTGTAACAATATCATTCCATTTATGAGTTAATAAAGCCATGCGAAAATACAGACATACAAAAAGCTGTCCCTTTGACAGAATTATTTCAAAATTTAATAAGAATCTACATTTTAGATGCTAAACCTTTGTATCAAATTTTATTTATCTAATTCTTTGAGTTTTGGAGTTATGAAGCTCCCTTGTAAACTGAACAGTCAAACAGACAGAATTTCTGAGAATAGATTAATTCAAAATTTAATAGAAAATCTAAATATTTGGTTATGATTTCATATTTCAAATTTTATTTGTCTAGCTAAAAGCGTCTTCCAGATATTGTATACTTAGACAGACAGATATAATGCCAAAAATGTGTTTTTTAAATCAGAGAAAGAACGTGGAGATTCTTTAAAATCATGAGTTTGAATTGCTTTGCGATTTCAGTACTTCCTCCGTATTTCGTATAAGAGAAAGTAAAAAAAAAAAAAAAAAAAAAAAAAAAAAAAAAAATCGGAAGAGGATAAAAGTTATTTGTGTGTAAAATCCTCTGTTTAACCCAAAATGCGTTTTAGAAAGAGGGTGATGTGATACAAGTGACCATGAAAGATATTGAAATGATATCTTATCCGACAAAACAAATAAAGTCATTGAACTATCAAGAAACTGGTATTCTACGCTCCGCATTCATTGTTTACTGGAAACACAAATAAATTCGCATATCATAGGAGGTTATTCAAAAACTATTGCACTAGTTTCAAAAGATTGGAATTTCGTTGCGAATAATAATAGGAAGATAAAATTCAATAGCGAAGATAAAATTCAAATACAATAGCGAAGGGAGCTTAAAAGTTATTTCCTTGGATAGTTCTTCATTTGATTACAGTGACACTAGACAAAACAATATGGTAGTCCATTACACCCTAGGCAATTTGAGGCGTTTTAAAAATCCGTTAATGGGAGGTCGATATCCAAATGCATTTTCTGCAGTTTCTGGTTATATAATTCTACTGCAACAATTTTTATTGCCTTCCTTTGATTGGAATATTTTGTAAATGCCATATTTACACCTTCTTTACTTGAAACGCCTTACAGAAGTTTAAACTGAATAGAGATTTCCTTAATCATTTTGATAGAATGAAAAATCAGCTACAAGAATATTAATTATATGCACGAAATGATAGTAGGTAAAATATAGACCTTATTTGCATTTCATTTCCTCATTTATTCAATGCTCCTCTTATTTTATTATTGCTCCTCTCCTCATTATCCTCTCTCTCCTTCTTCTTACAACTTCCCACCTCTTATAACCCCCGGGGGGCACCTCGAAATGAGGATGAGATGCTTCCGGTATGGTGGTTGGATCTCGCCACCCTGGAGGGTACACAAATAGGTGGGGGATCTGAATCCTCCCATCGATGACGGGACGTACTTCCTTCTGGGAAGGTTGTACCTTGGCCGGTGATGGCCCTTAGGACTCAACCACAGTTCCCGCCAGTGTTGCTGTTGCGGCGGTCCGGTCATTCAGTTTTATGGTTTAAATCCGTGTGCCTTCGTGGAGGGTCGGAGAGTCAGATGGCTGACTTCCCTCCTCTTATCCCTTTCCTATTACTTCCTCCTATTTCATCATTCTCCCCTTTTACTTTCCTCAATGAAATTAGAAAGACTTTAATAATGAAATTCTGATTATAAATTGTCTTTAACACAAGTATTTTTTGGATTTTATATTCTTATAAAATAATATATTTACTTCCGAGATCATTGTCTCTTGCTAGCATTCATTTAATGTAACTTTTTAACAGGATCACATAATTTTTTTCAAATAAAAACATATGAAAGAGAATCATTAAAAGGAAAAAGGAGAACAATAATGAACGAAAAAAATGTGTGTGTGTATGTAATCATTAAGTCTTTGTTCCTTGTTTTCCTAAAAGTACATAATTTTTTTATATAAAAAATTCCACGTCATCATCAGAATAAAAGAGCAAGATGACATAAAATAAAACAGAAACGAGATTGGTTTACATCATTAATGAAAGAAAATAATAATTCCTAATTTTTTTCTTTGCATATTTCATTTATATCATTAAATTCAATAACTTCGGACAGAAATAACATGCCATGGCAATCGGTCATTAGATAGGAAAATAGTAGAATTTGATGCGCTCTTTGAGTTCTTCTGTTTGTTTCATTCTTTCGTCACGTCGAGGAAAGATTTTTCATTTTTATGAATGCAAAATTTAAAGTTTATATTTATAACTCAGATCAAAGTAAAGAAATAAATGTATTTAATTTTGTTTAAAAATCTTCCGTTATATTAAAATGCTGTTATATCGAAGTACTAAATAACATATACTGTATTTTTGTTTTTTACTGCCCCGTAAACAAACCTAAAGAATTATCACCAAAATTATTTGACAGCAAGACATTGAGGACAAGACTTTTTGTATTTGAATGCCATAACTCAAAAACGAAACTTAGCTAAATAAGTGACAATTATATTATTTTATCAGCAAAACTTTATAGCTGTAGCAAATTTTCAGTTGAATTCCTGTGTTAATTGTGTGCTGTTTTTGAACATGTAACTCAAAGTGCAACTAATTGATAATAGAAATTGATATGCTTCCCCGACAAATTTGATCTGTTCAAATTTTAAACTTAATCTGGAGATTTAAGTTCAAAGTATGAGAGTATTCCATAGAAAAAAAAATTCCAGCTCGATTCACCTTCAACGCGATTCAACCGGTCTGCATACAAATATGGCCGAATAAATGTGGAATCGAAGGATCATAAATTTAAAAGGAATAAAATTCATCCACAAATATTATCAATATTTAATGTCGATTTAAGTTTATTCCATTTTGCTTCGTGTTCGTGAAATATTCAAGATAGTATAAAATAGTAAAAGGGAAAAGAAACTGGTTATTAAACGAATGCAAGAATTAAATTTGTATATTTTCGCACCTAATGTGTCCATGTCCTAAAATGAAAATTCGATTGCACTACTTCGAATAGTATTGTTTAAGTACATGAAGTAATCAAAGGCGGAAAATTAAGAGAGTTTAAATTCTACGATGTAATAATCTTTATGTTTATCTGATGTTTTGAAAAAATGTTTGAATGAATTCATATTCATTTAATGTTTTGAAAAATAATATTGTGGGAATTCATATTATCATCATTCACTGATGAGTAGTTTAATGTAACACAAAGCCATTAGGATTTCACTGCCGGCGTCCTGGCTTAGGGGCAGCACGTCTTCCCCGTGGTCTGGGAGTCCTGGGTTCGAGTCCCGGTTTGAGCATGATTGTTCTTCCGTTGTGCTATCTGTGAGAT
This sequence comes from Argiope bruennichi, assembly GCF_947563725.1. Lineage (NCBI taxonomy): Eukaryota > Metazoa > Arthropoda > Arachnida > Araneae > Araneidae > Argiope > Argiope bruennichi. The sequence goes on from NC_079157.1 coordinate 44,115,879, forward strand.
GCATGAATGTGACGTCCTATAAGAAGGGGTTGTGCAAGCGAATGAGTGATGCGTGAGTAGCAAAGGCGTACTCTTGGCCCTAGTTGGCGCTACTATAAAAACAAAAGACGCTCCCCCACCGGCTTAAAATCGCTGTCTTCGTAACAGCGGGCTTGTCCATGGCAAGTGCCATAAGAAACAGCAACGGGATTTCACTTCCCAACTGAAAATATTCCATCCATCCATAACTTAAGGATATAATAATTTCTCGACTAATTTTGAAAAGTTAGAAAATATTATTTATTTATATTATAGTTGTTAGTATTCGCTTTCAAAAATCTTTGCAGTTACGTGTTGACTGAAGACTTCTTCGTCGTACCGTGATCACAATTCGAGATGGGAGGCATGTGAAATCTGATTGCATTAAAGTGTGGCGAATTGGTATGAGCGAGGATAGAAGCTGGGACCTTGTGGTTCGCAGTCTAGTAACATGACCACGATACGAAAGCATTTGCTCGGGCTGTTATAGCTTATGTGTTATAGCTGTTATGGCTTATAAGCTTTCACTACAAAAGATCCATCGTGTATGGCAATGCAACGTCTTGATGCTTTGAAGTTCGGTGGCGGTCATGAAATTAGCCACGAGCACTTCCTTCTGAAGAGACACTTATAATTTGTAGATTTGAGGAAAAAATAAAATTTAATTGAATCCATTTAGATCAGCACGTAAAGCTATAACATTGTTGTGATTCACACAATTATTTTTGATCAAATTTAATAATGAAAGGATATTTAAACTATTTATGGGAGATAGATAGTTTTAATGAAATTGCTAATACATTTTTATTGAGGAATGATTTCGTTAGTTTTTGTTTATTTATGGGTGAAAAATTTCAAGAAATTTCAAGCGAGTAACAAATCGTAGCTATCGAGATTCGTAACTGAAATAATTTTGAATAAACATTAATCATCCAGATTAGCAACGTCGCATGTAACCGTCAGTTTTTTTTAAAACAATAAATTAACATAAGTAATATCGACTGCAGCTTTACGCCTTTTCCTAGAGCTGGAAACAGCTGGATTGTAAGTTGGTTTTTGAAGCAATTCATTACGAATTTAGGTATTTTTTTTTGAAGTACTCATTTGATGTTCTTCTGTTAAATTTTGAAACAGGCTCAATTTGGAGATCATTTTGCAGCAACTTCCATCTCACGTACCAAGTGCATTCGTGCACGTTGACCTGGTTCATTTTAAATCTAACATTGTGTAAGACGCGTCCTCTCGTTGGATTTGTTCTTAAACTTTGGAAGAGATGATGTATCTGATGCCACATTTATCAAAAATTAGGAAAAGAAATTCAAATTAACTCAGAGTTCAAAACGAGTAAGTTTGAGACAATATAATCCAAGCTTCGAAACGGGCTTTGATGTAATGAACCTGTAGTGAATAGTTTATAAGCCAGTTAACAGCTATGCTATCCGAGCAATTGCTTTTATATTGTGGTCATGTTACTGGACTACGAACCACAAGGTCCCAGGTTCTATCCTCGCTCAACACATTTCTCTATATTGGTGACCTCGGACGATGAACCTTCAACCTTCGTACAGCTGTTGTGGCGCCATCTACCCACAGCAAACCAAAGTCGTCAGACTCACTTGACAATGCAACCACTCACCCACACACGCTCGCCATAACGCTTGGCGCTACTCAAATGGGTACAAGAGCATTAGAATCAACAGCTAATACATCACCACTCAACAGCCATATCGTTCGTCTCACATCCGATTCACTAGAGGGTGAATCTATAGTGAATAGCTTATAAGCCAGTTAACAGCTAATTGCCTTTGTATTGTTGTCATGTTACTGGACTGTGAACCACAAGGTCCCAGGTTCTATCCTCTCTCATCACAATCCGCCACAAAAACAAACTAAACTTGTTTACTTTAGTAAAGCATTCTTTGGTGCATACCTTTTATTGTTGTTGTTTTCATAAAAAAATTATGGATTGAGTGAAAATAAAAAAAATAGAAAATGTAGATTAAATGTACGGAAATGAAACTGTGCGCTATAAAATGATTAAAATTAGAGGAACTAAAACATTATTAATCTCGGCGTTAAGATTTGGGAAAAATACAATTGGATGAAAATATGAGCTAAATTGAAATGTTATCAACTGCCACAGATTGTGGAATTACGTGAAGATAAGAAAAACGATATTGAAAGATAAGCATAAAGACATTTTAATGGCATACAGGGTTAAAAAACAGCATATTTGGAGATTTGGAATATCCTGGTATCTTATTATCCATTCTGTTTTTCATCATTTTAAATGTGATAATTCGGAGTCAATTATGTTTTTTCAAATTTGTATTGTTTTTTAATCACACGTGCTGTTTGATTACATCTAATCTGGCAGAGATAAAAATAGATAATACCGGCTTTAGATAAAGAAGGAAAAGGAAAAAAAATCTTATTTTCCATGAAATTAGGATTTTTCTTATCTTCCACGAAAAAAGGGGGGGGTGAAACCAATTTTTTGTATTTTTCTGAAATATTTAATTGATAAAATAATTCAAGAATTTATGCATCTACAGTCATATGATTGGAGTTTTTACAATTATTTTATGTTTCCAACAGTAGCAATTTCCTAAGAATCTGAAGTGTAAAAATTCATTTTAGAAAATTTAAAAAAAAAAAAAACTTTTCTCTTTTAAGGATAATTGCTTTGATAAAGTGAACAGGAATTAAATACAGATATCCCTTAAAGTCATGATTTCATTTCAATAATTTGTAAGAGATGAAGTTAAATCCAGCTAATCAGAAAAAAATATTGGTTTATAACTATAAAATAAAATTTTAAAAAGCGCAATTCTTAATAATTATCAAATTGAATGATTGTGACATGTTATGATTAGAAATAATCGAGCTTTAATGAAATAATTTAAATTATTTAGCTAAAAACACTTAAAAGATATATAATGAAACTTTTTGAAAGAAAAAAATAATGAAGTATTAATATTAATTAGGAAAGTGAAATGCATAGTATAGTCAAATGATATTTGAATATCGAAGGATGGTTATTTTATTTTATTGTGACTAAATATTTAAATAAAAGTGTCATACAGCTTCTTGTGTTTAGATAGGATTAACACATTTTTAAGACTTTTAACAATTATGTGATGAAAAATCTGCTAAAATTGCAGAACATTATTAATGTTAAATTGAACATTGCAATGAATTTTTTAAATTCAGTGCAGCGAATTTAATAAATTTAAATATTGAATTTAATAAATTTGAACAGTAACTGGGCGAAGATTATCGGTTTTGAAGATTCCAACTATGACGTACCATTCAAAGCGTCTGCTTAGCATTGGAAGCACCCTCAAGATTCCCCAGAAGGTCGTCTCCATTATTCCAGAGCAGTCCCACACGGAGATACCCAGCCAACATCCAATCAAGCCTCCAACGTTGTTGAAGCTGGCTTCCTCGTAAAAGTTGGACCATATATTCACTTGAAATATTTTCATTAAAAATCTATATTGGCATAAGAAAATGGGTACTTTTTTTAATATTAATGAACAAAATCCTGTAAAAATTGCTATTTCTACACAAAAATTCCGTGAAGAGGAACAAAGATGGTAAGAGGAAGCACAAAAATCAATTTAATAAATTTTTTTAAATTACTTTTCACTACCCTCATGATTTTAAAGGAATTTTAGCTGGTTTTTTTCCAAAATAATAATAAAAACACATTTCGTAGTTTTTTTGCTTGCTATTAAATAATACACCAACAGATATTATGATTACTTTTTTTGAAGTTAAAATAGCGATAGTTTAGTAAAATTGAAAGAAAAAAAAATGAGTTACGTTGTTAAGTAATTGAAAGTCAGATTCATACACAAAAATGTGATAAGTTACATTTCTGCTGCATACAGTTAGGAACATAGTTATTATAGAGTAACTATTTCGTTAAAATCGCATCTTCATAATAGATTTCAATACGTTATTATTAATATCCAAGAACCCCCGGTTTATCCCATTTGGGTATGAAACTTGTTCAAGGAGAAACGGAGAGAGATCCTCCCTAGTGCGCCAAGTATTCACCGAGTCATTACAGCCTCAGGAACAGATTTATTGAAATATTAAAATTTCATATTTGAATACATGAAATATTAATCTGAATGCAAAGCAAAACATCATTAGTACATCGTTCAAGGCTTTACTGAAACCGACAATTTAAAAGAAACTTCAATTTTTTTTCTCCTGTTGAGTTGCAAATCTGCTACAACAATTTTTTGAGAAATGAAAATTAAAAACAATCTAGAAATAAAAATCCCTTAAAGAATTTAATTAAATTGCGTGGATTCATACAATTGAATTGATTATTACAATTAATATACAATTGTAGGTATTATTACTGCGAATAAAATTTTCTAGTGTTATTATTAAAGTGAAATACGAACAAATAATTTTTATCCTTTTGCAATTCTTACTGAATTAATTTATATTAATTAAAATCGTCTGTTCATGAATTTTCTCGGGAAAGAAACCAAAAGCATCTTCTTCAGGTTTTTTGAAATCGTTTGCTTTGATTTCACAATTTTCCATTTTAATATTATCTTGTTATTTTAAAAGAATTCTTTGCGATTTCATATCTATTTCTTGGACTTCGATTGAAATAATCATAAATATTATGATTATAGATCTTATCAGAGATATTGTGTTGTATATCATTTCGAAGCATATATGTTGTTTGTATCACAGAAAATTTTCGTTTTCTTATAGGAATTTCTAAATCGTTCTCCGCTCAACTGAAGAATTAGTTGAACCAAGTAAGTGTATTTATTCCCAAAATTTTTTCTTCAGAAAAAAAAAGTTTCTAGTGGCAAAATTACTAGAAACGGATGTGTTTTTTTTATTTATTTTTTATTTTTTTTATACCTTGAGCTGTTTCTGTTTTTCTCAGAAACCTCAAGTTCAATGTACCAGCGAAAATACAAGTTCTTGCTCTCGTTGCTAGAGAAGACTTGAGATGTTTTTTTTTAAGATAAAATAATTCTGCTCTTTGCTTTCTTCAAATATCGAAGACCTCGCATGTTCTATTCTTTCAAATTATATTTCTTTCGAATTTTTCGAAAAAAATAATTCTTTATGTTCAATGTGTTAGCGAAGCTACTTGGTTCCCTCTAGCACAGCTAGCGAAACCATACGATGCGTTTTGATTTTTCTAAGTTAAAAAAATGTTGACCGGTGCTTTCTTCTGCTGTGAAGGCATTATCTTTCAGAATACAAATGAGATTCAGCAATTGTGATTCATAAAGGTTTAAAAAGAAATCTAAATAAAACAATCGCGATCAGTAAATTTCATGATTTTAATAAAAGAGATGGGCAACAGTAATTATTTCGCAGTATTGTTTATCTAGTCAGGCATCTTGATTGGCGACTTGGCACTGATGACATCCTTGTTGAAGTAAGGGGCACCCTAAAGTAAGATTTTACCAAAAATACTTGCCTTGACTTGTTCAGAAGTTTCGGCAGAAAAGCATGAAACTTTTCCATCTCCATTTCATGTTCTTTAGTGAAATGTAGAAACTTTTAAATAGTGAAGTAAATCTTTCAAATTGCCAAGGAATACGTGTATTGAATTTCGCTCAAATCCATCAAGATGTGTGTAATTGTATAAGATTCAAAAATGCAAACAGACCAACAAATTGATATTCAGTTATATAAATATAGAAAGAGATTTTAAAATTATTTTAAGAACTAATATAAAAATGTAATATTTTTGTCATTAGATAAAATTAGATAAAGAAGCTGGTAGGCTAAGTTATAATGAAAAACTGAGGCTTATTTTTATCCTCTAGAACCTAATCATGCATCTTTTTATAAACATTAGAAAAAGCTTCTAGAATCTTCTAGAGACAAGATAAAGTAATAGTAAGTAACAATAATTACATTTAATAGTAATAATAATCTGAATAAATAATTTAGAAGAAAGAAATAGAAATTAAAAGCAACAAAATAAAAATAAAACATGTCGAGCGAGCTACCGACACCGCCATAATTTCAAACTCAAAAATAAATTTCATTGCAATATTATTAATTATTTTTATGTATGTTAACGAAAAATTCAACAGTTTTTTACCTTTAATTTGGAGATGCAAAATCCCATAATATGAAATTGTAAAATCTTTTACTATGAAATGTATAGAAGGTTTAATCTTAATTTTTTGAACTTCAATTTGGAACATGCCTCAATCAAGAGAATACATTCGATCCAAGATGAAATGTGATATAAAAATATTCGATATGTATTCCATCGATATGTATTCGATATGTAATGCCCGAGTATTCCATACTCGGGCATTACATATAAGATTTATTCAAAAATAATGAACATTTCAGAAACAGGAAATTGTGATAAAATCGAACAAGCACTTGTTCGATTTTATCACAATTGCTTGTTCGATGCTGGTACAAACTTGTTAAAAACTCCTTTAATATTACATTAAAAACTTTAGGCTTGAACAGTAAATATTAATCGTACACTTTCAAACTGGGTTATAAAAAATCGGAAATATTTATTACTTTAAAATAGAGAGCCAAAAGATTGGATCAATTGTGGTTAATTAGGAAAGTATATTCATTTCAGATGTGTAACAATTATTGTAATAAATACCATGTAGAAGAAAAATTAGGGCACATGCCTTCAATTTATTCTTCTTATGCAAACCATGAAAATATAAAATATGGTAATTTTTTATCAGTTTATTTTAAAACAATGTGATTTCCTTGTAAGACCTTATACTGATTTTTCATTTTTCCAAAACGCAACAGAGACACATGGTGTATTTTATATATTAGATATGGGATTCGTTGCTTACTTTTAGCACGTTACTTATATAATTTATAAATAATTTATTTGAATCAAGTCTTATTTGTTAAAGCCAAAGGAGTTGAATTTGTTGCTTTTTCATAAATATGATAATATTCCATAGTTGTTTAGAATAATCACCCTAATTACTGCTCACTCTTACATGTTCACTTCCAAGGCAATATTTCTTCTTCTGTTTTATGAAATTTTACTCCGTATATTGGATTCGGCTATTACATTTGTAGAAAACTGGAAAATTGTGGAACTATTAGAATTACATCTAATATTATTGTTACCAACATTAAAATTAAATGAGTATTATAAATTAAAGTTGTATCTGAAGAAAAATCTGAGTCAAGATTTAAATGAATGATTTTTTTTATGATTCAACATTAATCAACAAAATTCTTCAAGTATATCAAAACTAACTAGGAATTTAATGATGAGCATTTAATTGTTATATTTTCTATAAGATAAAGGCTCATCAGTCAATAGTTCTATCCAAGTTTATTTTATTTTAATTTGATTAGTAATTAATAAAAATGCTTAGGAATGCATCTTATAGAGATTTGGCGATTATGGAGCACTCGCGTAGCGTAGTGAGGGTATCTCCTTCCTTTCAAAAGATAAGACCTTGCGTCTTAGTGTGCCTTTGACTGTTGACAAACTGAATGCGTCTTATAATATGATTTATTTCTAATGTAACCCCCACTGGAGTGGGGCATCACGAATTCATGAAAGAGAAGTCACAGGTTCCTTTCCATAGTTATATTCCGCTGATCGCATAGTAATGTTGTAGAACGAGCTATCTCTACTTCATTATTAAAACCATTTTTTGTCAGGAAATTTTTAATATTTATGGCTGATTTCTCACGAGTTTATTTTTTTATCATCTTTTCATAATAACACATTAAAAATATATATAAAAACCAGTGTGGGTGGTCTCCCTAAAACTTTTCCAGATGCTCTTTAATAAAGATGTTAATATCAGATAACTCTTTCCATGCTCCTGGCGTTCAATAATTACGGAATATTACTCTTTGGCGTGAATTTAACATTTTTATTTAATCTATTGTGCTAACCTTGGCAAGTCTTTTGGCCATTAATTCCTGGCAACTATATCCGAAAATCGAATTTTGTGTTTTACACGCGTTTCTCCCATCCGATTGACACCAAAATTCGACATAGAGCTACAATTATAATCAAAAAATCAGATACTAAATTTGATATATTTAAGTCATTGCGTTTTTTTTAATTATTGTGTTTATATGATTTTGAAACTTTACCTTGTAGACGGCCAACTCGTTGTTGGATTCGGCTCACACTTTTACAGATGTCTACAATATAGATATTAAATCTGCGCACCGAATTTTGTCTATCTAGCTCCTTTCGTTTTGTATTTATCGTATTAGTTTGTATTCATGTGACTGGACAGACGGATTTCTTCTATACAGATTTAACTCAAAATTTAATAGAAATTTGCAAATTTGGTATAAAGACCGTATACCAAATTTCATCTGTATACCTCAAAGCGCTATTGATCTATCTTTGTTACAGATGGACATTTTCCAAAAATGTGTTTTTCGAACTCAGAGGTCTGAAGCTGGAGATTCATCAAAATCTCGAGTTCGAATGTTTTAGCAATTGCTATACTATTTTTATACTAATAAGGAATAATTTTATACTAATAGGAAATAATACAAAATCTCACGATGTTATTAACATAAAAAATTAAACAAGGCCAGTAAAGCAAAAACACGTTGAAATGTGAAGATGAGAAATTAGAAGAGTGCACTTAATGTGCACTGCTGGTGCACATTAATACCAACTACGCGTGTTTTATTTCATAACTAGCCGCCTTTGGCGATCAGCCGGTTCGCCAATCTTAATGCACGTTAACATTTTAATAATTAAATATTTTAGGGAACTCCCATTTTAATTGCTTTTTCATTAAAATATTTTAAAACTTCAAATTTTAATAGTCATATAATTCACTCATAATATTAAAAAGGCCTTCAGCCATAACGTAATATGTATCTCTCTCATTTTCTGTTAGCTCCCGTAGAATTTATGCTTTAAATTAAAGTGGAAAGGATTGAACAGCAATAAATATAATATTTTTTTTTTACTGAAACGAAACATTTTTTAAAAATATGAATACTGAAAACAGAGTCGCTGTGTATTTAAAACTTATGGACACTAAAGAATATTTTTCTTAATTTATATAATATCTCAAGAAGTTTTCAACAAAATTTTCTCAAATTCATCATGAACAGATCGATCAATTAACAATGTTTAGTTTTAAATGCATGAAACACTAAAAAAATAAATAGAATCGTTTGAAATAATCTATCGAAAATTTCTTAAGCCTATCCTCTTTGGCGTGGGGAAAAAAACTACAACTGAAGCCTTACTCATTTGGTGGTGGGAAATGAAAAGATTTTTTTGGCGTCAAAGTTAGTTTTTAATTAATAAATAAAATTCTAATTAAAAATTCAAAAAAGGGACCCCAGGTGCACATTCCCGACCTATAAGATATGCATGTGCCAAATTTGGTAGCTGTAGGTCGAACGGTCTGTCCTGTAGAACGCCAACACACACACACACATTGAGCTTTATATAAGTATACATTCCTTTTTAGTACAATAAGTTATAACAAAGCTGTCCAAAGATTAGGTCGTAAAAATCAATAAAGCTTCGATATAACGTATTCTTTAAGAAATGAGCAGTCATTAATATGTAACAATGATTTATTTTTCTTATGTGGGAACTCTGCAATAATAATAAATCTTGTTTTATTCAGTTAATAACTTATTTTAGAATAAAAAGCCACTCAAAATTTGCTTACAATTGTTCGTGCCAAATTTTCATTTCAAAATGTGGAACATATTTAAGTTTAAGAAATATTTAATTTACATTTTTCCAGAAATTCATGTCACGGAATTTCATTTAAAGTTGCGACACATTTTTCAATAATCTTGACATCATTTAAAATATAAAGTGCAAACAAATAAACACTTTCACCTGACCTTCCTTTTGAGTATTGTTAAAATAAGATAAATATTTTTCCCCCTCCAGATAAAAGTCTAAACTTCAGAAATGTGAGATAAAATGTTTTTTTAAGCAGCTGTTTCTTAATAAATAGCATTATATCTTTTTATCTGCTTTCATTGTTTACTAAATGCTTTCAATTCTCCATTTCATTCCATATGATTCTATGATTTCTATTAAATATTTGAATACTATATTCATTAGATTTGCAATTTGGTACAGTAATTTATGAAAGAATATTCCTTTCTTTAATTGCATGAAATAAATTATCATTTAAAGCTTTTCTCTTGATAAAACAATGTGACGATCGCACGTATTGAGTTAAACTAGATACAGGAAGTGAGTATGAAAAATAAAAAAAATTGTTTTAGATAATGATTTGACAGATAAGTCGTAGTTTTCTATTTTAAATTAGATTATAAATAAAATTCCTGTTGTTCTTGAATGATGCTTTGTTAAGTCTTTGTTCAGTTTAGTGATTATTTTACTCAATTCGTATTGTGCTGAATCAAGTAAAAAACTGAGGTAAGTACAGTCAGCTTTACGCATTTTTATTTAATGTACTTATTTCATATTTATAAAGATGGATATTTTTTAATCGATTTTTCGCTCCCTTTCCTGTATAATGTATTTTGAAATTTTGAGTTCTTAGTTGAAGATATATTATTCTATTAAACTTAATTATTACTTAATCAACTTCTATTATACTTAATCAACCTGTTAATTGAATTTGTTTTGTTTGTTAATTTTGTTTACATAACGGTGTCGTTATTTTGTAGTGAATTCAAGAAAAATTAATTTCCTAAATTGGAGGTATTTATAAGAATAAAGTATGATAAAAAAAATGATAAATAACTGAAATTAAAAAGTTTTACTTTTAAAGTCTTCTTCGCTGAAAGTTGAAAAGTAGATACTCATTTTTCCCCCCAAATACATCGATGTCAAAACAAAACAACATTTTAAAAACGCAGGATGCTAGAAATAATACTATGAGGAAGTAAAAGCTTATCAGATATCATCAGAAAAAATTCCAAATATTTTTTTAAAAAATGAAAATTTATTTTGTTTTTTGATATGGCTTTTTTTTTATTTTAAAACTATATGTTTATCTAGTTTATTACTTTTTCTTATTATTAAACTTACAACTCAGTTTTTTTTTTTCTAGCCTTCCGTTATGTCTTTATGATTTTGTTCTAAACTTCAAACATAAAAAAAAATATTTTCTATTTTTCAGTACCTTAACGATCAATATTAATAAGAGAAGAGACTGCTTTTCCCATTGCATTTGTGCATTTTCACTAAAGCAACTTAATTTAAACTAGAAATTAAGATTTATTAAAAATTAATATTGTTAAAACTTTTGAAAAATCCGGGAAAAATTATTCATGTTAATTTTGCAGATTTCTACAAATTCTTTTTTTTTTAAATATTATGAGCTGCATGCTTAGGGGTTTTAAATACTGTATTTTGTTTTACACAAAACGGCCTTTATTTAGCTGCTCTTTTTTTTTTTAGTTTTAACCCTCCAGCTGCTTATCCCGCAATTTCTGCGGGTTGACAATCAGTCCATTTTCTATTGCATCCAGCGTTTCTCGCAGTTTAGAGTACTTATTTTTACGGTTACAGATTTTTATTATATCATATTATTACCATGTAACATATAATCAAGGTTGTTTATTAAAATTTCGAATGGACGTCTTTTCATTTGCAAATTATTTGCGTCAATCCTTTGACAGACGTACTGAAAAAAATGATCCTTTGACAGACGTACTGAAAAAAATGATCCTTTGACAGACGTAAATAAAATGATGGCGCTCAGCAATATATAGTAAGGCACAAATACTGTCTCAAAGAATCTTTAAAATCGTTTCTTTTGAATAAAGTTCAATTAGTAAACTGTATAATCAAGGTTGTTTATTAAAATTTCGAATGGACGTCTTTTCATTTGCAAATTAATTTCGTCAATCCTTTGACAGACGTACTGGAAAAAATGATCCTTTGACAGACGTACTGAAAAAAATGATCCTTTGACAGACGTAAATAAAATGATGGCGCTCAGCAATATATAGTAAGGCACAAATACTGTCTCAAAGAATCTTTAAAATCGTTACTTTTGAATAAAGTTCAATTAGTAAATTGTATAATCAAGGTTGTTTATTAAAATTTCGAATGGACGTCTTTTCCTTTGAAAATAATTTTCGTCAATCCTTTGACAGACGTACTGAAAAAAATGATCCTTTGACAGACGTAAATAAAATGATGGCGCTCAGCAATATATAGTAAGGCACAAATACTGTCTCAAAGAATCTTTAAAATCGTTTCTTTTGAATAAAGTTCAATTAGTAAACTGTATAATCAAGGTTGTTTATTAAAATTTCGAATGGACGTCTTTTCATTTGCAAATTAATTTCGTCAATCCTTTGACAGACGTACTGGAAAAAATGATCCTTTGACAGACGTACTGAAAAAAATGATCCTTTGACAGACGTAAATAAAATGATGGCGCTCAGCAATATATAGTAAGGCACAAATACTGTCTCAAAGAATCTTTAAAATCGTTACTTTTGAATAAAGTCCAATTAGTAAACTGTATAATCAAGGTTGTTTATTAAAATTTCGAATGGACGTCTTTTCATTTGCAAATTATTTTCGTCAATCCTTTGACAGACGTACTGGAAAAAATGATCCTTTGACAGACGTAAATAAAATGAGGGCGCTCAGCAATATATAGTAAGGCACAAATACTGTCTCAAAGAATCTTTAAAATCGTTACTTTTGAATAAAGTTCAATTAGTAAACTGTATAATCAAGGTTGTTTATTAAAATTTCGAATGGGCGTCTTTTCATTTGCAAATTATTTTCGTCAATCCTTTGACAGACGGTTACTGAAGTATACATTTTCGTCAAGTGAATGAAAATAAGATTTTTAGACTGTGAGTATAAGAATTTTTTTTTAAAGGAACGTTTCTTATGACTCACTTAAATAGTTCTTTAGATGATAATTTTAGCAAAAAAATATTGAATACTCAATAACAAAGTTTTACTAACATCAGTTAATGTTTGTTGTGAATCATTTAAAAGGTTTGCATACTTCGGAAATTCAGATAAAAAAATCTTACAATACTGCACATTAGACAAATTATGACATTGAACATTCTTTAGTCTCTAGTAATGTTTTGAAGATGAATACAACGTAAAAAAAATATAATGAACACATTTTTCAAATTAATTATAAATAAAACAAGAGAAACAAATAAAATATGTTCTGAATAGAAAAAAACAACATCTGATTACAAATAATCAAAAACTTAGTTACATTGAAAAGATGAGTTGTAACTTCTAAAAAACGATTGCAGAAATGTCTGTTAAAATTTAGACAATTATAAAAACGACTTTTTTTATTATTTTTGATAAAACTTTATCTCCATCAATATGTTTCTATATGGTTCCGGAAATGCAGATAATTTTTTCCTTCATACGATTTTTTCAGTATTATATTGATTATTCCGGTAAAATCGATTCTTCGGGGATAAAATATTATTTTTGAAATGGCGTTGTATTTGCTCCAATGGATCCTTGGATTTATGCCTTAGGCGCTTATATTTTAACTAAGACTGTCTTATATTTTAAATGCATATTTACATATATTTTTTTTTAATTTTCATACTTATTTTGATTTGATATATTCAAACAGATAATTTCAGTCTAAATTAATTGGATTGACCCCTGTATTTGCTTGGATTTTGTTTCTTGTAATATTTGTTTCTTGTTCTTTATAGAGGACAATTATGATTAATTTTTCATTCTTTTTCTGATATATTAGAATTGCAAAATTTCGAATATTTGCATGTTCCACATGTAAATAAATTATTTTATTATTTTTAGAGTTTAGTTGATCGCTTTCAGTCAGTTTCAGTTGATCTCTATAATTCATTAAATGTGTTTTTAGATAATGCCGCCATTTGGTAAGGAATTCAAGAGGAAATTAATTATAAAATATATTATGATATCTTATAATTAATTTTCTGTTAATTAATGTAATTAATATTCCATTAATTAAGAAGGCATAAGAATGGAAATAAATTAGCTCACGGTGGATATTCTATAAAAGAACAAAAGAACATTCATAAATATTATATATATATATACGTTTAAAATTCCAATTTTCGTAATTTATGTCTGTCAGTGTCTCAGTATTTAACGATTTCGTTTGATAAATTTTTTTAAACCGTCAATTTTGATGAGAAAGTAATTAAAATAATAATAATCAAACGTTTTCAGATAAGTTTCAAGCTTATGTCAAATTTAAAAAAAAACATGTTATTAATTTTTTAAATATTTATTGTATTTATAGTTGTCTTTTCTTATAATATAGCGCTGATTTCGCGCTTGTAAATGTGTTTAAAATTTCTCGTCATTCTAATTACTGATTTACATTATTCGGGTAGAGTGACTTGTGCTGAGATGGTATACAAATTAAATACCAGAGGGTAGTTAATTCTTGAATCACAAATATTGGACGTTAGGAGAAATTTCAACATAATTTTTAATAGTTTTCATAGATACATTTTTTTGCATATACTTAACACTTTGAATAATTATTTATGCTTGCTAGTTATGTCTTCCAAACCCTCGAAAATACAAGACAAGGATTGTCTGCCCCTCTTTATTGGATACCTACCAGAGTTTGCGTTAAAAAAGTGTAAAGAAGAGCTCAATGAAAGTCCGGAAAGGAAAGTTAAGGCCCTCCAGGAACTGAGAGCACTTCTGGAAAGTAAGTATAATCTTTTCTCGAAATCACAGGACATTATTACTGCATCGAATTTCCATACAAATGAGTGAAAAATAATTTCTCGATATCACATGACATTATTACTGCATCAAATTTCCATACAAATGAGAGAAAAATAATTTCTCGAAATCACATGACATTATTACTGCATCAAATTTCCATACAAATGAGTGAAAGAAAATTAATCGATATTTTGCTTGTAAAGTAATTGTTCTATCCTGTATATTTATTTATTAATTAACATTTCACGCCAGTGCAAATGATTAGTTTTTAAATTTAATTTTCTGTTACCAAATTCCTGGTTGCAACACAGTCCATAGGATGGGTGAAAAATTATATCAGCTTTTATTTAATTTTATCACTTTTGTATGTTAATATAAAATGTAATCCAGTTTTCACTGATTTTCTCAAAACAGAATTTTGAAGTTTTCTATATTTGTATGTTGTAGGTATCAATACACCTTGTAGACATGTTTCGGAACTTAATAATTCATAGGTAATCTTTTGTTTTAGATTAAAGTTTGATTTTATTTGCCACCTAACAATGAATTTGAGAGAAATTTTATTATGAGAGTCAATGAAAATGATAATGAACTGTAAACTGAAAACTTAACGATACAGATAGAAGAAATGAATGGGAAATAAATGTGACAAGACTGCGAGTCGCTGAAAAAACATTTAAAAAATGAATATCCAAAAAAAAAAAAAAAATCCGAATCTTTTTAAAAAAATTACAATATTTTATGCAAAAGTTTTTGCTATGACTTTCATATTTTTGATTAAAGAATATTTTTGTGTTTTCATTTTTTCCATACTAATAAAACGCGTTTTATTTATTACTAGCCGCCTATAGCCACTAGCAGTCACAGGATTAATAATTGCTAAAAATTTTAATTAAACATTTATTTGTAATTTGCTGTTATTAGCTTCCGAAGCAAAATATTTTTTAAACAAAATTTGATAAGCATGTAACTTGTACCGTTCATAATCCTTCAACCATTTTCTTCATTGTATTGTGCAAGATTTCTTTAGGAATGTATTTCAAGAAAACACAGTTGAAACTCCCATTTGCACTCTGTGTTTTTCATGCAAGTATTTTGTAACATGCTTGATCACACAATTTCATACACATAGGCTTAAAAATTTCCATAATACATTTTAGGAACCCTTTTTTTTCAGTATCGCTTACTGTTCAGATCCAATAGGATTCTGAGAATGCGTTGATTATTTCAAATAGTGAAAACAACAACATAAGAAAGAACAACAGGGGAAAAAATGTCATTCAAATCATTCATATTGTTTCGAATGGCAATGCATAGTTTTGGAATTGGTCTATAAATGCATCAGTTAGTTTTTCGCTTCCACCGACACCTTTTAAACTTGCTTTCAGTATTATAAATCTGGTAACCAGCACATTTCTGAATACATCCTTCACATTCATGTTTCGTGTCTCCATTTTCACTATAAATATGTTTAACAGTATCTTAGGCTTTCGACTTCCCATCACCATTAAAAATCTATAAACTGCAAATTTCTAAATATAATGTAGAGTTCGAGAATGCGATACGCTTTCAGAAAATTTTGTTGCTGTTACTTATAGCACCTGTCTTAGACTAGCCCGCTGGCAAAGTCAGAGCTTTGAAGCCGTGTTTGTGCAGTAGCTTCTGAGGGTAAAAGCCCCTGAGCGCCCGAGGGCAGAAGTCTGACTTCTAGCTCATATGAAGATGACACTCACACACTCGATTGCACAGTTCCTTTTCACGGTGGTGGTGGGGGTCTCTTTCACACACCTCACAGATGGAGTACAGAGTAAAGAACAACCATGCCCGAACCAGGACTCGAACCCGGGACGCTCAAATCACGGGGAAGACGTGCTGCCCTTAGGCTAGGACGCCGACACGCTTCAAGAAGTTCCCTAGCAATAGAGGAATTTAAATATGTGACCTAAATGCTATTTAAATAGGTATTATTTTTAGTAGATACTTTTAAACAAAATCTACAATTTTTCAACATCAGTTTTATGTCTAGTAGCTTACCTTTGAATTGATTCATTCTGGAAGGTATGTAGGCATGGCAGAAACACATCCATTCCAAGAAGAATGCCTTCTTTTCTGCCATGTCCAATTTACAGAAATACTGCAAGAAATGAGTTTATCTTTATTTTTATATAGTCTCAATTCTAAAGCAGCCTCTCTCTTGATTTTATTCGCAACTATGCTCGCCTTTTCTCTATGTTCCTATAAGCTGTCTTGGATAGCTTCTTCACATTTAGGGAAGAACATATCTTTCTAGCTGTAAAATTATTTTACTAAGTATTCTCACGTCAAATACTAATGCAGCATTGATATTGTGTATTTCATTTATTTTTATGTAGATAGCGTATAGTGGGTGTGTTGTGATTTTCTAATGAACTGCTCAGTTTTAAATATAATATTTTTAATCTACATAAACACAGCTACACTACAAAATTTACAAACACACATAGACAATTAGGTTAAAGAAAACAGAATATTCCACCGGTTCCAGCCGGAAGCAGTCGGCGTTAGCGCAAGGGTTGCGCATGGGAAAAAGTCGACCTCAGGATGCAGGTCTCCCGTTCAACTGCTTGTCTGTAAACGCCAAAAAGGGCTTCTGTAAAACGCCACTAGGGGGCGCTCTCTGCTCAAGGGGGAAAAGAAGTGCTACAAGCGTAGATAAAGACTGAATTCTCTCAATTTTTGCATTTTAAAACTATATTCAACAGCTAAATCAAGTAAGAATGCAATTTCAAAATACACTCTATTTAAAAAGTGCATTGCTCAGTATAATAATGTGATCACTCTGTTCAGAATTTGGAAATTCAAAATAAAATTACAATCAACCGTACTATTTACTTATTTTTGATAATGAATCATTTTCCAACTTTGATTCGCTAACAGTAGGAAAAGATATATCAGTAATGCACAAGCCAGAAACGTTATTTGCATATCTAAGTACTGTGGATTTTTTCTTGCGCAAATGACCTTTGTTTTTATTGTTGCTCGTATTTGTAAGAAGAAGAAATTATTGTTGTTGCACAAGCAAGTATGGTGAAATTATTATCTAAATAACAAGTTATCGAATATCAAAAAAGTTGAAAACATCAAAAAAATTTGGAAAGAATGTAAACAAGATAAAGATGAAGTATGAAATAAGCTGTTGTCATATTCTTAAATTTTATTTGAAAACTTTAAATACTTTCCTGGAAATATACCAACACTATATTAACTTGAAAACTGCCTCTTAAAAGAATTTTCGATAGGATTTTGTCCCTTCAAAAGTTAACTTCTGGTAATTTAAATGACATTTCCGATTTCTCGTAAAATAATAAATACCTCGATTTCTGTGATTGGTTTAGAGACAGAATAAATTATATTTCAGAAAAATTAAATAAATGTACATTTCAAAACAACTAAAATAAAAGAAATGGAAATTTTGGTTGAAAATTAATTTTCTAACGTGTTCGGATACCTTAATAAAAGCATGTCTTATATTGAAATCTACTCAACGCAGTAAAAAAAGCAGTAGAAAATAGCAGCAATTTAAGTTTCACTTCAGCATTACAATATATTGCTGTGAAATAAGCTTACAATTTTTTTTCGAAATTAATTAAAAATAGAAAAAAATATATGGCAAAAAATTAAATCGTTAAAATGAAAATTTTCTGAAGTTTAAGATAGCGTAAAAAATTATTTTTATGCTGTAATATTTTCAGAAGCTATTGTGAAAAAAGTATAATTCGCATTTAACTTTTAATTAGCTATTGTTTCAAAAAGAAAAAAAAATGATAAACAACGCTCCGAGACGTGCATTCCTAATCAACAAAATATATGTCTCCTAAGCTGACAACTCTGGATCGAAGATCTACCTTGTAGAGTGCCAACATAAAATACATACATAAACACAACTACATAATCATTTTTCTTTATTATTAGAAGCGCCTTATTATACTGTATTTCCTTGACTTAACATTTCTGTATCTGTATTTATAATAGTGTGCGTGTGTGTGTGTGTGTGTGTGTGTTTGTGCGTGTGTGTGTGTGTGCGTGTGTGTGTGCGTGTGTGTGTGTGTGTGTGTGTGTGTGTGTGTGTGTGTGTGTGTGTGTGTGTGTGTATGTGTGTGACCTGTGACCTAGAGCTATCAAACTCAGCACATAAACATTAGGGCAGTGAAAACATGCACCTTTGAGTAATTTTTTTAGAAATTTAATTAAGATTCTAATTAATTAAAAATGAAGTAGAAATTTGGCATTTTTTTTCGCAAGAAGTTTAAAAATATTCCAGCACAAAATTATTCTTCACGTCATTTTAAAATTGAAACCGTTGTCTATTCAATGATACAAATTATAATTGATACCAATTAAACATATAACTTTTCTATTTTTAATCAACTTTTTAAAAATATTTTAGGCACACTTTTCACAGTCTTATTTCGTAAGAAATATATAAAAAAATAAAATTTAACCGGCACTATCCTGATACACGTGCATTTGAAAAATTGGTTTTCATCACCGTGTTACAATCACGTTGATAAGACTAGAAATTAAAATATGAAGTAAACTCTGGTTTTTAAGTAAAACTAAAAATAGTACAATTTTCAGCGGATGGCTATAAGAATTGAAATAAACGTGAAATATGATATTTTCTAGAAAGGATGCCTATGAACTTTTGAAATTATTTTGCTTGACCTTATAAGTCATATTTTCTCGGCTTTCCTTAAGAATTTAATAAGATTTTAAATAAAACGAAAGGTTCGCTTTGTTTAGAATAGAACTGAGAGAGTTATGAAAAGTTGAATATTATTATTTTACAGAAGCATGGTTTTAGACCATTTCATTTGATTGTCTCAATGAAGATAGCGCCTGTAGTTTCGCCAAGACTGATTATCCTAAAAATACGAAATTGTTGATTGTGATAAAAAATTTATATTCAAAACTTCATAACCAGCTAGATTTGGGCACAAATGGTAAAAACGTTGTTTTCATTCAAAAGTTGGATTGACAAAAATATTTCATTGAATGTAGTTCTTTAGTACCAAACAACTGCATATCTTTCAAGAAGTGCATTCATTGACTGAAACACAATAAAATATTTTTATTTACCTCACTTAAATCCTTTTGAAATTAAACTAAAAAATGAAATTTATGATGACGCGAGAAATTTTTATTGAATAAATAATTCTTAGAGATATTGCATAAATTATAATAAATAGACAGTGGTGAACATAAATTTTCAGTATTGAACGGTTCTTTTTTCTATACTCATTTTTTTTAAATCTTTCCTTGATTTCAACATTTTTTTTGTATTAATCGAAATTTAATCGCTTCCGCGTGAAATTTTGTGTGAGCTGAAAGAAAATTAGAAAGATAACTGTACAATGAAAGGAATGGCGTAAGGTTTCTATAATAATATGAGTTATACAAATATCAATATTTGAAACTTAAAAAAAGTTTGTTAATGAAGCCACCAACAGACTAAATTACATAAAATATTGAACTGAAAATTTTAGAGAGCATTAATCCGGGCTAAATAGCTGGTCACCAAAGGCGACTACCTCAAAACAAATGTCTGAATTTTTCTTGAACTCATTTTCTATTAGAGAACGAAAAAACAAGTGGAATTGATTTTCATGAAGATTTTCTGGTACAGTACCTAAGGCGCAACAAGTATAGACTTCGGGACACTTTCCAGCATCTTCTCAACTTCGTCATTCTGAACAAAAAGGAAACCAACCTTTTCAACAGCACTCCAGATCACTATCTTGAGACAGCTTCATCCCGGACTATTCTTTTGCTGCCCAAGAGGTGCCCGGAGGGATGTGCCGTAGCAATTTTTCAAATTGGTAATGATATTTCTCAAGTCTTATTATCTGATTCTTAACTGCTGAAATTAATATTTTTATTTAATTATTACAACTTTTATTTATAATTATTACAGAATGTTTATTAAAATTTCTTTTAATTTATGAACTAATATTTCATTATTTATTAAGACTCTTCCATATGAATATAAATATTTTTGACTACTTTAGTTGTAAAATAATTATTTTTCTGAATTCATTTGCAAATATAATTATTCTTAATTTAGAAATAGTTTAGAAAATTTTTGTTTTTACTGTAGTTCCATCGGCTTCAAATGATACTCAGCTCAAATGTATTTTATTTATTTATTTACATGAGAGTTTTTGATTTACAGGGTGGTTATAATTAAAATTCCACTTTGAAATAGTCATAAAAGGAAAACTACTGGACAAAATGTTATCAAACTTAGTAATAATTTAAACGTGTCATAGGAGTTTCTTTTCTACCAAAAAAAAGTTCAAAAACTTACCATCAGGGGTGATATGGCGTTTATCACTAATGTTAAGCAAAATAGGATATGAAGATACCGGTTTAAAATGTATATAATCGTTTCTGAAACGTGGTACAATGTTCAATGTGTGTTATCTCAAAAACACTGTTTATGGTGATAATCTAAACAATTTGGCGTAACTGAAAGGTGTGTGGTGAATAGCATATAAGCCAGTTAACAACTCTTCTACTCAAACGATCGTTTTGGTAAAATGGTTTAGTTACTGGACTGCTAACCACAAGATCCCAGGTTCTATCCTAGCACATCCCACATCGCCACATTGGTGACCTTGGACGATGACCATTCAACCTTCGTACAGCTGTTGTGGCGCCATCTACCCATAGCAACCCAAAGTCGTCAGATTCACTTGACTCAGCAATCACTCACCCACACACGCTCGAAATAACGCTTGGCGCTACTCAAATGGGTACAGGCGCATTAGAATCAACAGCTAATACATCACCACTCAACAGCCATATCGTTCGTCTCACCTCCGACTCACTGGAGGGAGAGTCTGGTGAAAGCTTATAAACCAGTTAACAGCTACGCTACCCGAGCATTTGCTTTTGTATCGTGGTCATGTTACTCGGCTGCGAACCACACGGTCCCAGGTTCTATCTTCGCTCACAACATCCGCCATAGGTGCGATACACCGATATGTGCGTAACATCCCTCCTGTTATGCTAAGAGCTACTGTTGAGAATGCAGTAATGCGATTTAACTTACTTTCAGAAAATGGTAGACGCCACATTGAACATGTATGGAAACACATTTCAGAAACGACTAAACACATTTTAAACCGGTATCTTCATGCCCTATTTTGCTTGATATTATTGATACAGCGCCATATCACTCCTGGTGGTGAGTTTTTGAACTCTTTTTGGGAGGGCAGAAAAGAAATTCCCATGACCTCGTTGAAATTTTTATCAAGTTTGATAATATTTGGTCCAGTAGTTTTCCTTTTATGATCATTTCAAAGTAAATCTTTAATTATAACCACCCTGTATATTGACTTTATTTTCATTACTGTTGGTCATAACCCTTTCTAAACGAAATCATTATTGTCAGTAAAAAGACAATTTATTAAAATAGAAAAAAATTAATAATACTTTATAAATAAAATTATTCATTTCTTATAAATTAAAATTTTACGTATTTATTCACTGATTTGTTGTTTTGTTCCAAATGTTGTGATCTAAAAGCATCTAATAGCAAAACGCTTTTTGATATTTATTGATTATTAAAAATTCGAAAGTATTGATTATTGAAATTTTGAAGGCATAAATGAACTCGAAAGGCTTTATAGAATCCGTAGGAGTTTGTACTAGCAATTGCAAAATTAATAAAAGCACAAGGTGGCCGTAAAATAACTTTCCTTGTTTGGGGGGAATGGGAAAATGAATTCAGCTGGGAAAAAATTAATACTAAAAGTTGTAGATAGGAGCCTCTAAATGGATTTCATTCAAAATTTGATTGAAATCTCCAGATATGATCTAAAGTTTATATTTATTAGAATTTTTGAGTTATCTTGTTCATATAAGGAGAGATATAATTTCAGAAATGAGTTAGCCACGCTTAGGGAGGCTCGGAACTCTGATTTCTATTTTTTGAGCGGTTACAACAGTTTCTGTTTGCATAATTAGTACATGAGAAATTAAACCTTTATTTGCGTCATCCGAGAGAATGAGATTGAATTTTGTTCACTAATCAAATTTTTCTTCCATTCAGCGACCTGGAATCCCAAGGAGCTTCCTTTTGAATACTTCAAACAAATAGGTGTGATGACATTCTTACAGCTGCTACGAGATCCAATGAACCAGGTCAATGGATTCAAATTCATTCATGACTTTCAAGGAACGTTCTCTTTCCTGAAATACTGCACACCTCAGAATCTCTATCTACTTTATAATTTTACAATAGTGAGTAAATTTTTAATGAAGGATTCAAATTAATCTATGCAAATAATAAAGACTAATGTGCGTGTTTGTTTGTGTCAACCTCTCCTTCCATCCAATAGTTGATTGAAGGAGAGGTTGAATGAAAACAACCTACGGATATTGAAACGGATTGTAACGTTTAAAAAAGAAACAACAACCAAAATGATTGCAGAGTCCAATCAGCATCTGGATTCTCCTGTGCCAATCCTTACAATTGGGGGAGGGGGGAAGGATACCTCCATAAAGAGAACATTTACAGCAGAACAGCAATTCCCAAACCACTTGTTACTGATGCTATTGCCAAATTCATCTACAGTGAGGGTTTTTTAAAGTAAACTTGTCACATTTGAAAACCGGTTTTCCGGAACGCCTGGATATTCCTCTTCTTTAAAAAAACAAATATTTTGAATTTTATCCGTCGGGACCGATTCGTCTAGCAGCTGAAGGCTTAGGGCGAAGAGATGCCAATTTGTTAACAAGTGAAGGTATATCTGAATTTCTGTTAAATGAATTAAATAATTTAAACACTGAAATAAGTTTGAAATTAGTATATACTAGCCGCCTTTGGCGACCAGCCGGTTCGCCAATCTTAATGTTCGTTAAAATTTTCATAATTAAATATTTTATGCAATTCCTACTTTAATAGCTTCTTCATCAAAATATTTTAAAACTTCAAATTTTGATAGGCATATAATTCAGTCATAATATTATAAACGCCTTCAGTCATAACGTAATATGTATCTCTCTCATTTTCTGTTGGCTCCCATAGAATTTATACTTTAAATTAAAGTGGAAAGGATTAATCTGCAATTAATATAATAATATTTTTTACTGAAACAAAGTATTTTTTTTTTGTAATATGATTATTGAAAACAGTCACTGAGTGTTTAAACTTTATGGGCACTAAAGAATATCTTTCTTAATTTATGTAATATTTCAAAAATTTGTCAACAAAATTTTCTCAGATTCATCATGACCAGATTGATTAATTAACAATGCTTAGTTTTAAATGCATCAAACACTAAAAAAAAAAAAAAAAAAAAAAAAAAAAAAAAAAAACCGAATCGTTTAAAATACTTGGTTGAAAACAGGTTAAAAAAAACTACTTAAAAGACGATGGTCCTAAAACTATAAGCATACACAAAAAATATATAACTAACATAAATACACTTTAATTACAAAAGCATGCAACTAATCTAAAAATAATTTAAATCGTCCGTTGATATTGGTTGTCATGCCAACAATCAGAACACAATGCGCATGCGTGAATTTACAACGCTAGTTACGGTAACGCAAATGCGTGAGTTTTTCTAAGCCAGTTGTGGTAACGCTAGGCAGATTAGAAATTTTTATTTCCTTTATTCTGTTTTATTTTAATTCAAAAGTATTTCAGAATTAATCTGAAAGATCGATTAATTAGCAATGTTTAATTTTAAATGCATCAAACATTACGAAAATAAACAGAATCCTTTGAAATAATCAGCCGAAAAATCTTAAGCCTAGTCTCATTACTCTTGGGGAAAAAAAACTGAACTCTTACTCATTTGGTGGTAGGGAAAATGAATAATTTTTTGTCGAGAAAGTTAGCTTTTAATTAATAATTAAAATTCTAATTCAAAATTCAAAAAAGGGACGCCAGGTGCACATTTCCGACCTCTAAGGTATACATGTACCAAATTTGGTAGCTGTAGGTCAAATGGTCTTTTCTGTGGAGCGCCAACACACACACACACACATTGAACTTTATATTAAGTATAGATGTTTTTTTAAAGCAAGCGAAGAGGGGAAAAAACTATTCTAAAAAACTGGGTAAAGCAGGTGTTCTTATTAAATAAGTAATTTTTTTTAAAAAATGAAACGAAAAAAGGGGAAAAGTTATTCTATAAAATTGTGTAAAGCAGATGTTCTGTCTCAGAAACTTCTTTTCCCTTTCCAGGTGTGTTGCCATAGAAACCGGCGCACAGCTGTTTACACGTTTATGTTTATCTATTCAGATTTTATAACATCTAATCAGAGTAACGGTGAATATCAGTGTGTTCCTGTTCGTCAATAAATGTTAATTTTTTTAATAACATGATTAACGAAAACAGAGTCACTGAGCATTTAAACCTTATGGGAACTAAAAAATATCTTTCTTAATTTATGTAATATCTCAAGAATTTGTCGACCAACCGGTTCGCCAATCATAATGTTCGTTAAAATTTTTATATTTAAATATTTTATGCAATTCCTACTTTAATAGCTTCTTCATCAAAATATTTTAAAACTTCAAATTTTGATAGTCATATAATTCACTCATAATATTATAAAGGCCTTCAGTCATAACGTAATATGTATCTCTCTCATTTTCTGTTAGCACCCGTAGAATTTATGTTTTAAATTAAAGTGGAAAGAATTAATCTGCAATTAATATAATAATATTTTTTACTGAAACAAAGAATTTTTTTATAATCTGATTAATGAAAATAGAGTCACTCAGCGTTTAAACTTTATGGGCACTAAAGAATATCTTTTTCAATTTACGTATTATCTCAAGAATTTGTCAACAAAATTTTCTTAGATTCATCATGAGCAGATCGATTCATTAACAATGTTTACTTTTAAATGCATCAAACACTAAGAAAATGAAACGAATCGTTTAAAATAGACGGTTTAAAACAGGTTTTAAAAAAACTACTTAAAAAACGATGCACTTAAAACTATAAGCATATACAAAAAATATATAACTAACATAAATACATTTTAATTACAAAAACATGCAACGAACCTAAAAAAAATTTAAATCCAGTCCGCATCCATTGATAATAATTCGTCAACACAATGCGGAATTCCGAACACAAAGCGCATGCGTGAATTTTCAACGCCAGTTACGTAACGCAAATACGTGATTTTTTTTCTACGCCAGTTGGGGTAACGCTATGCGGATTAGAAATTTTTAATTTCCTTTATTCTGTTTCATTTTAATTCAAAAGTACTTCAGAATGAATCTGAAGGATCGATTAATTAACAATGTTTAATTTTAAATGCATCAAACATTAAGAAAATAAACAGAATCGTTTGAAATAATCCGTCGAAAAATACTAACCCTAGCCTCATTACTGTTGGGAGAAAAAAAAACCGGAAGCCTTACTCATTTGGCGGTGGCGAAAATGGAAGATTTTTTTGGCGGAAAAGTTGGCGGTGGGGAAAATGGAAGATTTTTTTGGCTGGAAAGTTAGTTTTTAATTAATAATTAAAATTTCAAAAAAAGGGACCCCAGGTGCACATTCCCGACCTCTAAGGTATACATGTACCAAATTTGATAGCTGTATGTCAAATGACCTGGCCTGTAGAGCGCCAACACACACACATACACACACACACACACACACACATTGAGCTTTATTATAAGTATATCGATTTTAGAAGAACGAATTCAAGAAAGAAGACAAGAAAATATTAGCAATTCTTTTGCTGTATTTGCAAAATCCACAAAACATTTCTAGTTCAGCGAAGAAATCTAGTGTACTTTCTTTAGCTTCAAAAACCGAAATAGTTAAGTTATCTGGAAAGATATTGTCTAGAATATTTCCAAACTCTTATGTGGAAGCCGATTCAGATGAAGAGCAAATCGAAGAAACTACTCATCAGAGTAATTTGGTATGCTTTTTTAAAAGAAGCCATGGAAAAATCAATCCATAAGTTTCTTCAAGACCCGGAAAAAAAATTTACAAATCCAAAGACACTGAAAGCTGAATTTTGATTATTTGAGGCAACGAATAAAAGAACAAAAAACTTAGATTTGTTATTTGTTGTTGTTGTTGTCTTGTCGAGTAGTGCAATAGGATTAGATCTGTCCAAAAGTGTCTAAAACGGCTTTGGCCACATCAATAACCTCAAGATTTGTTATTTGAAGCCATGAAAACTATAAAAAAAAACCATGATCAGTAGCTAGTGAACGAGTATTTTCAATTTTAGGCAATATTGTGTCCAGAATAAGTAGAAGACGTAGCCACCTTTCAGTGGATATTTTATGTTTTTTAAAATCCTATTTCTTAGAAGAAATTAAAATTAGTGAAAATATATATAAATATAAAGATTATAAATTTATATAAATATTATTTGAAATTTTTGTTTGAGTTTTTGTTATTTTGTGTAAAAAATATCTATATGTAATCTTTAATTCTTTTTATTATTTTGACTTTGATATTGATTTCGTTTTTTTGTTACTTTATATAAATTAAATAAAATATTTTCCCTATTCCATTTTTTGATAAAAATTCAAAAACCGGATAAAACCGATTTTTTAAAAAAAATATTGATTTTGAAAACTGGTTTTTCAAAAAGTCGGTTTTTGTATAAACTCTAACAGCGATGCCGTAACCTCAAAATTTAGTCAATTGATAAATGGAAGATAATGATATGTTTAATCGAATTCTCCGCAACGACGGGTACACATTTGGAGGACCCCTGCGCAATATATGATCGTGATTGTTTCCTTTCAACTGTCAGGCATGGAAGTAGATCTGTCATGGTATGAGTATATGCACTATTTCTAGGCAGTATTGTCGTTTACTACTGCCCTAATCGTAACCCTGAAAGGAAGGATTACTTGGAATAATTATAGAAAATTTGAGATCACCAGATCCATCCAATGATGCAAACTTTGTTTCCTACAGGAGATGGAATTATCCAGGATGATAATGTTCCTATTCATGCAACGGAACTTGTAAAATCGGGATTTGACGATCTGGGGGATGAAATAAAATATTTACCTTGACTCGCACAGTCCCTGTTCTCAGTTTAACCGAATCCGTTTAATGGTCTGTTTTAGAGCGCTCAATCTGGAATTGATATCCTCCATTGGGATCTCTCTTGGAACTTTTACAACATCTGAATAGTGTTTAGAGAAATATTATACTACGAAGAATTGTAAAATATTCATCTAAACACTATCCAGTGTGATTTATGATTCGATTCCCAGGCGAATCCAAGCTCTGTTAAATGCAAAAAGTAGCTATATGCCTTATTAATAGAGATTCTTATGTTTGTTTTCGGTAATTCCATTATTTTGATAACTATTTGTGTGAAAAAGTATAGAGAGATTCTTACATTTTTCCCTTTTTAGTCAAGAAAGTCATTACCGTGAAGTTTTTTAAGTAGATTTTTTTTATTTACAGCAATCTGGACAATAAAGTATTGAATGTGAAAGATGGGAGTTGCTATAATCGATTCCATTTACTTTTTTTTCCAAGTCATTCTGCTCTAGAATTATTTTTAAAAGTTAGAGTTCAAAAGTGTAAAAAAACTGTAAGCCTTATTTTATGTTGATATGCATTCGTAGTAAAATGGAGAAACACAGTGACATTTTTTATTATATTACATTTGAAATTATATTTTACCTATTGTTTCCTGAAAAATACGCTGGGTTATTTTAATTATATATTAGTTTCATTTTCGAACTATATAAGGCTATTTTGGCACTAAATAAATTTTAAATTATAGTCAGATAACAAAAATATGTATGACCTTTTTCACAACCTTATTCAAGTTTGACACTCGACAGTTTTCACATAAATAGATCCGTATAGTTAAACACAATAAATCTTCGATAAATTCAAGACTCGTAACCGTGATTCTTCAATCACGAAATCAAAATTATACTCAAAATATGAATTATGATATTTACGATAATGAGTGTGTTATACCACTTAAAGAAATGTTTTACGTATTTCAAAACTTTTTGGGAAACATAAAATAGTAAATATTCGATTCAAAAGAAATGAAATATCATATTATAACATAATAATGTTTTCATTTCAATTTTTTTAATTTCTTATTTGCAGAATTGCATTCCAGGCAGATACAAGGAAATCCACATCATTAACGAGTCCCTTGCGATGAAGACGATATGGAATATTCTTAAACATTTCTTAACTCAGAAAATAAAAGACAGAGTGAGAAAAATTCTAAAGCTATTGATAATTTTTTTTCTACTTCTGTGTATATTTTGACAATTGTTTACAGGGCAATTGTTTATATAATTTGTTCCGTTTCGTAATTTTTAAATTACGTAATTGATTTTTCCCTCTTTTTTTATTAACTTTAATATCTTTCTACAGTTAAAGCATTTAATATAGTTGTGTGTTCAATTTAACAGCTTCTAAATTTAGCCATCAGATAATTGATTAATTTTACATAAATTCTGACTCCATACGAATACAGCAACTTAGTAATGAAACTGGGGCGAAGTTAGATAATTATATTATCGAATTATGAATTTTATAAAAGACCAAAGCATATAAAAATTGACAAAAGATGAAAAATCTCTAAAAATACGCGTTTGTTCAAAACACTTGCCTACTAAGATGTGGAAAATGAATTTTATATATAGATCTGATTTTTTTTTTTTTTTTTTTTTTTTTGTGCATAGATAAATGTTTGAGAGACATTTTTCTAATTGAATTGAACAAAAATTTATTTTTAAACTTTTTATTATAAACCTACACAGAAACTAAACTTTATTCATATAACTGTCCCCTACTTTAATCAAAATTTGAAATTTTATAAAGAACGTCTAGGTGCAATAATAAGAAAATATGTTCTTATTCCAATTTCTGGTTCATCCTATATTGCAAAACACTATACAATCACTTATTTCAGGTATTACTCTTTCTGAACTGGGTTTTCTTACAACCTTGTCAGTTAAAAACCTTTCAACCATTTTTAATGACTCTTTATAGTATGCAATGGATTGAAAACTCTACAAAATAAAGATCTGAGATATCAAAATGCCAAAATGTTAGAATTTTATTTAAAATGGTATTTAATTATGCCATATTGATCTTTTGAACTTAGAATTTCCTGATCGAATTTCGTCTGTTAAGATTATTTCCTGTTGATATTTTATTTCTGGCACCTCCATCATGAACACACATTAACTTTTTAAAAGTAATTCTCTTATTTCATTTTATACATGTTTCTAAAGATAATAAAATATGTCAACATACATTTAAACATCTTTTATAAAGAGTGGTTAAATGTAAATAAATAATTAGTATCCCTGTAATGATATTTAAACTGGCTTGACTGTACAAAAATTCTACAGTTTATATTTTAGCAAAAAAATATAATTTTTATTTTGGAAAATGTGAAAATCATTATTTGCTTGAAATGATGAAACTAAACAAAACTACGTTTTTCAGATATTTTTTCACTCCGATCCAGAAGAATTACTTGATCATTTTCCTCGTTCTATTATGCCAACTAAATATGGAGGCACATTGGAAGATCCTGGAACACACGATTGGATCAAGAAAGCCAACAAAGAGCATGAAAAATATTCTATAGAAGGCCAACCAAATTTTTACTCTTCTTAATTTGTAGATATTGGCAATATTTGGTATATTTGGCAATATTTGTAGATATTAGCAATAAAATTATTTTTTTTTCCTGTTGAGATTTTCTGTCAAAAGAAATTTCTCAAGCACTAAATTATTATCCATATCATGGGAGTGTTCATTTTTGAGTTCTTTTGAATGCTTACTCATTCTAACACATTTTATTTTTAAGTTTAAAAAACAAACAAAAAGAATGGTGTATGAATTTTAGACTTATTCTCAAATTTATATGTTTTGATATCAAATGCATATATCAAAATTGATTACCAAAATTCAAATCAATTCAAAAAATATTTTCGCATTTTGTATTTACCATATTCACACATACGCACAGACTTTTTTTGAAAAATGGATGGACTTTATAAAAATTAGAGATATATCTATCATTTTGAAGGATATATGATATACTAAAGTTCCCTTAACTTTCTGGTTGAAATTTTGACGTTACTTATATTGATGTCCCGCTTTGACGCAACACTAGAAATATTTTGAGACGAGTTTCACGAATTTCAACCGAGGTCAGATGACGAAAGTGAGACCTGCTCTGTCACCCCCCCCCCATTCCAAGTTACAATAGGAGGACATTTGGCTCCAATGGAAAAACGGAAAGATCGTTGAACCACCGGCGTCGCAATCAAGGCCTTACTGAGAATTGGTAAACACTTAATTCCTTCACAGCTTTATATCAAAATCATATACAGATCTAGGATTCTAATAATAAAGCTATATTTATAATTTCACGCAATTATTTTCATACATTTTGGGGTTACAGTGTTCATATAAATACTAAAGGGCATACAAATGCTCTTTTACAAAAAAGTGGTGTAAACCCAAGTGGCAAGTGATAGTTAAACCCAAATGTATGATTTTGGTTTAAATATCAAATAATAATTTCATTCCTCTATCTTATAGCAATTTACCTTTGTCTTTCATTTCTTGTTATTTTCATCACTTGTTATTTTTGTTGTTATATTTTCATTATTATTTTATATATATATATATATATATATAACCAATCTAAAGTAATAAATATTTTGAAAACGAAACCAAAAGGAAAACGAAACGAAATAGTTTCGGAATCGCGACTAAAAATTATTTCTTATCCAAACTAAAACCAAAAAAGGAACAGGAAAAACTTCATAGTATTTAGAGAGCGCAAATGCAGCTACTTCTAAAACACAGATGAACTGATGATTTAAGTCTTAGACTTTCTTGTCTGCATTCACGTTTTTTGAATCCCTTGCCTGAGGGTGACCCTTGAAAAAGTCTTCAGGCCGGATTCTTTTTCTATTTGGTTTATTTGATCTTCCTATTAACTTGATTTTAATACTTTTGTGTATATATATAATGTACAGATGGTGCTCGTTCAGGAAAGGTGCAGATCTATTAAAATCTAAATTAGATCCTAATTTTTTGACGATTTCAACGTTCTATTTGTAACTGAAGAATTGACTAAACAAAAATTCTAAAATTCAGTGTAAGATACTGCTTTTTTTCTTTTACATTACAGCATGAGTGATTTAGCAGCATTTAACATTTTTTTTAAAGTATTTATATTAGAAAATTCTATAGACAATCGATAAGGAAATTTGAGATGTGTATGTCATTTTCCATACTTGATTAGCAAAAAAAAAAAAAAAAAAAAAAACCTCTCTGGTAAGTTTATTTTTACCTGTTTAAATTTGTCATGGCTTAAAATTCTCAGCTCCATGTAATAACATTTCCGAGAAATATTGCCGATAAAATCTAAAATCTTGCTTAATATTTTAATTATTTAAAAATTCTAAAATATCATTCGGAGTTTCATACTTCTAATCACTAAAATTTTTCTCTGATAAATTTAACAGCTTTTGGCGAAACGATCTGGCCTTTAGAGCGTCGAACTTCATTTATACATTCGTTTTTTATTATTAAAAGAGATAAATTAAGTGAAATGTTCATGCAAATCATTTAACTCTGGCGTTCAAAAACATTTAACGAAAGTTATTCTTTTCTTTTTGCTAAAATGTAATGATACTTTTCTTTTTACTCCAAAGCATGTAATGTGTTCAGAATTTTCATCGCTGTTATGCGCTTAGAATGCATGATTTCAGAATATATAGAATCAAATGGATTTGTAAAGCCTTTAGTATAATTATTTTATATGTGCTTAAAATGTTTATATCACCTTGAAATAAATCGACAGCTTCTCATTGAACAAAAAGATTAGGAAATTACTTTTCTTTCCAAGGCTGCAAATCAAGGACGTCTTGTCGTTGTGTGATAAATGCCTTATCAGTAAAATGGTTATCAGATAAGCATTACACACTTGTTCACTTACTTTGGGCAAAAATATCATTTTCTGATTGCATTAAAAATTCAGCCAATGTATTAAGGGAAAAAAATATATATGCTATTTGTATGCATATATTTTTAATGCATGTATTCTATTTATACGCAAAAGAGTAGTATTGCAGTTGGTAGCGAAAATTCGAATTTTTCTTAGAGTTAAAGGAAATCCCATGATTAAGGTACACACTTGAAAGTTCGAAAATCATTCAAAATATCGAATATTGTTTTATTGCTTAATAATGTTCTTTGGCTTTCAAACGATACCAAGATATTGTAAATATTCTAAATATTTCTCGAGTTATAATTATTTTTCTTGAGTTGCTTTCATTAAAAACTCTAGTTTCGGTTTTTTTTAAAACTCATTTTATGAAGAATGATATTTTCCCACTATGTTGCTTCATTCAAACAATCATAACTCAACAAGAAATTAACAAAATACAGTTATTTATATATCAAAATAATCTGTATGAAATATTGGATGTTTTGTGCCTCAATCAAAGTTATATTTATAGAAATAAATTTTAATAGCTATTTAAAAGTTAAAATTACAGGAAAAAATCACGCTTTTTCTATTCATCGTTGATGAAAAAATTGTTAAAAAAATTATACATTTTTTATTACTTGATTGAGGCAGACAACATGAAGACTAATATTAGGCATCATTTCCAACTAGAATTGTGCGTCTGTACAAATTAGAATTTAATATATCATTTTTCAAAAAATAGGCTAATTAGCTCATTAAATATTATTTAATTAATTAATAATTAGTGTCATATTTTTTTTCACTGAAATGAGTTTAAACATATATTAATGACCTACTGTAAAATAACTGAATTTTTAAAGTTAAAATTAAAAAAAAAGTCTTCTAGTATGTACGTACACCTTAAGAGATTTAACTGTATAATTTTGTATTATTTTTCAGAACAGATTTTTTTTTTTTACAAATGAAGTCCAAATCCTCACGTCATTATATGACACTGTCTTAATTATATTTGCGAATCCTGTTGTTATATACGCCATTGAATACAGTGAATTAATTTGAATCTGTAATGAAATGACAAGTTTTTTTTTCTCTTTTCATAATTAATTATTTAAAAGACAGTAGAGTAAAGTACAAGAATATTGAATTTATTAAAATTTGGCAAAATGATTACGGGTGAAGAGGTCGATATTTGAAACATTATGACACGATATTTTTCATTGGCTCTTTTTATTAACTGTGCACAAAATATTTCTTTAGAAAATTTGCAAAAGGCAACGATATTTAAAAATGCCATTTTCAGTGCAACTTTCTTAAATGTGTGGTAAATTTGAAATAAATTAAAAATCCTTATTTATAATAGACAAAAAGTAATAAAAATGTAATGTAAAATTTGTTTAAAAATATAATGCATTATGATAAAATGATTTTAACTGAAGAAATATTTATGATGAAAAATATTTGATCTATGAAATACGCACCAAAACTATTGGATTCTATCTACTTTTTACAAAATTCCGTACTCATTTCCATTAGATTATCAGAGCCTTCTATGTTAACCCATTCTTTACATTGTAAATATGGTATATATTTGAAATAATGCCTTTTCTTAATGCAGAAAAAAAAAGAAGAAACAGTCTGCAGAGTTATTAAAGCTATTAAATGTTCTCTTCAGTTAACGGATCTTCTTATGTTATTGAGAGTACCTGAATTTCAAATAAAAAAATCATTTTTCATAAAATGATAAAGTACAAAGTGAATAGAGCTAAATAGATAAAATACGGTACACATATTTAACATCTCTGATATAGACACCTAATTTTAAGCTAAATTGAAAAGGCGTTTGACGGGTTATCGGCCTGTATTAGAAGCATGTAAATACAATTGCTCAAAAAAGTAACGACCGAAATATATAGGTCGTTACTTTTTTGAGCAATTGAATATTGTGCAATTTGAAGAATTGAATTTTCAGAAACAAATTTCAATTACATGTGCTCAAAATGTAATATACTTTTTTTCTTTTTAAAATATATTTTATAACTGTTTTTAATTTTTTCACTGAATATATGTAATACAAATGCATTCATATGCTTGTGTTACTGTGAAAAATTTACGCAAAATAGCCACCTTAGGTTCCAGCTGATTTGCTTTCTAAAATAGAATAATAACCCAATTAAATGGATAAAATACGAATTTTTTTAACATTTTTTAAAGTAATTAATATGAATTATTTAGAATTATAGTGGCCCAACTAAATGATTAAAAATCGAAGCTGCTGCAGGAAATAAGTTAATATTTTTAAAAGAAACAAAAAATAATTTAAGATTTATATTCTTATAAATCTTAAATTATCTTTTCTCTTTTAAAAAAATTTCTAAAACTTCTAAATTTTAAGTCAAATGTTAAGAAAAAGAAGCAAATCTATTTTCATTTTATTCTAAATTTAGTAAACATCAAAAGGAAAAGACGAATATAATTCATGCATAT
Organism: Argiope bruennichi; assembly: GCF_947563725.1. Classification (NCBI taxonomy): domain Eukaryota; kingdom Metazoa; phylum Arthropoda; class Arachnida; order Araneae; family Araneidae; genus Argiope; species Argiope bruennichi. The sequence continues at coordinate 44,151,058 of NC_079157.1, forward strand.
GCAAGTTCAGTCGAGAAAATTTTTCAGGTAAGCTTTTTGAAATAACATTGCTATTTAAAGATTAAAGTTTATAAATTGTCAATGGAGAGTTGTTAACTGTGCTATCACTGTGCATAGTCGGTTGCTATAACACCAATAATATTTTTGGTGTCATAACGATCGACTACCCACAACGATCCCCCCCCTTAATTGTATATAAAATGGCAATTGTCTATCCTATCTTCCCTCTACTCTAATTTCTCTTTTTATGCAAGACGGTGGATGGTCCAACTTCCAACTTTTGACCAAACAAGAATTATTTCCTTTTCCCGACAGAAGAAATCTGTCTTATCTTTTTTTCCAAAACGTGAGTTAAGATATATTTTTATCAATCTCATAAAGAATAATTTTAATAATTATTATTTGCTTTAATTCATTTCAGTTTTATTTAAAATATTGAGTTTGATTAAATAGGTTAGAGCCGCGGTGGTCTGGTGCTAAGGTCTCGGCTCGTGAGGCGTAGGATTTCAAGCTCGAGACAGGATTCCACCGAAGAACCGTCGTGTAACGTTAAATCCGTTATTGCCAAACGTTCTCCCGCTGGTGTGGCGTGGTGGGCAGATGGGGGTGCCAGCTTAGGTGTCGTCCTCGTCATCTGGCCGCGGTTAAAAATTACGAGGTCCGTCCCAAAATTGTCCTAGTGTTGTTTTACAACAGAACGTTAATAAAACTAAACTAAACTGCTTAAAGAAAATATGCAATTATTGCACCTTTCTTATAAACTGCTTAAAGAAAATATGCAATTATTGCACCTTTCTCATAAACTGCTTAAAGAAAATATGCAGTTTTCACACATTTCTGATTTTGATTCGAAGTTTATGTTAAGAAATAAACAAATCTTATAAAGTCCATGCAAAGTGATTTTTGAACATATATGTATATGTATCAAAAACGTTTATTTCATTTCTTATTGTCGTTTTAAATGATATAAAGGTCCATGAGTTTTAAATTTTCGGGCAATGAATTGTTACATTTATCAACCTCTTGAAGTTTTATCTAATTATTTCATTTTTCAATACTTCAAGACAAGGCTAAATTTTTTTAAAGGTGTTTCGTTTAATTTAAATACTTTTATACTTTTTTTTTAAAGAATGATATATTTATGTCAACGAAAAATGATGGCGAAATTTGCATAAATGTTTAAAAATTTAGGATTGAGAACACTTTATACATTTGTTACTTCTTGTCAATAAAATACAGAATCTTTTTCTATAATCCATTAAACATTATAGTATACATATTAGAAGTATTTATTTTACGAGCATTTCTTTATATAATCAAATATCGTTATTCATTTTCCCCATCGTTGTGTTTTATCCTCTAATTAAAAAACTTATTGTATATCCATGTTTTTTATGTCCCATAAGACAGAACTTTAAACCCAGAGCTTCCAAGAAAAATTCAACAGAAGACGTGTTTTGCCTGCTTTTAGCGTAACGTTAAAAAAAAAAAAATAGCAATTTTATTAGATGTTACCATCAAAACAGCATTTTCAGTTTTGTTTTTATTAATAAGTTTAATAAAGAAATTAGCTTTCGCCTTCAGTTGAAAAATTTTCTTTTGTAGTTTTTCATTCTTTTGTGGTGGCCTTTTCATCTTTCACTGAGACACCTCTCGCCTTGCCATAAGAGGGCTAATAGTCTTTGCTTTCTTTATAAAAATCAAGCATCTCTGAGCTTCTTAATGTACTGAGCTTTGCTTATGCAGACGTTTGCGTTCTACCACATATATAATATGACAGAACCAGACACCTCTAGATATAGTACAGCCACGGAGCACGGTAGATGTCCACATCCGGTATCCATGGCCATCCAGTATCATCTTCCAGACTGACCGGATGGTACATTCCTCTACTTACGATCAGCGGTCGGGAATTCAAATGTCAGGCCCATTGTAGAGTTCCTCAATCTTCTGCGCATTTTACCGAAGGCCTGCTCACCAGCTTTTTCAGGCTGTATGGAAGTTACAATGCAAGATGAATTCTCGATAACTGTTCCCCCCGGGAGGGCACCTCGAAATGAGGATGAGATGCTTCTAGCATGGTGGTTGGATCTCGCCACCCAGGAGGGTACACGAAAAGTTGGGAATATGGCTCCTCCCATCCATGACGGGATGTACTTCCTTAGGGAAGAGTTGTACCGTGGCCGGTGATGGCCCTTAGGACTCAACCACAGTTCCCGCCAGTGTTGCTGTTGCGGCGGTCCAGTCATTCAGTATTTATTATCCGTGTGCCTTCGAGAGGGGCGGAGAGACAGTGATATGACTTCCCGGATATATGTAGATATTCATTTGTCAGAATATTGGCTTTTTAGTTTCTTGGAAGAGTGTTCCTGTTACCTTTGAGAAAAATGAAAGTTTACTGTTCCTAAATTTTTGTTTATCTGTTGTCTTTTCTTGCAACCACCAATGGAGTCAGAAATGAGAGGTGACGTAAAATTCTCCATAGTTTTATTTAACTCAGGTAGGGATGACGAATATTTTCAGAGCGGTTATTACGTAACCAATATCAAAAAGTCACAAATACAAGTGATCAATACTTTTCAAAGAGGGGTGTGATTCAAATCCTTGATACGATCTTACTGATGATATTTCGATTACAGGTTTTGGATCACGATAGAAAGTAACAATCGATATCACTGAAATTTGCCGGAGACTTCCAGCGGTGACTTCACTGGAAAGTAACAATCGATACGATCTGTCCAATAGAAGCTCTCGAAAGAAATCTGTGATTGGATTGAAAAGTGAACGGACCGGTCATTGGAATTATCGTATCGTATCATTGAATTGTATATCACTGAAATTTATTGGAGCGGTGATTTCACAGGAAAGTGCGAGGCTTCACTGGAAAGTGCGAAGTCACCGCTCCACTTTACGGGAGTGACCGATATTCGTATTTGATGATGCACTATTCCATACAGATCATTTTTAATTGCTCGTGACATGATTGACTTTGATTACATGTACTCTGTTTACTGCTGGCACCATCTATTGGTAGAATATAGGACTAAAGTAAACATTTTAAAGAAATGACATATATTTTTAACTCACCTTTTCCAGAAAATGGTTTACTCTAATAAATAAATTAAATAAATAGTTTCGAGAAAAAAAAATTAAGAAGTAAGCTGAAGCAGATAAATTAATTCAATCACACGTTACTTAAATTAGTAAATTAAGTATTAATTACAATTAATAAATTTTATATTTAATATTAAGTAATAATTTTTAATTAATAATATGATTGAAATAACAGATATTTGGAACGCATATTTAAAAATAACAATAGCAATATTATTTGTTATTCAAAATATCGTGGATTATGCATCTCTAAACTCAGGTATAAAACTCTTTGTTCTTTGATTTTTGAGGCTAATTTCTGAACTCGAATATTATTTGGTGTTTCTTGTCGTATTATTATTTGAACATCGAGTTTCGTTTTAGTTGTATGAGTGGTTTGTGAGCCTAGTTAGATAAAAAGTTAGTGATAGATAGCTAGTTAGATAAATAGTTGTGAGTTAGATAAAAAGAGGCATTTCAATATCTTAGTTAGATAAAACTATGGAGGATTTTACGTCACCTCGAACGAGCATCAAGTTTCGTTTTAGTTGTATGAGTGGTTTGTTTCCCTGCTTCCTTGTGTTTTAGACAAGCACAGTCAGACACCATGGTGGTCCGCCACGGTCCACTCCTTCTGTTCAATTTTTATTGCTTTTGAAACTTTCTTTGTGATGCTATTACCATAGTTTTTAATGTCATCCAAATGGACAATTGTAGTCATATAGCAGAGTTTTCAGTTACAGTTTACTGGTAAACTGAATGACAAATATGTGAGAAATTGTATTGAGGGTCCAAACAAATATTCAAAAGGTGAATTATTTATTTTCCAAGAATAATTCAGCTTTTCTAAAAATAAGTAAATTTAATTTACAAAAGATCTGATGCTGTTTGGATGTTACTTCATTGACCTTCACTGTTTCATCTACACATATTATTATTAATTTATGAATTTAAAATTAATTAAATTTAACAAATCTGCAATCATATCTTTGAATAATGCTTCTTTATCACTTTTTATTTTAAATTATTATTAGATAAACAAGTAAAACTGGCGGAACATCCATTAAAAAAAGAGTTCAGTCTTTTTTCAGTATTTATTAGAAGCTCATGATTTCTATATGCATAACTTTGTATTGATAATCTCACATTAACCCTTTCTAGGGCCGTGGGAAGTATGCTTCCCACCAAATTTATCAATCTTTGTGTGAATTTATGTAGGTTGGCATAAGTTCTGACACATTTTTTTAGAAAGACAGAAACTTAGATGCTTCAGTTCTTTATCTTACACAAAATGATGTGTCTTGATTTGATAATTATTAATAAACCAAATTAATTAATTAATCAAATTAAATTTATCTAATAAGCTAAATATATCCCTTTTCTTATTCTAATTTCAAGCCTAAAAATATTTTAACATAATATGACTAGAAAAAAATGGCCCTTTAAAGAGTTAAATTAGATTTTAAAATAGCATGTAATAATATATATTAAGAATGAAAAGGAAGGAATATATATTAAAAAGGTACATGCATATTTTCTTGTGAATTTTTTAAATAAATTAAATTGAATAATTGTTACAATAATAATTAATGGAAAATATTTCTAAATTTAAAATTTAGATTGAACAAGCCAATTTTCTAAAGGCTTGAATTGCTTTATTCTTAAAGTCTAAATCAACTCTTCTGAAAATGACTTTTGAGTATTTTGAGAAATAAAATGAGTATTTTGAGAATAAGGAGTATTTTTCAATTTCATATCATGTTATAAAGTTGCATTAAAGAGTTCCTAACAAATCATCATATTTTTGGAAATAATTACAATAAACAGTAAGAATGTAGTGATCGCAGCGCCATCTTTCATTCATGTCATTCTAAAGTGCTACCTATCTACTTTCCCTAATACAATCTATGTTGATACTATATGTATACGTAATCTATGTATACGTAATGCTAATACATCACCACTCAATAGCCATATCGTTCGTCTCACCTCCGACTCACTGGAGGGAGAGTCTGTGGTGAATAGCATAAAAGCCAGTTAACAACTACGCTACACGAGCATATGCTTTTGTATCCTGGTCATGTTACTGGACTGCGAACCACAAGGTCCCAGGTTCTATCCTCGCGTATCCCAAATCGCCAAAAGAATATAAAATGTGAGTCTAAAAGTTGTTGTTAATGTCTTAAAGTTGATTTAGAGTCAGAATCTGCTTAATTAAACATAATCTGTATTCCATGGTTTTAAAAAAGATAATATTAATAGAATAAATTAGAAACAAAATGGAATACAATCATATATATACGGTTCTACATCTGATTTATTCCCATTTCATATGAAATAGATATTCAAATGGATGAATGCCTTCATTTTGTCAATATAAATCAGTTACTCATTTCAAGATATTATTGTTACACACACACAAAACCCTTCAAGATTTCTCCATTTCTGTGCTCGAATCTTATCTTCCTGTTGTTATTTACAAAGAACTTGTACTATTTGGAATTACTGCAACAGTTTTGAATAACCTTGTATGATAAGAGAATTGAATTTTGATTCGAATAAATAATAAACAAAACGCATAGAGTATCAATATTCGGATAATTCAATGTCTTAAATCTATTTGTTCTGCGGAGGGAGATATCATCTTCTTATCATTCAAGGTCAATTGTAATCATGCCACTTGCTTTCTGAAACGCAAATTGATAAAGCGTTTATATATATAGCAATTTAAAATAGAAATATCTTTTATCTCTTCCCATTTTTTTAGCACGATAATCAAGTGATTACAAAATGGGTTGATATTGAGATTAAATTATTTTTACTAACTCCTCTTTAACCTCAAAGGTTTACTAGACGGTGGAATTGTTAATTGATTATTGATGCTTTTCCTGGTACACTGAAGTTTTAAAACTTTGTAGACACGACCAGTCGCCATTTTAAAATTTTCTGAAGTGATCAATCAGTTGATTAATTTAATTAAGTCTTTGATATATTTGAATAAAATTTGAATCAGTGTCAAACTTTTCCCAGAATGTGAACAAATACTTTTTTACTAAACAGATTTAATTAAATATATCTATATCTCTTCACTTTTGCGATTTTTTTTTACAAATTAATTGAATTTATAAGCAATTAATACGTATATTTCAGAAATAAAGCATCTAAAGAATTTACTCATAATTTTTAAAAAGCTATTTAGATAGTAAGTTGTTGTTTATTAAATACTTTTGATTTAAGAAAAGAAATTGTTCAGAAGAACTTCTCCTTAAATATTAACTAATTTTCTGTTCCTTTTAAATATCACAGAAATATTTTATCAGACGTGATTGATGCTTTAAAGATTGATGCTTAAAGGATATGAAAAATCATAATTCCAGATATTCCATATTCCATTAGCATTTCAAGTCTTTGGCACTAAATGTAAACTTTAAAGCATTTTTTCCAATGACTTATTATAATTGATTTACTAAATTCCAGAACAGAACTTACATTTCTGATATCACCAATCTATGTATTTTCAGCCTAGATTTAGTTCCAAAATATAATTTTAATGTGCCAATCTTGGAAAATTTTACAGGACTTAGTCAGCAGCTGCATGAAAAGTATTTTAAATATTTACATATGCAAAGGCTTACATACGCAGAAAGACTTTGGTAGAATCGGGTTTCTAACGCGCAATTTTTTAGAGCCCAAATTTTTCAAATGTGATTATATATATTCAGATTAAACGCTCAATGTCATCGAAAGATGGAATTGTACAACATTTCAGACCTAAAATAAATCGACAAGAGAAAGAAATGCTTTCAAAATTTCAACATTTCAACTAAATAAAAGTGTAAATAAAAACAGGTTTAATTTTTTTCTGAAAGAACCGTTTGAATTTGGTAAGGATTTTAACATTTATCAATTCGAAACTCTGCGGCTGAGAAAAATAAAAGCAAGGAATTTTCCAGGTATCAACAAAAAGAAGAAAAGATTCAGAAAATGTATAAAATAATTAAACTCATGCATAGGTTTTAAAATATATATATAAGCTTAGTAATCATACTTGCTTTTAAGACCACATAAAAAGAAATTCATCTCAAATACTTTTCAAAGTTGCAAAGTTCTATCTTCACAAACATGAATCGAATCAAATGTATCAAAAATTAACTTGAGTATGATACATATCCCTCCTGGGATATGTATTGATAACCAGTTCAATTTCCGTTGGAGATTTGAAATATAAGAAATTAATTTTCAAAACGTAAGTACATAAACAAAGGAAGGAAAATCGCACCATTGTTATTTGATAAGAAGATGTTGGAAATTTATTCTAAGTTATTCTTTAAAATTGAATTTTAATATCGCGTACTAATGGATGTCATTGACAGTATTTACTTAAAACCATTTGGGGAACATTTGCACTTTCAAAAGATCGATTTTCCAATTTTAGTCTAATAAAATAGGAACATTGTGTGATTGTAGTATAATTTGTATAGTTTTAAAAAGTCGTATGTTTATAAATTACTTTTAACAATGAATCTAACAGGAGTCCCTGTTACGCAAATACAGATTTTTTTTTTTTTTTTTTGTCTATTTCTCAAAACATGCTTTCATCAAATTTCGGAAAGCATTTATAAAAATAAACATTTCATTCATGACAATTATATGAAACATTATACAACAATATTTACAAGCATTTCACATCTGTTAAACCTATTTTTAATTTTTTTTTTCTTTGCAATATTATTAATCTTTAGAGGTTATTTATCATGCAAAATATTATATATATTTTTAAGATATTCAAGTTACATGGCATTCAATTTTTTTTCTGAAATTTTTATTGTTAGCATATTTAAATAAAAATAAATTGGCTATAATTATTAAACCTATTCTCATATATTAAGACAATTTTGAGGGGATTTTATTCAGAATTATTTTTTGTTCGAGTCTAATGATATATGGTAATGAATTTGAAAACTATCGCATCACAGTACATATTCGATTTGGCATTTAAAAACAAATATTTTTCAACAGTTTTATAATTGAAACAAATCATTCGTTATATGTGTCCTCAATTATCGATCAGATATAAAATTTAATCGTTAAAAAAGCTGAATTTGCAACTGAAATTTTGACAATTTCGAATGCCGAGAACGTCACAGTTCCCTTAAGGACATCCTTGTGGAATAGAATATACAGCTCTAATTAATCAGATATTTCTTAGATGGCGCCACTGCTCATGAATAGCACGAGCAGATTTTGCGAATTTCTTACATTCAGTGTGTGAGTGAAGCTACTAGGAGCTAGTTGCTGCGGGTATCGAAGCCAAATGATTTTTTTTTAATAATTTAAAAAGAAATTACGCCGTGCCCACTTGAGATATTGCAGTCATTGCGAGCTCTGCATTTATTTATTAGAGGAAGAGCATTACAGCAGGATCAAGAAATTCTTTCATATTTAAATGTAGCGTTTCAGCGGCGAGTCTAAGAAATAGCTAATTAACCAATGTACTCAAGAATACTCTATTATAGGAATTTAAGTATTTACTCCTTATTATAAAAGGTTAGAAAACAATCTTTTGAAAAAAGAAAAACGGAAATTAAGTGGCAAAATATCCATTCAATTGTTAAATGTTATAAAAAAAACATAATTTTGCTATTATATAATTTGTTCTGAATTGAAACAATTTATAAAAACTTCTCTATATATTATTTAAACACTAAATATTTCTTCAACTGCTACCTACATAATGTCAAAGGGTGTTCTTGAAATATTTTGTCAATTTTGGACAAATTTTTTTAAATGGTCAATTTTAAATTTATAAGGCACATCCGCTCACAGCGCGTCACAAAAGCAGAAAAAGGTAAAAGAGAGAGAAATTAACTAGCCCTAGTCTTATATACCATAAGATTCCAATAGGGATTTCTTAACGAATCGGCCACAGGCAAGGGAAACAAGGTATCTTTTAGAAGAATTTGTTTGGCTGTCAATTTTTTATCCCTTCACTTTGAGTGTGGGAACTTGTCGGCTTTTAGCCGATTCAGCAATTTTAGAACCCGTGTTGAATTAATTAAATAGAAATAGTGGAATGGGACCAGGAAATAAGAGAATATTTTAGAATGAAGTTAATATGGGCTAAATTAAATTGAAAGTTTGGAAATTAATTAAGTTTAAATTAGAGTTTAAAATATCATATATATATATATATATATATATGTGTGTGTGTGTGTGTGTGTGTGTGTGTGTGTGTGTGTGTGTGTGAGAGAGAGAGAGAGAGAGAGAGAGTGTTTATATCATCCCATCTTAAATCATAATAATAAATTCGTTAATAAATTACATAATATCAAATCATTCGAGCTATACAATAAATAATATTTATTATACTAATGACAAATAGTTAAATCATATTTTGCGATTAAAATAGAGAAAATTATAATAAAACATGTATTAAATACCTTTGATTAGAATATCTTCATTTCGATTGCAATATCTTAAATAGAAATTCCAAAGCTCGTTTCCTAACATTGCAAAAAATTTGTCTTTAGTTCTTTAAGATAATGTATTATTCTAGTTGAAAGCGTTTCTTTGAAATTGATTTTCTTTATTATCATGTGGAAACCTGATGTTGTTTTGGTTAGGGGATTTTTAAGCTCGAAATCGCGTGGGCAATGAATAAAGCATAAATGGCAATCTTCATCGTCATCTTTTAATAGCATATATTTTTTACCTGCTTTTACCAGTATTGCATTATTATTATTATGTTAGCTTCTTTGAAAGCAGATGCGTTTTTAAAAGGTTGAACTGCTTTTACATGTATTGCTTTATTATTACGTATGCTTCTTTAACAGCAGATGCGTTTTTAAAATTAAACTGGTTAATGATTTAAATTAATTAAGACAAATAATGACTAAAAAATAATAATGTTCTCAGATGATGACTTAAAATTTGTAATCGTAGATTTCACGAATTTTTTTTTTAAATTTCATTTGATGATAGATTTAATACTGAAACAACTTTTTTTTTTCATGATTATCTAGCATTTAAGATTTCAAGTTGCGGCAATAATCACATTTGTTGAAATACTGGGTGCAAATTCAAACATTCGCAATGTTGAAGAAATACGAAGAAGAATGCGTTTCTTTTGCATTTTATTCATTTTCAAATTCAAAATATTTCAAAAATTTATGAAGTTTTTGCTTTTTAATTTTCGAGATTACATCGCACAGCCGACTGCAGCGTCATCAGCGGAATAACGCAAAAGCAAAATAGCAATAACTACTTTCCTCACAATTCAGTCATGAATATGAGAAAGCCCTTCTTGTGATTTATAGCAATATAGGTATCTCTCGATAACAAAAGAATTATTTAAGGGGAAATTATTTGTAATAATACTAAATTTATTTGTACGTTTATTATAGTAATAAGGAAATATATGGCGTCAGACTAAATGTAAATCAAAAGAAATGATTACATTATTTATTTTTATTCATTGAGAAGTAATATTTTCTAGAAAAATGGGACAATAATTTTTTTAAATGCTTGAATTGAATGAGAAGAACTCTTCACTAACAATAAAAGCATCTACATGAAAATTGAGATTGTAAAATAATTATTATATTATTTACGATGACGCAAATACAATAATTAGCTATTAGTTCGTATGTCTGCCACATACGTATGCTTGAATAAAATTCCGTAAAACTTTTATTTATTGAAATTTGTATCCTGTGAAGCAGTTGCTACATAGCTCGGTGGTTATTTCTCACGATGGATACGCGAAAGGGCCTAGTGCGTATTGAATTTGTAGGCCGTTCTAGCTGAATGTCGATTTAATAAGAAAAATAAGCAAGATTTGGTTACAACAAATGCTTACTATAAATAAACATTTTGAGTATATTTTGTAATTTTTAATGTCTATTGTTAGAGTTGTAATATCATATGAAAAATACACGAACAAAATGAATGCAAGAACACAGATAAACTTTGGAAATGGAAATAGAGAACATTTAAGTCAAACTTATTTTCCAGGAGCATGTATATATAAGCACAAAAATTATATATTTTAAGTTATTTGGTAATCAATAATTAAATCTAGAAAAAGCTCTACGATTTGATTTTTTAGCACTAATTAATTTAAATTCATCTTTTAATTAGTATGCCTAAAGGAATCGATATCTTCATGGTTAACACTTTCAACGCTACCGACGAGATATGTCGTCTTTCAGATACTTCCATTGATATTTGATATTTGTCTTTTCATGGAGTTTTTATCTAATTCATCATTAGTGATGAATGTGTTAAGATTCAAAAAATAATCTTTTTAATGGTACCAATTTAATTTCCAATTTAATTGGAAGTATCTGATAGACGAGATATCTCGTCGGTAGTGTTGAAAGTGTTAAATGTAATGAGGGCATTAAAATATCTGAAAGTTAATTTCAAAAATTAAAACGAATATCCTTTCAAAAAGTGAAGAAATATTTTGATGAATAGAGTTGGAATGAATGGCTTATTCCCTACGTAGGCCCTTTTATTTTTTTATAAAATATGTTTCGATTGAAAATAAAGTTTTTTTATAGATATATAATATGTACTCGGAAAATTATATATTTTATTATAAAATGATATATTATAATTTACAAATAATCCGATATTTATCCTAGATATTTTAATTAGCTGCGCCTGAGATTTCTCCAAATACATCATTTTCTAATTTTCGACATTCAAATGATTAATAACAAAGTTTTTCACCAATATTAATGAACAAGAAAGCTCATAAAAGTATATATCAATAAGTTTATTCCTTTTAACAATAGTTTGTCTATCTTTTTGTCAAAACACACACACACACACACACACACACACACACACACACACACACACACACACACACACACACACACACACACACACACACACATATATATATATATATATGTCATATTCTTCGGAATTCATAATATAGTATTTTAAAACAATGACAGTAAGAATTATATGAAATATATATAATGTGTTTTAAAGTATGGATTTTAAATTTCTTAATTGCATATATAATTTTTTAAAGAATCATTATTTTATGTAAATTACTTTTAATTTGTGAATTTTCATTATTTGTTTCTATCTTTAAGATATTTATATAGTTGTTATTATAGTTAAAATATTGATAAAAATACATTTTATTCATAAAATATAATATTTTGACTTAATTAAACAACTTGTTCTTCCACTTTCATAAAATGGATGGAACCATTAATGCGATCTTGATATTTTTTCAGATTTTTTTCTAAAATTGTTGTTGTGTTGTTACTTATGGCACTTTAAAAGCCCGCTGACAGTTATCTGTCAGCGATTTAAGCCGAGTGAGCGTCTCTTGTTTATTCAGTAGCACCGACTACGGCCAAGAGTACAGCTTAGCTATTTCATGCGTCACATTCGCTTGCACAACCCTTTTTTGCAGAGGGGTCACAGATAGAAGAACAACAATGCTCGAACCGGGACTCGGGCCAGGGAAGCCCAGATCACGGAGAAAATGCGCTACCCCTATGCCAGGACGCCGGCTTTTCTAAAACTTCATTCGCATTAATTTTTTGATTTTATATAAATGAAAAAAAATCCATTAAATCATTGTAAATACCAGATTTATGTACAAATTGTATTTAAAGTTATTTAACAATTTTATGTTCATAGAAGATTTTTATATATTCGGCTTTGGCATGTTATTTTGCCTTCAATAAATTGAAGGCAAAATAACTAATTGGATTGAAAGTGATACAAAATGAATGAAATATCTCCAAGTAATATAGATGTTTTCAAATAGAATTTCTTTTCAATTTTTCCACTTTTTTTTTGGCATTTAAACTCGAACATTAGTAGAGATTATTAGATATTCAATTGAAAATAGCTTCTTCAAAATTCCGCATAAATTAGCTCTGTGTCAAAGAATTTTGCAGATAATGCTAAAGATTTTTCAACTACAGTAGAATATTTCTTCAATTTTATAGTAAAAAAGAATTTTTTTTCTGAAAAAAATTTTTTTTTTTTTTGTTTTAGGAAATAACTTTTTTGTTTTGAATGTCTTTTCTTTTAAAAATTTCATCTTAAACATGTCGATGTAGAAACACATGTTAATCGCTAGTTGGGAACAAAAATGAATTACTTTTCAGTTGATTGCTCATTACGCATATTAAGTGCTTAATCTTCTGTAATACCACTTAGATAGTATTTTTTAAAAATTATAATTGAATGTAATTCATTATCTTTTTAATCCATAAATAAATTTCAAAGATAATTAATTAACCTTTGACTTTCATCAATACAGACTCGTTATATAAACCTGTTTCAAATCTAGTAGTAATTATATTTCAACATGATTATAAATTATTAGTTACTATGATATCACATATGAAATTTATTATAGCGCGTTTTTATTTAAATTAGTTTATTTCATTTTTATAAAAAATGTAACCATGCATTACACCTTTAATTAACTTCTTGATATTCTAAAATTTCGAAATTTTGTAGCTAAGTATTCTTGATGATAGAATATTATTTCAATAATTTTTGTGCTTAAATACCAGTCCATGTATTGGATTCAATTAAATATTGATTTCATATATGCAGTGACATTTTAATGAAATTAAGTTCATTTTCCATAATATTGTGATAATAATTTAAAAAATTACATACTAAGCAATTTCTAAAAAGCATAAATACTAAAAATATTCGAAACGTTATTAACGATTTAAAACTTAATTATTTTTATCTATCATATAGGGGATAAATGAAAATCTTAAAAACTTTAAACGTTAGAGACAATATTAAAAAGACTTCAATTTAGCTACAATTAATATAAAAAAATCTTAACATTCACTAGGATTGGAAATACACACATTATAAATTTGAATCACAATCGTGTAATTAATGATAATTGTTTAATTTTAATCACATTGTAAACGTGATTAAAATTCCCTTTTGCTCAGATGACTTCTGTTAGACCTACGTGCTTCTTTTATTTTGACCTCCATAAATTAAAATATATATATACATACTTTTGTAAGTAATGAAAAAAAAATATTTTAAGAAACTTCTATTTTTATTTTTTGAGAATTATTTTCACATAAACATTTCTCTGTTAATGCTAAGCAGTGCTATGTCACAAAGTTTAACAAATGTAAGATAGAAGTATTCAATAGACAGTTGAAGGAAAATTAATAAGGAAAACTTAAAGATTTACATTTAGCAAAAAATAACCAATAATATTTATTTATTTGATTATTTTATTCAATCATTCAGAGGATGGGTCGAATTAAATTAACGAAACTTGTATAAAATGATTGTAATAAAATTAGAAAGTTTCCTTGAAAACAAGGAAAAGTATTAAAGGAATTGAAATTTATATTTCTAATTTTTAAAATATATATATAATGCGAGATAAATGAACTCTTTATTTTTTTTTATCCTTTGTTTAGTTAAAAACATTTCATGCATGCTGCCTTATTGAAACAATGAAATATTTAATAATATCATTATAGAAAAATCTATGAAAAATAAATTTAAAAAAAGGAAAACAGCAAACGTGAAAGTCTTTTAAATTATATCTGCCAAAAATAAAGAAAATGTGTGTCCTTGTGTTCTCTAGCAATTCAACCATTGTCGCTGAGCTACCAACTTTAGCACAGATATATTTTAGAGATTATGAATACGTACATTCAAGAAATTAATTTGAATAAAATTAATTAAAATATTAAATAAATTATTATTTATCTGTGATTTTGACGTTTTTCAAAAGTAACTTCAGGAAATATTTCTGCATTATTTTTCCAGAAAATGTTACTGTATTACTTTTACATTTTAACTTATTTATTTAATTTAGTTGACTTACAATTTTTTCCTAAATTGTTACTTACTTATAAAAATAATATTTTAGGATTAGGAAACGAATTGGTTCGCCAGAGATACTTGTTATTGAACAATGACTACTAATATTTAATATTATTATTTATATTATATGAGGCTATTAAATTTCTAAATATTTTTTTTTATTGATTTGCCCTTGAACACTGTGATTTCAAAGAGAAATACTACAACAGCAGACGATAGATAATTCAAAAGCTATGCAGTGAAAGCCGACTCCAAAATAAAACTACATTAGCAAACGATAGTTATTTCAAAAGCTATACTGTGAAAGCCGATTCCAAAATAAAAAAAGGGATAAATCGCCAATTTGTTGCCTACGCATTTTGAGGCTTCAACAATTTGTTGCCTTCAAATGTCTTCAGTAGTGAGAGAACTGGGGAGTTTTAAAGATATTCAAGAAAAACTAAAATGCGAACCAGAAAACATCGGTAATTTTTCATCTACTTAATGCCTGTTATCCTTGCTCTGAATTTATCTTTTGAATTAGACAACGCTCTCAGCGAACATCGGTACTGATGTTGCAGATATGTTTTCCTGGTTCCCATTTTAGTTTTTCTTGAATATCTTTAAAACTTAGAAGAATTTGTTTAGGTTAGCAATTTTTTATCCCTTCACTCGGAGTGTGGGAATCGCTGACTAAAACATTTTCACAGAGCTTTCTGATGCATTAATTAAATAAAAAAAAGTAAAATGGGATCAGGAAATAGGAGAATATTTTAGAATGAAGTTAATATAGGCTGAATTACGATAAAACTTTAGAAATTAATTTGGATTAAATTTGATGTTAAAATATCATTACACACACACACACACACACACACACACACACACACACACACACACACACACACACACACACACACACACACTCACACACACACACACACACACACACACACACATATATATATATATATATATATATATATATATATATTCCATCTTAAGAAGGAAAACTTCAATTCATTCAAGTACTGCTCAAAGGAAAAAAAATCTTAAGAATCTTGTATTGTTCATATTCTATAAAATTGAATACTTTAAAAAATCGCACCTTATTTTCATTGAAAATATAAAATATGAACATATTTAAGTAATGAAAAGTATTAAACAGTAAAACAATATTTGATTATTTTTATTTTTCATTTTGAAAAAAAAGCATTTGGAAACTAATTGGTTCGCCAAAATAACTGTTAATTAAAATTTTCCATTTAATATTTTATGCAACTTGCTCTTAATAATTTCTTCAGCAATATATTTTTAAGTTTCGAATTTTGAAAGTCATATAACCCATACTCTTATAGAAGTCTAAACGCCTTTCTGTTCTTTGTACAATTTCTGTCAGTATCCGCAAAATTTGAACTTTAAATTGAAGTTGAAGTGATTAAATTTAAGTTAATGAAAATAAACTTATTTTGCTGAGATAAATATATATTAAAAAATGAGTTTGTAGAAGATAGATCGTTCAGCATTGAAAACTTATGTATATTACTGAATACATCTAATGACTTGTGCAATAGCTTAGACAATTGATAAATAAACATTTCTCCGATTCAACGTAAAATTCCGTTTTCAATTTTGCTTTCAAAAGGATTTAAATGACATAAATAATAATGCTTTATTTTGTTTTACTCAATAAATGTACTTCTGAAAAATTATGAAAAAAAAAATTAATTTAAACAATACTTCAGTCCTATGAATCATATTCAGCAACATATTTTGACACTCGAACTTTTAAACTGAAAAACGTCTTATTTGAATAAATTTGTCTGAGTTACGAAGTTTTGAATGTCATTGTTTTAGGCCAATTAGCAATGTGAAAACTCCGAACCTCTTTGGCATATCTTCTGAGAGACGATCTAGATGTTTTTATAAAATAATGACATTCCAGCTTTCTTAACTAAGTCAGTTTTAATCGCAAAAATAAAATTGAAATTCTATTTATTTAAAATAAAATTACATTAAAAATATTTAATTGAACATGATTCATAGGACAAAAGAATTAAAGTTCGTAATTTATCAAATCATTTAGAGATACAAACTAAATAAAATTTATATTTCTTTTCTTCATTTAGATCATTTTTCTTATTGGATGTATATGCCTATTTCAAGTGGATTAGAAATTAACTGTTGGACCAAAGTTAGAGGGGTTAGACTGTTTGTATAAATCATGTTTACCTTAAATAACACAGAGTCATTGAATTAATTATAAATATATTTTGAAAGGACCCCAAAACTTTTTTTGTATTTATTATTTTTCTCGAAAATATTATATGTTTCATTTATTTTAATTTTGTAGAGGCATGTGTTGAAAATTATAGTTTTATAAATATGGTGGCTGGCTAGCAAGTTGATGAATAGTAATTTTTCTTTTGCACGAATAACGTGCTAGTACAGGTATGTGTGTGTGTGCGTGTTTCCACATTTGAATATTATCTTCCATTTTCGTATATTTTATTTTTTGTATATTTATTTTATTCTTGAATATAATATTTCAGATGTTATTGCAAAAAAGCACCTAAATTTCGCTTAATTATTTAAAATTATTTTAAAATTATAACTAACATTTCAGAAAACTCTCTCCAAGATTCACATTTCAAAGTACATTTGAGTCAAGTTTGATAGGTCTAGGTTAAACCATCTAGTCTATAGAGTGCCGACACACGCATTCATTTTTAGTATAAGTAAGTAAGAGAAGAGAAGAGAAGAGAAGTAGATATTAAGTAAATATTTAGAATAATAGAAGATATTTACCCTTTTTCCGTTAAGAAGGAATCGAAGGACGCGATGAAAAAACTAATTACCGACAAAATCGGACTAAAAGGTAGGTGTTGCAGCAGACCAGTTATTTTGATAACTGCCAGACAAAACAATCTCGTATTCTTCTTTCGTGTTACTGGCGAATTAATGTCGAGGTCATAAAAAGCAAGCACAAATGGAAGAAACTTATTTGAGGAGAAGAACTGGTTTTTTTCTTATTTATTTAAAAAAATGATAAAAATGGAAGCTTTGATCCGATGCAATAGCTTTAATCACCACTTAAAATTGTGATTATTAAAAATTTTGAACTATTTAAACGAAACTCATTTACAATTTAACATTTTATGAAATTTAAGTGATGCTGAAAAGAGAAAAAAACTAGCTTCTTTTCAAATGCATATGGTTTGGACAAAAAGTAAAAACGGGAGAGCTGTTTTCACGAAACTTCCTCGCATACTTTCTAATAAATGCACGCGCGTATTATTAACCGTATGCCATTGCGAAAAAATAATTACAAAAGACTCTATTAGCATGCAATCTTTGTGGATGTTTTCGCGATGAATCGTCTGAATTTGGTTAATCCTCAAGTGTAAAGAAAACCAAATCAATATTTCGGACAC
Organism: Argiope bruennichi; assembly: GCF_947563725.1. NCBI lineage: Eukaryota > Metazoa > Arthropoda > Arachnida > Araneae > Araneidae > Argiope > Argiope bruennichi. The sequence continues at coordinate 44,169,429 of NC_079157.1, forward strand.
ACTTTTTCCAACACATTAAAACCAAAATATGACGTAAAGTTATGACTAGAGTAAAAAAATCACATACGAAACTTCATATATGTAAGTAATTATGATTTGGAATTATCTAGTCTACATGCTGGTGAAAGTAATGTCTGACAGACGGACAACCCTTTGGAGAATCTGTTTTCAAATTTACCATATATCTACACTTTAGATATAAAATCTGTGCACCATTTTTTCCATCCAGTTCTCTTCTGTCTCATTAACTTATATGCGGACAGACAAACTTCCTCGAAATAAACTTCTTTCAAGATTCGATAGAAAGCTACAAGTATTGTGTAAAGTCGATAGTTTCTGCAAAGTTTCTTTGAGTTATGATATTTATAAAGAGATATAATTCTAAGAAAAATGTGTTTTCAGGACTCTAGGTGGTTTTAAATGTGCAGTTACGACGTAATCTCGAATTAGAAACGTTTGACGATTACAATATTTTCTCTCTGTATACTTAGCATAAGAGAAAGTAAAAATATAACTAAAAAGATTAAATTTATAATTTATTTCAGTTTTTACAATTTAAAATATATGGCATTTTAAGTTATTATGGAATTTTAAATGCAATACAGGAGAGTGGCTATATTTATGGCTATCGATGGCAAAGGTAATATAAAAAAGTGGCTATGGATTTTATTCAATTATTTGGATCTTAGGTAATTTAAGTTACAGAAATGATAATGTAGTTTGGTAAATGATTTTTTTTAGGGAAAAAGCTACTTATTTGCAATGAATGAACAGGTGTTTACATGTAGATATCATCAATTAAATATGTTATTTAAAGTTCACTATTTTTTGCATTCATTTAAAATTAAAAATAAAATATGCTATTGTATCTTCAGTTAGGAAACATGCTTGTCTGCAATTATCTATAACAATTTTATTAAAATTGCTACAAATACGATTTGATTTTTTTTTTCATTTTTAACTAAACAGATTAAATCAACTAAAGCGTGTATCATACTAAGGATTGCATTTAAATAGTATGCAAACATTTTTTTGTTGTTGGTGTTTAAAGATCAATTTTACTGTATTACTTATCAGATTTTTTAAAGATATAAAAGTCCAGAATATTTGTGAATAATATTTAAATGGAGGACAAACAAATAAATTTATGGGTAATTAATTTATTTGTAATTAAATTTATGGGTACTTAATTCCAAAGAGCTTGCAAGGTGTGTGGAGAGAATAATTAATAATTATAAAATAATTAATAAAACAATTATTTATTTTGTGTGCAAAGATTTCCTATTAAGTACTTCGACGTAGCATCTATTCAAATTGTCATATTACGTAAATAAGCTGCTGACATCCGCTGGTCAAAAGTTGAAAATCAATTTCTTTCATTTGATCAATAGCACAATAACTTAATATGCTATTTTTTGTTGCTTTTTTATTCCGCTAATTAAAAGCGAACTTCATAAAATTTTAATTAGAAAGGGTGTTTAAATGAGAAGGTACGAAACGTCGTAACAACGTAACCGTTAACATATTTGCCTATGCCGCTATGGGAGAACGTAGCGAGACATTTGGGATGAGATTGGAGTCTCCGGCGTAGATCGGAGCATGCGCAGGAGAGAGCAGAGACTCTTATAAAGAGCGTCCGGCGTAGATCGGAGCATGCGCTGGAGAGAGCAGAGACTCTTATAAAGACCGCCATTCAGTTGACGTGGCAGTGCACTACCCACTCCTACAGTAACAACCAATAGCCTCACGCCATTCCAAAACTTACCCAAACCAAGCCAATCATAAACCTAGCTTCACCAAGTTCACAACAAGATCCTTAAACTTCAATATCCTAATAGTATCATGGCAATATATTAAAAGTAATGCTCTTATCAGCCACATCATTAAGGGGATAGTCCTTCTCCAAGGACGGGTGCCCCGATAAACCCACCATCGAGTTCGAGTACGTGGCAGTGCACTACTTGTTGAATTCCTCGAGCACAGAAGAACCATTAACTCCGATGTGTACTGTGAGATACTCAGACTACGGAGGTCCATCAAGAACAAAAGACTTGGGCTATTCATGGATGGTGTGGTTCTGCTCCATGATAACGCGCGTCCACACGTCTCCAGGGTCACACACGCGGAACTGGCCAATTTCAAGTGGGAGCAGCTCGACCATCCGCCCTACAGCCCGGACATGTCACCCTGAGATTTTCATGTGTTTGGTCCCCTGAAAAAAACATCTAAAAGGAAAGCGCTTTAACTCTAACGACGAACTTAAAGAAGCTGTGAAGGACTGTGTCTCGTCACGGCCACTGGAATTCTGGGAATGAGGAATCCTTCGGCTCGTTAATCAATGGGATCGTTGTGCTCAGGCTTATAGTGCATACTTTGAATGAAGTCTTCATTTATACCCACAGTATCGTTTCGTGCCTTCTCAATTGAACACCCCTTGTACATTATTGTGAAGATGTAGAAACTACAAAATAATTCTATTTTATAATTAAAATTACTGCTCTATTACTCTACTGCATTAAAAAATATCGTGGTATTTAAAATTCGGCAATATTCTTTTGATATTAAATTATTTATAAAATATTTGATATGAAATTTACATTTAGTCCCTTTTACTCATGTTTTCCTTATTAATTTTTAATGAATATTAATTATTTGACGTTTTCAGAGACCAATTATTTTACTGAAAAAATATTTAATTTTGACAAATTGTATTTAGGTTGTTGCGACGTCAACGCCACCTTGTGAGTTTTTTGTAGCTATCGGCAGATAGAGTTTCAATAAACAGTGTGTTGTGAGCGTTGAGTGACAGAAAACATGGTCCGTCCGAGCCGGAGCGAAAAAAGCGTCGTGTGTGTTCTATGTGCGTAAGAACGATGGTTCTTTCCAAATGTAAAAAGTGCGAGTATAATCTAAACCGGAGGTTTATTCGTTGAAGAATTGTGTTTTTGAGTGATTACGAGTGCCAATCAAGAGTGCAGTGTCCAATTCAAGGTGAGAGCAGTTCCCTTGGTTCGTAGTTTCGTTTTTAAGCTAATATACTTGTAAAATGGCTTTGCTTAAAAATCTTAAAAAAGACGAGCTTGTGCTTGTCGCGGAAGAGTTAGGATTAGAGGTACCAGTGAATCCAAAAATTTTAGATTTAAGGAGAATAATTGAGAGTAGTGACGTTTTCAAAACAGATAAAGAATTTATTCAAAGTGTAATTAATTATGTTTTAGAAGAAAAGAAATCTAAAAAAGATAATGAAAAATCTAAAATTGAACAAGAAAAGTTAAAATTAGAACAAGAAAAACTTAAGTTAGAATTTGAAAAAGTTAAGCTAGAGCAGCTTAATAAAGAGCTTGAGCTAACAAATGCTAAGAGTAAAATGGCCCCTGAACAAGTAAAAAAGATAGATAACGAGTCTTTTAGTTTAGAAAGCTTAATTAAAAGTGTAAAAACTTTAACGATTCCTGTCCCTTCTAAAACAGAAGCATTCAATTTGTTCTTTCAATCAATAGAAAAGGCTTTCAAAACTAAAAATGTCGCAGAAGAATTTAAAGCCGAAATTTTATTAAATATTTTGGGAGAAAGAGTAGGAAATTTAATGGTTTACGTCAAAGAGGAGGAACTGGAAAATTATGAAAAGATTAAAGAGTTAGTGGAAAGCAATTTCAGCCTACTCCTCAAGAGTGTCTATATCAATTTCGAAAAGCTCAAAAATTAGCGACAGAAAACTATGTTCAATTTGCATCTAGAGTTGCCTCTATGTTTGAATACTATTGTCAATTGAGAAACGTAAGTGAATTTAATGATTTGTGCCAATTAATAGTATCAGATCAAATATTTAATTCCCTTGATCAGGAGTTAATGAGTTATATCAGCAATAAACAAGGGGAAGATTGGTACAAACCACAACATTTAGGTCGTGAGTTAGATTTGTTTGTATCCTCAAAAGGTTCGAATAAAAATGAGTCGAATTCAAGTTTTAAACAAAACAAAATCATTAAAAACAGATTCGAAAAAAAGTATCATAAAAATGTTGCAAGTGTTTTTTTGTCCGATGTTAATGAGTCAAGGTGTTCATTCTGTTTTGAAAATCACACAATCCCCTTTTGTGCAAAATTTAAACAACTTCCTGTTGAAGAAAGAGTTGAGATAGTTAAAAAACAGCGCCTTTGCTTTCTTTGTTTAAAAGAAAAATGTTCAGCTATAAGATGTAAGGCAAAAACTTGTAAAGTATGCAACCGGAAGCATCATACTATTCTCCATTTCCCGAGACATAAAATAAATCATCAAAATGAATGTGATTCTATTACTGTGCATCAGATAGATACAGCCAATACTTCAGGGTCATCGCTAAATGAGAATGCGAAAGTATTTCACCCCTCTTACCCCCCTGTCTCCTCAACTTTACAGACGCCAGATGGTGCGGGATATGCTCATAAGTCGGTATTCGCGATAAACAAAAATGAAAAGAGTAAAACAGTTTTTTTGAGCACTGTTAAATGTTTCATTCGAGATACGTTTGGTTTTTGGCAGGAAGTGAGATGTTTATTAGACGTCGGATCGATGACTCATCTTATGAGCAGGCAATGTGTAGATAAATTGGGATTGAAAAAAGAAAAAGTAAATATTCTAGTAACGTGTTTAAATGATTCTTCCATGTGTGTTAAAAATTGCGTAAGTGCGGTAATTTCAAATTCCGATAATAGTTTTAAAAGAGAAATAAATATGTTAGTAGTAGAGAAAATTACCGATTTAACGCCAGTTAAATTTTTAAATGTGGAAGGACAAATTCCTGAGAACATTAATTTAGCAGATGATACTTTTTATGTTCCAGGTCCCATTGACTGTTTATTGGGTGCGGAAATTTTCTATGAATTATTACGTAGCGGGCAAATATATTCTGAAAATTCTAATCTTATTTTCCAAAATACAGTGTTTGGGTTTGTGGCTTCAGGTAGTAGTACTTGTGTAAATAGTGAGTTAAAAGTACATTGTGGATTAATTAAGGAAGGAGATTTAAATGATACCTTAAGAAAATTTTGGGAATTAGAAAATGTTGATTTAGAGCGAACCAAAAATAAAGAGGCAGTTTTGTGTGAGGAACATTTCGTGAAAACGCATTCAAGGGATGTTGAGGGCCGGTACATAGTTAAAATGCCCCTTAAAGATGATCCGAAATGTTTAGGTGAATCAAGGGACATAGCTCTCAAACGTTTGGATGCTCTGTGTATTAGGTTAGAGAGAGATCCTCAATACCTAAAATTATACAAAGATTTCATACACGAATATGAACATTTAGGACACATGAAAGAAATAATCACTGAAGAGGATAATTCAGAGATAAAATATTATATGCCACACCATGGCGTATATCGGCCACAAAAAAGTACCACTAAATTGAGAGTGGTCTTTAATGCGTCGAATCCGACAAGTAATGGATTGTCACTCAATGCGTTGCAATACAACGGAGGACTTGTGCAAGATGACTTATTTGCAATAATGCTAAAATTCAGAGAGCATCCTTATGCCTTTACGGCCGATGTTAAAATGATGTATCGTATGATACTCATGCACGAGAGCCAGCAACCATTGCTCAGAATTTTATGGAAAGAGAATCGTGATGATCCAGTAAAAACGTTTGAGCTAAAAACAGTGACTTATGGGACAGTGAGTGCTCCCTTTTTAGCAACAAGAGTACTGTTGCAACTATCTAAAGATGAAGAGAAGAGCTTTCCCTTAGCAGCACCAATTCTTAGACAGAACTTTTACATGGATGACGTTCTTTGCGGCGCATCTTCTTTAGAGGAAGCTAAGGAACTGAAGAGTCAACTTTCTGGTATATTGGCGAAGGGAGGAATGCAGCTTCATAAGTGGTCCAGCAGCCACTTAGAACTGGCTTCAAATATCGATGGAGGATATGACTTTGAAAATCTCATCGAGACTAAGACGTTAGGAGTGTCCTGGAAGTCACTAGAGGACTGTTTTGTTTTCAGAGTTGCAGTCGATTTAAAGAATTCTTACAACAAGAGATGTGTTCTTTCAACTATTGCTAGACTTTTCAACCCACTGGGACTACTTGGTCCAGTAGTCGCAAAAGCCAAAATCTTCATGCAGAGCCTTTGGAGTCTTAAAATTGATTGGATGGATGAGTTGCCACTTGAAAGAGCCAAAGAATGGCACCAGTTTCTTGAAGATTTCAAGAGTATAAACAGTATCTGTATTGAAAGGTGTATTGTGCATCCGCATGCGACGAGGATTGAATTACACGGTTTTGCCGACGCTTCAGAAAAGTGTTACGGAGCAGTGATATACTGTCGTTCTTATTCGTCAAACGGCATACCAACAGTGAAACTTGTGACGAGCAAAAGCAGAGTTGCACCCGTGAAAAGTGTCACAATACCGCGGCTTGAGCTGTGTGCCGCCGTCCTCTTGTCAAAGCTGATGAAACGAGTTGTGATTGCTTTACAAGTTGATTCACCTCCAACGTACATAGGGAGTGATTCAACAATCGTTTTAGCATGGATCCAAAAAGACCCTAACATGCTAAAGACCTTTGTGGGAAATCGAGTTTCCACCATTCAACAGCTGACCTCTGCAGAACAGTGGCACCATGTTCCCTCGTCTCAGAACCCGGCTGACCTCATTTCCAGAGGTCTCGACCCATCAAGCCTGCACCACAGTTCATTATGGTGGACTGGACCTCCATTCTTGTCCACTGAGGACATGTCTTCCAGTGAGCCACCACCAGTGAGTTCCATTGAAGAGTTCCAATCCGAGTTAAAGACAAACCAGAGAGTGATACAACATGAACTAGAACGTTTAAAATTTAGTGACTCTAATAACTTTGTTTATCTTAATGCTAAAGTGAACAATTTTGTGCATGATATAATTGGTTTAAGTAATAATTATTGTCGTTTAATTAGGATATTAAGTTATATTTACAGGTTCTTGAACAATTGTAGAGTTAATTTTCCTAAGAATTTTGGAATCTTAAAAGCTATTGAATTAAAGGAATCTGAAATGAAGCTCCTTAAAATTATTCAAGAGGAAGACTTTCACAAGGAAATCAAGTCTCTCAAGGTATCAGGTTTTGTCAATACTGACAGTCAGGTAAAAAATTTATTTCCCTTTTTGGATGAAAATGGCATTTTGAGAATTGATGGAAGACTTACCCACAGTGATTTAGATTTTGATAGTAAATTTCCAATTCTTTTATCTAAAAATCATAGATTGTCTTATTTAATTGTAGAACATTTTCATCTAAAAAATTTGCATGCTTCACCACAATTATTGTTATATCTCATACGTCAAAAATATTGGATTGTAAGTTGTCGTGATTTGTGTAAAAAAATAGTTCATTCATGTATTGTGTGTTTTAAGGCTAAACCTGTTACTTTAGACCAGATAATGGGAGATTTGCCGAGAGATCGAGTAACACCTAACTATCCATTCAATGTGAGTGGAGTTGATTTTTGTGGACCATTCTTCATAAAATATCGCAATCAGAGGAAAGGTATTTTAAATAAAGTCTATGTGTGTATTTTTATATGCTTTGTAACCAAAGCAATTCATCTAGAGATTGTGAGTGACTTAACGAGTGGAGCTTTTATTGCTACACTAAAAAGATTTTTTGCAAGGAGAGGCAAATCATCCAAAATTTATTCGGATAATGCTCAAACTTTTATTGGAGCGAATAGGGAAATTAAGAGATTACTTGAGATTGTAATTGATCAAGATAAAATTCTTGCTGAGTATTTACTCTCAGAGGGAGTTGAATGGAAATTCATTCCACCCCGTTCACCCAATTTTGGAGGCCTTTGGGAGGCTGGAGTGAAGTCCTTTAAGTACCATCTTAAACGTGTAGTAGGTAAGGCTAATTTAACTTATGAGGAATTTTTGACAGTTACAAATCAAATAGAAGGAATTCTAAATTCCAGACCATTATCACCATTGTCCTCAGATATAGATGACTTAAAGGTCTTGACACCGGCACATTTTTTAATAGGCAGGCCTATCAGTGCAATAATAGAACCAGATATTACGAGTATAGACACTAATAGGTTAAAATTGTGGCAAAGAGTAACGAAAATTGTCCAACTTATTTGGAAACGTTGGCATATTACCTATTTAAGCCATTTACAAAATCGCACGAAATGGCAAATAATCAAAGCCAATGTCAAGATAGGTGATTTGGTACTGTTGAAAGAGGAAAATTTACCGAGTACCAAATGGGCTATTGGTCGTATTCTGAAAATTTACCACGGTAAGGATGGTAACGTAAGAGTTTGTGATGTGAAAACACAAATTGGTGTTTTCAAAAGAGCTATTTCAAAATTGTGTAAATTACCTATGGATAATAGAATTTAATTAGTGTAATATTGTATAGTGATTGTGTAATATTGTAATGTAATTTGTATTAGATTATAATTATTTTTTTTTTGGTGTGATATATTTTGTATTGATGTTCAGTGTTATTATTTTGAAATGTAATATTTCAAGGCGGGCGGTATGTTGCGACGCCAACGCCACCTTGTGAGTTTTTTGTAGCTATCGGCAGATAGAGTTTCAATAAACAGTGTGTTGTGAGCGTTGAGTGAGAGAAAACATAGGTATTATTACATTATATGATGTAGAAAAAAATGTGTTCATTTTTCTAAAGTTTTATCCCATAGTCTTGCTATATTTTATCTAGAATAATATAAATTAAAAAAAAAAGACTTATGTATCAGAATATTATAAATTTATTTACATTTCTCTTTTTCATTTGAAGAAAAAAAAATTTAATCTGGGCAATTGATTTTTCGCTCCATTAATTTTTTAACCAGGTAATAATTTTTCAAATTATTTTTCTTACATTCCTTATAGTAATTTCTATATAATTACTTACTTATGATGAAAAATAGTTTTAAAAATCATGCAGGTTTTTTTTTTTTTTTTTTTTTTGTTTGTTTGTTTTGTTCCCAACTTACGAATGAACTTTTATCCATCTAAATTCAAGCATTAAAGATTCAAAAAGGTTTTGTGGACTTTTAAAATTCTAGTATTTAATTGTTTATAAATTCAAAATATTCGTATAAATATTGAATGTTTAAAAGGTGCCATTTCATATCTTGAAAATTTTTCAGAAAAAACGGACTAAAATTTTACGGACTGAAAGCTGTCTACAACATACACATTTTTTTCAAATCAAATTGCGAAAGAAAAGTTCTTCATACTCTACATCTTTTAAGGTGGTTTCAGAGACATACCACCGCGCACCTACGGCATGAGATTCTCTACCACTTGAAACGCGTCAACAAACCGATCTGTTTTTCTTCTCCTGACTCTCTTAGTCAAGTGACTGATAATTTATGGGTGTTTTGCCATGTGTTTTGTGGATGAGGAATTTATTTACATTTGAGTAATAAGGTTTATACGAATAGGATGGTTGAATTTTTTTTTCTTTTCAGTTGTATTCGTCTTGTATTAGCAAGTAACCATATTCTGGGGATGTTAAATATATTTTCTAATACATTATAATTTTCTTAATTTTTGAATGGTTAATTAAAATATTATGTTTCTTCATAACTTGAATATAATGTTGATTGTATTTAAAATCTAAAGACCACGTAAAAAACTTGTCATTGTTAGCTTTATTTGAGGATTACTTGTTATTAAAATTGTTTATTTTTCATTTATAATTTTTTTTCATGTTGTAAGATTGAATAAGTAGTTTTCATTGATACTATTGTATGTTTTAGTATTTCCATTAATCAATAATGAATAATCATGTTACAAAACGAATTAAAAAAGTATTTATTAGTCATAAGAAGAATATGTCGTAGGTACGAGGTGGTACTACAGTACCCCCCCCCCCTCTCGTGATGGAGTTCACTATAAATTTTTTAAAAGTATTTTCTCTTTCCTTAGACCCTAAAAGTGCAAATTAATTACATAATTTTTAAAAATTTATGTTTGTGGGCTTCAAAGAGTTAATGGAAAGATATTACTTAAATAATTTTTTTTGTTATAAAATCACTTAGGCAGCATAATGACAATATAACATACAAAGAAGAACATATTGTATTAGCCACTATTGATATTCTGAATGATTTTAAAAATTCTAAGCCATAATCATATAATCATTTTTTTCAAAATGGAGTAAATTATTTTGAATATTGTACATGTAGAATATCACATAAGGCGTAAAATGAAATGGGGAATATAAACTATTGACAACTAAGACCGTAAAAAGGTCTATATTAGCCGGCTATGATAATTTTTTGTCCGTAATTATTTACATAAACACTTTGCTGTTTCTTCACTGTTCTTTTCTTTTATCTCAAGTTTTTTTTTCCAAAAATTTGGGCATTTTTTTCCTCAATATTCTTTTCTAAGAATAATTTTTTAAATTCATTCATTTTTATTTTCTAGTAGCCGAATATTGTAATTGTCATGTACTTATTTTCATGATTTGATGCAAATCCAAAATTCGGATGCAATTTTCAAAATTCAAAAAGGTCATTTTTAAAATTATATATATATATATATATAATTTGTGAATGCTGTAATTAAAAAAAATGCAATGATCTAGAAAGTGAAAAATTTGCATGTAGTTTTTGCATATCTTTCAAAACCTTTATCAAAGATATCCACCAAGTTCCAAAATATTAACTCCATGCTTTGCATTACTTCTATATTTCATGTAAGCAAATCTGTTTGGTCCCCGAATAAAAACTTCCCTAAAGCAAATTCCTTAATTTCGGAATGTTTTGAAATGAATTAAGATAATTGTTCGGTAAATATCATAATATAAGTCTGTTAATAAACATTTAGCAGACGATTCCTTTTCAGACATTTTATAACTGCTACCATTTTTATTTTGTTAAAATATTATTAAAAAGTAAAAGCAAACGATTTTTTCTTTGATAAACATATTTTGTTAATATTATTTCGTTTATTTTTTGTATAATAGCTGATGATCAATAGTAAACCTGGAATCTGGCAATGTTGGTAAGATACGCTGTTAAGTTGAAAGAATAAACAAGCCGGTGAAATTCTAAATTGCTAATTTAAGATGCTTTGCAAGCTATAGTTTGAAGCTTAAGAAAACGGGTAGTTTTTTAGAAAGCATGCAAAACCAATCCTCACATATCTGTAGGTTCACCCATTTTTTTTCTATATCGGGACTTCTTAAGCTAATTTTTTTTACATAAGTGGGACCATGTAATATAATTTATTTTTTAACCCTTAAGAGGTCATTTTTTGTAGAAATGATATATTAAAATATTTTTTCGTGATTGAGATTAATTTTTAATAAGCGATTAATCAAATTTAATAGATATCATTAATTTCATTAGGGTCTGATGCATGAAAATAAATTCTTTAGAATTCAACTTCAACAAAAAAAAATCTGACGAGTACACGGCACGATCTACTTGATTGCATCCAAAAACTGATTATTTTTGTGTTGTATATTTACAATGGCCTTAGAACGGGTTAAAGTATCATTACAATTTCCATTGAATCACCTAACCATTTGACTGGTGCAGTATAGCCAAATATGGCTCTTGCTTCAATAAATCCCACAAAAACCAAACTAAACCATTGAATCACCAATAAGTTCTACAATCTCGGGAATTTTCACAATTTCTTTGCATAAAGGCATTTTCCCATACATTGTGACTATCGATAGCTGCTTTGAACCTTCGTCTTCTTCAATTTTGTCTTTTCTTTTTTTGAAGCTTTGATGCCTCTCATAAAGTCTAATTCCATTCATAGTTCCTTAAATATATGTTTTCTTAATCATCAGGATAACCATGATAGAATAACAATATTTGATACTTGAAAAAACAATATTTGGCACTTGATTCGTGTTTGAAATACAATATTTTTTCTTCACAAGGAGGTAGAGAATCTATAATTCAGAACTGCTTCAAATACTTATGAATTTGTAATATCTATCTGAATTGAGTAGAACTGGTTGAAAAAAGATAGTCTTATAATACCCTTTAATTGTTTACCGAAATGTGATAATTCATTTATATTTTGAAAACATTTAAAATGTTCAATGACTTTCTAAACATGGCAGCACATCTTTTTCGTCTACTCGCTCTTACGAAAACTGATTAATCCTGTTTGGTATATCTTCTCTAGCTTTGAAGCTTGAAAAAAGGGCCTAGCAATCATTTCTTTCATGATGATGGTTCTAATCTCACTTGGTCTAGCATGTTTGGTCTCTACTAACTGAACTATAAAAGACTACTCGCCAAATTCATCAGAAAGGGAGCGTATTTTAAAGGAAATTATGACATTCCTGTTGGCCAAAGTAATCTTGGATGATTAAGGATAGTAGCTTTGTGACTTAAATAAGTCTTATTAGAGGAGTTTCAAAAGCGATCGGCTTAATTATGTTCCAATTGAAGTAAAACCAGGAAAATGAAATCCAAAAAGCAACCCTATTGCAGCGAGAAATATGTTGCTGCTAAAGCAGATGTTAGTGCATTATTATTTAAATAATTCTCGTTAATAATGTACTCTTTCAGGATCCATAAAATTCTTTGTCCAATTCATTTTCCTCAGTCAGACCTATACTTTTAGGCACTTGGCTACTACGGTTTTCTTGGCAATCAATAAAACCAGAATTGCAAATCTACTATAGAAGAAACGTTACCAAGTATCAGATTAGTTTAGTTTAGTTATATTAACGTCCCATTTTGAACCAATACTACGGCTATTTTGGGACGGACCTCGTAATCTTGGATCATATGACGAGGACGACACCTGAGCTGCCACCCCCTCTCCACACCACGTCACATCAGCTGGAGTACGTTTGGCCAGAGCGTTTAGCGTGCACCAGACTCCCTTACACGACAGTTCTTCGGTGGAATCAGGTCTCGAATCTGAAACCCTCCGGTTCCTAAACCAAGATCTTACCACCAGGCCACCGCGGCCTCGCAAATAACAAGATATTAGGAAATAGTCATAACTGACTATTTCGACTCTCCCGAAGAGGCGAGGACAAAATCTGAATGACCAGAAGCCGAGCCAGCATAAACGGAAACTATGGTTGAATCCTAGGGCCATCACAGGCCACAGGATAGAAAAGACCAGGATAGATAGACCTGTAAATAGAAAGCCAGTACCGCTATCAATAAGGAGTGGTCATACCACACCATTTTTGTGCCTAACTGGGCAGGGACAACCAACCACCATACTGGAAGCTTCCCACCCCATATCTAAAGTGACCCTGGGGGGATGATTTTAGGAAGTAATACAAAGTATTATTAGCTTCATTTACATCTGGACTATTATTCCAAAAATATGATTGCAATCAACGTGAAATAAACCAAATAGTTTCGCTAAACTTATAGGAAATGAAAATGCGACAGCAATGAAAGTGGAATATTAGTATGATAACCCGTATTTTCTGGTTAATAAAATGCGCCGATTCCTGGAAATTTTGAAGAAAAAAAAAGTTTCGAGGAAAAGAGAAATTTTTATTCTGAATAAAAAAGGCCTTTTTCACAACTCATAGATCATTTACATCGAGACGAAATTTGAATATAAATATAAATAATACTGTGATTAAATAAAAATGAAAAAAAATCAGATGTGGAATCGTTTAAGGAAAAAGGTTTTAAGAGATTGAAATAAATGATACTTTTTTTTTTAGAATCCACACTAAAATTTATTCAAAAATCAGTTATGAAAGTAAAATTTATTTTCAAAAAGTATTTCTTGGAAACCTCTGTTATTATTATTGGATATTTAGAAAAGAGTATTTTGCTTTGCTGTAATTACAGTTGATGTTTATTCATCGTTTCATGCCAAAATACATAAAATGAATACAGTTATTACATAATTAGAATGTTTTGTACATTTCCTTGAGAACTTACAAGTAGTTAATTGGAAGTTTTGTTGTAGATTTCCTCATGCAGACATGTTTTACAAATGACCTTGACAAGTTATGACTGAGAGATTATTCCTAACGGCTTTCCTTAACATTCTTATTTTTGTAATCATTTCTACTTAGTGACATACTATTTCAGGCTCACCAAAGGGAATTTATTATTTTAGCTCACGTGTAGCACATTTCACAATTCAAGGCGCAGAAACAGGTATGATATATTTCAATTTAGAATTTCTTCATTTATTTTATATATGATACTATAAATTGGATATAATCAGTAAATTGCGTCATACGCGCTACTGTAGACAGGATGCAAAAATCATTGAAACCGCTCTAAAATGCAAGTCTTTTCATTTTAAATTTATGTCTTGGAATGTGGCTAATTGTTGTGAAAACGTTTCTCAAATTTCAATTTGATTTTTAAATAAAAAAAATTATTCAAGGATTAAAAATTTTTATAAGCATTTTCGGAGCCTATGGATTGCACAAAAAATTTTCAGACATCATTTTGAAATTCAAAAAATCAGCCTTTTAGTATTATCAGTTATATTTCCGTGCAACTTTTCCCTAATTAAAAAAAAAATTGCAAATGTTTTAAAGTCTATATTTCGGCAGTATACATAATTATTTTAATTAATACGCATAACGGATGGTCCAAAAAGGTGGAGCAAGTGTTTATTTCCTTTCCAATCAGGTAAATACTTCCGATTGCAAAATTTCATCAAATAAGGTCCCCGAATATATGGAAATATTTCGTCTTTTATGGAAAATGAATTTAAAGTGTTACAAAATTTTAGTTTTCATACGACCTCCCATTGCGATAAAATATAGATGATTGAATTATTTTTCTTACACTCATCTATAAGGACACAAGATTTCATGCTTGCATCTAAAATTTTCTGAGATATTAAAAGGCAAATTTAACGATTTCATCCATTTTTAAATATCTTAAACCATTGTTTAACCTTTTCTAGGGCCGTGGGAAGTATGCTTCCCACCAAATTTATCAATCTTTGTGTGGAATTATGTAGGTTGGCATAAGTTCTGATACATTTCTTTAGAAAGACAGAAACTTAGATGCTTCAGTTCTTTATCTCACACAAAATAATGTGTCTTGATTTGTTACTTAATTATTAATTAACCAAATTAATGAATGAATCAAATTAAATTTATCTAATAAGCTAAATGAATCCCTTTTCTTATTCTAATTCAAGCCTAAATATATTTAAACATAATATGACTAGAAAAAAATGACCCTTTAAAGAGTTAAACGAATCTTTTGCTATAATTTTCAGGGATTATATACACATTACAAAATGTTATTTTGAGGTCAAAATCAGAAAATAGTAGCACATTCCTCGACATCTGCACAAATTATGTTTTTCGTGTGTAAGCGATCCACTTCATCACCTGTGACTCAAAGACGGGTCTTTTGAAATTGTTCGATTGTTTTCGAATTCGAGAAGGTCTATGGGGATTCGCCAAAATCTCGAATTCGGAATTTTCGTCTATTGTAACACTTTCTCCATACTTTGTATGCGGTAAAGTATTAAGGGAAGTAAGTTCCAGAGATCTTCGACTATTAATATGTTTCTCAAAATGACTCCATTAATAGATATCAGGATGTGAACTAAGGTAATTATGACATTTGGAAGCTGTAAATTGAAACTGCTTGCGTAAGAAATGAACGCAGGTACAATTTTGTTGAAAAAACAAATAAAGTAAGAAGATATAGCCACGCAAAAAAAGCTAGGATAGAATTGCAATGATAGACTGAAAATTATTGAGAAACATGCACAAGCATCATTTTGTCAATCAATCGGCGAGAACCAACCACTATTCAGGAAGCTTCTAATTCCCTGTATGAAGTGCCCCCCGGGGGAGGGATCTAAAGAAGGAATATAGAATTCAACCTCGGGAGGAAAATAAATGAAATATGATAGGAATAAAGGAAAAAAAATCGGTGTGGAAAATGTCGACATTATTTGTTGTATGGCTGTTGTTTCTTTCAATTTAACAATAAATTATTATTTTCTTCTTTCAGCTAATTTCATTTAATTCATATATTAAATATATTTTATTATTTATTTTGTCTTTATATAATTTTTAAAAGTATTTTATAATGTTAATGTTATATATATCAGCATTGTTTGTTTTTATTCCATTGCTTAGTAATGTTCTTTTTATGCAATACTTTCAGTAATATAATTTGTGTGGAAATTGTACATATTATTTACAATTTACAATTAACTGCACAATTTAACTATCAGTTTCAAAAAACGAAAGAAAAAATCTAATCACAAAGCATAAGCAAGCTATCACATTTATTCATTCTTACACAGCATTCTGCCAAGAGTCTGACTGCGTCTAATGCCTTTTTCGAAACGAATACTTAATTGGGGTATTTTTTAACCCCATTTTAACTTACAATCGACTCCCACATTCACACTTTAAAAAAATCAATGAACTTTCATGAATAGAGCCAATCACTGGTGTTCGTTTCCCCCTAGACGATTCTGTGCTTCATGACGAAGAGTTTTAGTTCTCCTTCAAAACTTCAATAATTAAGAAAACCTAAGCTCGAACTTATCGTATCCACTTTATCAGCCTGTAACCATACGATGGCAAAGTTTGATGATATTACCACTGGACTACCTGACAGATTCGAAAAGATCCGATTTTAAATTCGCAACCATTAATACCTAGTTCTACCTAGGAATACCTAGTTTGGTTACCCACTGACTCATTTTGAAAATGGGCAGCTACAGTGCTGAAACGTTTTTCCCAGTGCAAAAGAGATCAAATAAAAATTTAAATCTTTGAAAAAATGGAGATGGGCCATTTTGAAACTGCAATTGCAATTATTTGAAAATCAGAAAACTATAAACTGCCTTTCTGTCAACCATCAAATTTGAGTAACGCTCTCTTTGAAGCTTCGAAAACAGTATTTCAGCCAGAAAATTTCTTAAGTGTTCTTTCTTTCTTTTCTTTCTTCTCCCTTTTCAAGAGATTCGTACAGAAAAAATTGTGATGTTAACAGGCAATCAGTCGCTATTGATATGTGTGAAAAATCGTATTTTTCATTCTCCTTTTAAGCATATTAATACTCGACATCCTTTTCTTAATAAAAATGGTTTATTTTATTTAGGATATTTTCTTTCTAACAATATATCTGCTGATACATTAACAAAAGGTTTAAATTTTTATAAGAATGAGATAGGTTGTGAATTAATTGGATTAACGTACATGCTTATTTTGTTGATGTAAAACCTAATGATAATTAAAATGCGACACTGTAATTTTGTTTCATGTTGGAATAATCATTAAAGGAGAAAGAGAATTGGAAAACTTCTTCTTTGATTCTTTCCTTGTTTATTGGTTGTTACTATGCCTGTATAAAAATCGGAACGAAAGCTTTTTCTGAATATTTCGTTAATTATCTTCTAACTTTAATCGAACGTTTCTGTGTAAGAGGGGAATAGAAACTCTTTTCTTTCGTCTTTAAGATCTTTCTTTTATGTATTTATTGGTATTACCGCTTCATTGGCACTTTTTGTTAAGGAATGTTGCAACCATGCACTGACTTGCTTCAGCGATAAAATTTATTGTAACCCTGCTGACATGGGATCAGTTTTCAAAACAGTTTCGTACTGAGTCGTTGCGGGGTCGGTGAAATAAAAAGTTGGCTTTCGAATTGTCGATTGATTTTAAATAAGATTACAGTCTACTTATTAAAAAATTGAAATGAACCAGCTTATACTTATGGTAAATTCGTACCAATTGGATCTATATGCGTATTGTTGCAAACAACTGCTTTGGTTACTTCCTAAATCACTAATTAAGCTACCCTTGACATTATATAAATGTTCTCTGCGTCTTATTGGTTAGAGATGGTAAGTGAAAAATTTTAAAACTCTTAATTCAATGAATTCAGTCAATTAAAAGCAATAAAAGTTTTTCAACATTTGAATGCTGCAGGTATTAATTTGCACAGTCTATTCTGATGTGTTATTCTCTAATTGTTGCATTCAAAATGCTGTGCAGGTAGGGATTGCAATACCGGGATACCGAATACCGGTATTTTGAGCCATTTGTACAATTTTGTAATACCGGTATTCACAAGTTTAAATGCCGGTTTTTCGGTATTTACTAGAAATTTTTAAATCGTCTCCACTATATGTTCAGGGATCGCCAACATAGCAAAATAATATACGTTTTTGATGTCTCCCTAACGGGCGAAATTAATTAGCTAATGAATGGCTTAATTAATTGCTTAAATCTAAATTAGCGAAACATGGATTATCCCTGAAAGAAGATATTGTATCCATAACGACTGATGGAGCAACAGTTATGAAAAAAGTTGGAAAGTTGATTGGTGCAAATCAGCAATTGTGCTATGCTCATGGAATTCAGTTAGGAATAATAGATGTATTATACCAAAAAAATAAAGAACAGAAGAATCCAAATACTGTGGATATAGAAACTTCGAATTCCGACATTAAAGAGAGCAAGAGTGAGAGTGATATTGACAATGAAGATAATGACAATGTAATTGTTGAAGAAGATATTGCTAATGAGGATGGAATATTAACCCATCAAGAATTGCTTCCTATAATTTATAAAGTTCGAAAAATTGTTAAGATATTTAAACGTTCCCCTACAAAAAATAACAGTACAATTGATGCATTATGTTTTTTAAGATCACATTTCAAAAATTTGTAATAGTACCACAGACTTAATAGTGACATTTACACTTTTTTTGTGATTTAAATAAATAAGTTGTTCCTTTACTTTTTTGTGATTCTTTATATACTGTTATAATTTATAAGTTACATATTTTTGGTGATATTTACACTCTCTTATAAAACTGGCAAATAAAACAAAGAAACATCTGTCTTTTCTTTCTTTTTCTAAAATTTCTAATACCGGTATTAAAACCGGTATCCCGGTATTAAGATCTAAAAAATACCGAATACCGGTATTGAAATTTTGGCCCGGTATTGCAATCCCTATGTGCAGGGTTTCTATCTTAAAATGTCTTCCTTCTTTATTTAAATTATCATGCTAAATTCATATCAAAAGTTAATATTTCGTGACTGTTGCACGCCAATGCTTTGTAAGGGATTCTCAGGGATGACACCTTTATGAAAAAGCATGCGAGACTGTTTTCTGGGGATCACTCCTGTTAGTCTTTCTATGTTGGCAGTGTAAATTGCTTTAAAAGTAGATGATAAGTATGTATGTCAATGAAAAATAATCTCTTGTTCAATGGAAACTTTAATTTTAAAGGATAAGTTTTAGCCAGCATGTGAATATTTTATAGAATTAATTTCTGTTGTGCCAACTAAAAAAAATATAATACACTTTGTGCCTTGCGATACAGCCATTGGACCGATTTCTTCTATTCTGTGCAGATTTCGTCTATTTTCAACCCATTCATTTTGCAAACGTAACTAACCAATCAGAATGCTCTATCATTATTACGCAGAATTATTTAAAATACTTCCTTTTGTTCTGATAATAAGTATTTCATAAAAGTGGCCGACATGAATATGTTAATATTGTTAAAATGGCTGCTGAAGAAGGTGAGCATTAATAAGAAAAATTCGGTCCTCTCAATCAATCATCTTATTATAACAAAAATATAATAAAATCAAAGGGAATGACAGTTCCCAAACTTTCTCGCATGATTTTCCAATTAAAGTGTTCTTCTAGAGAATGTCCTTCTAGGGCTGTGGCGTGCAATAATCAAAAAAATACTAACCAATGGTGGGAATTTAGCATTTTTACCAAATCTTTCGTATCCTCCTTGGCGAATTTTTTTGGCGATGAATCCTTGGCATGCAGTAAGTAGAATCCTAAAATGGAATTTGCGTTTAAGACACGTTATTTCCAGCCATTAGAAAGAAAAAGTTGGCGCAGAACTGCAATGATAGCCACAAAATGACATGCCAAATTTGATATATTTAAATGAATGGGTTTTTAAGCTATCGCTGTAACATGTTGTTGAAAATAGAGTTCGACAGACAGTTAATGCCTGATTGGATTTTGCTCCCAATCTGATAGGTGATTACGTTATTAATGTTAAGTATGTGTACAGAATTTTTATCCATCAGTCGCTTTTTGTTTTGTAGCCTTTATGTTCACTTATATTCGTACAGCCAAACAGATAGACGTATTTTGATTGAATTTCGCTCAAAATGCGATAGACATCTACGAATAAAATATAAAGATTGTGTACTTAATTTCAGCCGTTCTGACTCAAAGCGTTTTTGAGTTGTCTTCCTTGCGGACAGACAAGCAGACATTTTCCAAATATCTGTTTTTCGAATTCTGAAAGGTATAAAACGTAGAGATTCGTCAAAATTTAGAGTTCGAATATTTTGACGATTGCAATACTTTGCGAAGCATAAAGAAAGTAAATTTAGTTACTCTAGTGTAAGTAAAAGTTACAAAATAATAATGAAGCATTCTGATTGCTTAACTATACTTCAAAGTAGCAAAATTGTCAAGTTGGCTGTGAAAATTGGCGATTTTTTTTTGTAACTAAGGGCAGTAACAAAGCTTTATTTTCATACTAGCCGCCTTTGGCGACCAGCTGGTTCGTCCATCTTAATGCTTGTTAAAATTTTAATAATTAAATATTTTATGTAACTCCTATTTTAATAGCTTCTTCATCAAAATATTTTAAAGATTCAAATTTTCATAGTCACATAATTCACTCAAAATATTATAAAGGTCTTCAGCTTAACGTAATATGAATCTCTCTAACTTTCTGTTAGCTCCCGTAGAATTTATGCTTTAAATTAAAGTGGAAATGATTAAACTGCAATTAATATAAAAACATTTTTTACTGAAAAAAGCATTTTTTTTTTAAATATGAGCTCTGAAAACAGAGTCGCTGAGCATTTAAACCTTATGGGCACAAAAGATTATCTTTCTTAATTTATGTAATATCTCAAGAATTTTTCAACAAAATTTTCTTAGATTCATCATGAACAGATCGATTCATTAACAATGTTTAATTTTAAGTGCATCCAACATTAAGAAAATAAACAGATTCGTTTGAAATAATCGGTCGAAAGCATGTTCAGTCTACCCTTGTTAGCGTAGGGGGAAAAATACTTAAAAAACGATGTACTTAAAATTATAAGCATATAGGAAAAATATATATAACAAACATAAATACAATTTAATTACAAAAGCACACAACTACCCTAAACACATTTTATTTACAGTGTGTAGCTGAAATTAAAAAAACAAAACAAATCAGTTGTCACCAATCAGAACACAATGTGCATGCGTGATTTTAAACGCCAGTTATGGTAACGCAAATGCGTGAATTTTTCTACGCCCGTTGGGGTAACACTATGCAAATTAGAAATTTTTATTTTCCTTTATTCTGTTTCATTTTAATCCAAAAGTAATTTTAAATGAATCTGAAAGATCGATTCATTAAAAATGTTTAATTTTAAATGCATCAAACATTAAGAAAATGAACAGAATTGTTTAAAATAATCGGTCGAAAAATTTTAAAACTATCCTTATTAGCATGGGGGAAAAACTGAAGCATTACTCATTTGGCGGTGGGGAAATGAAGTGTTTTTTGGCCGAAAAGCTAGTTTTTAATTAGTAATTAAAATTTTAATTAAAAATTTAAAAAAGGGACCTCAGGTGCACATTTTCGACCACCAAGATATGCATGTACCAATTTTGGTAGCTGTAGGTCAAAAGGTCTGGTCTGTAGAGCGCCAACACACACACACACACATTGAGCTTTATTATAAGAATAGATATAGATATCTTTTAAAATGAAGTATAAATTATTAATTAGACCTGCCTTCCGTTTAGGAAATGTGTTGCCTCACTTGTTCAATTAAACATCTGAAGAATATCTGAAGTATTTGTGGATAATTTTATGAAGTTTTAGCATATTTAAAAGATTTAATTTTAGCTTATAAATATGAGAAACGATATTACGTGATGCCGTGTGAGGCACAGGCACGATGCCTTAAGGATAAATTAAATTTTTTAGAGTTTTAATTGACATATTTTTTTTTTTCGTTATGAAACAATCTACATTGTTGCCACAGCTCAATGATTTCTATAATAATTTAATAGTATGAACTTAGTAATAACATTCATAATTTAAAGGAAAATACCTAAGTAAGTCTATGTGAAGGAAATACAAAGTTGAAGGACGCAAAATGTTTTCCTCTTTCCGGAAGATATAATGTCATATTTAATAGTATCATCGGTTTTCTGAAATTTCGATTGTTAAAATGTTGCAAAATTTTAGGAAATATACTAATTCAATGTTACGTAAAAGGGAAAAATTCACAGAAGATCAATTGCTGTAATAGTTTAAGACAAAAAAATTCGAAAACATTATTGGGTTACTATCGGGCGCATATACATAAAAATCCTGGGTTTCTTACATTTTAGACTGGTTACATTTTGTATGATTCAAGTAACTAAAAGGTGAAGTAAGCATTAAGTATCAAACCCTCTTTTATATGTTTTTATTGACTGTTTTTTAAAAAATCTTGCTTCTCTTTTTTTCCATTGTTTATATATTTGCCTTTTAAAAAAAACGTACTGTAAAAAATTTTGAAATTTTAAACTCATTTTCTGTAATTCGTATGTAATATGTCTTAAATCTTTGTTTTTCATTTAGTTTAGATATCGTTAGATAAATTCTCTGCAGCGATTGAATCGTCATTTTTTAAAAATAATTTACTAGCTTTTTTGAAATTCTTTTTTTTTAAATTTTTTTTCATTATTTTTATTTATTTATTAAATTTCAACAGCATGTCTTTTTTCTTTTCTATCATATCTGCTCTGACGCTAAAAAGAGTTTTTTTAATCGATATTTTATACAATGTCATTTGGCTTATTGTAAGTCAGAGGGTAATTTTATTGTTTAACACTTTAGTTTCTGGTATTTTATTGTAAGATATGATATTCCGTGATTTTTTCTAAAAATAAAACTATATAATATATAATTCTGCATAAAATGAAAGATTTTATTCTATTACAGAATTTCATAAATATTGTAAAATAATTTGTTGCTAATCACCGTCGGTGATCTGCAATTCATTTAACATATTAATAATATTAATTTAGTGATGCCAGTCTTTCTTATGAGCAGTTGATAATTATTATTTATATTATTAGAACAAACGCAAATACTATTTTAAATTATATTTGCATAATAAATATAAAGTATTTGATTGATAATGGACGGGGGAGATGCAAAGTTTTGTTTTGCAATGTTTCTCAAAATTAGAGAGTGGAGTACAGATGATGGTTGATGACATATTTGAGTATCAAGAGCTTTCTTAAAAAATAAAAAACTGCGAAATCCTACTAATGATTATGGTTGGGGAACTAGTTACTTCGTTTCATGAATGAACTTAAATATATAGATAATCTTAAATTATTTGAAAACCATCTTAGTCTGTCATAACTGCCTTTCCTGCTGTTTTTCCTAGATTTTTATTGTATAATGAGCCGCCTTTGGGGACCAGCCGGTTCGCCACTATAAATGCTAACTAAAATTTTCAATCAAATATTTTATGTAACTTAATCTCATAGTAGCTTCTTCAGAAAAATGTTTTATGCTTCAAATTTTGATAATCATATAATTCACTCATACTATTATGGAGGCCTTAAGACGTTCTGCGTATCTCTCTTTAATCTTCTGTCAGCGCCCGTAAAATTTCTACTTAAAATTAGAGTAAAAATTATTAAATTTCAATTATTATAAAAGCAATTTTTCTGAAACATGGTATGTCTAGTTTTAAATATACGAAAACTGAAAGCAAAGTCCTTCAGAATTGTAGTCTGATGTGCATTATCAAATATTTTCATTTACGGAGTATTTCAAAGAATGATTGAATAAGAATTTCTTTGATTCATCGTAAAATTTGGTTTTTAGTTTTACTTTCAAAACGATTTAAATGACATCAATAATAAGATATTATTTTGCTCTGGTCTATAAATATACTTTTAAAAAATTAAGTTTACATTCTAGACAGTCCTTTGGCTGAAATATTCTTGACACTCCAGCTTTTAAATAAACAAACGCTTCTATTTTCTGCGATCAAATCTGTCCGATTTATGAAGTTGGAATATTACCATTTTAGAACAAACGATATTTTCATAATCTTTGACCAATTACTCTCGAGAAAGCCTGGGAGATTATTGGTGTATCTTCTTTAAGACAGTCGAGGAAGTTATTTAAAATCGCCCGTTTTTATAGAATAGTGATATTCAAAATTTCAAAAGCGTGCCAGTTTTAATGATTGATTTAACTGTACAACCCGTTTTATTTAAAATACTAGCCGCCTTTGGCGACCAGCCGGTTCACCAATATTAATGTTTGCTAAAATGTTCAATTAATATTTTATGTAACTTGGTCTCATAATAGATGTTTCAACAAAATATTTTCACTTTTTAATAGTCATATAATTAACTTAAACTATTATGTAGACCTTAAACCGTTCTGTTCATTGCACTACGCATCTCTCTAATTTTCAATCAGCGCCCGTAAAATTCAGTTTAAATTATAATAATTAATATAAAGACATTTTTAATGGAACCAAGCATACTTTAAAATAAAATATATGAGAAAGGAGAACAGATTCATTCCGCATTGAATTCTTACGTACGCTACAAAATAATTCCATAATTTATAATATCTCAAATAATTATTCACCAAAAATTTCACAAATTCATCGTTAAAGTTTTAAATTTTATTTTCAAAAGAATTTAGATGGCATTAATAATAATATTTTGTTTTGGTCAATAAATATAATTCAAAAAATTATGAAATTATAGACATTTCTTTTGGTCCTAAGGAATCATATTCTGAAAAATATTTATGACACTCAAATCTTTAAATAAATAATTCGTTTCCATCTTCTGTGATCAAATCTGACCGATTTATTCAGTTTTGAATATTACAATTTTAGAACGATGAAAAGTTTCATAATCTAGACCAATTAGTCTTGAGAAACACTGGAAGACGATTGGCTTATTTGAAACGGTTGGGAAGTAACCTAAAATCTCCCGTTTTTATAGAATACAGTACACTCTCGAGTATCCGGTTCGTGACTACCTGACCTCATTTTTTTGTCGTAATTAAATGATTAAAGCAAACCGTCTATTAACTTATCTATTAAGCATTTTCTCAAAACCTAATAACTATTAAGTTTTAATTCTTACCTATCCTTATCAATTTAAAATAAAATCTGAGGGTGGTGGTGACCTGGTGGTAAGTTCTCGGCTTGTGAGCCGTATGATTTCAGGTTCGAGTCCCCATTCCACCAAAGAACCGCCGTGAAAGGGGGTCTGTTGCACGATAAATCCTTCAGGGCCAAACGTCCTCCCGTTTGTGTGATGTGCAGAGGAGGGTGCCAACTCAGGTGTCGTCCTCGTTATCTGACCGTGGTTCAAAATTACGAGGTCCGTCCCAAAATAGCCTGAGTGTTGCTTTAAACGGGACGTTAATATAATTAAACTTAAAATGAAATCAGTTTGTGCCAATTTTCTTAAGAATTAAGCCTACGATTTACATTAATGTTTTGTTTATGTTTCCTGCATTTATGTTAGGTATTGCAGAATTTATATTAAAATGTGAACAATTTATATCCTTTAACTTTTCCTTTTATTTAATAAATTCTTGGAACGTGCCTTTCAGTATAAAAAACATATATAAACGGTCAGTACAGAGCCTTTTATTTAAACTAGACACGTCATCGGAAACTAATTCCATGATTCACCGGGTCGCGGCTGCGTTCGCATTGAGGTAAACGGAGGGCTTAGTACTCAATAAGAAGTGAGAAAATACGTATTATATCAATTTTGGTATAAAAACTTTGTCTCTTGGTATTGGTGGGCAAAGAAATGAATTCATAGAATTCTGGCCTATCCGGCATTTTTGTTATCTTGTTAGTCCTTTCGCCACATTAGGCCGGATACTCGGAAGTGAATAGTATTCATATTTTTACAAATCAGTCAGCTTTAGTGATTGATTTTGTTGGTCGGAGTGCAATTCTTTTTATTTAAAATATTATCGTCTCAAGAATATTTTGTATATATGATTCACTCATTACATAAAATCTAATTATTTATTTCATTTCGACCACTTTGTTGGCAGATGTATGTCTATTAAAAAAGATTTACAAATTAGTAATGTTTACAATTTGGGCCCGGATTAAAGAAGATATCTTATATATATTAAACCGTATTTGCCTTAAATAAATCCATTTTATTGAATGAGTAATTTAGGTATTATAAAATATCACAGAAAACTTTTCCTTGTATTCACTTCTTAGAAAATATCATATATTTATTTCATTTCATACAGACCCGTGCTGAAAATTCCATCTTTATATATTTAATATGCTTATTCCGCAATAAGAGTTAAGTTATTTTTTAAATTTTGGCTTTTGTCAATGTGATGGCAACACTTTGATAAAAGCTGATTTTTTCCTGTTGACGATTAATGTGCTCGTGCAGTTTAAATCTTATTTTCATTTTGTGCGAAATAAATTGTTTAAAAATATAATTAAATTATTCTTTAAAAATTCAAAAAAAAAATAGAAATTTACTATAACATTAGTATTGTTGAAAAGATTATTTATTTATTGAATTTCAATATGATGCGCAAATCTATTTTTTGCTTTAATATTTTCGGAAGTTATTGCGGAAAAATGCCAAAATTTCGCTTAATTTTTAATTAATTAAAATTCGAAAAAATCGCACTGAGGTACACATTCCCGCTTTCCAAGGTATACCTGTTCCAAATTTGGTAGCTGTAGGTCAAGTGGTCTGGCCTGTAGAGCGCCAACACACACAAATTGAGCTTTATTATAAATATAGATATAGATTGATAAGAGTTGAAAAACAGAAAACTAATACCCAATAATATTTTTAGCTAAAAAAAAATTTGAAATGTTTATTCTTTTTATTTTAAGGTATAAATACAGATATTCATTTCCATCGTTATCATATCCATTGAGTATTTTTAGTTCAAAATCAATGAAAATTTAAAATTTTGAAGCATCAAAAAGTTTGTTTAAGTTTTGACATGCATGTTCCATTTTCTTAATAGATCATACTTTGTGAATTGCAATTCTTGTTTATTTTTTATTTAAAATTAATAAGTGAAGTTTATTACATTACTGTTCCCTATAAATGGTAAGTCTTTATACCTTGAAATAATTCGATACCACCAATTCAATTTACATAATAAAAACTTCTGATTTCATTGAAAAAATATTGAATGCAATCAATTCAAGCAATTGCTAATTTTTGGATGATTTGTACTTGAAATAAAAAAAAAGTAAAAGTTTCTAAATTTCATGAATTTTTAACTAAAAACTCTCATTGAGTTTCATTGAAGTAATTTTAATGTTGATATTCCTATTTAGCGATTTTAACATTATTGATATTATTATTTACTATATTTGTTATTGCTTTTTATAACCCTTTCTAAGGCCGTGGGAAGTATGCTTCCCACCAAATTTATCAATCTTTGTATGAAATTATGTAAGTTGGCATAAGTTCTGACACATTTTTTTAGAAAGACAGAAATTTAGATGCTTCAGTTCTTTATCTCACACAAAATGATGTGTCTTGGTTTGTCACTTAATTATTAATTAACCAATTTAATTAATTAATCAAATTAAATTTATCTAATAAACTAAATGAATCCCTTTTCTTATTGTAATTTCAAGCCTAAAAATATTTTAACATAATATGACTAGAAAAAAAATGGCCCTTTAAAGAGTTAAGTTATTTGTTATTATTATCGTTTTTACTATTATTAATAACCGTTAATATTATTACTAACATTTTACTTTTATTATTAATATTGCTATTATTTTTTAATGTTAATTACTCCTAAAAGTACATTAAAATGCTAGCAAACAACTATTATTTTAAAATGTGTATTGTGAATTCTTTAACGGAAAAACTGCCAATTGTTTTAATTCTCAGAAAACGACCTCATGAAAAATGCACTAATACGACTTGTCTTTTAAGCGGCTCAACACTATTATTTTAAGCGAAATGTGATTTTTGTTGCATTTTAAGCATCCAACATCTGATATAACTTTTCCAAAGTTTATTTAACTACTGTTCATGTTTTAAGATAAATTTTCAAGTGTTTTGAGATAAAATTTTAAGTGTTTTCAAACCAGACATATTTTCTTCGGAATAATATGAAAGACTCCAGTTCTAAAAAGACTTTAATTATATTTCGTATTAACCCCCTTTAATTATATTTCGCATCACTGATAATATTGGTTATATTTATTTCAGATAAATAGTTTCGAGATAATTTCATGCCTATGATTCCACCAAATTCTCTGATATTAACGCATATTATTTTAACTGTTCTAAGTTATATTTATTGTGCATATGAGCATTTTTAATGGAACTAGTCCCATGACATCATAACGCTACTAAAAATGCCGGTAATAAATAAAATATCCCTAAAATAAATAAAATATCCGGTTCATCTAACCTTTAAATTTCGGGATATAGTATTTTTTTCCATTAGTTTTATAAACTTGAAGTTATTAAAAAGATAGATCCTTTCTTAGCTATCAACTAAAAAAAGAAAGTACCGCACCAAATATTTGATGAAACAACGAAAACGGTTTGAATATCAGGAAATTAGGGGAAAAGTATTTTTAGAAAATTGCTAAAATTCAGGAAACTTTTGCAAGAATATTAAATTTGTATCATTAAAAAGACCATCCTTTGAATCTTTAAATAGTGCAAAATTTATTTTAGCACAATAATATTTTCGGAAGTTATCGTTGAAAAATGCAGAAATTCGTTTAATTTTTAATTAAAATTTCAAAAAAATCACTGCCAAACAGACAAATCTTTCTTTCCAAGTATATATGTACTAATTTTGGTAGTTGTAAATCAAACTGTCTGGCCTGCATAGCGCTAATTCACACACACACACACTTTTATCTTTATTATTAGAAAAGATTGCTTCAATTATTAAATATGCCTCTGAAAATTTGCGAAATAATTCTCAGTTCCTCCATTTAACCAGTCACACTTAATGAAATTTTTTTCATTGACAAAATTATTAAACAAAAAATGCATCGCTTTTGCAATCAAATCTGGCCGAGTTATGAAGCTTCAATATCTCCATTTTAAGGGGCAAACGACTATCTGGCAGAAATAGAGTCCATTGATTGGATATTCTTCCTCCAGGCAACTTTTATTAAAATCACTGAATCAAATTATCTAAAATCACTGAAAACAGTGACATTCAAAGATTAATAAATTGATTCATTGTTTGGAGAAATATTTTGTCAATTGTTTATTTGTTTGAAATGTTAATACGTTAAGAATATTTGTCAAAGTATAACTAACTGACTGAAGAAAAGTTTGTGTAAAAATTTAAGTCTATATATTTTTTTTTCAACAATACACTTATTGATTCAAACAACATAAAAAAGAACTTTTAGCGTTACTTAAGATTGATTATAT
The DNA here is from genome assembly GCF_947563725.1 of Argiope bruennichi. Taxonomy (NCBI): domain Eukaryota; kingdom Metazoa; phylum Arthropoda; class Arachnida; order Araneae; family Araneidae; genus Argiope; species Argiope bruennichi. The sequence goes on from NC_079157.1 coordinate 44,198,833, forward strand.
AACGTCATTAAAGTTATCTATGTGTTTATTCCATACGTTCTTTATACAACAATGTCGATTTTTGTCTCTTCAAAGTAAAATTCAACACACAATTTCTTCTTAACAAAAGATCATTACCAGCTTTGCAAAATCCAAAAAGTAATGAAAGGTTTTGTTAATTAAATACTTGACAATTGGTCTTTATGCACAATATCAGCTGAAAATATTATATAAAAAATTATAATATCGTAAAATTAAAAATATTATTTTATTCGATACTATTTTAATTGACGTTGATCTTTTCTTCACAAAAATTTCAAAAAGATGTTCAGTTTTTCAAACCATTTATCCAATATCCTTTAATTTTCTGACCTTTCAACGAATATCTGTTTCGAAGACAGCCATTTCAGTTACATATTACAAGGAAACACTAATTTTCTTATGAACTAGACCACTGATTTGATTTAATTAGACTCATTCGAAAGCTGAAGGAATGTACCAGTATTTGGTAAATTTGACATATTGTATCTAGAATGGCATTAATAAAAATCAAAATGTTTCGCGACAATTTGATTTTATATTTCTCCAAGGTTTCGGCGTTTTTAGGGCAGCAAAGTATTCTGATGAAAATATCGTCTTAGATGATTCTTTCGAATTATGCTATTATTTTAAATGTAAATTCATCAGAAACGTTAGGACTTTTCCTGATTAGAAGCATATCCAAACAGAAAAATATTTCCATAGCATTTTACGATCTATAGGCTTTTGATCACCTTCTTTCATTTAAATTAGATGTGTTGAATACACCTTATATTATTAACACATTTGGTACAAAATTCTTACACGTAGGCAGATTATTAATATATACAGAATGACTCTGATATATGTCGATAATTAAAACCATATAATGAATATCTGCGAATTGAATATAAAACACAAATCTGCTTCTATTTAGAACTACAAAGATAAATTTATAACTTATTTTTATTAAAATATTAGCAGAATAAAAACTTCCATTTTTAATTAAAATTTCATTCGTCTGTTTCTTCCATAAGCAAGTTTATCATTACACTATCAGCGTCTACTTGTGGTGAAAGCTTATAAGCCAATTAACAGCTGCGCTACACGAGCAATTGCTTTTGTATCATGGTCATGTTACTCGGCTGCGAACCACAAGGTCCCAGGTTCTATCCTCGCTCATTCCAATTCGCTAGATTGGTGACCTCGGACGATGAACCTTCAATCTTCGTACAGCTGTTGTGGCGCCATCTACCCAATGAAACCAAAGTCATCAGATTCACTTAACGCAGCAACACAATGTCGTTAGACTCACTTGACGCAGCAACAGCAATCACTCACATACGCTGTTCAAATGGGTACAGCCATGTTAGAATCAACAGCTAAATACATCACCACTCAACAGCCATATCGTTCTACTCAGTAGAGAGAGAGTCTGTGGTGAAAACGTATAAGCCAGCTAACAGCTGCGCTACACGAGCAATTGCTTTTGTATTGTGGTCATGTTACTCGGCTGTGAACCACAAAGTGCCAGGTTCTATCCTCGCTCATTCCAATTCGCTGCAATATATCTCTTGCTCATTAGACAAAATAACCAGATTCCTCAGCCTTTTAGTACTTATTGTTGATCTTAAATAATTTTTGATCCATTTCAGTTTTGCAAAGCTTGTCTCAAAGCTGGCATTGATGAATGGCTATTGTGAGAAATTTTCGAAACATTGTTATAATACTAGGAAGATTAGTTTTTGCTTCGGATTTCACAATAAATTAAGAATCCAAATGCGTCCACATTAATTAATTTATTTTCGATCAATTACGAAAACAATAGCTGTAAAAATCCATAGTCAAACTCGTTCTGGCTTGAAATCTTTTTCGTCAATTTCGTCAAACTCGTAGTCTCGATTACATTGAATGGCGTCCAAATCTAATAGCGCAGCCAGCTTTAAATAGGCAAATTTTCCTACCAAATTCCGAAGCTGCTAAAACCTCTCATGAATTTCTATAATAGTTCTAGTTTTCAGATTTTAAGAATCAAATTTTAGTTCAGATTACAAGTCCCGTACCTTAAAAAAAAACTGCACCAGCCTGGCCACCCCACTGCCTCACTACGCTGCGCCACTATATATCATTCAATTTTTTTTAAGAAAAGGATTCTTGTTAAATAATATTTTGAGTGTTATATTCCTTTACCATATATTTCCCTTCATTTTTTGCAACTTAAAATAGTAAATTAATCACAATAATAAAAACTTAATCAGCTATTGACTAATAAAGCATTTCTTATGCTTTGTTTTTAATTGTGTCCATATAAAAGGGAACTATATCTATCAAAAGCAGAAAAGAAAAAAAGAAAATGAAATCTGAATTTGTAAAATAATAACAATGATAGAATGGCTGTGCTTAAATTTTTTACTTTCAACACATCTCTAGAGTCACCAATAAATTTAAAAAATGTCCTTCTAGCAAAAAATGATGAATGTAATGAATTGACTTATTAGATCCAAGTTACAGAGCAATTATAAAATGAAATTATTGTTGATAAAAAAATTTGCTTATTTCAAAGTAGAAATACTTGAAATTGCTCTATCTTATAACATTCAGTAATAGATGGCGCTGTAACACAAAGGGCATTTATTTGCATATAGTGAAAATGTGAAACATAATTTGCGTTACAGCGCATGTCTATTACCATTTTTCTTTAGATAAAAAGAAGGCGGATTCTGTACGAACATTAATTTCTTCTCTGTTCATTATGCCTACGTTGCAAGAAAGAGCGCTACTGGGGAAATTGTTCTACCAGAACAAACCAAACTCTGTTGCAGCTCTAAAGGAATTTTGTCGTATGAAGCAGATGCGACGAGATCCAATGTCTCGCGATGTCCTACACAAGATGATGCAAAAATTTGAAAAAACTGGGCAACTTGGCATTCTTTGAGGTAGAGGACGAAAAAAATTCCGTCTTCCAACGTCGAAAATGTTGCGGCCGCGCTCGTTGAAGCCAGCAGTCAATCGCGGCATAATAATGTGAGTTTGCCAGTTGTTTCCGGTGTTCTGGATATGCCGTATTCAACTGCACGAAAAGTCGTACGGCAGATTTTGCATTTTTATCCATACAAAATCAAGTCTGTGCACCCGTTGTAGGATGGGGTTCTGTAGTCTGTGGAATGATGACTTTTGCCTCAATGGACAAGTTAACACTCACAACTGTCGAATTTGGGCAGAGGAAAACCCTCACATTATCCAGGAACAAACCCTTGCATCCTGAAAAAGTCACAGTATGGTGTGGTTTTACAGTTACCTTTATCATTGGATCGTCTTTATTTGAAGAGATAACTTCAAATGGAATCCAAACCTGTTCATTCACAGGACAATGGTACCATGATATGCTGAGGGATTTTGTAATCTGAACTCTTCTACAGCGTGGATGCCTTCAAGACAACATTTTCATGCAGGATGGTGCACCACCTCATATTGATCGTCGTGTAAAGCGATCGTTAATACAGCATTTCACAGAAGCACGAGTTTTCAGCCGCCATTTCCCAATAGCATGGCCTCCTCGCTCGCCAGACATCACCCCTTGCGACTTTTGGTTGTGGGATTATTTGAAGGACAATATCTACCGTCAAAGGCTAACATCTCTACCAGATCTGAAGGACAACATCCGGCGCCATATTCTTATTATTCTGACCGATTCACTCCGGTCAATTATAAGAAATATGGTTCTCCGATTACAGCATATTATTGAAAATGAAGGAGGACATATCGAGCAATTTTAATTTTACTTTATGTAACAATTATAAGCCATATTAAATGGGTTTATGTGTATTACAACGCCACCTAACGGTGAATTTTTGTACTATTTTTTATTTAATAAATGTAAAGCGGTAGTGAAATATTCTGGTAGAACAATTGCAATGTAAAATGTTCTGGTAGAACATTTTCACCAGTAGCGCTTTTTCTTGCAACGTAGGCATGAAGAAAAGAGAAGAAATTAATGTTCGTACAGAATTCGCCTTCTTTTTATCCAAAGAAAAATGGTAATAGACATGCGCTGTAACGCAAATTATGTTTCACATTTTCACTATATGCAAATAAATGTCATATGTGCTACAACGCCATCTATTACTGAATTTGTATACTAATTTTTTAATTGATAAATGTAAAGCGCATCATCTCAATAATCTATAGTTCAAATCTAATCTCCTTTGGATCAATAAAACGCATTTTAAAACCCTCTGAATTAGGTAACCTATTTCTTGCTAACCCTGTACTTTGATAGCATATCAAGTGCCAAACTGGGATTAAAAATTATGACATTTTGTTGTTTTTGTTTTTAAGCAACGTCGATTGTATCAATCATTAAGATAACTAATAAATAATGTGGGATGGGAAAGAATGAAGAACTCAAAGCATTGTAGATCATTCGTTCTTTTGTTTTTGTTTGGTGGATATTATTAATGTTTGGATATTATTAAATTATCTGATTTAGGTAATCAGCTTGTTCGACCAGAATTCTGACTTTTCTGGTTGTTAGATTATTAATATTAAAGTCATTTATTATAATTTTACATTGTTATTTAATAATACTGGAATATACGAATAGAATAACTCCATAAAACATTACTGATTGGGCAAATTAAAATATGTATATGTTATCATTAAGTGCATAATTCACTTACTTCATGAAATAATGTGTGAAATAACGAATTTTATGCTTCAACGATGCGTGCCATAGCGATTACCTGTCTAGCGACGGTTAAGCCTGATTTCGCCCCGGGTTAAGCTTTCTTTTGGCACTAAAATTTGGCTTCCTATGCATTCCTTTCCTCAAACTGAATGAAGATTTTAGTGACACAGTGAAACCTTTCCTGAACACTTTCAGTAATAGTTTGTATATATATATAATGTAACATATTTTGATTGAAGTAGAATGCAGGTTCGAAACAGTGAAGGGGCTTGGTATTTTTAATTACGTTTTATTCTATTCCGAGTGGCAGGCATGATTATATACAAGAAAACGCAGCGCGGCACACACAGATGTAAGAAAAGGGGAAAAAAAGGCCAAACAGATGATCACTAGCCTTATATAACATTGGATTTCTGACCAGGCGCCAATTCAATACACGTGTGACCTTTGACACCTTTTGAAGGGTAAAAGTATCACTTTCATTTAATACGCAGCATGGCGCATTATTTTTACAAAGGGATTAATTAAACCGAAAGTGGAATTGGATCACGATATACGAGAATATTTTAGCATGTAGTTACTATGGGCTAAATTAAGATAAAATCTTGGAAATTAATTAAATTGAAATCAGAATTAAAATATCATTACATATATATAAAACACTGATGTGCGTGAAACTGGTGTATGCATA